>NC_136970.1:30419254-30676754 GCF_032717465.1 Coenobita brevimanus
AGTGACCACCTGAGTGCTTGGGATGGTAGAGTAGGGTATTGTAAATATACATGCTGTCTTTATTCCATTCCCATAACTGTTCACAGTTTTTATAGCTTGCACTAACTTGACGTCACTGGCACCTGTATGGTAAAGCGTTGTTCAATGCCGGCAGCTTTAAATGGGTTAAGGCTAAGGGGATGAACCCCAAATGAAAAATTCGTGAGTGGAAACCCTCGGAAGGTGGGGCTTGACAGACAGAGCTCTAAGTAGACTCCTGCAACCCTCCTCAGTAGATGGTCATCGTGAATCTTCATGCAACCATTACAGACTGGTCAGGGCCAAGTCATTTGGTGGTAAGGACTTCGCAACCTCACCATCACACCGGATCCAATCATTATGCAAGCTCGCTGCTATGTTCACCTCTTATTTCATTCTTTTATCAAAATCGAAAGACAGATGGCGTGAAGACAGGAAGACAGTGACAGGTCACGGATGTGGCTAGAAGTCACTACCTCGAGTCTTGGATATAAGTGGCAGTGGCCCAGTGGCTACTGGCATGATGGGATAGGAGCAGGTCATGCCTTTGGCAGCATTCAGTATGACTAAGCAGTCACAAACGGATGCCCACCTGCTTACCCCTGACAGGGAAGGGTTTGGAAAAGGTAACCTAAACATTATTTTGTGCTACACACCACCTGGGCAGAAAACCGTGTCTGTCAAGGCATTCCTCACTGAAGTTGAAAAAACAAAAGAGTCCCTTTGATTCTTGCTACTTGGAATATAAGACCCTTGCTTGATACTGACCACGACACATGATCATGCTATAGCACTGCCCTTATTGCCCATGAACTGAAAATATACAAAGTTGACATTGCTTCCTTGTCTGAGACTCACCTCTCAGGAAAGGGCAATCTAATAGAAGCAGGAGAAGGGAATACCTATTTTTTTAGGGGATACCCAGACAATGGAACAAGAAACTATGATACAGGCCGAAGCAACCTACTACAGATTATCCAAGGAACACCTGTGGGTTTATAAGAGATGCTGATGTCTTGGCACATACCAATCTTTAAACCCTAGTCCCCAATGCAAGATTCTGAGGACACTTAAAGACTCCTTTTTTCAACTATTTGGATGCTACCATTCGCTCAATACCACCTCATGGCAAACTGATCCAGCTTGGAGACTTTAATGGCAGAGAAGGAAAAGATAATCACCTCTGGCAAGGCATTATAGACTGCCATGGTGCTGGTGACATGAAAGTCACTGACCTTAGATTACTTTCCTAATGCTTTGAACACAGTCTGTCAACACCAACACCATTCTTTAGTTTATTCATCCTAGGAATCTTATGTTGATGTATTAAGCCAATTTACCCCCTCCCCCCAAAAAAAAAAATCAAATTCGGTTCAACGAGCTCACAACCACTCTGCTGTCACAGTAACCTTGAAGATTTCTGAGGTCGAGTGGCACCAACCTGATTCGATTTAACCAACTTTCTGGCTTCGAGGATTACTTTTATGTGTGCCAGGGATCTTAAATTGATATATTAAGCCCAGGTACCTAGAAAAAAATCCCAGATCAGCCGGCGTTGAGGGGTATCATTTTTTTCCCCCAGCACAGTACAGGTTAAGAATAAACACAAAACAACATGAATGCACCCACGGTCTAGACATTGACACCAAACTGACTATTTTATTGTAAGGTAGCGTGACTGAAGAGAAGTTCTTATAATCCGAGCTATACTGTAAGAGGTGCTGAGTGCTTAACAGACAATAACCTTAAAGTCACCAAACTGCAACTAATCATACGTGTACAAATGTGCTGTAGACCATCCTCCAAGTAACTAAACAGTAATAGTTAAATTAAAGGATGTGGCAACATGTAACGCCATCCACAACACTATTGTAGACAAGCTCTATCAATGCCCAGCACTTGATCCAAATAACAACACAACAAACCTAAATGCAGAGCAGCTGAATATTAAGAATCTGCTCCAAAACACTGCACCATGAAGACCATGAAGACTGGTTTAATGAAAATGCTGAGGCCATACATGACCTTCTTGGAATGAAGAATAGAGCACATATCAACTGGTTGGCTTGTCCTAGCTCTATGACATTAAAAACTGAATCCCAGAATCTCAGGAGTGAATCCCAGAGAAAACTGCATGACATGGAGAAGAAATGCTCGACTGAACAAGCTAAGGAGTTGCAAAGACTGGCCGATATTAATGACCAACATGGGTTCTACAAGTCCATTAAAACCATCTACGGGTCAGGCAAACAGAACATAAACCCTGGTCGATCCGCCGAAGGAGAACTCCTGAAAGACAAGCAAGCAATCCTTGAAAGATTGGCACAACACTTCAATACCTTGCTGAATCAAAAAACCGAAGTGCTCCTCAAAGCAACAGATTATAATCTCCCACTTACACTTGCAGAAACTGTTCAGGTCATCTAATCTCTAAAAATTAACAGAAACCCTAACCCTGATGGCATACCATCTGAACTGATAAAAAAAGGGTGGCCAGTAACTTCACCAGTGCCTCCATAATCTCATATTATCTGGAGCCAAGAACAATTTCCATCCGAATGGTTTGCTTCTGATATTGTAACCATCTACATGAAGAAAAGGGACCGCTCAAATTGTGGCAACAACAGAGATATCTCCCTCTTCGTGAATGCTAGCAAAGGACGAAACAAGATACTGTTGTACAGACTGAAAAAACATTTGACTGAACCAACACTTACAGAAACAAAATGTGGAATTTGGAAGGAACAAAGTACCTGTGATATGATTTTTATTGCCTGACAGATACAAGAAAAATGCCATGAGCAGAACCGTGACTTGTATATTGCATTCATCGATCTTTCAAACGCATATGACACTGCCAGCAGAGAACTCTTTGGAATGCTCTTTCAAAATTTGGAGTTCTAAACATATTTCCTACCATCCTAAAGAGCTTGCTTGAAAACATGAATGCTCACGTGTCCACAGATGGGGGATAATCTGAACCCTTCAGTATTGACATCGTATATCAAGGATGTGTCCTGGTTCCTGTCATTTTCAACATTTATCTCACTGCAGTCACTCTTTTAAGCCAACAACAAATAAACCGTCATGATGGAAAAACAATATAGTTCCATCTAGATGGTAACCAATTTAATCTCAGACGTCTTCAAGCACAATCAAAGCTTGAACTGGCTCATTTCCTAGAGCTACAGTACGCTGATGACTATGTTGTCTTCGTACATACCCCAAAAGCCCTATATATATATATATATATATATATATATATATATATATATATATATATATATATATATATATATATATATATATATATATATATATATATATATATATATATATATATATATATATATATATATATATATATATATATATATATATATATATATATATATATATATATATATATATATATATATATTTATATTTATATATATATATATATTGTTATGGGGGTGTATTACGGTGCACTCTTAACCCTTAATTAAGAACCAAACGGGATAAAATAAAGTTTGCAAGAAAACTAGCTTAACTTTACTGTACACTATAACATACACAACCAAAGAAGAAACCAGGGTTCGTTTTACAAAAGGGAGGATTCATAGAGGCCTCAAAATACAAATATAAAACAAGTTATTTCTTACCTAACCAGAATACACTCAGTGGAGGCTAAGTACTCACAAAGCTCGAGGAAACGTGGAGACTTCGAAGGTTAAATCCAGATATAAATCACACACTAGTGTAAATGGAGGGGTGAACCAAAAATGGGAAATAGTACACAAACAGTGTGTTTTGTAATCAAAGTCACGTATTAAGTAGTGTTGGGGAAAAGTGCAACACAATGTGACAAAAGTGTAAAGTGACAATAAATGTGTACAAATGAGTACAAATGACAAAATGTGTACAGGGATGTGTGTACAAAAAGAGACAAAAATGTGTACAGGGATGTGTGTACAAAAAGATACAAAAATGTGTACAGGGATGTGTGTACAAAAAGAGACAAAAATGTGTACAGGGATGTGTGTACAAAAAGACAAAAATGTGTACAGGGATGTATGTACAAAAAGAGACAAAATCTGTCTCTTCACACTTTCCTGGAGCTTATAAAGGAGACTTACTCCACCTTTCTGAGCTAATTAACCACTAGGCTGTCTTAAAAATAATCTCTGTCCATACAGAAACAATAGAGGCACCTGCTACCAATGAGGGCCTCATACACTCCACACAGAACGAATTGTATGCCATCAAGAACGTGACGAAAGCGCCATTTAGGCTTCTAATTGGCAAACATCCCTACTTTGCTCCTCCCACATTATTATGTCACACCCACAGTTCAAGGACAAGAGGAACTTTCTGGGTTATTTGTGAGAAAAACATCTGGTGTGTTATCAGTTGAGAAGGCAAAAATTTGCCACTGGGTAAACACAGCAGGGGACTCAGGTTACCCTTACAGCCCGCAAAACTGATAAGAAAAAAGATTTTTGTTCTTAACGGCTCGCTTCTCTCTCCTTTCATTATCATCTTATCTTCTATTGCACCCATTCACTACTGGGGTAACTATGCCAGTGACACCTCCCTTCCTGAGAAAAGTTTCCCAAGGAGAAATTTCGGGATACTTTACAATCAAGTTCTTGACAGGTAATCTGCTAAAACATTACTAACACCTTTTACATGTCTTACATCAAGGGAGTATGCTTGCAAAAATAGGGCCCAGCGGGTCAATCTAAGATTTTTGTCCTTAAATCGGGACAAAAATTTCAGAGGGTGGTAATCAGTGTACACTACAACATCACCTGACCCTGAACCAACATATACAGAGAAGTGTTGAAGGGCAAGTATGAGTGCAACGAGTTCTTTCTCAATAGCTGAATAATTTCTCTGGGCCTTATTGAACTTTTGGCTAAAATAGCAAACAGGCATCACAAAGCCTTCATCATTATCCTGAAGCAAAACTGCACCAGCCCCTAGGCCACTTGATCAACAGCTAATTTAAAGGGCTTATCAATATTGGGAGCTTGAAGCACTGGGTGACTTGACAGGATGGCTTTGACTTTTGTATAGGCTTCCTCACATTCTGGCTTCCACTCATACTTGACTCCTTTTCTTAACAAATCAGTGAGAGGAGCTACAAGATCAGAGAAGTTCAGGACAAAACGTCTGTAGTACGCTACCATACCCAGGAATCGTTGCAACTCTCTCTTATTTTTGGGTTGAGGGGAATTGACTATGGCCTGAACTTTAACATCAGGTGGACTCACTTGGCCTAAACCGACCACATAACCTAGGTACTGCACTTGAGCCCTCACAAATTCACATTTAGCTAAATTAAGCACTAAATTAGCAGAGGATAGTCTCTGAAGCAAGGCATCTAGTTGGCTCAAGTGTTGTTCCCAGGCGTTGCTAAAAATAACAACATCGTCAATGTAAGTAATACAGTTCTCAACATCCTTGGTGAGATCATTCATCAGCCTTTGTAAGGTGGCAGGAGCATTCTTCATACCATAGGACATGACCTTACATTTATAAGTCCTGCCACCAACCACAAAACAGGAAATTTTTGGGGCCCTTTCTTTCAGTGGGACTTGCCAATATCCCTTCATTAAATCTAATTTTGTGATATACTTAGCACTGCCTATCGCATCCGCACAATCATCAACTCTAGGATGTGGGTATCAGTCTTGGTAAGGAAGTTGACTTTATGATAATCAATACAAAAGCGATGTGACCCATCGGATTTTGGAACCACTATGACTGGGGAGCACCACTCACTTTGACGGGACTCAAATAACCCCTGCTGCAACATGTAGTTCAGTTACTTTCGAATGATGGTCTGCTTCTGAGGACTAGCCCAGTAGGGGGACTGCTTTACAGGGCTGGCATCTCCAACGTCCACGTCGTGCTGTGCCACTTTCGTCCGTCATGGGTGACACAGAAGACATCAGGGAACTTCCTGAGAAGGGCAACAAGCTCAGCACACCGCTCCACACTCAAGTGGGAGAGTATATCAGTCAGTGTACTCCAAGCTGCCTTGTTTTCTCTCCAACTAGTCATCTGGTCCAAAGTCAATGGACAGCCCACGTCCTTTGCCAACTCCACAGCCGACACCAAGCATGCAGCACTAGAGGGGTCCACCAACTCGACAGCCGACACCACGCATGCAGCACTAGGGGGGTCCGCAAACTCGACAACCGACACCACGCATGCAGCATTAGGGGGGTCCACGTCTCGCCTGTGGTACTCCTTCAACATATTTATATGGCACAATCTTCGTTCCTTCCTCCGGTCTGGGGTTAAAATGACATAATTTACTTCGTCTACCCTCTTTTCCACTAGATAAGGGCATGCAAAACTTGCCTGCAGAGGCTGACCATGAATGGGAAGCAAGACAAGAACTTGATCGCCTGGGTGAAACACTCTGTGCCTAACTTTCTTAGAGTGGTCATACCACCTCTTCATCTTCTCCTGAGATGACTCCAAGTGTGCCCTGGCTACTTCCATACTATAGGCCAGTCTTTCTTTAAATTTTGACACATAGTCTAGCAAGTTAATTTGGTCATCATCCTTGACCCATTGTTCTTTGAGGAGTTTAAGAGGACCTCTTACTTCATGGCCAAAGATTAACTGATATGGGGAGTAGCCCAAGGACTCGCTCGGTGCCTCTCTGGTTGCAAAAATTAGGAAAGGCAAACACTTGTCCCATTCATTTTCATCAACACATAGTTTGCTGAGCATACTTTTCACAGTTTGGTGATACCTCTCTAGTCCCTAATGCACCTTGACTCTGAGGAAGATATGCTGAGGAAGTGATCTGTGAGATTCCTAACTCCTTAAGGGTTTGTCTGAACAGTTTGGAATTAAAATTACTTCCTTGATCCGACTGCACCTCCTTAGGGAGACCAAAACGGGTAAAGAAGGTCAGCATCTCCTTTACTACCAATTTAGCTGAAATACTTCTCAAGGGAATGGCTTCAGGATATCTAGTGGCCATGTCTAACATTGTGAGGATGTACTGGTGGCTTGAAGAGGTCTTGGGCAAGGGGCCAACAATGTCCACAAGGACTCTAGTGAATGGGGCCTCAAACACAGGTAGAGGAATAAAAGGAGCCGCAGGGATGGGCTTATTACTCTTACTGACTAGCTGACAGGTGTGACATGACCTACAGAACCGGAAGACATCTCGACGGATTCCAGGCCAGTAAAAATGCTGCCAGATGCGGGAGAGAGTCTTCCTCACCACTAAGTGACCTGCTAAAGAAGAGTCATGAGCAATGGACATAATTTTTTGCCTATAGGGTCTTGTAACCACCACCTGATGTACAGTCTCCCACTCGTTGTCATGGGCAACACTAGAAGGTCTCCATCTTCTCATTAATACGTTATTTGGCCCTAAATAATAACACTCTGTCAGTTCAGACTTACATTCATCTTCCGTAACTGCTGAGTCAATTAAAGTGGCAATCTCTGGATGAGATCTTTGCATATCAGCTAACTTTGCACTTGCATCAGTTTGGGGAGAATCATCAACATCTGAGTCATTTAACTGGGCAAAAAAAGTATCACCAAGCCCAATATCATCATTGGCATTGCCAGTGTCATTACTGTCAACATTCTGATGGCTGGCTTTTGCCGTCATAGCTCTGGTTCCAGCACATGCGGGAGACAATTTAGGACATGTATCTTCCAACTCTTTAGTCCTATCCTCACTCAGGGGAGTTTTTGACATGCAGGGAACAGCACTCACCTGTCCTCCTGCCAAGACATTACCCAAAAGGAAATTGACCCCTTTTACAGGAAGCTGGTCAACAACACCCACACACACTGAACCAGTAACTAACTCTGACTGGAGCTTCAACTCAAGTAGGGGAACAGATACAAACTCAGCTATACCCTGCAACAAGACACATTCATTAGGGTCAGCTACATCAACAATCCCCTTCAACATTAGTGACTGTGAAGCTCCTGTGTATAGTGACTTCCTTACCATCTTTTCCATCAACTGAAACTAACCCCTTAGAAATAAAGTTAGCAAATAAATGACCTGGGGAGAAGTCACTTTGAGTACTGCTTGAGGGAGGACACTCTGATGGAGTCTTATTACCACTCTCACCTGAACCTGACGGCTGCACTGCTCCAGTCTTACAAGTGTCTAATAATGGCTAAACAGGAGTCTGTCTATCCACAACTGACGGCTCCACTCTGGCCTTATCAACAATATGCACCTGCTGGGGTAGTGTCTGACTACCGCTAAAAGTATCTGTGTGCGGCTGCTCTCTGTTGGTGTCAAAAGATCCCAAGAGTTTATCAAAGTAATTGGTTTTACAGAGGGATTTTTCCCTCGTTTTTTCCAGCACCAATCCTCCAAGTGCCCCATTTTCTAGCAATACTGGCAAAACCTGACACTTTTTCTTGACCCTCTGGCAACACTGTCCTCACTTACTTTCGTAGAACTAACATGCTCTGGGGTTGCGGTGTTCCCACTAGTGTCACTTGACATTAACTTGCCTTTACCAGAAGAAGGGTTCACAAAACCTGGTTGGTTCACTCTCCTACCCTTAACAAATAACTGTGGCTTACGTTCATGCTTATGAATTATACTAGAGTTATCTGCTACAACAGCAGCCTCAGCTAGGGTATCTAAATCTTTTTCCACTAGGTATGTAGCCACATCCCTATCTATCTTACCAGTGAAGTTCTCCAAGATCATTAATTCTTTAAGTTTACAGAAATCATCAACTTTCTTAGAATGCAACCATTGATCAAATAAGTCTGTGAGTACCCTAGCATATTCCACATGAGTCTAATCTCTTTGTTTAATGGTGGATCTAAATTTAAGCCTATATGCCTCTGGCACGAGTTCATATGCTTTGAGAATGGCATCTTTTAAATAATCATAGTTAGCACTTTAATCAGCAGATGAAGAAATATAAGCCTCTTGAGCCTTTCCTTTCAAAAGACTCTGCAGTAGTACTGTACAAGAGTCTTTTGGGGACGAGAGACGACCTGCCACCTTTTCAAACATATGGAAATTCTTGGTGACATCTTGCTCATTAAAGGGAGGTACTAGCTTAATGTTCCTAGCAACATCAAAAGATTCCTTGGCAAATGAACTATTAGCTCTAGGTAAACTATCAGGGTGCTGTGAATTCGTGATCCATTTCCTTTTGTCTCATTTGAGCCTGTAATTCTATTTCCTTCATTCTGGCATTCCATTCTTGTTTTCTCATTTTTGCTTGCACTTCAATTTCCCTCAATTTAATTCTGGCTAACTCAAGTTGTACTTTGTCACCAGTATCATGAGCAGAAAAATCGCTAGGGCCAGATATCTCCAATGCCAAAGGCTCAGGGTCAACACTTTGTGCAGTATCAAATGGTTCAGAACTAGCTATACAGGACTCACTTTGCTCAAATATGTTGTCCAATATCAAATCAAGTAACTTAGTCTTAGTGACTGAGGCAGGAAATCTCAACTGTAAAGCCTGGGCAAGCAATATGAGCTCGTGTTTTGTGAGTGTTTTCACTCTGTTTGAGGATGGCTTAGAATCCAAAAATGCTTTCACATCACCATCACTCATTAGGGCCATGATTACTGAATATAGTTAAGTAGGTAAGAGTAAGCACTGTGTATGTGGCCAAGGTTGCCAATATGAGGCGTTAAGAATAGTACTGACGTAAACGCCATATATAAACAATGGAGAAAAACGCAGTTAAAGTTTTGCAATCTTCAGACTGTGATACCTTTATTATAGTGGGATATGATAGGAAGCTCGTGTTTCTTTTAAATTGAAGCTCTATTACAGGGCTTTCCATACAGTAATACATTCATATACCACAATCTGAATATTGCCACATTAACTGCGTTTTTCTCCATAGGTAGATCTTAAAAAAAAAAAAAAATTACGTAAAATCACCGGATTTTGCACATACTGACCCTGCTCACATACGCTTCACCTAGATTGCGTCTCTTTTTCACCACGTTTGACCACCACTCACTGCACTGGGGCCCTCTTTTTCTACTTAGAGGCACTCCAGGGTCATCTCACTCTCCGTTGAATCACTCATACCGCCGGCACAAACGTTCTTACGAACGCACACAGAAAAAAAGGAAAATCAATAAATTTCAGTGTGGTGGGGAGGGAGGAGGTAGGACGACTGTGGTGGTCGGGGGGGGGGAAGGGAGGAGGCGAGAACGGGGCGTCATCAGTCACGGGAGCTCGTTCCCGCCTCCCATTGGCTGCTCAGCCCCGTGTCTTCTGGCACTGGCGGATACGCTCACGGAGGTAAACTCCGAGTGCAATTTTTCTGGGTGAGCCCATAGGGTCGGTAATACCTTCAATACTATAGGGATTTCGACCGTGTTGCGAGTTGTATTCTGACTACTCGGTTGTGTGTCCAGGCACAGGAGGAATAGTGCTATAATAACTCAACTGCAGGAGCAAGTTCCCTCATGCCATTGGCTGCCCGTGGCGCTTACGCTAGGCAGATTTGGGTGAAGTGCGTAGAGCCGCAGGTACCACTCTAAGGTAAAGGGTTTTCGACCATTTTCCGGGTTGAATTCTGACTGTTTAGTTGTTGCCGCAGACAGAGGAAGGCCGGGGGAAGACAATGGTGTACATAACTGAAAATCGTCCGAGGTGGCGCTTACGTCACTACTATTCTCAACGCCTCATATTATGTCACAGAGCTATCCTGACCAGGAGGTCGCCAAATTGTTATGGGGATGTATATTACAGTGCACTCTAAACCCTTAACCCGCGGCGTCCCGTCGACGTACTTCCACGTCCTCACGTTTTGTCACTGCCAATCCCGTTGACGTACTTCAACGTCTTGCAATTGCAAGGTTCATAATTTCCACAATTTTCAAAATTCGCACAAGATTTTCGATTCGCCCACCTACCCAAGCCTCCCCTACCTGCCGCCAGGTGGGCAGAATCCCAGACCCCGCATGACCCGCGCTCGCCCTTGTCTCGGTCACTTACCTGTTAGCAGTGACCCAGGTCAGACATGGCGCGTAAAGGTCTCTCAGACGACGAAATACAATCCGCCCTGGATGCCTTCACTGGAGATAGTGATTCTCCACTTGATGATGATGTGGTGGATAGAGATTACGTGCAGCCTGAGGAGGAAATAACAAGCAGTGATGAGGAGGTCCCTTCGCCCCAGAAAAAGCGGTATGTCACGTATCATAAGGCAAGGGAAGGCCAGCCTGCACCCAAACCACCTGCACGGACCTCTCTCCATCCCCTAGAAAGAGATTCTGATGAGGACGAGGACGAGGACGGCGGCTTAGGACGTGATGTTGCCTCGTGGTTGGGGAAGGAAAAAATCTCACCCCGAGGATCAGAAGGTGGGGCAAGAAGGCAAATAAGGTATGGTCCTAGTGTTTTGTCTGGGGAAGGCGAAAATGGTGTGGTGGGAGTGCGGGGTGAAAGGGAAAGTGGTGTGGCAGGAGCGCAGGGTGAAAGGGAAAGTGGTGTGGCGGGAGTGCGGGGTGAAAGGGAAAGTGGTGTGAGGGAGGCAGCATGAGCACGTGGTGCACGTAGGCCTAGGGGAGAGGAGGTGGAGCCACTCCCCAGCACGTCTTTCGCCACACAATATTCCCAGACTTCCTCCCCACAGCCCCAGGATGTGGGGAAAGGAAGGAAAGGGAAGGGAAAGGGTAAAGGAAAAGGGAGAGGGAAGAGAAGTGCGAGTGATGAAAGGCGCCGCTCTCCACCTCCCCAACCTCCCCCACCACCTCCAATGTTGCGTTGTGCCTTCAGCCATGTTTCAGAGAGTACCATAACTTCCTACACTACTGAAACTGTGTGGGATGGCGATATGACGCTCAGTAATGGTAAGGCCAGTCAGTATTTTCTAAGTCTTATATAAAGTTGAAACGGGTGTAATGTTTGCAGGAAAGTACTGTATAAGTTGAGAAATAGTGTAAGTTGAAAGAAGTGATATCAAAACTACATCCACTGTGTAAATCTACGAAAATATGATGCTCAGTATAACACTCTGGTCAGTAAATATGTGATAGCAAGAATATAAAGTGGAAATGGGTGTAATGTTAGCAGGAAAGTAACGTATAAGTTGAAAAATAGTGTAAGTTGTAACAATTGATGTCACGAGTACACCCACTGTGTAAATCTGCGAAAATATTACGCTCAGTAGAACATTCTGGTCTGTAAGTATGTGATAGGAATGATATAAAGTGGAAAAGGGTGTAATGTTAGTAGGAAAGTAATTTATAAGTTGAATACTAGTGTAAGATGAAACAAATGATATCGCGATAACACTCACTGTGTAAATATGCGATAATATGACGCTCAGTAGAATAGTAAGGTCTCCAATTATGTGATAGCAATTATATCAAGTGGAAACATGTGTAATGTTAGTGGAGAAGTATTATATAAATACAAAAATAGGTTGTAAGTTGAAATAATACTCATAGCAACTTCACCCTCTGTGTTATTATGCGCTATTATTACGCTAAATATTTACGTAAGGCCTGAAACTATCTCAAAACAGTTCTCTAAAGTGGAAAAGTGTATAATGTTATTAGGAAAGTATTATGTAAGTTGAAAAAACACAATACGAGTTGAACCAACAGTCACAGCGAGTTCACTCACTACGTAAATAAGCGCTAACATTACACTAAATGTTATTGAAAGGCCTGTGAATACGTAAAAACAGTTCAATAAAATGTAAAACGGTATAATGTTATTGGAGATGTATTATGTCAGTAGAAAAAATGATATGTATCATTATTCAGCAATGTTAGCGATTCATCATGAACAGTTTGGCCGATTTTGCTCGGTTCGCACGATGGTACAATGCTTATTTCGCCTCTATTTTTGTATAAAAACCAATTTACTCTTGTATCACATGTTTTTATGTTTGTAATAAATACAGACTTATAATACCATAGAAAACGTGAGAGCCTCAGACCACCTACAGAGAACACGGTACCAGGTGTGACGAAGGTATACCTGTTTTAGACCACTTATGGACCCCGATGAACATTTTCTTCGTGATTGACCATTGTTTCTGACCAATAGCGAAAGTTTTAGCAAAAAAAATTTGGGTCCAAAAATGGTCGGGATTGGGGGGTACCAGTGGTGAAAAAGTGGTTGGGACGGGGCGGGTTAATTAAGCACCAAAAGGGATAAGATAAAGTTTGCAAGAAAACTAACTTAACTTTACTGTACACTATAACATACACAACCAAAGAAGAAACCAGGGTTCGTTTTACATGAGGGAGGATTCATATACGCCTCAGAATACAAATATAAAACTAGTTATTTCTTACCTAACCAGAATACACTCAGTGGAGGCTAAGTACTCACAAAGCTCGAGGAAACGTGGAGACTTCGAAGGTTAAATCCAGATATAAATCACACACTAGTGTAAATGGAGGGGTGAACCAAAAATGGGAAATAGTACACAAACAGTGTTTTGTAATCAAAGTCACGTATTAAGTAGTGTTGGGGAAAAGTGCAACACAATGTGACAAAAGTGTAAAGTGACAATAAATGTGTACAAATGTGTACGAATGGCAAAATGTGTACAGGGATGTGTGTACAAAAAGAGACAAAAATGTGTACAGGGATGTGTGTACAAAAAGACAAAAATGTGTACAGGGATGTATGTACAAAAAGAGACAAAATCTGTCTCTTCACACTTTCCTGGAGCTTATAAAGGAGACTTACTCCACCTTTCTGAGCTAATTAACCACTAGGCTGTCTTAAAAATAATCTCTGTCCATACAGAAACAATAGAGGCACCTGCTACCAATGAGGGCCTCATACACTCCACACAGAACCAATTGTATGCCATCAAGAACGTGACGAAAGCGCCATTTAGGCTTCTAATTGGCAAACATCCCTACTTTGCTCCTCCCACATTATTATGTCACACCCACAGTTCAAGGACAAGAGGAACTTTCTGGGTTATTTGTGAGAAAAACATCTGGTGTGTTATCAGTTGAGAAGGCAAAAATTTGCCACTGGGTAAACACAGCAGGGGACTCAGGTTACCCTTACAGCCCGCAAAACTGATAAGAAAAAGATTTTTGTTCTTAACGGCTCGCTTCTCTCTCCTTTCATTATCATCTTATCTTCTATAATATATATATATATATATATATATATATATATATATATATATATATATATATATATATATATATATATATATATATATATATATATATATATATATATATATATATATCCCATTGGATCCGAGGGGTGCTGTGCGAGGCATTGCACTGAGAGGGTACTAAGCATACCACCCTCCGCCTATCGGCTTATCGTCACGAAACTCATAGGTCCCTGCCCCGGGGTTCCCTACTTCATAAAGACTTGAAAAATCCCAGTTCTGTCCAATACTCGGGACACTGGACTCCAATGGGTTATATATATATATATATATATATATATATATATATATATATATATATATATATATATATATATATATCAGCTGCTGAATGACAGCAATTAATGCTTTGGGACGATGTTAACCAAACTTTCCTATTTGGGCAAGTTGTGTGAAGCGATGTAAAAATTTAGATGTGTCTGAAATTACCTGCAGAGTCGAAGTAATTTTTGGAACATACTTTGGTATTTAAAAGCTAGATGTTCGAGAAACAAAAATATTCATCCAATAGTATTGGAATTCTGGTTGATGTGTCTCGCCAGGCACACTGTATACTTATCACAAACTATATTATGGCTCAGTATTAAGTGCAGTATATACCCTGATTGTGTCAGCAGACATTCAGATGCATAAGAAATCATGCCCATATTGATGGGCACAATAATACATATTGTTTATGATCATGGGTGTTCAAAAGGATGCAGCGGTTAATATTCAGTTGTATGAATTCATAACCGATTCTGTACTCAGAGACCTTCCCACTCATTGACAGTGTTATTGGTTGGCACAACCAGCATGATTAACTCTGATTAGCGCTTCTATTTTGGCTTAAAAGAGAATGATTTTCTTATGTTCTTGAAGTGTCGTAATCTGTTTGCTTCGTCTTTAATACTTTAGTACCTGAGCTAGCAAATTTGCCTTGCTCTCTTTTACTACTTGGAAATGCCCCCTGGCTTATGCTACGTTTCCATATTGTGATCACCATTAGATAAGAATTATTTTATTCCATGATTATACCAGTACACAAGTAGTATGGCAGGATAATCGTTTATTCAGTGTGTGTGTGTGTGTGTGTGTGTGTGTGTGTGTGTGTGTGTGTGTGTGTGTGTGTGTGTTTAACAGCATAATTCAAGCAGATCAAATTTAATCAACCTGGGTTGGAGGTCTAAAGGTCAAACAGTTAAGTCTTAGGACAATTTGGCCATTGGTCAAGTGTAAGGTCAGCGCAGTTTTTGTCTGATTTATTTCAGACTTGGTACTCCGGTTAAGAGTAAAACGAGGACGATGAGATTCAACTTTAAAACCATCAAAGGCAACGGTAATAAACCTACATTTAAGGTCAAGACCACACCACAAAATCGATTTACAGGGCAATAATCAAAATAAAACCAACTTCATAGAATGGTTGAGGATTAGCCACGGACGAAAGCAGTCGATTCTGAAACTAGACAGAGGACAAAATCTCAGGTCAAGATCAAAGTGCGACTCTTGTGTGCCTGTGAACAAAATGACTAAAACTGTTTTGAAATGATTTGACTCCAACTTACTGGAGGGGTTGAGAATCATTCAGGGAGTTGACTTTCTTTTTCTAAGGGTAAAGGTCAATGTCACATGCCGAGGTCAGCTTAACAGATTTGATCCAATATAAACCAAACTCAATGGGAAGGTTGTAATAAAATCTGACAGTAAAGCACCTCGAACCCACCCACTCAGATGAGGGTGCTTTACGATATGAGATTCCTACCACCTGTGATTAATATACGTACATTACTGGACAACGTTTGGGTAATGCAAGGACTCGATAATGAGAGCAATCAACGAATGAGGTTACAGGACAGGGTCTATTGTTCGACCCTAGACTTAGTTTAAATTCCATCTACATCAAACTTGGTAAAATTGTTAAGGCCCAGTGAAGGATGAAGCGAGCTTATTTTGGAAACAATGAATCAAAGGTGAAGTGGAAAAGGCGAGGTCAACTTAAACAGTTTTATGTCGATATGAGGCAAACTAGGTGGAACGGTTGAACCGTAGGCAAGGATGAGGTAATTCACTTTTAAGAACAATCATTTGTAGGTTTAGGTCAAAACACACATTCAAATGTTCGGCCCGTTATTGCAGGACGTGGATGTCGTACTCTCTATGTGCTCCCTGTTGTTTCTTGTCTTAACAGTTCATTGCCCTGTTTACAAGCAAGCAGTCTAGTTGCATCTTTGGAAAACTGGACAATCCCTATGATTTACAGTATTTTCATATATTTGTTGTATTAGTTGAAAGCCGGGTACAATTATTCCCCCGTACAAAGGAATGGGAGAAAAGAGAAATGTGTGGTAATCATAATGGCATTTGTTTTCTTAGTGCAACAGGAAAAGTATATGGTAGGATCCTTATCGACAGCGTTAGGGAAATAACAGAGGAATTAGTTGGAGAAGAACAGGGAGGTTTTAGAAAGGGAAGAGGTTGTGTAGATCAGATATTCATTCTTAGATCTTTAGTGGAAAAGTTTCTCGACAAAGGAATGAAGTTGTATGCGACCTTCATGGATTTTTTTTTTTAATGCAAAGAAGAAGGAAAGGCTGAGCCCGGATACCAGTTTCTTGCAAGAAAAACAAAAACAACACAAAAGTGAACCAAATTCAAGATCCGTTCATTTCGAGATGCCTGGACACACTGCGTTTGAAAGACTGGAGATCATAGGAAGCAGGAAATACAGACAGAGGGAGACAGTTCCAGAGCTGAGCCGTTGCATAAATGAAGGACTGGGAGTAACGGTTAACTCTTGCATTAGAGAGTTGGACAGAAAGGGATGAGAGTTTGTTGCTAGATGGGTGCTCTGCACTCGTCGTAGAGGAGTAGGGATGCAAGCAGACAATTCAGAGGATCAGTGACCATTGAAGTAGCGATAGAAAAGAGATAAAGAGGCAACAGTGTGGCGAAGAGACAGGTTGAAGGAAGCCAGTAAGAGGAAGAGAGTTGATGAGACGAAAAGCCTTCGACTCTACCCTATTGAGAAGAGCTGTATGTGGGGAGCCTCCCCACACATGGAAATTGTACTCTAAACACGGGAAAATAAAACCCATGTATAAAGTCAACAACTGTGCAGGGATAAAGAAGGCACGGAGTCGGCTTAGCACACCTAATCTCTTGGAAGCAGATTTTACAAGAGATGTAATATGATCTTTCCAAGATAAGTTCAAAGTGAATGAAACCCCAAGCAAGTTTAAGGATGACGCAGGATTGAGCTGGATATTATTAAACATTAGTGGGTACTCCTGTGGAAAATTTTAATGGGTTGATAGGTGTAAAAACTGAGTCTTTGATGCATTAAAAACAAGATTCTTTTTTACCCTAGTCAGAGATACGAGACAAGTCAGACATTAGGTGTGCCATAGCCTCATCCGTTGTTTGCTGAAGTAACTGCTGAGATGGTCTTGAGGAAACCAAGTGGAAAGGTGAAGGGTGGAATCATCAGTGTATGAGTGGATAGGGTTAGATGTACAGCTTAGAAGATCAATAATAAATAAAAGAAAGAGAGTTGGTGATAGGACAGAACCCTATGGAACATCACTGTTGATAAATCTAGATTGAAGAACGATGGCAGTCTACAAGAGCAGGTATAGAATGACCAGAAAGGAAGCTGTAGATGAAGGCACAGAAAGAAGGATAGAAACCATAAGAGGGCAGTTTGGAAATTAAAGATTTATGCCGGACTCATCGAAAGCCTTTGAGATGTCAAATGCAATGGCAAAGCTTTCGCCAAAGTCCCGAAAGGAGGATGACCAGGAGCCTGAAAGGTAGGTGAGAAGATTGGCAGAGGAGTGTCCCTGACTGAACTAATACTGACGATCAGAAAGAAGGTTGTGATAGGAAAAAAGCTTTAAATTTTTTCTGTTAAGAATAGACTCAAAAACTTGAAACACAGGATGTTAAAGCAATTGGACGATAGTTAGAGGGTTGGGAGCGGTCACCCTTCTTTGGGACTGGCTGAATGATAGCAAACTTCCAGCAAGAAGGAAAGGTACAATTTGAAAGACAAAGGCGAAACAGTTTACCTAGGCGGGGTGTAAACACAGAAGCACAGTTCTTGAGGACAATAGGAGGGATTCCATCAGACTCATATGCCTTGTTAGTATTGAGGCCAGTGATGGCAGAAAATACATCAGCTGAAGAAATTTTAATGTCAGCCATGAGGAAGTCAGAGGAGGGAAGTGATGGAGGAACAGCACCGGAATCGTCTAAGGTGGAATTGGAGGAGAAAGTCTGAGCGAAGAGATCTGCTTTATCAGTAGAAGAAATAGCTACAGAGCCATCAGAGTAGAAAAGAGGAGGGAAGGATGATGAGGTAAAGTTGTTAGAAAGGTTCTTGGCAAGGTGCCAGAAGGAGCGGGAAGAATTCGAGTTGGAGAGTTGAGAGCATTTAGCACGGATGAATTTATTTGGAGAAAGCATATGACAGGGTGGATAGACAAGGATTGTGGAAAGTATTAAGATATTATGAAGTAGATGGAAAGTTGCTGAATGCCTTGAAGAGTACAGTATGTATGAGTGTGCTAAGGCTGCACTGCGTGTGAGTAGTGAACTGAGTGAATTCTTTTATTTGAAGGTTGGATTGAAACAGGGATGTGTCATGTCTCCATGGTTGTTCAATCTGTAGATGAATGGGGTAGTGAGAGAGGGCAGTGTTTGGAAACTCCCTGTACTATTGTTTGCAGATGAATCTGTGTTGTTAAGTGAAGATGAAGGGGAACTGCAAGGCTTGGTGGATGAGTTTGGGAGAGAGTGTATGAAACGGAATCTAAAAGTGAATGTAGGGAAGAATAAAGTTATGGTCTTCGAGAGAAGTGAAGCCAGTGAACGTACAGTGAGGTTGGATTAGGAGGAAATGGAATATGTGTATGCATTTAAGTACTTGGGTTGTGTGATGAGTAAGGATGGAAGTCTAGAGGGTGAAGTGCTTGGAAGGGTACAACAAGGAAGAAAGGTTGCTGGTTCCTTGAAAGCAGCGATAGGAAACAGGGAAGTGAGCATGAAAGTGAAAAAGTTACTACATGACAGTATTGTGATACCAACTCTAACGTATGGAAGTGAAGCTTGGACCTTGTTGGAGGGACATAATTCAAGAGTGACAGCAGTGGAATGAGTTATTTGAGAGGAGCTTATGGAGTCACATGGAGAGACAGACTGACAAATGAGGAAGTGAAGGAGCGTTGTGGTGTGGATGGGACTGTGATAGGAAACGTTAGGAGAAACATACTGAGGTGGATTGGCTGTGTGGAGAGGATGGAGAGTGAGAGACTGACGAGGAGAGTGTATTTGAGTGAGGTGGAGGGAGGGGGAGGCCAAGGATGAGATGGAGGGATGGAATGGAGAGGTACATGAGAGAAGGGTGTGTGAGCTGGGAGCAGGGCAGTGAAATGGCATTTGACAGGGCTACATGGAGGCGATTTGTTTGTGGCCACCCCTTACGGGATTAAGGCGTCTGAAAATAGATAGATAGATAAATAGTTGTATTAGTAACAAACAGAAAGTAATTTAGGTACAGTATACCATAAAGTATTTATATTCTTCCCAGTAGGTGCCGGAAATTGTGAGGGGGTGTGGGTTATCCTATCTACTGTACATATTGGTCCAAGTGGGCCCTCAAACATTTTACTGACACAGGGGGTCCGCGAAGATAAAACGGCTGCAAAACACATCCTGCAGATTGCCACTCAACTTCATATGCTACCTTGTGGATGTTAATGACGTTTGTCAAAGTTTTTTGGTGATATGCCATTAAATACAACCCACATTGTCTTCATGTTACCATTTACAGCTTCAGGTTAGTAATGGACTTTATTGCTCTCGTTCACTGGTGTAACGATACTGACATAATGAAGCCGATGCTACTGTAAATGACATCACCATTAGGGTAGACACTAGGGTCCGATTCTAAATGGCATTTTATGCTTCATAACTCTTGTATAGATGACAGTTTAAACCTTGTGACGGAGGCTGGTTCAGACCACGGGTTGGGGATTATTTTATCCCGGATTATACCCCAGGGTTTATCCATATTCAAGTCGCTGGATTATATCACAGATAATCAGTGACTTAGTAATCCGAGATTTAACCTCAGACTGAAGCACGCATTTCTACACGGTAATCACAGCCAATCAGCATGTGTTTCTTAAACAAACTGGGATTTGAATGTGGTGGGAAAACTAGCCTCTAAAAAAAAATAATCAGAGTCAGTCCGTCCCCAGTTAGTGCATTAATATGGAAAAAAAAAAAAGCCAGTATATAAAGCAATAACGCTATAACACAAATGTATTTTTAAAAATTTATAACTTCATGAAGAATGCAGTTAGTAAGCTTTAGTGGAGTGCATAAAAATTTACTATTTGAAGTTCATTATTTCTGTTTTACCACGTCAGCTATCACCATCTGCCATACGTGGATTTAAGAACCATTCGTCTTATTTTGACAGTCATGATCAGTTATTCATTACTGATACATGTGCAGGTGACATGTAGAGGTGTGTGGTACGTAGGAGGGCTACTGGGCCTTGAAAGCAGGCTGTGAAGCCTATGCTCAGAGTCGGTCACATAAAAAAAAAAAAAAAAAAAAAGTATGAAGTTGAAGCAAACTGTTTAAACCATTTCGATCTAAATCCACTACGGGGTAAGGAGGATTTCTAAACAGCCTTTTTATATGTGGACTACCATTACTTATGCTTCTTTGTATCAAAACAAATATAAATTTCTGATAAAACATGCGTTTATTGGGTACTAGAAAAGTACACTATATTCGTTAATGAAAATGATTATATTGCAAGAAGATGGTAGGCACCATTTGTTCAGCTGGCTGTTTTATTATACAGAGGTGGGGTAGACTTTTTCCGCCCAATGTTCACCGTGTGACTGTGGAAGCGCTCTAGGCAGCGTTGCCACTTACCAGATTTTTCAAACGGGGAATGAGCCAAAGAGGCCAACTGCTCTGTTTAAAAAGGTAAAAAAATGTACAGTAAAAAAGACTAGCCTACAAATATTCCACTCTTCAGCCTAGAGAAATATTAAGGAAAAGAGGATACATGTGTTAAGAGGCGGGATTTGCCAGTTACGTGCTCCAGAATCTTCTCAGCATTTCCCATAAGGTAGCTCCGGTACAGGTACGAGTCAGAGTTGCCAGTTTGCCTGATGTTTGTGAGCGTAGTTTTTACGTGAGTTGTACATTAATTTTTGTGCTCATTTTCTTTATAATGTTTTATTTACCGGTATGTGATTCGTTGTTAAATTATGTAACTGAAATTAAGTTTGTGCGGTAAATAATTTATAGTGTTATGTAATGTAAGAAAACTCTAGCATGTTTTGGTTGTCTCCAAGTTGGTAACTGTGTTCTCTGGAATACACAAGAACTGTGGAAAAATGTAGATAATTCTAGAACAATGCAAGCTTATATATGAATGAGGAGGAGACTAGAGCAAGTTTTAGTCGGTTTTCAGTTCAGTTTGAGTGTAGTGCATTGTCAGTGCAGTGAAGTTTGTGTATTTTCGGTACTTGTGAAAACAGTGAAGTGTTGGCAAACAGTGAAGTGTTACTAAAGTTCGTATATCATCAGTACTCGTGAAAATGGTGAAGTGTTGTCAAGCATTAAGTGCAATTGCAGTCAGTAAAGTTTGTATAGCTCCAGTGCTTGTGAGAATAGAGAAGTGAAGTTGGAAAGAATTAAGTGCAATTATTTGGAAAATAAAGACAGTGAACTTAAGAAGCCAGTGTTTATTTACAATGCCTGAGGTGATCTTGTGTACTGTACACCTAAAGGCTTACCATAGAAAGAACAAATCACTGGGCAACGTCCTTCCTATGTTGGAGCCTGTGGCACTGTGGGGATGGGGACGTAACACTTGTGTCAGGAGTGGGATTATTCAGGGCTGCAGTGAGGCTAACCTTCGACACAGAAGCAGCTGTGCAGACAAGGTCTCGAGCTGGACAGGGTGTACTGACACCTCTGCGATTCAGACTTTTACGTGGTCAAAAGGGGCAGAGATCAGGTCACTTGTGATGACCACTGTGTGCTGGAACGGTCGGGAACTCAGATTGATGGAGACTCTCTCCCAATAGCGGTCTCTTCGGTTGCGTTTATTACTTTTCAAGTGGCCAAGTTAAGAATGGTAGCATGCCAATATGACGGGTCAGTCTCCAACTCGGCCAACCCAAGCCCAACCTTCGCAATTTCCCCCAAATGCTTCTATGGTTACACATTAACAAACTACTAGGTAAGCTCTATACCACCAGTTCTCAAGGGTTATACAAACAATAAAGTTCAAGTGGGAGGAAATGTGTATTAACAAGACCAAAAAAATTAGTAGAAATCTTCCCATCTACTAGCCTTACAGATTAAACCTGAATCAGTTGGCACTTTATAAAAAAAAAAAATTATATATGGTCCTAATGTCAAATTCCACAAAACTTAGCACCTTCGTCCCAGGCTCAGTCCAGTGTGGCTCCCCATAACCAGCCCTCAGAGCTCATAGTTCACTGGTCCAATCTTCTCATATTCTTGGCCTTGACTTCCACACTGGGACCTTGACCTTGACTCACTCACTGGGACCAACCGCCACACTTCGACCCGCTAGAAGTTAATATGTATAATGAATAACTATTCTCCCTAATGCAAGTAATCCCCTCATATGATCAAGAAAGTCTCATAATAAGGATACATGAGTTACAATACTTGACATCTCAGTTAATAACAGAATAACACATGGCACTACAGACACAGAGGTCTGTGCAAAATAATACTTATTGTAGGGATAACATGGAAGAAAAAGTACTATAACAAATAAGCATGATGAACTCTAACCATGAAACTCATCATTGCATCGATATCATGGTGCCTCACATAGTAATTATGTGAACATTAACCCACAACTAACACAGCCTAATAAGTACTGAATTGCAAAGTCATCTCAACACATATTAACAATTTACAGTTCCAGGGCACATGATATTTGGCCCACAAAAATCACCCATTTATCTGAGGCTCGTATTCCAGTTACACACTAAATAATAATATAAAGTACAGTACACAAATATATGGGAAATACCTCACTATTCAGCTCACGGAATACATAAGAAGTGAGCGGGAACTCTGGACTCGGGCAATGGCGTCACCTCTCATGATCAAACACTTCCTGAGAAATGACAACATTTAACACTACCCGAGTCTATTTCTTTATTTCGTCACTATTATCAGTCGTGGAGTATCACTTATTCATGCTTCAACCTACCAAACATAACATTAACCCGCCCCGTCCCGACGACGTATGGGTACGTCACCACGATTTGCATTTGCCAGTCCCAGCGACGTACCAGTACGTCGTGCAATTGCAATGTGCATAATTTCGACAATTTTCAAATTTCGCGCTTGATTTGCGGTACGTACCCTCGCCTGACCTTCCCTTACCTGCCACCAGGCGGGGACACTCGGCGACCTTGCGCGACCCGCGCTAGCCCGCCACTCGTCCACTCACCTGGTAGCCACGGTCCTGCTCAGACATGGCTAAGAGAGGTCTCTCAGAGAGCGAAATTCAAGTCGCCCTGGACACCTTTACCGGCAACAGTGATTCCCCACTGGATGACGAGGAGATGGACAAAGATTATGTGCAGCCAGAGGAGGAAGAAACCACCAGCAGTGACGAGGAAGTTCCGTCACCAAGGAAGCGGCAGTACGTGACTTACCATGCTGCTAGAGAGGGGCAGGAGGCAAAGAAGGCACGTGGTATGTCATATCCCTATCCCCAGCGTGCCTTGGAAGCCGAATTCGAGGTCGAGGACGAGGACGAGGACGAGGACGGAGACGTGGGACGTGCTGCCACGTGGTATGGGCGGGAGGTGATTACGCATCGTGGCCCAGAGCGCACACCACGTCGTCTAAGCAGGTATGGGCCTAGCATTCTGTTTGGGGCGGTAGGAAGTGAAGTGGAGGGAGTGGGGAGTGAAATGGACATTCCTGGGATTAGGGAAAGTGAGAGTGAGGTGGGTGAGTCATTGCTCTCCCTACGCAGTGTGAGGCGGCAGAGTGGATCACGTGGGCCAGTGCGGGTGCGTTCCTTATCACGTGGGGTTGTGAGGGAGGGGGAAGGTGGGGAGGAACCACTCCAAAGCACGTCTTATGCTCCCCAATATCCCCTAACACGTGGTCGAGCAAGGTTGCGTGAGAGAGCACGTGGTGTGGTAATGGAGGGGGAAGGTGGGGAGGAACCACTCCCCAGCACGTCTTCTGCTCCCCAATATCAAACTATTTCATCCCCACAGCCCCCTAATGTTCCTCAAGGCCGTAAGGGTAAGGGAAAGGGAAAGGGTAAAGGGAAGAGGAGTGACAGTGGGGAAGCCCTCCGTACTCCTTCTCCCCAACCTCCCCAACCAGGATCTCCTCCCCACCCAGACGAAGGCGGTGATGGGGACGAGGGATTTGTGTCGTGGGATTGGGAGGATGGGAGTGATTTTTCTCCCCTCATTCACCCCTTCACTGAGCAGGGGCGATCTGGCTGCATTGCACCAGGTATTCACTGTAATTCAAGCAGGCTGGATTTTTTCCACCTGTTTTTCAGTGAGGCCTTCGTTGATCAGATCGTGCTTCAAACAAAGCGGCCAGCGGCTAGAAAGTGAAAGATTGGGAACAAGGAGTAGGCATTCAATGATTTATGATTACCCTGTCTCCATTCCAGAAATGTTCTTATTTTTTGCCCTTGTCCTTTTGATGGGTATAATAAGAAAAAATAGAATTCCTGCTTACTGGACTAGGGACCCTGTTATGTTTACCCCCATATTTGGTCAAGTGATGAGCCGTAATCGGTTTCAACAAATTCTAAGTCGCCTCCATTTTTATGATGCTAATGACCCTGCAAATGCAAACAACACGGACAAAATGAGGCGAATTAGGCTGGTCTTTGATCACCTCAGGCAAACCTTTCGATCCTCATTCTATCCCTATAGAGATCTCGTCATAGACGAGAGTCTCGTGTTGTGGAGAGGCAATATTTCATTCAGACAGTATATACCCAGCAAAAGGCACCGTTTTGGGTTCAAGATCTTTGTTATGTGTGACTGTAGGACTGGATACGTGCAAGACATAGTCTTGTACACCGGTGCACAGACAGACATAATAGAAGATCGAAGTATAGGACTTTCTGGAGCAGTGGTAAAGACGATGATACAAGACTACCTTCATCGTGGTCACGTTCTCTATCTCGACAACTGGTACACTAGCCCTCTTCTCGCTCGTTATCTTCACAGACATGAAACGGGAGTCTGTGGAACCGTAAAGGTGAACCGGCGTCACATGGTCAAGGTAGGGCGGAAACTTGCAAGGAGTGAGGTTGTCTTCTTCAAAGCAAACAACATCCTTGCAACAATGTGGAACCACAACAGAGAAGTAAGCCTCTTGTCCACGGTTCACCGCCCCTTGATGCACCGTACTGATTCTGTTGATTACCATAGCGAGAGCAGGCGTCGTGTTTGGAAACCTGAATGTGTCATGGACTATAATATAAACATGCGCCTCGTGGACCAGTCAGACTCCATGATATCGACGGTAGAGTGTGCCAGGACCACGATGAAGTGGTATAAGAAACTGTTCTTTCACTTGCTAGATATCACTGCTCTGAATTGCCACCACCTTCACGCCATGACCACAGGAGTTCAGGAAATCTCTGAAGGGTTTGTGAGGGAGCTCACACGAGAAATCTTTGCAAAATATGCGGTTGAAAGGCCCCAACAGCGCCTCCGCACTGCCCCTATTACCCACACTCCCCAGAGAATATCCGCCCGCCATTTCCCCACTCCTATCCCGCCCCAGCCCAACAGACCTAGGCCCCAGCGCAGGTGTCACGTGTGCAGTCATTCCCAGGTGAGACTCACGACACAGAGGAAGGACACCCGCTATGAGTGCGTGCAGTGTGACGTGGGTCTGTGTATTCACCCATGTTTTAGTGAATACCACACGTTGCTGCAATTTTAGCATGGTGTGATTGCGAAAGGACGCAGAAATTATGATGTAAATGCGACAGACAGACGCTCTGTGAAAATATCAGTCATGTGGATCGCCAAATATTAGTATAAAGTGCCTACGGGTAGAACATAAGTGCAAACATTGGGTGTAAGTATATAAATCTGCCCTAAGTTGAAACTTACATAGAGAGGGTTGTTTGATGCGATATTCTGTCGCTCAGTGCAATAAATACGGCCCCTTATTATAAATTTTCTATTATGTGACATTCTTACGGGTATAATATAAGTTCAAATTATTGTATATGATGATGTATTTCCTAAGTCAAATATTCATAGCGTGTCTATAAAGATAAGATTTCCTGACGCCTAGTCGAATGATAAGGCACGTATTAGTCAAAATAAAAGTCAGCAAGTGATAAAGTGAATAATTAGTATATAAGTGTGTGCGTGAATTAGTATATAAGTGTGTGAGTATTATGTATGACGTAACATTCCTTGCGAGGGTATTTTCAGGCGATATTCTCACGCTCACTTGAATAAATAATGGCAGTAAGTATGTACAGTGCATTGGAGGGGTGTAAACGTGTGTAATGTAAGTGGGAAAATATAATTGGAGTGAATAAATAAAGTAGATGATGAAACACGAGTGTTTGAGATCGTGGTTGCTACGTGAATAGGCGCTAGCATATCGCTAAATGCCCTCGTAATGAATGAAAATAATTGAAAACCTTCACAGTGGTGGGGGAAAGGTTCTATGTAAATGGGAAAATAATTGGAAAGTGATAAAACAATTTGGTATGTTGAAATACGAGTCATAGCGAGTGCGCTTACTAAGCTGATGTGCGCTAAACTTATGCTGCATGTCATCAAAATGAATGAAAACATCTGAAATCACTTACAAACAGTTGTAATTAGTAAATTGTCATTGAAACAGAAGTATACAAGTAGAAAAAATGATCGGTAGACTCATAACAGAAAATTAGCAGATAGCATGTTACGACTCGGACCTAACTCGCTATGCTCGCGCGATGGTACAATGCTTATTTTTCCTATATATGTGTCTGAAATACATTATATTGTTACTGTTATTGTTTATTAGTACAAATTCAATAAATGTAGAGGTGTTGTGTGTTGTTTGTCCCATTACTCCTTACCATAGAAAACGTTTACGCATATCCAGCCCATTACAGAATACGATACCTGCGGGGGGAAACCGCACCTGTATAGACCACTTATAGACTGCAGAGACCACTTTCTTCAAGATTTTCCATAGTTTCTCGACCTAAGCGGAAGTTTCATAAGAAAAAAATTTTTTCCAAAAAGGCTCGGGACTGGGGGATGTCATAGGTGCGGAAAGGCTCGGGACGTGACGGGTTAAATTACTTACAGAATTCCTTGGGGGAATGGGAGGGAGGATGACGATGATACTGACCATCTGCCACGTTTCACGGCCGGTGAGCGAGTGAAACAGGCAAACACTACGTGATGGAAAGGGGGAGGGGGGGGGACTGCTTACGCAGTTTAAAATTTTCATTAGTATAGACTCGTGATAGACTCATTGTAATGCCTTTCCCCTTACAATCGATTGCCTGAAAAAAGTGACATTCTCTAGTTACAATAATTACTCACCAACACCACTCTCTTTATACCCTTACATCGAAATACAATAAAAATCATCGTGCCTTACATCCCTTTGCGTATGCGTACCTTGTGCTGGATTACATGACCATAGGCACATGTTCCTTCTCACTCGAGTTTTTATATTATAAAGAGACTTAATACTAGTAAGTTACAGTAGAAAAAAAATTACTTAGCAACTAGGTAACTTAATCTACGTTCTGATCATGTCCTCATGGAAACAACTATACCCTGGCCACTCTCTCTCTCACTTAACCGAACTTTTGGTCGTAAAATAAGCTAGATACAACTCACTATCACTTCCAGGCACTACAAGGGGGAGGAAATATCCCTGGCGACAATTGTAAAGCTATTACAGGAACAGAAGAAAGAACTCAAAGAACAGTTACAAGCACAAAGTGCTCAACTACAGGCACAGAGTGAAGAACAGAAAGAGCTCAGGAACAAAATCAAAGAGCAGTTGCAAGAACAGAGTGAACAACTAAAGGCACAACGGGAAGATCAAAACGAAAGATATGAAGAACTTCAAGAGGCATTACAGGAGCAACAGAGGGAAGTACAACAGAGGGTGCAAAGACAGCTAGATGCATTCATGGGGGAAATGAAGGGGGAAGTAGATGCCAAGCTAGAGCAGCAGAAGTATGACATAAGCAATAATGTGATGGAGTGCAGACAGCATGTAGATGACCAGCTGATGCGTGTAGACAACCAGTTGAAGACAATTAGTGAGGGATTTGTGATGGAGTGCAGACAGCATGTAGATGACCAGTTGATGCACGTAGTCGACCTTGTGAAGATAATTAATGAGAAAATTGAGGCTGTAGATAAATATTTCACTGCTGAGCCCCAGGTTAGTGTACAGGGACCATATGAAAGGGAGGGACAGTGTATAGTGAATCTCGATGGATCCCAAGCATGAAAAGATAGCATTACAGGGTTCAACAATCATAATGTAGAAGTTTTAAGTCCTGGACTTAATTATGATGCCCCAGTTTTAAGCCCTAAATCAATGAAGTGCATGGCTATAATGGGAGTCCAATTAAAAAGAAACCTCAGGAATTTGATGGTAGAGTATCTTGGGAAGTTTACCGTGAACAGTTTGAGTTACTTGCAGATCAGAATGGATTGAATGATAGGCAGAGATCAGTGCAGCTTGCTACTAGCCTTAAGTGTGCTGCAAAGGAAATCTTGCGGCAGATGTCAGTGACGAAGAGGAAAAGTTATCAGCCTCTGGTTGAAGTGCTGGAGTGCAGATATGGAACCATCTACCAGGCTGAGGTTTACAGAGCAAGATTCAGCTGCTGTGTATGGGCTTGAGGAGAATCCCTACAGCAACTTGCTTATTACCTGGAGGGTATGGCATATAAGGCGTACCCTGGAGGAGCACCTAACCTGTTAGCTATTCTTCTGAAAGGCGTAGGTATGGGATGTGGAAATTTTTAAAGAAAGGTGCTGGTACTGTGAAAAGCCAGGACATCGGAAAGTGGATTGGAAGAAGTGGTAGAGAACAGGAGAAGATCAGAGGAGGTTGCTGCTTGTGGGGGAAGCTGGGACACAAGAAGGTGGATTGTTACAAATGGAAGGAGCAAGAACGGAAAAGTGCAAGGAAATCTCAGCTTGCAACAAATGGGTGTTGGACATGTGGTGAGGTGGGACACTTCAGTTATGTGTGTCCAACTGAGAAGGATGAGGGTGTGAAGGCTGGTGACGAGAGGCAACAACCAGCCAGTTTTTCCCAAGAAGCTCCACCACTGAAGAAATGCAGAAGAACCTTGATGAAAAGTGTGCGAGAGGACGGAAGAATAGACGGCACGCAGTGTATTAGAACTGGGAATCTTGGCAAGAATTGCCGCCGTATGGTTGTTACAGGGCCAGCACCAGATGCACAAGACCTGAAGAAGATGCAGATGGAGGATATAGATTTACAACAAGTGCTGGAATGGCTGCAGCGGACTACAGTGTGACAATCTTGGGAAGAAGTTTCCAGATTAAACCCTGCAACCAAGAGCTACTGGAGTCAGTGGGACCTACTTTGTTTGAACAATGGACAACTGGAGCATCGGTAGAAGACACCCGATGGCCTCAGCAAGTATTGACAACTGGTGGTTCCAAAGGAGATGAGGTCTGAGATCTTGAATGAGTCTCATGACTGCAACAGAGGTTCTACTAGACTGGCATGCGCCAGGATGTTGAAGAGTGGTGTCGGCCATGTGATGTGTGTAGTGCCAAGAAGGGACCCAAGAAACGTGGTTGCTCCCCTCTTTAGCTGTACCAGGTGGGTGCACTGATGGAAAGAGTCGCAGTGGACATTGCTGGACCTTTGCCACTCATTGAAAGAGGAAACCGGTATATATGTGTCGCCAGGGACTACTTCACAAAGTAGCCTGAAGCCTATGCTATCCCAGATCAAGAGGCTGCTACTACTGCTCAGGTGTTGGTTGATCAGTTCTTCTGCCATTTGGGGATGCCACAAGAGCTAGATTCAGACCAGGGTAGAAACTTCGAGTCTACTGTGGTCTGTGAGTGCTGCAAGTTATTGGGAGAAGACCAGGATGACCCCACTAAAGCCACAGTCAGATGGGATGGTGGAGAAATTCAATTGGACCCTAGGACAAGAAGTGGCCAAGTCTGCGTAGATGGACAAACAGAATGGAACCAGAAATTACCTGCAGTGCTAATGCCATATCGGTCTACATCCACACACACCAAAAAAAAAACAGCAGAAGACAGGGTGTGTGTGCTGGGCGGCCTCTCAGGACCCCGCAGGCCCTGTCTTCCCCCTGACTATGGAAAAGCTCACCCCCACCAACCGGGCTAATGTATGGCTCAGCCTTTGCTATAGGTGGAGGGAACCTTAAACCGAACGAACGAATGGTCTGCATCCCACGAGTCTACTGGCTACACTCCTGCAAAACTTATGTTGGGCCATAAGTTATGCTTACCTATTGACTTGTTAATGGGAAGACCACCTGGTGATGAGCTGCCTACAGACACCTCCAGCTATGCTAAACATCTTCAGGAAAGGCTGGCTGTGGTACATCATGAAGTGCGAGGAGCCCTCAAGTTTTCAGGAGAAGTGATGAAGTGTATGATGCCAAGGCAAGTGAGGTGAGCTTCAAGGATGGTGACCAAGTTTGGTTATACAATCCTCAGCGAAAACAGGGATAGACACTGAAGCTGTAAAGACTGTGGGATGGGCCTTACTGTGTTGGATCACCTATCAGATGTAACGTATCAGATTCGGGGAGGCAGGAAGTCTCGCCAAAGGTGGTACACGTGAATCGTCTGTGGCAGTACCATGGGCCTGGATGGTACAGCTGGGACTTCTCCAAAGAATCGTGCTTTCCCGCAGCCAAGGATGTTGAGGATGACCCCGGAGCTGGAGTGCAAGATGATGGTGACAGTTTCTCGAGGGAAGAAGTGAATCAGAAAGAGGACCAAGACCTTCCAGAAGGAGTGGACTGTGTGGGGGAACAAGGACATTGTTGGAAGCGACATAGAAGTGGACCTCATAGTTTGAAGGATTATTTTGTGTATAGTTTGATGATTCATTAGGAATAATTATGCTTGTATAAACTGTGTAGTTTTGTTAGGATGACAAAGAACTAGGCAGGGGGTAGTGTTAACCCTGGAACAGTAAACCTATTTGCGCCTATACATCATTAGAACACCTGGGTCTCACAGACCCACAAAAAAAATACTAGTGTTTTATTTATTGAATCCTTGACCATTCTACAACCTTGTCAGCTCAATTTACTATGCAATAATGAATATATAATTAAAATTAACTTATTTTATGTATTTTAGGCAATTAAAAAATCTTTACCATAAAGTTCAGTCTCTGTTTACATGGACCCTATAATAAAAGAAATGATACAATGATGCTTGCACTGCTGTCAAAGCTAGTGGTATGGTCTTCATGGTGTGGAGAGGGCAATGGAAATGGTGCAGAAATATGCATCACATAACAGTAAATTACAGCCCCGCTAATCCACTATACCTGGGTCTCACAGACCCAGCTGCTAGTGTGTTATACACCAAAACAGAGAGAGACCTGGAAAACCACACACTCTCCCTTAGCATTGGCACCCAAATCTAGGAAGCTATTGAGGACAGGGATCCCTGGCATCTAGAAGTTCCTAACCAAAAATTGGCCGGGTCTCTCAGACCCGGGTGTACTGTTCTAAGGTTATGAAGCGGGATTTACCAGTTTGATGCTCGGGAAGCTTCTCGGCATTTCCCGTATGGTACTGTAGTTCCAGTACCAGTATGAGTTAGAGTTGACAGTTTGCCTGCTGTTTGCGAGCATAGTTATTTCATAAGTTGTACATTAATTTTTGTGCTCATTTTCTTTATAATGTTTTATTTACCGGTATGTGAGTGTTTGTTAAATTATGTAATTGAAATTAAGTTTCCATGGTAAATAATTTACAGTATTATGTAATGTAAAAAAAACTCTTACATGTTTTGGATGTCTCTGAGTTAGTAACTGTGCTCTCTCTCTCGCTGGAATACACCAGAACTGTGGAAAAATGTAGATAAATCTAGAACAAAGCAAGCTTATATTAGGATGGGGAGGAGACTAAAGCAAGTTTTAGTCGGTTTTCAGTTCAAGTGGCAGTGCAGTGAAGTTTGTATATTTTTGGTACTTGTGAAAACAGTGAAGTGTTACTGAAGTTCGTGCAGTATATCATCGGTACTCGTGAAAATGGTGAAATATTGTCAAGCTTTAAGACAGTGTAATTGTAGTTAGTAAAGTTTGTATAGCTCCAGTGCTTGTGAGAATAGTGAAGTGAAGTTGGAAAGCACTAAGTGTAATTATCTGGAAAATAAAGCCAGTGAACTTAAGAAGCTAGTGTTTATTTACAATGCCTGAGCTGATCTTGTGTACTGTACACCTAAAGGCTGACCACAGGAAGAACAACTCACTGGGCAATGTCCTTCCTATACTGGACTACTGCTGTTGGAGCCTGTGGCAGTGTTGGGATAGGGACGTAGCACACGTATGAATGCATTTTTATGCTTCTCAAAGTATTAAAATTCAGAGAGGGAAAAAAATCTGGAAATCATAGCTATATGAATAAACATTATATTCCATTTAAGCCTGCACATAATGGGCAATGGCATTAGTGGCATATTTATAATAAACCCCTACTTCCATTTACATAACAAACTCTTTTCAGGTACTGAATCTTTAACCCATCGCATCCCAACGACGTATGGATACATCACAACTTTTTATCATGCTGAGACCCAGTGACATACTGGTACATTCTGCAATTGCGAGGTCCGTTGTTTGCACATTTTTCAAGTTTCGTGGGTGATTTTTGGTAGGCATATGTGGGAGACCTTCCTCTACCAGCTGCCAGGTGGCAACACTGTCTGATCGCGAGTGACCCCCGCATGCCATTGTCTCGGCAACTCACCTGTTAGCAGTGGCCCGGCCAGTAAAGACATGTTGCGCCGCAGTCTTTCAAACGAGGAAATTCAAGCTGTCCTTGATGCTTTCATAGGTGAGAGAGATTCCCCAATCAATGATGATGTGAAAGACAAAGATTACATGGCGCAAGAGGAAGAAACAAGCAGCAGTGATGAGGAGGTACTGTCGCCAAAGAAGGTGTGGTATGTTGATGTGTTCGGTGAGTAAAACATCACCTATACTGTTGTGTGAAAACCAGTCTAATCTTGTACAACACATAAATTCGTACCAAATGAATAAATATCTACCTGTTCTGAGTGGTTTGTAATGGTTACCCTTACCGTAGAAAACGTGACACAGCAGCAAGTGGCCATAGAAGATGGTACCAGGTGTTTGCAGGGACACCTGTATAGCACACTTATAAACTCAGGTAAGCACCTTTTTTTGTATTTTCCATTGTTTCTCATAAAAAGAGGAGGTTTGAGCCAAAAAAAAAAAAAGGAGTTTTCAAAAGTATGCCGGGATTGGGGAGAGGGGTCATTGGTGACATATCTGCCAGGACGTGGCGGGTTAAATGAACATGAAATTTCATGAAACGAACTTAAGATTTATTTCACTACAAAACATACCGATAATCAGATCACCTGATTTGTAGTTGTATAACCTGCTTACCCTTATATGTCACAAACATATTCATAAATGCCATCCCTAGGTTCATATTATACTGTCAGTGTGCTGAGTAATTTAATTAACTGAATATTTAATTTGATAGAACAAAAGAATTGAATCTCTTCTCTCACCATAAAACATATCAAAAATCAAATCACCTGCACTACGTGCATAATTATATGTACGTGATCATGCACGTCCCTGTGACTGTATTTCTCTTAAACACAAATGAAAAATATGTTAGCCTACTTATAATCCTGGAATACTTTTAAAATGTACCCTTCAGTGCAGTTACATGAATACTTTTATCAAAAGCTGTTCCATTATTCCATTATTCATTATATCGGTAAAAATTTAGACCACTATCTTTGATCTTGGTTACAATGACCTTGGTAACTAAGGAAGTGAATCTACAGTTCAAACATAATCAGTTACATCGTCACTTAAATGACTGTTTTTTTCGTTCACCTTGATACATGTTGGCAGATGAAAATTGGCAGAATATATCAGAGGATACGAAAAAATCCTTGCAACACAAAACCACTAAAGAATACGTGGGTTCTGTTATGAATATGGCTGCTAGTATTCTTGTACTCATTCTTTTTTTTTTTTTAGTTTTAGCTTAACTGTATAAACATGGGAGAAGATGCATTCAACAACAGCATCATTGACTGATGTGACAAGAGTGGACAAATGGTGTTTTGCCAGATCTAGAAAAGGTTTGCTACATATTGTACCAGTGATCACCTACACCTATCCAGAAGTGAACAATCTCATCTGATATTTTGTTGTCAAATACACCCTCTTCACTCAAATTTGCATGTAATATATTGAAATACTGCTATTCAGTAGCATCAAATTTGTGTGCTCGAAGTTAAGAGTGGTAGATCCATAAATGCAGTCCTACCTGTCTGACTCAGAAATTTGTATGTATGGAGGCTACTGTTATTTATATATATATATATATATATATATATATATATATATATATATATATATATATATATATATATATATATATATATATATATATATATAGACAGTATATTCCCGGTAGTAGTCGTATCTCAATTGATAGATTCCATGAGAAAGTTGTGAAAACAGGCCTTGACTTCCTGCATGGACGTTAGGAAAAGAATGGATTTTATAAGAAAATTTTATTGCTAAGTTGAAACTTATATCAATAAGTCATGCAAGTTTAAACATTAAATGACATAATAGCCATTTATACAACACCGTAGAAGCTGAAGTCAGACGTCAGACCTTGACTACATGTCACAGATCACCATAATAACGAGATCAAATAAACACATTATTCACCTTAATGTGAAACTTTATTTGTTTTTCTACGGGAAATCATTTTGTATCGCGGAATTAAAAAAAAATAAAAGCCAGTATACGAGTACCGTAACAGTAAGGTTACCAGGGAAGTAGCGAAGGGGGGAGGGGCGGAGGAATCAGCAGCCCCCTCCCCCCTTGAGGGTCCTGATATAGTTTGGGGCTAAAAAAAATAATAATAAATCTTTAAGAATTAATAAATAATAAAATAAATATAACACTTTCGAGAGAGAGAGAGAGAGAGAGAGAGAGAGAGAGAGAGAGAGAGAGAGAGAGAGAGAATCGTGCTAGTCAGCGTCATGCAGACATAATTTTCGATCGGTTCTGAAAGGGAAAAGCAAGAAGACTGAATCTCCTCTCATGAATGTACAATACTGCCATGGCATGCAGAATTGCTGGTAGCATATTTATGTAACTAGGTTTTTTTTTATAACGGTTATTGAGTATCAGTAAGAACAAAACTACATTTATTTGTCTGAGTTTGACAATATCTTATGCTTTTGTTAATCAGTGTTTCCTTCTAATTACCATAATCACAACTATGATTTCTTAAGCAATATCTGTTCAAAATACGAAAACGATCAGCTCAAATGAGTGCTAGAGTTTTTACTGCCTGTGATCAAAATAGAAAACGTCTCTCTCTCTCTCTCTCTCTCTCTCTCTCTCTCTCTCTCTCTCTCTCTCTCTCTCTCTCTCTCTCTATCTATCTATCTATCTATATATATATATAGATATATATCATCATCAGCCATAACTAGTTCACTGCTGAACAAAGGCCTCCCCCAACCTTTTCCACGAATTCATTGACTGAGCCCATCTTTACTACATTTTCCATGCAAATTTCTCTATCTCATCTCTCCATCTCTTGTCTGGCCTTTTTCTGCTACGCTTGCAATCTCTTGGTGTCCAGTCTGTCAGCCTCTTGTTCCATCGGTTATCCCTTATCCCACCTCCATTTCTGTTCTTTTAAACTTCTATAATATCTCTGACTTTAGTCTGCTCTCTCACCCAAGTTGATCTTTTCCCAAGTTGATATTCCCAACATTGACCTTTCCATTGCTCTCTGAGAACGGATTAATTTATTTTCCATTGATTTTGTTAGTTTCCAGGTCTCACAACCATACGTCATAGCTGGAATTATACATTCGTTATATACTTTTCGTTTCATACAAACTGGCAAGCTACTTTTCATAATGTCTCTATGTTTACCGAAAGCTTTCCATCCAATTGTAATGCGTTTTTTTATTTCGTTATCATGATCTTTCGTTAATTTTAGTACTTGTCCCAAGTAGCTGTACTCCTCAACTTCTTCAAGAATTTCATCGCTTATTCTTATGACGCTCTTTGGTGTTTGTAGATTAAACATTACTTTAGTTTTACTTCGGTTCATCTTCAGTCCTACTTTCAGAGTTTCTCTGTTCAGGTCATTTAACATTTCTTGCAATGCCTCCGCTGTTTCTGAGATTAGGACAATGTCATCTGCAAAAATGGTTTAGCTTTTCTCAATCAATGTTCACTCCTTTGTTTTCTCAGTGTAGCTTTCTGAAAATACTTTCTAGGCATGCTGTAAATAATTTTGGTGAAATTGTTTCTCCCTGACGCACGCCCTTCTCAATCTTAATTTTTTCTGAGTCCTTATGTAATTTAACTATAGCAGTTCCCTCTTTATATATGTTTTCGAGCAGGTTTACAATGTTCTCATTCACTCCGTGTTCTCGCAATAAATTTATAATTGCTATGTGCTCCACTGAGTCAAAAGCCTTTTCTTAATCAATAAAACCTAAGCACAGTGGTTTATTATATTCTATAGTTTTCTCAATTAGCTGGTTCATTGTATGTAGATGATCAATGGTCGAATACCCGCTTCGGAATCCTGCCTGTTCACGAGGTTGGTTTTCCTCCAAAGTTGTTATTCTGTTCGTAAGGACTTTAGTGATGAGTTTGTAAATGACTGATAACAAGCTAATGGGTCGATAGTTACTAAGATCTTTTGAATCACCTTTTTTGTAGAGTAAAATAACTATTGCATTAGACAATGTTTTGGAAATTTTCTTCTGTTTTATACAGTGGGTAAATAAGTGAGCAAGCCTATTTTGTACATCTACTCCTGCATCCAACAGTAAATCTGTTACTATTCCATCTTCTCCCGGAGCCTTTCCTCTTTTCATATTTTTAAGACAAATATTTACTTCGTCTAGTATTACCTCAGGTATTTCACTTGTGTCAACCGAAAAGTTAGCTATTGGTAGTACTGTCTTTGACGCATACAGCTCTTTGTAAAATTGTTCAACTCTCTTGACCATCTTATCTCTGCATTTAATGATTTCACCGTTTTTTTTCTTTCAGTGATACAATTTGTTGCTTTCCTAGTGCCATTTTACTTCTGACCTGTTTCAGACTTCTTCCATTTTTGATGGTTTCTTTGATCTGATCCATGTTTCTCTTTCTTTTTTCTTCTCTTTGTCTTTGTTGATAAGCTTATTTAATTCTGCTCGTTCTATTTCATCTGTCTTTGTCTTTACTTTCGTTTCCTTTCGCTTTTTCATAAGCTCGAGTGTCTTTTCTGAATACTTCTTGGCTTTGGTTGTATTAGGTTTTCCTACTGCCTTTGCTGATTCTCTTAGCACTTTTGTTAGTCTGTCATTCAGCTTATCAGTGTCACATTCAGCATTACTTAGAGCCTGAAATCTGTTCCTTATTTCCAACTGAAAGGCTGCTTTGTTTTCGTTTACTATTATTGGGCATATCTTTTTATCTTTAATCATCTTCTTTCATTTCTGAAATTGAATCTGGCTGTGCAACCCACCATTCTATGATCACTACCTATATTTACTTTGTTGATAACTGTGACATTTGTGATCGTGTTATTCTTATCTGCTATAATGAAGTCGATTTCATGCTTTGTTTCTCCATTTGGGCTTCTCCAGGTCCACTTTCTTCCTGTTCTTTTGTGGAAGAATGTGTTCATTATTCTCATGTTAAACATTTCAGCAAAACTTACAAGCATTTCTCCTCTTTCATTCCTTTCTCCCACTCCAAATTTTCCCATATATATATATATATATATATATATATATATATATATATATATATATATATATATATATATATATATATATATATATATATATATATATATATTTAGTTTAAAATATTTGTTTTCTTAGAACAGCAAGTGGTTCTTAATATGTTATATGATATTTGAAGCAACGTTGGGTCTGGTTAGTACTTGGATGGGTGACCACCTGGGAACACCAGATGCTGTTGGCATCCCTTCGTGTCAAGTGGGGTTGGTGGAGGATTAGTGCCCCTCCCTGTAAAACAATTAACTCTAAGCCCTTGGCCACCCCGTTTGGGATACATGGCGTCTGACAATGGATGGATGGATGGATATTTGAATCTTGAGGTACCAAGAGATTTGTGAAGTATTGGAAATTATATTGCTTTCCTTTAGAACACAATAAAATGTTATTGTTATCACCTTTTGTCAGATTAATTTTGACATTTCCAGGTTCCAGCTAACTTAGCTAGGATTGTTATGCTCTCAAAGGCGAGGAAAATCCACATGAGGCTCCCAGGTGCATTATTGTTCTTTTATTCCATAAAGATCATTAAAAAAGCTTCTTTTGTCATCCAAAATCATTTTCTTGCTCTATTTTTCACCATTTTCATTATGAGTTATCTTCTAAATATTCCAATATATACTTTCATAGGCCGCAGAAAGCCCCTAAATGTACTTAATTTTCAAAAAATTTCCTGAGGGTGGTGGTGGCTCACAGTGCTCCCCCCACACCCTCCAGCTGCAGAGGCTCACTTCAATCGCTTCCCACTAACTTTTCAAGAATCTATAGACATCTTTCTCCCGCTCCCCCTTGTGAACTTTCTGGCTATGCCCCTGAAGCTTGCTGAGGCGAAACTGGATGTCAGTCAGCCATACTTTGTGAAAAGGTCAAAAATATGTCAGATATTGTAATTTAGGCCAAACTAAATAACTGTAAACCAAGTGCTTAAAATGAAACCAAAATTGAGTTTTTTGGCCCCAAGAAGGCCAACTTTACAATCCTGGCTCTGGCGGCTGCAGAGAATTAATCACGCATTGGTGCCAAATATATGATCTGGGAAAGTACTAAACTGAATTTCAAAGAGTGATGAACTATAGGTGAACAGTTCACAGTTTCGCAGTATACTGGATTTCAAAATGCACTAGATGTAGAATAGAGCCTAAGGACAGAATGTATGCACAAATGACTGAAAAGCAAGGCATGGTAAGGATAGGCTTTTTTTGTGCAGCTTTGGTCTGCGTAGCTTTCTCAAACCAAGATTTACGCTTTATTTTCACTGTATTGTCACTCATCTCGCCCAACATTCTCCTCTCCACAAACTTTTCAGTCTGTTTAAGTGTTTGGAAAGAATAATCTCTTATTTATGGTGACATGGAAAGAATAATATTTCTTAATCTTTTAACTGAAAGAAAAAATTGTTATTAATGTTGACATTTGCCAACTAGATCTCCTGTCAGTCCACCCACTCGAGGCGGTATAAGCCGCGGATCGACTAATCCTTGGATTAAGCACCACAGCGGCCTAAAACCCCTGCTGAATATAGGTGATCTAGGATTATAGTGTAGTCCAAGGTTTAATCCTGGGATCAGGTTCAAAACAGAGACTTGAATTTGGGCCTTAGCATTTATTATGCCTAATAACCAATTTCTTTTGTAATGGTATGATTATATTTCTAGTGCTGATGGTTTGCATCAGTTACAAATAACAAGGTACTGAATTATACTGTGCAGAAAAAATGGCCGAGGAAAAGCCATTACGAAATATTCAAAGAACCTTCACTAAGATGCCTGGTTACTTGTTGTTAACAGTTAACTTAATAAGCTTTTTAAAGAACTTTAATTCAAAAGATACATTCAAGAGGCCTGATTAGTTGACCTAATTCCTATATCAAGCAAAGAGTATCGTGTAAGGTAACATAATAACATAATAAGGATCAAAACTATAAAACACACACACAAAAAAAAAAAAATGGCATCATCAGTGACCTTATGGTCGTGCTTTGTCAGTTAATCCAATGTATGTCAGGCCTGTCTATCTGTGGATGTCTTGCTGACTTGGGCGATGATAACACTGGAACTGCATATAAGATGAACTACACTGCTCTCAAGTCAGTTGAAAACCAAGGACAGAATTGCATGAATATGGAGTTTAGCTAATACAGAACGTCTACTCACATGCTGTATTACAGAATGAATGCTGATATTACTACACTTTGCTCTGTCATAATATGACCAAGGCATTGCTGTATATTTTCTGTGGGCATTTTGCAATTTCATTTCTGATAAAATTTGCAAAGAACTTTTCAGTGGGTTGCTCTAAAGCCTGTCTAGTGTATACGTTGCGTAACCAATGTCGAGCTTGTGTTTGTGTAAAAATGTTATGTTCCAAACTTAATCACATCCTATGATTAGTTTCCCACCAGTTAAGATTAGCCTCCCACTCCCCTTCATGTTTCAGATAATTCGGTTATTCTGTAATACACTTTAGGCTACACAGGTAGCGTAAAGGCTTTTCGTCTCATTAACTTTCCTTCCCCTACTGGCTCCCTTCAACCTCTGTCTCCTCACAGTGCTGTTGCATCCTTATCTCTTTTCTGTCGTTGCTTCACTGGTCACTGCTCCTCTGAACTGTCTGCTTGCATTCTTCTATCATTACAGCAGGCACATAGCACCCATTCAGCAACAAATTCTTGTCTTTCTTCAGTCCAGATCATTAAGGCAAGAGTTAAGCGTTACTTCTAGTCCTTGATGAATGCAACTCTGGAACTATCTCCATCTGTCTGTATTTCCTACTACCTATGTTCTCCAGTCTTTCAGACACAGTGTGTCTGGCCATTTCAAAATGAGGTGATCTCGAAATTGGCTCTCTGTTGACTTGCTTTTGTGTTTTCTTGGAGAGAACGATTTGTCGGCTATGGCCTTTGGTTCCTTCTTCCTTGCATTAAAAAAACCTGCGAAAATCGTATTGGACTTTATGAAGTGCTTTGAATAAACTTGCAAAAATATTAGAAAACCAATTCAACCGACGACTTAAAAAACTGCAAATTTGCAGAGTAAGTTCCCGTAATATTTGGGAGACCAACGACACATACGTTTGTATCAGAAACCCATCAACGGATAAGTACACCCACGCACCAAAGTTTCTGTACCCCCTCGGTGGAAGGAAGTGGAAGTCAGAGTTAGAGAGAGGGCAGGCGAACGGACAACCATGAGTGGTAGTTCGATACTGAGCTACGAGGCGAATGATGAGAAACTTAATGAAATCGGATTCGAAAATTTCCATGTTATTCACCTGCAAAACATTATGCGTTCGTAACATATATAACATATAAAATTCTGTTATCATGGAGTCCTGTGAAACTGGTCCAGACACAACCCATCTATTTCGGATTCTATCTATCTATCTATATATTGCAAGACGCCTCAATCCCGTTCAGGGTGGCCACAAACAAATCGCTTCCACGTCGCCCTGTCCCCCTCCATTTCACTGCCCCGCTTCCAACTCACACCGCCCTCTCTCATATACCTCTCCACCCCATCCCTCCATCTCATCCTCGGCCTCCCCCTCTCTCTTCCCCCCTCCACCTTACTCACATACACTCTCTTCGTCAGTCTTTCACCCTCCATCCTCTCCACATGGCCAAACCACCTCAGTGTATTCCTCCTAACACTTCCTATCACATCCACATCCACACCACAACGCTTCTTTATATCCTCATTTGTCAGCCTGTCTCTCCATGTGACTCCACAGGGTCCTCTTAAATAATTCATTTCCACTGCTCTCACTCTTGATTTGTGTCCTTCCAACAACGTCCAAGCTTCACTTCCATACGTTAGAGTTGGTATCACAATACTATAATGTAGTAACTTTTTCACTTCCATCCTCACTTCTCTGCTTCTTATCACTGCTTTCAAGGAACCAGCAACCTTTCTTCCCTGCTGTACCCTTTCAAGCACTTCACCCTCCAAACCTCCTCCCTTACTCATCACACTACCCAAATACTTAAACGTACTCACATTTTCCAATTCCTCACCATCCAGCCTCGCTGTATATTCACTGACTTCACCTCTCTCAAAGACCATCACTTTACTCTTCCCTACATTCACCTTTAGATTCCTTTTCTTACACACTCTCCCAAACTCATCCACCTAACCTTGCAGCTCTCCTTCGTCTTCACTCAAAAACACAGGATCATCTGCAAACAAGAGTACAGGGAGTTTCCAAACACTACCCTCTCTCACCAGGGCCACTTCAACATCCACTACCCTATCTTGTACCTCTTTTATTACCCCATCCATGTACAGATTGAACAACCATGGAGACATGACACATCCCTCTTTCAACCCAACCTTCAAAGAGAAAAATTCACTCAGTTCACCATCCACACGCACTGCAGCCTTAGCACCATCATACATACTCTTCACAGCATTCAACAACTTCCCGTCTACTCCATATATTCTTAATACTTTCCACAAACCTTGTCTATCCACCCTGTCATATGCTTTCTCCAAATCCATGAAAGCCGCATACAACTTCTTTCCCTTCTCTAGAAACTTTTCCACTGAAGATCTAAGAATGAGTATCTGATCTACACAACCTCTTCCCTTCCTAAAGCCTCCCAGTTCTTCTCCAACTAATTTCTCTGTTCTTTCTCTAACTCTGTCAATAAGTATCCTACCATACACTTTTCCTATTATACTAAGAAGACAGATGCCCCTATCATTACCACACACTTCTTTTTCCCCTTTTCCTTTGTGCAAGGGAATAATTATACCTGACTTCCAATCCTCTGGGACTCTACGTTCCTCCCAGGCCAATCTGCACATTTTCCACATCCATTCTTCTGCTATCTCTCCCCCATGCTTCAGCATTTCACCACACACTCCATCAATTCCTGGGGCTTTCCCCGATTTAACTTTCTTCATTTCTTCCACACCTTCTATCCTACTGATTTCTTCCTGTCTTCTCACCTTCCTCCTCCTCCCAGCCATTCCCCAGCCACTTATACTCGCATTACTTCCATCTTCTATGTTCAACAATTCCTTAAAGTGTTCTCTCCATCTGCTCACTTTTTCTCCCTTCTCCACTAGTAATCTACCATTTTTATCTTTCACTCCCCTTCTAACTTCACTTCCACCCTGTCTTACTCTTTTCACCTCTTTCCAGAACATTTTCTTACAGTCCCTCCACCTTACACTCAAGTTCCTTCCATATTCCTCATCCGCTCTCCTCTTACTCTCTCTTACTAATCTTTTCACCTCTTTCTTTCTACATATAACTCTCTCTTCCGCCTCTCAACTTCTTCCATGCCCCTATTTTTCATCCATTCATTGTATGCTTCCTTCTTTTGTGCCACAGCCTGTCTCATCTCTTCATTCCACCACGCTGTTCCTTGCACACCCCTCCGTCTTCTCTTCATCCCACACACCACATCACATGCTGCACCGGGCCAGTTGTAAATAAGCTGCGACTTGTCATTATCACTGCAGTGATAATTTTTGTGAATATGTTATTAACGGATTGTCTAAAGCTATAATATACAGTAGAATGATTGTGGAAATAATGCTGATCCCAACAGTGGCTGTGCGGATAGTTATGTTAAAATTGTTTTATGTGGACGAATAAACCACACTGTGATGGGCAGCGGAGAGCATTCACCAATAATTAATTATAACCAGATGAAATTAGTGCCAAACAACACAAAATATTATGAGACAACGAAGATACAGCTGTGGTATCCTGCTCCGCCTTGTAATCCAGGCCTTAACTGTTGCTTCACCTCATACGCGCATTATTTTCCTTCAGTCGCTGCCTCTTTTATTACTCTTACTTCCCGGTACCCTCTTGCTGCGAGCCGTCATATTCCTTAGAGGGTTTCTAATTGTCCGGTCCTATAGCCCCTACTGTATTACATTATTCGTCACATCATTACTCCCACACAAACAACGTTAGCACAAGACTGCTGAATCTGTTACTACCATTACTGGCACTGCCACTACAAGGCCTAACCCCCCTTTTCCCCCTAACTGTGTCTAATTTCCCTTACAATACTAGTACTGCTACTCCTGCTACTAATCCACTATAAATCTGTATAATAATACATATGATTGTCCTTATGTCTGCGTGTATCTGCCAACCACATTGTCCCTGTCCCATTGTCGACAACTCATCACCGCTACCCCAGTTGCACCTCTTTCTCTGCCAACCACCATCGACCCTACTCCTCCCCCACTCCGACACCACGCTGCCCCTCAACTCATCCCAGGGCCACTTGGCCTTTTATCCACCCTTTTACCGGTGATTATACGTGGTATACAGTAATAATAATAATTAAAATAACAGTAACGACAGCATATATGTGTAGTGTTCCTAACATTGCATATAAAAACTGAAGACCCAAAGTGCCTATTTTTACGGAGCACTGATGTATTTACCACAACCGACCACAAACCGTTTTTATCATTACCACTGGACCTTCCGTATAGCACTTCACCATAGTAATACGACCCATTGTAGTTCTTTGTGGGATCACTACAGCTATTTAGGAAAAATAACATAGTGCACGACATGCCTACAACCCACTAAAATACACGTGACGTTTCACTGACATCCATCAAATAGCCTGGGAGGAATTAGTGGACAAACAACGACTGGACATAAAATGAGGCCGAACGTCTGGCATCGGTATATGACGACCTGACAAAATTGTTACCAGCCAGCTTTGCAGGTGTCATCATAGTTATAGCAATACTAATATTAATACTAATACTAATACTACTACTAATAGCCGTAGTAGTAATAATCACATGGTTATAGGCACGATATAGAGGGGGACAAACACCAAAATCTCCCTGATAAAACACGTGAACACATCTTTGACATATGAAACCAAACAGTGCCATATTATGCTGTAATGGTAGGGTTATAGTAATACTAAATTAATGTTTGACAGCAACCCAACCTTCTGTCATGGCAAACGGATACTGTATTGCGTCAGGATATGCTGTTTCAGTGTTTGTCCTCTGTATCGTGACTAATAACATGTCATTATTATTATGATTATTATTACTAGTAGTAGTAGTAGTAGTAGTAGAAGTAGTAGTAGTAATAGTAGTAGTAGTCGTAGTTGTAGTATTGTTGTTATTATTATTATTGAGTGTGTGTGTGTGGATGAAAGGATGCGAAGATGTGTAATGGATTCAGGAGTTAATAGAGGTTGGGGGAGTGGACTTTCTGACCACTACTTGGTGGTGGCCAGAATTAGAATTCAAGTAAGATGGAGGAATAGTAGAAGGGAAAGACGAGAGGAAGGAGTAGTTGCAAGGAGAGTGGAGAGGTTACAAGAGGATGAGAAAAAGGCAGAGTATAAGAGAGAAGTGGAGGAACGATTGGGCAAATATGAATTGGAGCAGATGGGAGACGTGGAAGGTGTGTGTAGGATATTTACAGAAGAAATATGTGCAGCATGTGATGATGTGTGTGGAAGGAAGAGAAGACGGAGGGGGGTGCAAGGAACAGCCTGGTGGACTGAAGAGGTGAAATAGGCAGTGGCGCAAAAGAAGAAAGAATACAATGAATGGATGAGGAATAGGGGCGTGGAAGAAGTTGAGAGGCGGAAGAGAGAGTTATATTTAAAAAGAAAGAGAGATGTGAAAAGATTAGTAAGAGAGAGTAAGAAGAGAGTGGATGAGGAATTTGGAAGGAATTTGAGTGTAAAGTGAAGGGACTATAAGAAAATGTTCTGGAAAGAGGTGAAAAGAGTAAGACAGGGTGAAAGTGAAGTTAGCAGGGGAGTGAAAGATAAAAATGGTAGATTACTAGTGGAGAAGGGAGAAAAAGTGAGCAGATGGAGAGAACACTTTAAGGAATTGTTGAACGTAAAGGATGGAAGTAATGCGAGTATAAGTGGCTGGGGAATGGCTGGAAGGAGGAGGGAGGTGAGAAGACAGGAAGAAATCAGTAGGATAGAAGTTGAGGAAGCAATGAAGAAAGTTAAATCGGGGAAAGCCCCAGGAATTGATGGAGTGTGTGGTGAAATGCTGAAGCATGGGGGAGAGATATTAGTAGAATGGATGTGGAAGATGTGCAGATTGGCCTGGGAGGAAGGTAGAGTCCCGGAGGATTGGAAATCAGGTATAATTATTCCTTTGTACAAGGAAAAGGGGAAAAAGAAGTGTGTGGTAATCATAGGGACATTTGTCTTCTTAGTATAATAGGAAAAGTGTATGGTAGGATACTTATTGACAAAGTTAGAGAAAGAACAGAGAAATTAGTTGGAGAAGAACAGGGACGCTTTAGGAAGGGAAGAGGTTGTGTAGATCAGATATTCATTCTTAGATCTTTAGTAGAAAAGTTTCTAGAGAAGGGAAAGAAGTTGTATGCGGCTTTCATGGATTTGGAGAAAGCATATGACACGGTGGATAGACAAGGATTGTGGAAAGTATTAAGAATATATGGAGTAGATGGGAAGTTGTTGAATGCTGTGAAGAGTATGTATGATGGTGCGAAGGCTGCAGTGCGTGTGGATGGTGAACTAAGTGAATTTTTCTCTTTGAAAGTTGGGTTGAAACAGGGAAGTGTCATGTCTCCATGGTTGTTCAATCTGTACATGGATGGGGTAATAAAAGAGGTAAAAGGTAGGGTAGTGGATGCTGAAGTGGCCCTGGTGAGAGAGGATAGTGTTTGGAAACTCCCTGTACTGTTGTTTGCAGATGATACTGTGTTGTTGAGTGAAGACGAAGGGGAGCTGCAAGGCTTGGTGGATGAGTTTGGGAGAGTGTGTAAGAAACGGAATCTAAAGGTGAATGTAGGGAAGAGTAAAGTGATGGTCTTTGAGAGAGGTGAAGTCAGTGAATGTACAGCGAGGTTGGATGGTGAGGAATTGGAAAATGTGAGTACGTTTAAGTACTTGGGTAGTGTGATGAGTAAGGATGGAGGTTTGGAGGGTGAAGTGCTTGAAAGGGTACAGCAGGGAAGAAAGGTTGCTGGTTCTCTGAAAGCAGTGATAAGAAACAGGGAAGTGAGCATGGAAGTGAAAAAGTTACATGACAGTATTGTGATACCAACTCTAACGTACGGAAGTGAAGCTTGGACGTTATTGGAAGGACACAAGTCAAGAGTGAGAGCAGTGGAAATGAGTTATTTAAGAGGAGCCTGTGGAGTCACATGGAGAGACAGGCTGACGAATGAGGATATAAAGGAGCGTTGTGATGTTGATGTGAATGTGATAGGAAGCGTTATGAGGAACACACTGAGGTGGTTTGGCCATGTGGAGAGGATGGAGAGTGAAAGACTTGCGAAGAGAGTGTATGTGAGTGAGGTGGAGGGGGGAAGAGGGAGGGGGAGGCCGAGGATGAGATGGAGGGATGGGGTGGAGAGGTATATGAGAGAGGGGGATGTGAGTTGGGAGCAGGGCAGTGAAATGGCAGGGGACAGGGCGACTTGGAGGCGATTTGTTTGTGGCCACCCAAACGGGATTGAGGCATCTGACAATAGATAGATAGATTATTATTATTATTATTATTAGTATTTTTTTTTTTAATCACTATAACCATGATGACACCTGCAAAGCTGGCTGGTAACAATTTTGTCAGGTCGTCATATACCGATGCCAGACGTTCGGCCTCATTTTATGTCCAGTCGTTGTTTGTCCACTAATTCCTCCCAGGCTATTTGATGGATGTCAGTGAAACGTCACGTGTATTTTAGTGGGTTGTAGGCATGTCGTGCACTATGTTATTTTTCCTAAACAGCTATAGTGATCCCACAAAGAACTACAATGGGTCGTATTACTATGGTGAAGTGCTATACGGAAGGTCCAGTGGTAATGATAAAAACGGTTTGTGGTCGGTTGTGGTAAATACATCAGTGCTCCGTAAAAATAGGCACTTTGGGTCTTCAGTTTTTATATGCAATGTTAGGAACACTACACATATATGCTGTCGTTACTGTTATTTTAATTATTATTATTACTGTATACCACGTATAATCACCGGTAAAAGGGTGGATAAAAGGCCAAGTGGCCCTGGGATGAGTTGAGGGGCAGCGTGGTGTCGGAGTGGGGGAGGAGTAGGGTCGATGGTGGTTGGCAGAGAAAGAGGTGCAACTGGGGTAGCGGTGATGAGTTGTCGACAATGGGACAGGGACAATGTGGTTGGCAGATACACGCGGACATAAGGACAATCATATGTATTATTATACAGATTTATAGTGGATTAGTAGCAGGAGTAGCAGTACTAGTATTGTAAGGGAAATTAGACACAGTTAGGGGGAAAAGGGGGGTTAGCCTTGTAGTGGCAGTGCCAGTAATGGTAGTAACAGATTCAGCAGTCTTGTGCTAACGTTGTTTGTGTGGGAGTAATGATGTGACGAATAATGTAATACAGTAGGGGCTATAGGACCGGACAATTAGAAACCCTCTAAGGAATATGACGGCTCGCAGCAAGAGGGTACCGGGAAGTAAGAGTAATAAAAGAGGCAGCGACTGAAGGAAAATAATGCGCATATGAGGTGAAGCAACAGTTAAGGCCTGGATTACAAGGCGGAGCAGGATACCACAGCTGTATCTTCGTTGTCTCATAATATTTTGTGTTGTTTGCCACTAATTTCATCTGGTTATAATTAATTATTGGTGAATGCTCTCCGCTGCCCATCACAGTGTGGTTTATTCGTCCATATAAAATAATTTGAACATAACTATCCGCACAACTACTGTGGGAATCAGTATTATTTCCACAATCATTGTATATTATAGCTTTAGACAATCCGTTAATAACATATTCACAAAAAATTTCGCTGCAGTGATAATGACAAGTCACAGCTTATTTACAACTGGCTCGGTGCTGATCTGTATGATTAGAATCCGAAACAGATGGGTTGTGTCTGGACCAGTTTGACAGGACTCCATGATAACATAGAAGTTTATATGCTATATATGTTACGAATGCATAATGTTTTGCAGGTGAATAACATGGAAGTTTTGAATCCAGTTTCATAAGTTTCTCATCATTCGCCTCGTAGCTCAGTATCGAACTACCACTCACGGTTGTCCGTTCGCCTGCCCTCTCTCTAACCCTGACTTCCACTTCCTTCCACCGAGGGGGTACAGAAACTTTGGTGCGTGGGTGTACGTACATACATCTGTGTCATACGCAAAGACTGTCACTTCCTCAGTTGCGCTTTCAGTAATTTCATTGCTTACAAACAACTCTTTTAGCCTTACGTAAATGAGAGCATTTACAGTGACCCCACAGTGCCAACTGTTACTCATGCGGACTAAGTATCGTGGAGTATATTGTTATGTAACAGAACTGTGATAAAAGTACAATACTGAAATTGTTAAAATCGTAAGCTACCTTACCAGATCGGTAACTGCATATTTTATTTTTGTGTTGTTCAAGTACCCGTACCTACACAAAATCAGGCTAGATTTTGTCCATGATCATTTATTCCAACGTTCTACTGGCACAAGAGTTTATTTCACTTCATAGTTGTTTCTGAAAGGAAAGAATGTCTAGGATTATACTGAGTGCTGAACCATGGCAGGTCTGACGTATGAGAAATTTCGTTAATCACAAAATATTACAGAAGTTCCGTAATGAAATTCTCTCTCTCTCTCTCTCTCTCTCTCTCTCTCTCTCTCTGGGGGTATATATATATATATATATATATATATATATGTGTGTGTGTGTGTGTGTGTGTGTGTGTGTGTGTGTGTGCTTTGGTTAGGCAATTAATACTCATACGTGCTGGTGAGCATGTAAGTTTTCCAATTATCTCAATTATTCGTTTTCTTTACGTAGTAAATACTCTATTTCCAGGTTTTAACCAAGATTTTGAACAGTTTAATCCCTTGAGAGTTCATATTATATCTCAGTCCATTATGACGTATTATTCAATATATTTTTGCTGGTACACTATTAGTTTCTAGTTTCCCCTTTGTAGAGGCCTTTCGAATGGAGGGGTTAGATGGAACCTACATTCCAACTGGATTTTCCTAAATTCAATAAAATTGTCTGAAACATTCAAAATAAACCAATAAACAAACTTTGTCCGACGGAAGTTAATGTATTAAGTCAATACATTTACGAGCAAATTTTCTTGTTGGAAAACCCCTCCACTGACATTGAAGTATTTATTGTGTCATCTTGTGGGCAAATTTTTAGTTCCCTGGAACACCTTCCCATGATCTTGTAAGAACAACCAGCTTTAAAGAGTCTGTATGAGGCAGAGAAACTCTAATGACTTTTACACATGCTGGCTTAGTCTCCCAGACAAACAGCTTCCGCTGATTGATATTAAATCAACTTCGCTGAACACTGGCATGGAAGTGATTTTAGTTTTTCTTTCTATCTTTTATTTTTTTTTTTTTTTTCTTTTTTTTTTTTTTTAAGCTCCAACTCACTTTACTTACACTACACAGCAACTGTAAATTGGATTTCCAGAGTGGAGGGAGGGTAACAGCCGTCGGTGTTGAAAACGATCTATAGGGACAACTTCAAAGACTGAAAGAAAATACATAGTATAGAGATCAAGAAAAGGAAAGGTAAAAATGGAGAGGGAGAAATAAAAGAGAGAGAGAGAGAGAGAGAGAGAGAGAGAGAGAGAGAGAGAGAGAGAGAGAAGAAAAAGAAATATAAAAATTTTAGCCTCTACATAGACACACATACAGTAACTGCTAAGATAAATTATAAAATCATACGTGGGATATAAGTAAAGCATGAATTATATATTATGTCGACAGATTTAGTGCTTCAAGGTACCAGCCCTGTTTGTTACACTGATGGTGATGATAAGTGCCTGATAATTGCGAAGAGAGTCTGCTAAGGTTTTTGCTTTCACTAACGTATTTTCTGTTTTATATTTGCTGGTGCTGAACGATTTGATCCAGCTCTGGATGGATGGAAGGTAATTCTTAGCGAATGGGTTACGAATGAGTTAATCACTTCTCTACGATGATGTGGCGGTATTATTTTTTTTCTTGCTGGTGCCAGATGATTTTAAGTAAGTTAGGAGAGCACCCGAGTAGAACATCGGTTAATGAAGGCTATATTATGTAATCCCTCCACTCATATCATTCTCATGCCGAATAAATTATATATAGAGAGAGCAGGAATATATTATATAATGCGAAGCCTTTCTTGAGTTTGTTGGATTTTTGTGATATTCTCACCGCGGAAGGAGGTGCTGGAACTGGCTGTCTTCACGTGGTGGCACTAATATATCCTGGTGGCTCAGCAGCTCATTTATTACAATCGAGCAAGCTATGTTTACCCTCAATAAAGTTTGGAAATGAGTGACCAGGAACGACCGTCACACTTAGCAGAAGATAATAACTTTACTCCTAGTGGAGTTGAAATTCTTTCTGCATGTGATACATTCATTTAATAACCTTTGTTATCAACTAAAACCTTACCCATAAAGGCGTAGGAACCCCTTGGAATCTCGAGTATCCAAGGGAGTGTTCGATTCTAACCGGTGAACGCCCCAATTACGAAATCAGATTAAAAAGGATTTCCCTTCGTAACAGTCTTTTCTGCCATCAGCTCTAGCACATAAATTTCGGAAATTCCGCCTATAAGTTTACATTAACTATTTTGCTGTTTTGATGGTGAAATCCCCAAAGGAAAACACCCCATTTCTGGCTTTAATCATCTCATCAATAACCAACAAGCGGTGGCAAGGCACGGTCAACCCCTTCCCCTCAGTCATTTTACTCGTAGTGCTGACGTATAAACATAACAGGATATCTAGTCAGAGTTGTTACATAACAAATTTGGAGTAAATCGCGTGAAAATTGACGATTTTATGCCCACCTGAAATGTTAGGCTCGAGCCATCTGACATTGACCTCCCTACTGCTAACTGGGGGGAGGGGGGGATGGCCTCCCTGATGTAATGAGGCATGTTATAGGATGCAGATGTGAAAGATGCACCTTTAGGTTTTGGTTTCATGTTAATATGACGAAACTGAAAGGAGTTATGACGAAAAAAAAAATTACTTTTTTAAATACATTTTTGGGGCCTACAGCTTAGGCCTTGGCTCAGTTTGGTCCATTGTTTAATCAGGTGATCAGAACATCATAGCCCATCAGCCCTGTAATTTTAGGCAAAATCTCACCAGTAGTTTTCACGTAATGTTAACAGAGAGACAGACAGATAGACTGACAGACAAAGAGACAAACCGAGTGAAAACAATACCCGTCCTCGTACCCCTTCAGGGCAGGGACGGGTAACAGATCTTTATTGTTTCAGTTTCGTTGATACGGCAGGTTGGTAGCGAAGATTGTGGATTTCAGCATTGTGCGCGTGATGAATTCTATGGCGCCTCGCTCTACACCAGCACTCGTGAACCACTTGAACCTATGTTGCTGTAATAAACCCTGAGCTATATTAAGAGCGTCGGTTTTTTTCTCTTCATAATATGTGCTCCGCAATACTCAATGAGCGAATCTAATTTCAACCAATAGCAAAAAATTATTCAGGGAAAAATCATCCTGGGGAAAATCCATGTTTCTTACTTTCATCCTGCAATTGATAGCCGACAGCGTGCCGTAGTTCGTTGAAACTACTTGGCCATTGTGAATATTCCACGTGGTTCGTGCGATGCGATGCTTCTAATATGCGGGAGTAGAGTTGAAAACAGCATGTGTGAGTTTCTTTCGTAGTAAGTCAATGCACTGTTGAATATTCAAACCTCATCTATGTTACAATGGTAACGACATAACTAAAGTTCTTGACTCGAATTCCATATACCAGAGGGATATTGTGATTGCATGGCGCTCGTTCGCTCGTCACGCGCTCACAAAGTGCACTTTACTGATACAAACATCCCTTAACTCCCTCCCCCTCTACCGAAAGGAGAATACTTGACTACAGGAGGGAAAAGGGGATCTGTAATCCAGCGGGACCACGTCCAGTCAAGCCAGGAGCACAACAACAGCCACAGGAGGTCTTTCTAAAGCCAAACGAAACTGTTTTATGATAACAGCAACACCCAAAATGAGTTGGAGAGGGACTTCTCATCTTCCAGTTGGTTTAGGAACTAAAGTGGATGGATGAAATGTGGGAGAAGGGAGGGAGGGAGAGTGATAATAAAGGAAGGAAAGACAGTGGGCAGAAGAAAAAGGATGTACGAAGAGAGGAAGACAGGGATGAGGAAGAAAGAAAGGAAGGAAGGAGCGAAGGAAGAAAGGAGGGAGGAAGGAAGAAAGGGACTTTTGGGGTGGAGAATAAAGGGGACATTTAAGGTCGAATGAGAGAAAACGAAGGAAACAGAAGGTAGAGGAAATGAGAGAGGGATGGAGGAAAGAATGACGGTGGGGAAGGGGAAGACAGGTAGAGAAAAACAGGAGTGAAAAGTAGATACGGAGGAAAAGAAAATTTAGACAGGAGAGAGAGAGAGAGAGAGAGAGAGAGACTAGAGAAAATGAAGTCAGGTGGAGAAAAGAAAGTGGGTGGAAGAAAAAACATGAGACCATGAGAGAAAAGGAAAAAGGATATAGTGAAAGAATTAGGGGGAAGCGAGAAGTGATGAATATACCAATAACAATACAGGAACACACACACACACACACACACACACACACACACACATACAGAGAGAGAGAGAGAGAGAGAGAGAGAGAGAGAGAGAGGCGATTGGTTGAGAGGAGAAAGAGGGAAGGAAAGAAAAAAAGACAGTGAGGCAGGTGGCGGAGAATTCAGTCTGACAAGAGGAAAAAATAAGGCATATAAAACGACGCTGAGGGATATTGCTCATCAGGGGAACAAAAGAAAAGAGAGGAAGAGAAAGAAAGGAGGAGGAGGAGGAGGAGGAGAAGGTGCTGGTGGTGGTGGAGGTGATGGTAGAGGAGGAGGACGAGGAGAGGAAAAAGAAAAGCGATAAACGAGGCTAATGTAACAGGAGGAGGAGGAAGGAAAGGCAATAAGAGAAGTAAAAGAAGAGGTGATGACTTACGACGAAAAGCTGACAGAGATGAGAAGATAAAATATATGGACAACGTAAAGAAATGAATGGAAGAAGAAGAGAAGAAGGTGATGATGGTGATGATGATGATAACGATAAACAAAAGTACAGAAGTAAAAGAACAAGAAACAGGAGGAGAGACTGAATCGAACGAAGAACTGGAGTAGGTGGAGGAAAAAAGAAAGATTTAAGTACTAGAACGGGGAGCAGAAACAGTGAAAAGATTAAGAGGAAAAAGAGGAAGACAAGGAGACAAGAGAGAGGAGATGAGATGGGATGGGACAAGAAAAGGAGCGAAAGTGAGGAAAGACAGATGAAGAAAGTTAAGCGATGAAGAAAGCTAAAATATGAAACACAAATATAAGATTGTCAACATTATGAAGGGAATGTAGGATAGTCTCCCGACAGTTATAGTGTACTGACATAGTTCCGTGCAAATTACAATAATTATTCGTGTGCCTAGGGATGTATCGGATCCTAAAATCTGTGTGTTTGTATGATTTGACGTTTGGCCCCATAGACTCCTTGAAAGGGCTATATAAAAGAACTTAGTGAAAAAAGCGTCTTCGGATATTTCCACAATGAACAACTCTACCAGTTCTGAAGCGAATTGGTGAAGAAATGAAGGAATGACACCATACTGAAAAAACTGAAAATGTTTAGGGAAACAAAGGAGAAAGAGCACAAACAAATACATTATGATCCCAACTATAGTGTGGAGACAATGTTGAGAGAGAGAGAGAGAGAGAGAGAGAGAGAGAGAGAGAGAGAGAGAGAGAGAGAGAGAGAGAGAGAGAGAGAGAGATTCTTATGTCAAATAACTCTAAACTAAAGAAACCGTATCAAAGCATATTGCAGAAATGTGTGTGTGTGTGTGTGTGTGTGTGTGTGTGTGTGTGTGTGTGTGTGTGTGTGTGTGTAAGCAAGTGTATGTCTGATTTTGTACCTACGTGTGTGTGCTAACGTAGGCATGTCTATATAGGGTATGTATTTTTTTTATGTGTCCGACACTGGGCATAGGCTTCACTGCCTGCTCCCAAGGCCCAGCAGTCCTCTTACATACTATACACCTCTGCATGTTACCACTTCGGCGCTAACACCCACCGTCCATGTTGAACACATGCTAGGGCTGTCTCATATAGGATTGGTGTACTGGTATTCTAATGCAAGTAGTTATAATAATGTGAAGGGGTAATTGTTCTTGTATATATGTATAATTCATTGCAAGTGCATAATCATAGTGACCACGACTGGCCACTCTTACAAACAGAATGTGCTGTGCAGGATGTATGGCCGTGTAGATATATGAGTATTAATGCATGTATGTGAAGGGATAATTTTGTTCCTTGTGAATGACCGTATGTCTATCTGTTTGTATGGATGTAATGGTAACCGTGTATACGTATGCATAGCGACCACAACCGGCCTGTATCAACACTACAGTAGGATGTGTTTGTGCTGGCACAGGCTATTGTTCCTATCAGAGTAATGCTTTGTTCCTCCCCCTCTCTCTCTCTCATTTCCATCTATTCTTCTCTCTCCCACTGTTATTTGTTCTCCAGTTTCCTTTCTTTCCGTAATTTTCCTTCAGTGTTCTTCACCCTCCATCTGTTTTACCATCTTTCTCAATTTTTCTCCTTTTTTACCCCATCATCCCTCATTCCTCCCGTTTACATATATTTTCACTTCTCTCTTCATTCCTCTCTTTCTGTCTTTTCCTTATCACCCACTCCTGCATTTTTCCACTTATATTCTCACTTCAGGTTTTCTTATTAATTCATTTTTTCTCATCTACATATATATATATATATATATATATATATATATATATATATATATATATATATATACAGCGGGCTCGCACAGTGCACGAGAGATTGGGCGGTCCTCGTCCTCGTGCACTGTGAAATCGCCCACTGAGAATACTTCGTACATAAACTATGGGAAAAATAATATTTGGGCAGTACCCCCCTCATGCCTGGACATTTTTGGGCCCTTAGAGACATAATGAAGGTCAAATTTCTCAGACATTGTACTACAGATATGGCCACAATAACAAAAATATGGGCAGTCACCTTAACAACAGTAGACAACAGGCCTGATGGACTTAGATAACAGGGGTTCCGAGGCACGGCAACACTTACAGCACACCTCCCACTGCACCAACAGTTCCCTCCACAGACTCCTCCTGAGCACCTTCCCCAGGAGCCTCTAACTCACTCACTTCGGTCATAAACCCCCCGAAGTCCAATGCTGACACATCTGATATTGCATCCTTTTCACTCTCAACAGGAACAGAATCAGGTGATGTAGCTGGTTCCTCACTTTCAATAACTTGAGCCCACTGTGTGCAACTTGTTATGAGCGTCTGTCTTCTCCTGTTTATTTCTTGCCTGTGCCTGTCTGTGTAGAAATGGAAAACTTCGTCGATACCAACGAGAATCTCCTCCATTCATAGCGTCTGCCATCCTGTTCCTTCACCTCTTCCATGAGGTTATCCACGGCAGCAAGGATCCTGCTTATTCTTGACATACACAGCTCTGTCCTCCCCTTCATCACACTAGGCTGCTCAACTTGACTCTGCCTGGTGTCAGGCTCTGTTTCAGCCTCGTCTAACCTTTTACTATCGGTGTATTTTCCCCAGAGTTTTTCACCAGTATTTTCCTTTACCCTGTAACAAGGTGTTATCCCAAAGTGTTATTCCTTAGTGTTATGATATTAGAGTAACCATTATCCTGTGATATCCCAATGTTGATACTGGAGTTTATATCTTTATTTGTTTGCCAAATGCCTATTAGTTTTAACACTGGAGTAAAGGAGTGCTTAACCCCTAAACCGCGGGGTTGTTTTTGCTTGACTTGCATGTCTCGCGGGCATATTTGCGCTCCGACAGACTCTCTAAATATATTTGCCAAAAATCAGTTATTAGTCCTAGAATATTAAAATTACATATGCTTATGGCACATACCTTCAGCTTTCTCCTGGGATGTTTGTTGAGCCTTCGTTGAGTACCGTACGACTTCTGTAGACCTCTGAAGTTGGGTAACGAAGGCTCCACTTTACACTTCCCAACAACCCGTAATATGATTACCACAGCCTGACATTATCATTAGAAACACTATTCTATGATTCTCAAATAGTTTGGAAACCATACTCAAAAAAAAAAAAAAAAAACTGAAAGGATTGAAAATTACGAGTGCGTATGACCTTCCCACTTACGCTCGTTCGCCGCTGGTGATCTGTCATTTATTATTCATAAAAACACTCACACTTTATATTTCTCTTACTATATAACACTTACTTTTATCTGCAGTCTTTATCCATAAGTTTCCTTCAGTAATAGTAGTTTATTGTCACTGTAGGCATTCAATTTCTCTTTCAGTAAAATACGTAGCATTCACTTTCTCATCCTGTATACTAGCGTTGAGAGTGAATCTGTCACTTTCACTTCCACTTTCATAACTCATAGTATTCATACATGCTAGAGTGAAACTTTCACTTTCATTACTCCTAGTATATATACTCGTATTCTTATATTACTACTCATTTACATTTCTACTTACATTCTCTATTTTATATATTCTCTATTTATATTCTCTATTTACATTATTTACATTTCCATTTTATTTACACTGTGTTATGCACTGTCACTTCCAGTAACTTATAAAACTATTTTCCACTGTTCACTTATATTTACATTCATTGCTTTCACTTGCTGTTTACACATTATTTACACATTACTTACATTTACACTTGCACTGTTTTACTCACGAGGAAGATCGTAGTCACTGTCCATCGTTTTCATTGATAAATTAGCCAGTTCACATTCCACAGCAGTCACTTAGCCCTTTACCCCTTTCCACACGAGGTTTAGTAGGGGGTAGAGGTCACAGGGCCCTTTGCATGCGACTAAAAAGCGGCGGATTTGGACAGGCGCGAATCCGACATGGTTTCACCTTGAAAGACGACAGTAAACTGAATACAGTGTTGTGGACTGGTGGCCTAGGGGGAGTACAATGCTGCCAATGTCAGCGTGGTGACAGCTGGTAATATATACGTTATAAAATGATTGGCAGGAAATCTAGACAATACATAATAAATTAGGTAGTTCCAGGTGAATGTAAATATCACTTAGGCTCTTCCCTTCCTTTCTTATATATATTCTTATTACGAGAATAGATTATACGGCATATTTCAAGGGGAAATAAACAGCGAAAATTAGCGAACGTGTGCACGTGAGGTGTTGTCAGGTGATAATTAGCCAATTCCAGGTGTATGGCACTATCACTTACCTTATTTCTTTTTTGTATATATTATTTGGTATAAGAATAGGGCATAGGGCTTATTTCAACGGATGAAATCAGTGGAAAATTCCAGGGAAGATTTACTTAGTGTAGCACGGCTGGCCAGGCGAGAGGAGAGGGTAATGGAGGGGAGGTAGGGAGGGGAGTCAAGAACGGGGAGAAATGGCTAAATTGTCAACAATGGATGGGAGTACAGATGAGATTAGGAGTGCTGACTAGTGTTGGACATTGGCAGTACTGATAGATGATACAAGCCACCACTTGAAAGCCCGGGCAAATTGAAAATAACACAGAATAACAAGAGTGACGCCCCACGGTGTGATCCCTTGCTCCCAAGCATCACGAAAGTGACGCCCCACAGTTAAGGGGTTAATAGTTATGACATCCATCACTCACCCCCTTGTGAATCTGCATAGTGTACTGATTAGTGATTTTTTTACATTATATGCATTACCTTTTACTGTGATCATTATTTCCCAATTCAGTGTTTACGACTCGGAAGGTACTTGTTTTCACGGTTAATTGCTTAGCGGTGGTGTGTTGTACCTGTCCGGGTCTTAACAGGATTATTGGCGACCGTGACAGGACGGATTGTGTGTACTAATTCAAGCATAGCGATTTTCCTCTAGTCTTAAATTTACTAGGAGTTGGTGTTAATCATGAACTTGTGTTTTCTCAGTCATGTTTTGAGAATTTACTATTTTGTGAAGCATTCTGAAGTGTTACTGGTGCCACAACAATTTATTCAGTATTGAACCTGTCTGTAGTGCCCCTGTTATTTTCCCTGCACTAATGTTTCGTGATCCTTATGTACAGCCGAATCCTGGAGAATCTAATGTAAAACCAAGTGATGAGATGGCAGGTTCCCAGGAATCTTTATATACTTGGTCTTTGATTAGCCAGGAGGTTGAAGTTCATTCTCAGGATAGGCCTACGTCCGCATTCCCATCTCGTGAATCTTTGACCCCCATGCACCATTCACTGCCCCCAGATTGGCCATATAGTGATTATGTTGAGTTGAGAGAGATACAACTAAACACTCATCTTGAACAACAAAAAATGAACCTTGAAGTGCAGTGGCTGGCTGTTCAACAGCGGGAGTTGGAGCTTAACCCGCCGCATCCCGGCAGATTTTTCACCAATGACCCCCCCCCCCAATCCCGTCAGATTTTTGAAAAGTTTTTTTTTTTGGCTAAAACCTCTGCTTTTTATAAGAAACATCAAAAATTCAGAGAGAAAGTGCTCAGTTGAGTTTAGAAATATGGTAGAAATAAGAGTACCTTTACTTTGTTACCATGTTCTCTCAGGGCAGGCTGAAGAGAAAACGTTTTCTATGGAAGGGGTAGCTATTTCAGACCATTCATAACTGGTTAGATATTCATTTATTTGGTACGAATTTTCATGTAGTACGAGAGTATATTGGTTTTCAGACAATAATATAGGCGATATAAGTGTTGTTCACTCACCAAAAACATCAGCATATGGCACCTTCTTTTATGACGTTACCACCTCATCACTTCTGCTTGTTTCTTCCTCTAGCTTATTTCTTCCATTGTCCTCCACCTCAGGAATCATTTTAGCCTTGAATTTCGGCATTGGAGAGATCATGGTGCGACATGTCTTTACTGGCCAGGTCACTGCTAACATGTGAGTTGCCGAGAAAATGGCGTGTGGAGGGCGAGGGGGGGGGTCAGGTGGGGCCAGGCATTATCCCCACCTGGCGTTGGGTAGAGGAAGGTCTCCCACATATGCCTACCAAAAATAACCTGTGAAACTTGAAAAATGTGCAAATGACGGACCTCACAATTGCAAAATGTATGGATACATCATCAGGTGTCACCGTGACAAAACGTGGTGATGTATCCATATGCCGTCGGGACGCCTCGGGCTAACCCGCCCCATCCCGACGTTTTCTGGGCAGTGGTACGCCCCAGTCCCAACATTTTTGGACCTTTTTTTTTTTTTGGCTCAAACATCCTTTTTTGGTGAGAAACATCGAAAATTCATAGAGAAATCGCTCACCTGGGGTTTAAAATACTTGATCCAGGTAGGAGTACCTCCTTACCTTACAGGGTTTTCTATGAGGCTGGCTGCAAAGAAAACGAGTTCTATGAGAGGATAACTATTTTACACCACTCATAAATGGTATTTATTTATTTATTTGGTACGAATTTATATGTAGTACGAGAGTATATTGGTTTTCAAACGGTAATATAGGCATTATAAGCATTGTTTCACTCACTAACTCATCACCATTCCTGACCTTTTTTTGCCACATTACCTGATCATCATTTCTGACTGTTTCTTCCTCTAATGTTTGTCCTCCACATTGTCATCGATTGGGGAATCACTCTGGCCCTGAATTTCGTACCGTGGCATGACATGGCTTTACTGGCCAGGTCACTGATAACAGGTGAATTGCTGAGAAAAGGTCATGCAGGATGGGGGAGGTCATGCTGGGTAAGGCATTGTCCCTGCCTGGCATCTTGTAGAGGAAGGTGTCCCGTGTATACGTGCCAAAAATCACTCGCTAAAATTGAAAATTGTGCAAATTAGGGACCTTGCAATGTCCTTGCAATGTTGCCGCATTAATTTACGTCTCCAGGATATGAGTGCACACCATGTGAGGACGTGAATTCACGTCTCCGGGACGGGGCGGGTTAAAGGCCAACACTCTTCGGCCCGTGCTAATCAGTGTAATGAAGGCAAAGACTTTGCCAACTGTTTTTCTGGTCACTTGAGGGTCCTTCCCCCATTTAATGAAGCACATGACCCTGAGTTTTTCACCTCTTTTGAGAAAATTGCCCGACGTTTGAGTGCCCTAAGTCTCAGTGGTCAAAGGTAAGGCCAGGAAAATGTAGGATGATTTGTCCTATGATCAATGCTAAAATTATTTCCTCTTAAAGGAACAAGTTTTGAAAGCATATGAATTAACCCCTGAAGCCTACTGACAACAATGCAGGGAGCTACAGAAGAAGTCAGAAGAAACCTACTTGGACTTTACCAAGAGGTTAGAACATGCTTACATTAAGTGGCAAAGGGCAATGAGAGTATCAACCATTTCACACCCTGCCATTTTCATTAAGTTGTATAATATGATGTTACTTGAACAATTTTTGAGTTAGCTTGAAAGACAAAATGAGCTCTATCTGAGAGATGAGAACTGTGATCAAGGTGATTAATAGTCAGCAGCCCCCGGAGCTGATACTTATGTGGTAAACCGGAGTGCTTCTTTGGGCGGCCCAGGTGACTGGAGTGGTTCTAAGCCATATAACCGTTCTTCCCACACTGACCAGGCTCAGCCTATTTCTTCTTTCTTCCCAGAGCCCACTTTTCCCAAATCACCAGCCTCACAATCCAGGGGTCAAATTCATTCCCTTATGTCTTACAGAGCTCCCCAGACCCTTACTTAGAAATCCTATGGCTCCCCTACCCATGCATGTATTTACTGTGGGAAGTCAAACCACCTAGTAAGTTGCTGTTGGTTAAAGCAAGGTAGACCTAACCCCCATAATAACGCCAGTGTTTTGAGTTTCACAGCTAATGATGACCTTGCTCATTTTCCTTCCTGTGACAACCTACTTTGAAGTCAGGAGCTGAGAAGAGTAATGAAAAGGAAACCCCTACTTGGTGTAATCCCCAGCAGCCAGATGGAAAGGTGTTTGGTGCTGCTAAGTCCAAGAATGCTAACATGATGTTGTTTCAATCCTTGCCCCTGGCTCTAGTGTTTCAGCTTGTCTCTCCTTTTTGTGCCCTGGTAAGGTAGTTTTTGATAATATTACTTTTGATTTCACCATACTTAGAGACACTGCAGCCACTGGCAATTTTTTGGTGAATCCAATGGGAGCACCTATAAAGACCACAGAAAATGTACTTATAAGATTTGTAGATGGGTTCTACACCTACCGTAAGGTCACAGTTGATATTGTTTGAGATCTTGTGAACTGTTAAGCAGCTGTTGGAGTAGCTAGTGGAGCATTTTCTTGTTCGAGGTGTGACTACTGTTAGGGAATGATGTAGTTAGAGCAAAGTTCCTTCCTAACCCAGTTGTATCAGAAGTTCCTGTGAGTGTGAGTGGTACAACTGAGTTGGGGAGTAAGCACCCTGAAGTCTTCACGGTGTGTGCATTAAAGATCTATGAAACGGGCAGCTGATTGTGATTCTGATGAAACCAAGACTGTAGATGTGAGCGTGAAGGGTGAGAGGGATGTCTGTTAAGAGTAAGGAAAAGGAGAATGCTGATAGATCCCCTAGTTCTTGAAAGTACCTTTATGGCTGATTTGAATAATGATGACCCCGTGCATTCCCTTGATGAGATCACCCCAGAGAGATTAAAGCAACTACAGGAGAGTGATTCTGTAGTCAGTTCATTGCGAAAAGTTGCAATGTCAGGGATTGAGAGTGAAAAGGAGAAGTGTGAATGCTTATATATGAGAGATGGAATATTGTGGAGAAGAAGGAGGCCCCTTTATGATAATGTTGAGGATGGGACATGGAACTTTCACCAGATAGTTGTACCTGAACAGTGACGTCAACAGCTTATCCAAGATGGCCCACAACATACTGATGGCTGGTCACTTAGGAGTACGCAAGACCCTGCAGAGACTGCATACACACTTCTACTGGCCCTGCTTGGCAGCAGATGTGGCACAGGCTGTTCACACATGTCACATGTGTAAAGTCACTGGGAAACCTAACCAGACCATCCCCGTGAGCCCTCTTGTGCCCATACCCGCCATTACCTCACCCTTCAAGAGGATCATCACTGACATAGTTAGACCTCTTCCCAAGACTTCCCCAGAGTATAGTTACCTTCTGACCCTGATGGACACAGCAACACGTTACCCTGAGGCGATACCCCTCCGAAAGATCCTTACAAATACAATAGTAAAGAAGCTGCTGCTCTTTACGAAGTTTGGTCTCCCCAGTGAAATGCAGACCGACCAAGGCAGCAACTTCAAGTCTAAGGTCTTCAAGCAGAGTTTGAAGGAGGTAGACATCACCCACATCACTTCTAGTGCCTACCATTCCCAGTCCCATGGTGCACTTGAATGTTACCATCAGACTTTGAATAGTATGCTCCGAAAGTATTGTGGAGAATCTGGTCAAGATTGGGATGAAGATGTACCGTTCCTGCTCTTTGCAACATGAGATGTTCCAACAGAGTCCCATGGATTCTCCCCAAAGGAGTTAGTGTTTGGACATCAAGTGAGAGGACCCCTGATGTCGGTGAGGGAGACTTGGAGTCCCTACTAATACAGTATACTGTGCTATGTTATGGAATTCAAGGAGAGACTTTCCTGCAGTTTGAAAGTTGCCAATGAGAAGCTTAAGAAGTTCCAACATGCTATGAAGGAGTCGTACAACAAGGATGCCTCAGAGAGAGAGCTCAATGAAGGTGATGATGTTCTGGTGTTTTTGCCCTTACTTACCTGTTGAGGGAATAGTGACGGAGTGCAGGCAGCATGTAGATAACCAGTTGAAGCACGTAGTCGATCATGTCAAGATAATTAGTGAGAGAATTGAGGTTGTAGAGAAATATTGCACTGATGAGCCTCAGGTTAGTGTACAGGAACCATATGAAAAAAATACACAGTGTATGGTGGATCTTGATGGATCCCAAGCATCTAAAGGTATCATTACAGGGTTGAAAAATCAGAATGCAGTAGTTTCAAGTCCTGGACTTAATTATGATACCCCACTTTTTAGGCCCCAAACCAGTGAAGTGCATGGCTATAATGGGGATACAATTTAAAATAAACCTCAGGAATTTGGTGGTAGAGTATCTTGGACAGCTTACTGTGTGCAGCGTCAGTTACTTGCTGATTAGAATGGTTGGGATGATAGGCAGAGGTCAGTGCAGCTTGCTTCTAGCCTTAAGAATGCCACCATGGAAATTCTGAGTCAGATATCAGTAGAAGAGAGGAACAGTTATCTGTGTGGAAGTACTGGAGCACAGATATAGAACCATGTACCAGATTGAGGTTTACAAGGCAAGATTCCAGAGCCGTGTACGGGCTTGAGGAGAATCCCTACAGCAGCTTGCTTGCTCATGACCTGGAGAGTATGGCATACAAGGTGCACCCTGGAGCATCACGTAACATGTTGGCTATTCTTCTGAGAGACCAGTTCATCAAAGCTGTTGATAGTGCAGAGTTGAAAGTGCAAGTGAAGCAGGCACAACCCAGAAGCATGCAAGAAGCACTAGCAAGAAGCACTAGAATTTGAGTCCTACGTCATTGCCAGTACGTCCACTTTTCAGGCAGGCCATAGTGCAGGATTCATGGCATGAAAGGGGCAGGTACATGAAACAGAAAAGTTTGAAGGAAGTTGCTGGTACTGTGAAGAGCCAGGACATAGGAAAGAGGACTGCTACAAGTGGAAGAAGAAACATAAGAAAACCAAAGGAGAGTGCTGGTTCTGCAGGAAGCCGAGACACAAGAAGGACGATTGTTACAAATGGAAGAAGGAGCAAGAACAGAGCAGTGCAAGGAAATCTACAACTGTAGCAAAAGCATGTTGGACATGTAGTGAGGTGGGACACTTCACTTCTGAGTGTCCGAAGAAGAAAAAGGAGGATAAGAAGAAGGCTGCAGAAGACTAGAAAGAAGTGGAAAACTAGTGGAGGCTGGTGTTAAGGGGCAACCACCAGCCGGCGTTTTCCAGGTAGCCCCACCACCGAGAAAATGCAAAAGAACTGCAATCGACAGTGTGCAAGTAGATGGATGAATACGCGGAAAGAAGTGTTCCCTGGTGATTGATTCAGCCTCAGAGCAGACTTTTGTGGGGCCTGTTGGGTTATATCATCTGTACCTGCATGAGCCATCAGGACAACTGTGTGGCATAAATGGCCACCACACAGAACTGAGGGGACCCCCAGGATGTCTGGACTGAAGTGGCAGGGTAAGAAGCTACACTTCCAGTCTACGTGGCCGACATGGAGGATCCTCCCCTTCTTGGTCTGGACTATCTGATGTCCATGGGATTTGAGCTGGACTTCTGCTCCATGAAGCTGGAGGTTCGAGGAAGGTCAGTTCCCATTATGGCAGTGAGATGTACCAGTTCTGGTGGTGAGGTGAGGGTGCTCCACACTACAGTGATAACCCCAAGATCAGAGCTATTGCTCCAGTGCAAGGTGAGTGGCTCTTTTGACAGCTGTCTAGGGGTAGTGGAGCCTGATGTACAGTGCAAGATGAAGGCTGGAGTGATGGTGGGGAGAACTCTGGTTGAAACAGGTGCAGGTGAAGTGCCAGTTGTGGTGGCCAATTTCTCCCGTGAGCCACAGAAGATCAACGAGAGAGAAATTCTCAGACTGTGCCAGGCGGTGGACCCTGAGTGGCACCAGAAGAAGGCCTGTAAAAGGAATGTAGTCAAAGAAGATGGTATGTGCCAGACCACTTACAAGACCTATTTTCAAGGTGTTTCCAGTGCCTGGATGACTAACAAGTGCTGAAGTTGAGGCTACTGCTGACGAAGTTTGCTGATGTCTTTTCCACCAGAGACCTAGACCTGGGGTGCACTGATCTGGTGGAGCATTGTATAAACACCAGGGATCACTGCCCGATTAGCCCACTGACTGCAGCATTTAGTTCAAAGGACTATTTGCTTGTGCAGGTTTCTCGCCAAAACTCAGGTTTCGCAAAACATCATGAAATACGAGTATATATCAGTGTTTCACCATATATCTGTGTATCCTCTAATGAACATTGTTTTGGCTAAAACGCCGTGGTAATGGTGAAGTTGTGAACAGAAGTTAGAGACATTGGTAACATAAAGCATCTTACATTTACTGTGAGAGAAACTGGAGCCCAAAATGGACCCTAAAATAAAATGAATAAGCCAATACAAACGTAAACCACATCAAGAAATGTGTGTACTTATTCAGTGCGTGGCTGATATGGACCGTGCAATGTAAGAAAAATATGTGGATATGGATATGGCATGGATATGAATGATAGGGTTATATTCCAGTCACACAGACACACAGACAACTGTACTGTACACGTGATAATGGCTCTCTAAAATTCTGTGGTATGTTATTGACACTATCTGTCGTGTGTGTGTGTGTGTGTGTGTGTGTGTGTGTGTGTGTGTGTGTGTGTGTCTGTGTGTCTGTGTGTCTGTGTGTGTGTGTGCTGAACAGCCACTAAACTGTATAAGCTGGTGCAAACATAAACAATGAGGAAAAAGGGGGAGTACTGAAGAAGCTGATGTGTACTGTGAAAAACTATTAAAAAAAAAAAAAACACTGGCTACACCAAGCCCCTTATGCAAAGCATCCGTGCTTTGGCGGACACACACACACACACACACACACACACACACACACACACACACACACACACACACACACACACACACACACACACACACACACACACACACACACACACACACACACACACACACACACACACACACACACACACACACACACACACACACACACACACACACACACACACACACACACACATACACACACACGCACGCACGCACGCACACGCAGTATAAGAAAAATATGAGGACATGGTTATGCAAACAAACCATAAGGGAAAAAAGAGCTTACTGATAAGAGGCTGATGTGTACCATAAAAATAAGGAAACAGAATATGTAAACACCACTGGTGGTAATAAATACGAGAGAGAGAGAGAGAGAGAGAGAGAGAGAGCACCAGTGGGAGATGGAAGAGACAGAGGCTAATGGTGTGAGGTCATGATCATCTCTACAGGTCGGGTGAGGGTAACAGAATGGTGAAAGAGGGAGTCACCGGAAACCAGGTGTGCAGAGTCAGTTGCACCTATTTCCTGGCTCAGATTAATCTATTACCATACTCATGAGATGTGATTATAGAAGATTACTAATAATCTGTTGTCGGATAAGGTCGAGGATACCTAATTTTCAAATATTGTAGCTGATAAAACGGCATTGTCACTTTAGCTGGGTTAAGTCTCAGATATCATGCATTCCTCGCACTCCTTTGACATTGTATTGTACTGAATTTTCTTGGACATGGATTTGGATGAAAGGGTTATGTTCAGGTCATACGGGCACACACACAGAACCGTGGATGGGATAATAGTTAGCTAAAATGGTTATTATTTTGTGGCAGCTCATATACGGGTGGTTTCACTAAAGCGGGATCAAGGTTCAGATAAAGTATCCTGCCTTCCTCACATCCGTTTCAAATTGTATTGTACTGAATGATTGTAATAGGCTTGGATATGGATAAAAGAGTATGTTCAAGTCATTGAAACACACAGAACTGCACATGGGAAAAGAGCGAGCTGTAAATCGCAAAATGGTTCAAGAAAGTAGGTACTGTATTATAATCTCATAATTTTTTTTTTTTCACTCAAAGGCAAATGGGAAACGGTTGAGGTAGCTCAGTGGTAAAGGATTGAGAGTGGTGAAAACGAGAGGTGGTAGGTTGATGGATCAGGGCTCTGGAATGTATGAGAGGTGTATTATTTTGTTTAATAATTGATTATTCTCTCTCTCTCTCTTATTTTTTTCTTACAAAATCGTGTCATTTACCCGAGGAAAATGACACGAGCTCATTTGCCTCAGGATAATGACAAAGGTTTGAACAAGCTGACATTAGTTTTTTTTTGGGGGGGTATAATTTCTTAGTTATTATTTTTATTATATATTCACTTATTTTTTATACATTAGAACTTTCCTAGCTATCAATATATAACATACAACATAACATGTAGTAGAATAGTACGGTCGTATGATTTGGAGGTAGAATTCTCCTGCGACTGCTCAGTACATCCACCCGCCATTATGACAGGTAGGTGACTGACCCAGGAGACGGTAAGAAGGGATTGACAGGTGTTGCTATGACCTACAAACTGTGACCCACTTTGGGAAGTAGGTCGGGCTAGATGTGGGTGTATCGCATGCACTCAGGAATGTCCAGGTATAGGTGTAGCGAAGCTTAAGGGTTAAACAGCCAGCGTGGATGATGACACCACCCCAACAGCATGAAAGAGGAGGTGATGGAGAACCTCCAAAGTCAAGGAGTGATAGAGAAGTCCAGCAGTACTTGGGCATCACCAGTGGTTCTGGTAAGGAAAAAGGACGGCTCAGTAAGGTGCTGTATAGATTGTCGAGTCCTGAATGAAGTGACAGTGAAGGATGCATACCCCTTGCCAAGGATTGATGACACCCTGGATGCTCTGTCGGGTGCCAAGTGGTTCTCCATCCTAGACATGAAGTTAGGATATCATCAGTGATATCATCAGGTCAAGGTTGCAGAGAAGGACAAGGAGAAAACAGCCTTTTCACACAGGCTGGGTGTATGGCAGTTTAAAGTGATGCCATTTGGCATATTCAGTGCCCCAGCTACTCTTGAGCTTCTCATGAATCGTGTACTGGAAGGCCTACATTGACAGACAGATCTCATCTATCTGGATGATGTAATTGTGTTTGGACAGACTTTCAACCAGAAATTGGAGAGGCTGATGGAGGTGTTCAATAGGATCCAAGTGGCGCACCTCAAGCTAAACCCCGAGAAGTGCTACTTGTTTCAGAAGGAAGTGAAGTACCTGAGACACATTGTAGGTGAGGGTGGCATCTGTACTGATCCAGAGAAGGTGGCAGCTGTGAAAAACTGGCTGGTTCCAACTTGTTTGAAGGAACTACAGAGTTTCCTGGGCTTGTGTACCTGCTACCGGCATTTTGTCAAGAACTTTGCAATGATAGCTGCACCTCTGCACAAGTTGTTGGGGAAGTTTGTGTGGACAGCAATGACTCAGAGGGCCTTCGATGAAATCAAGAATGTGTTGTCAAGCTCTCCAGTGTTGCAGTACCCAGACCAGAGTCAGCCGTTCATCCTGGACTGTGATGATAGTGATTATGATATTGGTGGAGTCCTGTCGTAGAAGGACGAGAATGAGCATGTAGTGGTGTATTACAGCAAGAAGCTCAGCCCACTGGAACAGAACTGCTGCGTGACCCATAAGGAGCTCTTGGTAGTGATGAAGAGCCTCGATTTCTTCCATCCCTACTTGTATGGGTCCTACTTCATCATCAGGACGGACCATGCAGCACATAAGTGGCTGAAGACGCTAAAGAATCTGGAAGGACAACTGAAACACTGGCTCAGGAAGCTGGACCAGCACAACTATGAGGTACAGCACCATCCTGGGTGGGTACATGGCAACGCAGACAGCCTGAGTCTCCAGCCTTGTGACCCAGAGTGCCGGCAGTGTAGTAAAAAAGATCATAGTAAGAAATACAGCTGTAGTGCAGTGACAAGGACAGCATCAGATGAAGACCTGAAGAGGATGCAGATGGAGGGTGCAGATTTACAACCAATGTTTGAGTGGCTGCAGTAGAGTATGGTGCGACCATCTTGGGAAGAGGTTTCCAGGTTCAGCCCTGTAACTAAGAGCTACTGGAGTACGTGGGACCTTCTCCGTTTGAACAACGGTCTACTGGAGCGTCATTGAGAGACACCTGATGGCCTCAACAAGTATTGGCAACTGGAGGTTCCGAAGAAGATGAGATCCAAGATCTTGGATGAGTCTCATAACCAGATCACTTGTGGGCACCTGGGAGTGAAAAAAAAAATCTAAGTCAGCTGCAACAGAGGTTCTACTGGACTGGCATGCATTAGGATGTTGAAGAGTGGTGCCAGGCCTGTGATGTGTTTTGTGCCAAGAAGGGATCCAAGAAACGTGTTTGTGCCCCTCTCCAGTTGTACTAAGTGGGTGCACATATGGAAAGAGTAGCAGTGGACATTGCAGGACCTCTGCCACTCACTGAAAGGGGAAACCAGTACATATGTTTCACCATGGACTACTTCACAGAGTTGCCAGAAGTGTATGTCATCCCTTATCAAGAGGCTGTGACTATTACTCAGGTGTTGGTTGACCAGTTTTTCTGTCATTTTGGGATGCCACAAGAGCTGCATTCAGGCCAGGGTAGAAACTTCGAGTCTTCTGTGTTCCATGAGTGCTACAAGTTATTGGAGATCAAGAAGACCTGGATGACCCAACTAGGGCCACAGTCAGATGGGATGGTGGAGAAATTTAACTGGACCCTGGGACAAGAACTGGCCAAGTACTGAGTAGATGGACAAATGGAATGGGACCAGAAATTACCTGCGTTGTTGATGGCTTATCAGTCTGCATTCCATGAGTCTACTGGCAACACACCTGCAGAACTGATGCTAGGCCACTCTTAATATTTAACCGTTGACTTGTTAATGGAAAGACCACCTGGTGAAGAGCTGCCTGCAGACACCTCCAGCTATGCGAAGCATCTTCAGGAAAGGCTGGCTGAGGTACATCATCAAGTGCAAGGAGCCCTTAAATTTTCAGGAGAGGTGATGAAGTGCAAATATGATGCCAAGGCAAGTGAGGTGAGCTTCAAAGATGGCGACAAGGTTCGGTTATACAATCCTCAGTGGAAGAAGGGACAGTCACCGAAACTGCAGAGCCCGTGGGATGGGCTTTGCACTGTGCTGGACCGCCTATCAGACATAACTACTGGATTCAGAGAGGCAGGAAATCTCACCCAAAAGGTGGTATACGTGAATCGTCTGTGGCAATACCATGAGCCAGAACAAGACAGCTGGGATGTGTCTGAAGAATCATGCTCTCCTGCAGCCGAGGATGTAGAGGAGGACCAAGGAGCTGAAGTACATGAGGATAATTTCCCAACAGAAGTGCATCAGGAATAGGATCAAGACAATCCAGGGGCAGTGGACTGTGTGGAGTAGCAGGGACGTCCTCAGAAGCAGCATAGGAGAAGACCTGATAAGGTGAAGGATTATTTTGTATATAATTAAATGTTTAATTTGGATTAAGAGTTATGTTTGTGTACATTGTGTAGTTATGTCGGGACGACAAAGGACTAGGGAGGGGGTAGTGCTAGGAAGTGGGAATTGCTAGTTAGACTGTGCTGGAGAATTCCTGATGATTCTAGTAGTACCATTACATGTCAGAGTTGCCAGTTAGCCTGCTGTTTTTGAGCTAATTATTTTGTTGTACATTTATTTTTGTGCTTTTTTTTCTGTATAATGTTTTATTTATGTGGTTGTAAAATTATGTAATCTGATCTCAGTTTGTATGCTAAAGAATTTAGAGTGTTGTGTAATGCATGAAAACGCTGGCATGTTTCGGATGTCTCCGAGTTGGTAACTGCTGTAACCATTGCTCCTTCGAGAATGCACGAGAACTGTGGAGTAGTAGTAGAACACTCTAGAATAGAGAATGCTTAAACAAGGGTGGGGAGGAGATTAGAGCAGTTTCAGTCAGTTTTTAGTTCAGTTTTTGTGTAGTTCAGTGGTAGTTAGTGATGTTTGTGTATCTTCGATATTTGTGAAAACAGTGAAGTTGGCAAGCATTAAGTGTAATTATTTGGAAACTAAAGACAGTGAACTTTAGAAGCCAGTGTTTATTTACAGCGCCTGTGCTGCTGTGTTGTTATACACTGAAAATCTGCCTCTACAAAGAACAACTCACTGGGCAGCGTCCTCCCTACACTGATCTACTGCTGTTGGAGCCTGTGGCTCCAACAGCAGTAGATCAGTATAGTTATCACATCCGTCACCCCCCTCCCCTTTTTAACCTGCACAGTGTATTGATCAGTGATTTTTCTACATTATATGCATTACCATTTAGTGTGGCTTTCCATTTATCCCCTATGATCATTATTTCCCCAATTCAGTCCTCGTTTACCACTCAGAAGGTACTTGTCTTCATGGTCAATTGCCTAGTGGTAATATAAATAAATTAATAAATATTTCCAGACAATCCTGTTGGAGAGAATTTTAAATTCCAACAATCACATAAATCCTTAATTAATACCTCTCACTACCAAGAGGTTTCCTAGGCAGGGCCAACAAGGGCAAAGTGAACTGGACTTCATCCTATTCAAGGATTAACCCCCAAAGTCTGAACCCTGTGCATGCAATGAGGCAGGGAAACAGGGGTCCTCTGGATGCTGTGAAGTCATGTGACTGCCTTCTCGCCATTGTTTGAATGACCTGCCAGGATTTTTTTCTTACACTATCCCCCTGACTCAACTGAGCACCAGGCTTGAACCGCTCAATCCTGTCTTGCCACCACAGTGATTTGGTGTGGTGGAGTTTCGTTCCGTTTTGTCCAATTTCTCATCTGCATACCCAGGCCAATTCACCTCCTTGCCTGCCAAGCACCATCTGCCCATGCACCCAGTTAAGAGAGGCCTAAGTGATGGTGCTATAAAGCATAAATTAAACAGTATGTGGAAGTACATACATATAATAAGTACATTTTGGAAAAGAAGTGAAATAACAATAAGGGACGGGTGATAAAATAAGTGTTTGTAAAGTAGGACATTTATTTTAGTCTATCCTCAAAACATATTTTGTGTGAGATATGGCCCTGTAGCTTTGCCATCGGGATTTCAGGCTGATCTTAAAGACTCCGTATTACTGCTGGATGCTATATTGGGAGCTTAGATGTTACACCCTCGGAATGTAGTTGATCTCTCTCTCTCTCATACAGGGTTTCAGGATACAGGTAGAGAGTTTCCTTTGTGTGTTATGCCCAATGTCACGACTGCACTGTTTACACATAGAACCGTCTCTCCTGCAGAATTCGCAAGAGGTATACTGGTCTCTGCATGGCTCAGGAAATTCAGCTTTGTCCGACCCAGATGCTTCAGCAACAAACATCCGCTTGTTTACATTTCTGACCCCCTCTGGGTAAAGCAGATGATTCCCAACATTTATTTACTGATACAAAAATTGGTAGAAGACAATAACTTAAACAGTAAAACAAAATTGATATTATAAGTGAATGATAAGAAAAATGATATGCCATTATACTAATAATAAGAGTACACTAATGAACATAGAGAACATCTAACCAACTTAATATGCATACATAAATGAATGATACTGTATTGATGTATGTTACAGTGATGAATAATAAAATTACACAACAGCTGGTTATTCAGGAATCACCATGGTATCGCGAGAGAATAAGGTCTCGCAATAACTAAATGATATTCACGTAGTTGCGTGTCCACACGTCGTGACACAAATCAACACTGTAGAGGAAAGCTGGAGTGGGCAATTTGGTTTGCCTATTTTATTATAGTCCCACTTAAATTTCTCCAGCTTCACCATCAGGTTGCAATATCTTCTCGTCACATTTATTTTTAACAAGTTTCACCGTTTTCCTTGTTTCATGGTGTAGCCTAATTTCATGGAGCCATTTTTCTATACGTTTAACAGTAATGGACCAAAAACGATCACTATGAATGCAAACAAAAATCCTACTATGGTGAATTCAGTTAGAGAATATACATATAAAATGAGGACCCCCAAAAGTGATGAAGTGAGATATCTGTGCTATACCATTCTCACAAGGAACAGCTATGATGGGAAGATATTAAAGGAAAACTCAGGACAAGAACGAAGGGTTTGAACTGCAGACGAACACGAATTGAAGAAATCAAACAGGACAAATGGTCGTGAGACGAATGAATTCAGAGAACAAAAAATGCACTATAAGGAGTGTCATTGTCAGATAGAGGGACATGAATTAGCTGGAAAAGATCAAGATGACTGCAGACCGAACAGGAATAGTAAAGGATAGTACAATTCCAGTCTTGAGTAGAAAACAGAGAATAAAGATTAAAGCTAGTGCAAGCCCGTTGTAATATTATGCGAATATCAGACAATGGGACAAAGTCTATGGTAACATGACAATTGATAATTTTTCTACTTGCAACATAAAATATTGGAAGATGATATACATACTTCTATCTATCTATCTATCTATTGCAGACGCCTCAATCCCGTTCGGGGTGGCCACAAACAAATCGCCTCCACGTCGCCCTGTCCCCCGCCATTTCACTGCCCTGCTCCCAACTCACACCCCCCTCTCTCATATACCTTTCCAACCCATCCCTCTATCTCATCATCGGCCTCCCCCTCCCTCTTCCCCCCTCCACCTCACTCACATACACTCTCTTCGTCAGTCTTTCACCCTCCATCTTCTCTACATGGCCAAACCACCTCAGTGTATTCATCCTAACGCTTCCTATCACATCCACATCCACACCACAACGCACCTTTATATCCTCATTTGTCTGCCTGTCTCTCCACGTGACTCCACAGGCTCCTCTTAAATAACTCATTTCCACTGCTCTCACTCTTGACTTGTGTCCTTCCAGCAACGTCCAAGCTTCACTTCCATACGTTAGAGTTGGTATCACAATACTGTCATGTAGTAACTTTTTCACTTCCATGCTCACTTCCCTGCTTCTTATCACTGCTTTCAAGAAACCAGCAACCTTTCATCCCTGCTGCACTCTTTCAAGCACTTCACCCTCCAAACCTCCATCCTTACTCATCACACTACCCAGGTACTTAAACGTACTCACATTTTCCAATTCCTCACCATCCAACCTCGCTGTACATTCACTGACTTCACCTCTCTCAAAGACCATCACTTTACTCTTCCCTACATTCACCTTTAGATTCCGTTTCTTACACACTCTCCCAAACTCATCCACCAAGCCTTGCAGCTCTCCTTCGTCTTCACTCAACAACACAGTATCATCTACAAGCAACAGTACAAGGAGTTTCCAAACACTGCCCTCTCTCAGCAGGGCCATTCCAACATCCACTACCCTACCTTGTACCTCTTTTATTACCCCATCCATGTATAGATTGAACAACCATGGAGACATGACACATCCCTGTTTCAACCCAACCTTCAAAGAGAAAAATTCACACAGTTCAACATCCACACGTACTGCAACCTTAGCACCATCATATATACTCTTCACAGCATTCAGCAACTTCCCATCTACTCCATATATTCTGAATACTTTCCACAATCCTTGTCTATCCACCCTGTCATATGCTTTCTCCAGATCCATGAAAGCCGCATACAACTTTTTTCCCTTCTCTAGAAACTTTTCCACTAAAGATCTAAGAATGAATATCTGATCTACACAACCTCTTCCCTTCCTAAAGCCTCCCAGTTCTTCTCCAACTAATTCCTCTATTCTTTCTCTAACTCTGTCAATAAGTATCCTACCGTATACTTTTTCTATTATAGTAAGAAGACAGATGCCCCTAAGATTACCACACACTTCTTTTTCCCCTTTTCCTTTGTACAAGGGAATAGTTATACCTGACTTCCAATCCTCCGGGATTCTACCTTCCTCCCAGGCCAATCTGCATATTTTCCACATCCATTCTATGACTATCTCTCCCCCACACTTCAGCATTTCACCACACACTCCATCAATTCCTGCGGCTTTCCCCAATTTAACTTTCTTCTTTGCTTCCACAACTTCTATCCTACTGATTTATTCTTGTCTTCTCACCTCCCTCCTTCTCCCAGCCATTCCCCACTGTTTTCAGAATTTTGTATAATTGCATACTTATGTCATTCTTATATGTAACTACCTAGTAACAGAGATGTAATAATATATGTAATAAAAGAAAATAATTCGGGAGCCGAATGCTAATCGCCCTCCAGAATATGCTGTTGGCCAAGTCCAAGATTTAGGCCATATCTTGATACCCTGAAGGTTTCATGTCGACAGCTCAAGCCGTTCATGAGATATAGTGGTGGTAAAGGCGGGCGATAAAAACTAGTTGACCTTTGGCAGCCATTTTGGTGACTGTGACCTCTTAATGCCCATTTTCGAACTCGTCCAAGATTTTGGCCCTATCTTGATGCAGTGAAGGCTTCATGTTGATAGTTCAAGTTGCTCATGAGATATAGTGGTGCTAAAGGCGGGCAATAAAAACTAGTTGACCTTTGGCAGCCATTTTGGTGGCCTTGACCTTGACCCCGAGAGGCCATTATTGAACGCGGCCAAGATTCTGGCCATTTCTTGATACTCTGAAGGTTTCATGTTGATAGCTCATGCCTTTCATAAGATATATGGGAACGGACACACACACACACACACACACACACACACACACACACAGGCAGGCAAAAACACCATCGCTTCTCCTTCTAAAGGCGGACGATAACAATACTACCTAGTGACAGAGATGTAACAGGTAACAGAGATGTTACAATATATATATATATATATATATATATATATATATATATATATATATATATTTTTACATAGCCTATGATTTCATCATCCTTTGTGTAATTCTAACGTACAGTGTGCTGCCTGTTTGATCACGAGCGTGTTCTACCTCTCTCCCCCCCTTCTGCCGTTATAGTAGAGTAAGTCGTTCTTTCTGTTGTTCAGAGCGGGATTGTCAACTCTTTGTCCCCATGGCTTCATTTGCACGTCCTTCTTACAAGTTGTATCAAGCTCTGCCGGCCCCTATATAATGAGCTCAGTCTCTACATTAATTGCCACTTAGATCTACTCCTCATTTTGTTCACATCTCTGTCCTCCCTGTACAGTTATTGTTGTGAGTGCTCAGGAAGTCTCCAACCATCTAGCAGCTGTGTAATTTGAGTATAACTGTTGTTGCATTTTTTCTTGTGCTGTGTAGCATAGGGCTAATTCTTAGGCCTAGTGAGGTTTTTTTGTGATTTATGTAAAGGTTCTTTTTGTCAGTCATTTTTGATAATATTTTGTATCTGTAATAATTCATCTTGCATTAACTAAGCATTACCCAGTGTATTTTCATTTTATCAGGGCTGACTTAGATAAATTTACTCTTGCTAATTTCGTGTTAATAGAGGCTATTGCAGTTAACCATATATTTAACCTGTTTTTTGCCATTACATTATCCTTATGAGTCCTGAATATTTTGTTGTTAGTTTGAGCATTAAACTTTAACTTGTAATTTTACCTAACTCTTTATTTTGAACCTGGACCTTTACGGGACAGTAGTGATTATTAGTATTCTCACTTAAAGTGTACATTATCTTTCTCTCTTCCGTAACATAAATTTGGCGACCTCATATCAGGATTTTCAGGATATTATCATAAGGATATTGCTTGATATTTTGTGACTGTGATTTATTCATGATGTCTACTATTACTACACTTGATGAAGCCAAAGATTTTTTTGTCAAATGTGCAAACAGTGTGTGATGCAGAAAACAGAACAAAGAATGAACTTAAGCTTGTTGCTCAACAATTGGGAATTGCTGTTCGCTCTCATCATTCTAAAGATCAAATTGTTGGCATGATTAATGAAAGCTTGTTTAATGTAACTCCTCCAAATGAGCAAACGCAGATTGAATTAGCTAAGTTACAGCTAGCCCTGCAGGAGGCTCGTGTGAAGGAAGCTGAATTTCAAGCACGTGCTAAGGAGGCTGAGTCTCAGGCTAAGGAGGCTTGTGTTAAGGAGGCTGAATTTCAAGCAAATGCTAAGGAGACGGAGTCTCAGGCTCGTATTCAGGAGGCACAGATACACGCACAAGTTGAACTTGCCAGGATTCAGGCAGACCATGAGTATCGCATGAAACAAGGTGGAACTGGATCATCTTGCTCTGATGATTTTGATGTGGCTAAAAATGTTAAACTTGTCCCTCCTTTTAATGAATCTGATTTAACAAAGTATTTTCAGTTGTTTGAGAGGGTAGCTACAGGTTTTAATTGGCCCAAGGAGTATTGGCCAGTACTCCTTCAAACTGTTCTCACCGGTAAAGCTCAAGTAACTTATGCATCTTTGCCTCAGGATCAATCTGATAATTATGATGTAGTTAAGAGCTTGATTCTTAAGGCCTATGAGCTTGTTCCTGAAGCCTATAGAGTAAAATTTTGGACAACTTATAAGCAAGATAAGCAATCCCATGTTGAGTATGCAAAAATCAAAGAAGATCTGTTAGAGCAGTGGTTAAATTCTAAGAATTCTGATTTTGGTAAATTGAAGCAGATGATTTTGCTGGAGGATTTCAAAAGGTGTATTTATAAAGATGTAAGCCTATATCTTGATGAGAAAAGAATACATAATTTGTCTGATGCTCCAGTTTTAGCTGATGAATATGTTCTCACTCACAAGAGATATTCTAGAGAAAAATGGAAAGCTGAGAGTAAGTACGTTGCCTCTACTCAGAGTACAGGTAACAGGAAAGAGAATAAAGATGATGTTTCTCAGGAAGTAAATACCAGCTTCACCTCTAGATTTCAGAAAAGTAAATGTACTTATTGTAGTAAGCTTGGTCATACTACGGAGAAATGTTTTCAGGAGACAGCGTGATGTGAACAAAAAGGAGTCTTTAAATATTCAGTCAATTGGTCTAGTGTCCACCCTTGAGAGTTCCCATAATTCTTTAACTGAGTTAACTGAACCTGCTTTGAGGGGTAACTTAAATTCTCATGATGGAGCTCCTCTTTTGAGCAGTAACGTGGGTGACACTCTCAAGAGTTCATGTGCTAATTTCCTGTCTGATGGTTTTGTCAGTCCTCTGGACAGTAATGACAGGAAATCAGTTAAAATATATCGTGATACAGGTGTTTGCCAATCCCTTATGCTGACCAGTGTTCTAGGCTCTAATGTTAATTCCTCTGATGAAACTGTAATCTTACAAGGTGTAGGGAATAATTACTTCTCTGTCCCTCTGTGCAGAGTGAATTTAGAGTCTGGTTTTGTTAATGGTTCCATTATGGTTGGGTTGGTTGAGACACTCCCAATGTCAGGTGTAACTTTCTTACTTGGAAATGATATTGGTGGAAGTCAAGTGTGTCCAGCTCCTCAGTTGTCTAGTGAGCCAGTGGCTGCGACCCAGGATTGTGATGTCCCTGATGTATTCCCTGCATGTGCTGTCACTAGGGCTAAGTCTAAAGTTACTGGTGATTTAGAGGATAATGATGATGATGATGTTATCCTAGCTGACACTTTTCTTGCTAATTTGGACCACTCACCAGATGAGGCAGTACCCCGTAGTGTTGATAATTTGTCTTGTCAAGAGTTGGTTGAGTTGCAGGTTGCTGACCCTGAGTTGAAAGGTCTAGCTAACTCTGCTTGCAGTGAGGAAGAGTCAGCTGGTGCTTCTACTTGTAATTTTATAAAGTCAGGAGTACTTATGAGGAAGTGGAGACCCCCAACAGCATCAGCCGACTATGAGTGGGAGGTTGTACATCAAGTTGTCATCCCTCGTGTTTGTAGGCAGGATATCATTAGAGTGGCTCATGATTCCAGTTTGGCAGGACACCTTGGAGTGAGGAAGACTGTGGCACGCATTTTGAAACACTTCTACTGGCCAGGTATCTTCAGGGATGTTTCCTGGTATTGTAAGTCTTGTCACACCTGTCAAGTTGTGGGGAAGTGTAATCAGACCGAAAAGGTTGCACCTCTAGTTCCCATTCCTCCTTTTGAGGCGCCATTCACCCGTGTGTTGGTGGATATTGTGGGCCCTCTTCCTAAGACTTCTTCAGGATTTTCTTATGTGTTGACCATGATTGATATGGCTACTCGTTATCCTGAAGCCATTCCACTTAGAAATATCTCAGCAAAGAACGTGGTTAAGGAAATGCTAGGGTTCTTCACAAAGTTTGGTCTGCCCAAGGAGGTACAGTCAGACTGAGGAAGTAATTTCATGTCAAACGTTTTCAAGCAGTCTCTGAAAGAGTTGGGCATCACCCAGATCACGTCTTCAGCTTACCATCCCCAGACCCAAGGAGCGTTGGAGAGATATCATCAAACACTCAAATCGATGCTCAAGAAATACTGTTTGGAACATCAGAAAGACTGGGATAAAGGTCTTCCATTCGTTGTGTTTGCTGCAAGAGAATCTCCAAATGAATCACTGGGCTTCTCACCTTTTGAACTACTGTTTGGCCATGAAGTAAGAGGACCCCTTAAGTTACTCAAGGAATGCTGGCTGTCAGAGGAAGATGACGTCAACCTGCTGGAGTATGTGATGAAGTTCAAAGAACGGCTGTCCACTGCTTTACAGCTGGCGAGAGAGAATTTGGGAGCTGCTCAGGAGAAGATGAAGACTTGGTATGATAAGAAGTCCAGGTTACGCCACTTTCAGCCAGGAGAGCAGGTTTTGATTCTGCTACCGGTTCATGGGCAACCTCTTCAAGCCAAGTTTAGTGGTCCTTATTTCGTGGAGAAGAAACTCAGTGATGTCAACTATGTCATCGCCACACCAGATCGTAGAAAGAACAAGCAACTTTGTCACATCAACATGCTAAAGTTATATCACAGGCGGGACGAAAATAATCCAGTCTGCACGGTAGCTGTTCCACCCGAGTCTGCAAGTGAAGCTCTCCCACGCAGCATGAGCCTGAGTGATAGTTTGGGGAAGAATCCTGATATCATGAATGATCTCCAGACTAAGCTTTCTCATCTAGCTCCCGAGGAAAGGCAGGAGTTTTCGGCATTACTGCAGGAGTACCCGCAAGTGTTCCGTGCTACTCCAGGAGGAACCACTGTGTTGATGCATGATGTCGATGTTGGAGACGCAAAGCCAATTAAATTGCCTCCTTACCGTGTGAACCCAGTGAAAGTTCCTCTCATTCAGAAGGAGCTTGGCTACCTGTTGGACCACAAGATGATTGAGCCCTGTCAGAGCGATTGGAGTTCTCCTGTCACTCTAGTCCCTAAGCCAGGTGGGTCACAGCAGCTTTGCATTGACTACAGACGTGTTAATCAGATAACCAAAACAGACACTTACCCTCTCCCTCGCGTGGAAGATTGCATAGACAAGATCGGAAAGGCTAAGTACATAAGTAAGTTTGATTTGTTAAAGGGATACTGGCAAGTACCTATGACTGAACGTGCTAGGGAGATCTCATGTTTTGTAACACTAGGAAAGGCTTTTGCATGTTCTGTAATGCCATATGGTATGAAGAATGCACCAGCCACATTTCAGAAGCTCATGAATGTTGTAACAGAGGGTTTGGCAGGGTGTGTTGTTTATATTGATGATGTATTAATCTTCAGTGACAACTGGAAAGATCACCTATGCCATGTCAGTAAATTTCTTGACCGCTTGGTTCAGGCTAATCTTGTAGCTAATTTATCAAAGTGTGAGTTTGGTCAAGCTAAAGTTCAGTACCTTGGGTACGTAATTGGTGATGGACATGTTGCACCACCAGCAGCTAAGGTTCAGGTTATAAGTGATCTTCCCAGACCTAAAAGTAGGAAAGAGCTACAAAGATTTTTGGGAATGGTAGGTTATTACTGGAGATTTGTTCTTAACTTTTCTATTCTTGTATCACCACTTACAGACCTACTGAAAAAGGGAGTTAAATTTGTCTGGACCGATAACTGTGAATCCTCTTTCAGCAAACTTAAAGCTATCCTATTAAGTCAGCCAGTGCTCGCTACTCCAAATTTTGCTAAGCCTTTTAAGATGGCTGTTGATGCAAGTGATACAGGAGCTGGGGCTCTTTTGCTGCAAGAGGATGATCAGGGTATTGAACACCCCGTATCTTATTACAGTAAGAAGTTCACTCCACCTCAAAAGAACTACTCAACTATTGAGAAAGAGCTTTTGGCCTTGATTTTGGGTTTACAGCATTTTTCATTTTATTTGTGTTCTGGTTTTGACCCCATAGTCATTTATATCGATGATAACCCACTAAAATTCCTTAGTAAGTTTAAAGATAAAAATCAGAGATTGACAAGATGGAGTCTACTTCTTCAGGAGTATTCATGAGACATACAACATGTCAAGGGGAAAGAAAATGTTATTGCAGATTGCTTATCTAGACTTTAGACAGATTGTTTTAGAGTAATAAGAAATTTCCTTTGTAAATTTCTTTTTTCTTTGTGGGGAGGTGTTACATAGCCTATGATTTCATCATCCTTTGTGTAATTCTAACGTACAGTGTGCTGCCTGTATGATCACGAGCGTGTTCTACCTCACTCCCCCCCTTCTGCCGTTATAGTAGAGAAAGTCGTTCTTTCTGTTGTTCAGAGCGGGATTGTCAACTCTTTGTCCCCATGGCTTCATTTGCGCGTCCTTCTTACAAGTTGTATCAAGCTCTGCCGGCCCCTATATAATGAGCTCAGTCTCTACATTAATTGCCACTTAGATCTACTCCTCATTTTGTTCACATCTCTGTCCTCCCCTGTACAGTTTTTGTTGTGAGTGCTCAGGAAGTCTCCAACCATCTAGCAGCTGTGTAATTTGAGTATAACTGTTGTTGCATTTTTTCTTGTGCTGTGTAGCATAGGGTTAATTCTTAGGCCTAGTGAGGTTTTTTTGTGATTTATGTAAAGGTTCTTTTTGTCAGTCATTTTTGATAATAGTTTGTATCTGTAATAATTTATCTTGCATTAACTGAGCATTACCCAGTGTATTTTCATTTTATCAGGGCTGACTTAGATAAATTTACTCTTGCTAATTTCGTGTTAATAGAGGCTATTGCAGTTAACCATATATTTAACCTGTTTTTTGCCATTACATTATCCTTATGAGTCCTGAATGTTTTGTTGTTAGTTTGAGCATTAAACTTTAACTTGTAATTTTACCTAACTCTTTATTTTGAACCTGGACCTTTACGGGACAGTAGTGATTATTAGTATTCTCACTTAAAGTGTACATTATCTTTCTCTGTTCCGTAACAATATATATATATATATATATATATATATATATATATATATATATATATATATATATATATATATATATATATATACTGTATTTATGATAATACGACCTAGTAAATGATGTAACATTACATGTATTAATACTACCTAGTAATAGATATGTAACAATATATGTAATTATACCACCTAGTAAGAGAGATGTAATAATACTATCTTTAGAGATGAACAAGAACAGCAAGTGCCAGGAAGGCTTTCCACTCTCTCAACATCTTTCAAATCAACTAAGTGGTCCTGACAGGAACAGACTCAAGTAACATGGGGGCGAGCTGTTGAGCGAAGCTTTTTTCTGTACTCATTAACAGACAGAATAGAAGGTGATGATGGGGTAGCAAGGGCAGAAGGCGAAAAATGAAGATGAAGAAGAAGATGCATAATTATCCTGATTTTCTTCACATTCGGATACCTGGGAGTTCTCTTAAGATCGTTTGCCTCAACCCACTTACTCTCAGATGACAATAGGTCTTTAATTTTAGATTTGTTACCATTACGAGATATCACACGATGTGCGCCTGTAAATTTATCATCTAATTTAGAACTACGCGTACATGAATGAGCAAATACTAAGGCCCTAACGTTAATGTTGATAGGTGATGCAGACTTATGCTGGTGAGGTATACTGTATACTCATTTGATAAGGCCATATTAGCCTTTACATACTCCTGAATCCGTAACAGAATCTGTAGCGTCGTCAATGGTATACACACCAGGTAAATTATCATCATACTTAGCAGTAAGAGAGAATGGTATATCCAGGCACATCTTTGCAACCGATGGGTACACCAGGAAACCGCCAATCTTTGTACCATTTATAAGTTTTAGTGGAGCAGTTGTTATGTTTAATAAGTAAAGGTAACACAAATTATCCTCCAACACGGAACTCAATGCTGATTCATATGTTAGACCATTCACACATGTCTCAGGTACGGTTAATGCATCGCTCCATCTTTCGCACCTACAACACGGACAGACTCGTGAATTCGTACGGCAACAAATATTGTGCACCATTTTGTCACTGTTCGTTCCATCCCTGCGCTTTGCAAAATGTCATTCAGAGTATCTAAGGTACTGTAGTTAAAGGAGACATAGATGAGTCAACCATTGTGCCCCTGTTAGTCGGGGTGTCATGAGATACTTGTACTAAATGAACCTTATTGCTCTCTACTGGTGGTTGTGGAGTTATGGCAGGCTGTGTTATCGAATTTATTTGCGGTAGGATAAGTTGTGAGTAGTTCGTACCTGATATAAATTTCCTTTACTGTAATACTACTACAAGCAGGTATCAGTTCAATAGAATGTTGAGCCGTGGTGTCACCACCAGTCAAAACATCTGCAGGATACCGTGGTTTGTGACATAAAATTCAGCCGTGAAGGGTTTTATTAATACATCGAGTTATATCTCAAGAGTTACCTTGCCCGTCATATAAAATTCTGATCCTGACGACACCACAGAGGCGAATGTCAGGTGGCTCAAGGATCCAAACCTGTTTAATCCTTCCTTTAATACTGTTTTGGGAGGAGTGAGATATTAAGATCACCATAGACCCAGAGTCCATAAAAAATGATGTAGAGACTCCTTTACATTTACCTAAGACAATGACACCCAAGTGAGTAAGAGGACCAATTTGACGGATTGGGAGCTCTCAATTTTGTATCGTTATGGAGAATTCTGTTGGTTCTGGCGTGGGTTTCCCTTCCCGATTGTGTATTGCCAAGGGTACAGCATTCGCTATGGTAATGGCTTTTATGGTAAGTACGGTACTTATTTCTGAATTATCGTGCAGGAGATCTACTATCACGCTTGTGTCCTCGCTCATCTCCTAGTCTCTTGTAACAACTCACTTCACGATAACCTGTTCGTTTACAGTGCCAACACACTGCCTTTATCCTGCTTGTAGATCTGGCTCGGTTATGATAGAAACTGCTCTGCGGCCCAGGTCTTGCACGTGACGTGGCTGGTGAGCTTGATGTGACGTTTTATCTGCTGTGTGGACGTGAGACGTGTCCTTGACCTTGTGACTGCAAGGATTGTGGTGCTGAGCTAGTGACTGGTTGAACTGTGTGTATTGTCTGAGAAGGCATGATACCGAGTTTCTCTTCTATCTATACAGCTAACATAGCTATGTCATCCCTTGGAGAAAACCGAATCTGTAATGATGCATCTAATTCATCCTCAATAAGATGATTCAAGAATATGAGTTAACGAAATAACGTTGCTACGTTATTTAGTGTTAGAGTGGTTTTTCCTTTATCAAATTCTGCTCACGAACTGTTTCATAATGCCTTTGAGATTTCCGTTTTTGTTGCTGCTGAGACTGCTGCAACTTCTAACAGCGTACTTTGTTCTGAAGGATGAACTTATCCTGTCTCACGCTTTGTAGTAATCTGTAAACACTCATCAAGCATCCTGCTTTAGTGTGGTTTAAAAAAAAAAAAATTACAAATTATTTACAGAATTCATCAAAGGATGTAAATATTTCATAAAATCTGCAACGATCTAGCAAAATTACTTGTGAATACTCGTCGTCTAATCGACTTTGAAGATAAGAGATTTAGCACTGCCTGTGGAAGTCCTTTGTTCATAACAGTAAACTGGACATCAGTAATGATACACGCTAATTGCTGGATTCTTTCCAGCAAATTTGGGATGTGATGCATCTTCCAAAATAATTGCTTAAGGGGCAGGAGGAGTTGCCATATTTTAAGAACATGGATGTATAAGGTAACTGAGGAATGTTTGATGATATGGGGGTATGATACGAAGCTGACTGAAATGTTTCTCACGAGCAAGTCTTTCCATTTATTAAGCAAGAAAGACTGTCAGTGTTAAGGATGCCTTGATGTTTCGTGTGCTAAAGTGTTGTTTTGTTTCTTCGGTGAATTTTGTCAAGTCAGCTTTCTTATAGCTTGTGTAAGGAGTGCTTGATCTCGGGTTTGGAGTGTTTTCTGAAGGCCATGATATAGAGGTGATCTGAATAGAGTCTGGGTTCTTTTTGGTAGGTGGTAGTGAAGGAAAGTTTGGAAGTACAGAATGTGATGTCCGGTTAGGAGGTGTAGTGGCGTGCTTGATGAATGATGTGGGTGTTTTGTGAGGCGTTATCGAGAATGAACATATTGATCAGATGTGATGCAGTGTCGATGTTTTGGCGATTGTTACCTCCACCAAGAAGGTTATGTTTTATCCAGCTATGGTTTGCTTGATTGTCTGTGTGTCTGTCTGTTACCAGATTACTCAAAACGTTAAGAACGGATTTTTATGAAATTTTGTGGAAGGGTGGGCCATGATCCAACGAGTGAATAATTAAATTTTGGGTCAGATCTGGTTCCGGATCCGGAGTATCCCGCACAATATCGCCAGAGGTTCTCAATAAATTTCAGTGAAATATTGTGGAAAGGTGCGCCATGGACGAAGAAAGAATTAATTGATTTTAGGGGGCGGATCCCTATCCGGATTCAGATTCTGTATCCACGGATCCGGATCCGGAATTACTCAAAAAGTTATGAACGGATATTGAAGAAATTTTGTGGAAGGTTGGGCAATGAACCAAGGAAGAAATTATTAAATTTGGGGGCGGTTCCGGATCCGGATCCGGAGTACCCCTCACAATATCTCCAAAAGTTCTCAATGAATTTTTATCATAGTTTGTGAAAAGGCTGGCCAGGGCCCAAGAAAGATTTATTTAAATATGTGGGCGGATCCGAATCCGGATCCTATATCCACGGATCCGGATTCGAATCCGCCCCCATATTTAAATATGTATTTCTTGGACCCCGGTTCGGATCAATATAAATGGCAGTGGCAATGGCAGAGGTATGCCCTCTCTGAGCGCTTTCTAGTTTTGATTGTGATTATTCCAGGCGGTGTTTTTGGTATTAAAATCGTCAACAATGATACAGTTAGGTGTCTGTCTTAATGGGTGAAGTTGAAGCCTGTATTTCTACTGTGGTGTCATTCTGGTTTTGCCGGTAATGTGTATATAGAGGATGCATGTGTAAAGGTCAGCGATGAAGCCAACTGCATGGCCACTAGTTTTTTCTGTACGGATGTGTAAGTTGTGTTTGATGTATGTCGCCTTCAGTTTGTGTGTTTTAGTGCAGAGGGCATCAACATGTAGTTGGAATATGATTATGCTGTATATTTCAAGCAGTGTGTGTCTTGTGTGGTTCTGCGTCATTTGTATAGTGTTGTGCACAGGGGCTGAGTTGTGGTGACAATGGTTGTGTGAGTAGGGGAATTACTGAAAGGGGTGGGTGGGTAGTGCATGTTGTAGCAATAGGGATGTGTGTGTGTGTGTGTGTGTGTGTGTGTGTGTGTGTGTGTGTGTGTGTGTGTGTGTGTGTGTCATCTTTCACATATCCACGTGCTGTGGTGGTGTCTGATACTGGAAGTGTAGTAAATGTGAAGTGGATCCATTCTCTTCATGAGCTGTACAGTATTGACAACATCCATATGTTTTTTTACACTTATGTGTCGGGAGTGAACCAGGCATACTTGTTTTATTTGAGGCCCAGAATTTCCCACATTCTCTGCCAAGTGTGGGGAGGAGAAAAAATGGCTACTGTAGATGCAAGGTAGGTCAGATAGGTAGTATTTAATCCCAAGCCGAAGATGCAGTTGCTCTCCTTCTCTTGGGGTGCACTGTCCCACCACTGGTGCCTCCTTGTTATTGTATCCACTGATATATGTTGACATGGGTAATTTGTCTTAATTCTAACTGGGTACTGCTTCACGGGGAACTGTGGGGAGCCAAAATAAAGGATGTGGGCACTGAGGCTGAAGTGGAAGTATCGATAGGGCATTCGTTTTTTCCATTTAGACATAATCAGTGGATTTGGTTTAGACTTTTGTTAGCAAAGAGTCATGGGGGGTCATTAAGATATCAATGCAGAGGAACTGAACTGCATAACGGATTCGTAGTGCCAGGTATCAAAGACCGCATGGCACTAATTCACATCAAAAACTGACGGAAAGGAGATGTGGAAATAGTTTTGGCTTAGAGGTGGTCTCGGCATACAGTTGTTCTATGTTTTGGCGCTGAAGTGGTTTTGGCATTCAAGTTGTTTTGTCGCGGAAGCGTTCTTGGCGTCAAAGTGTTGTTGGCGTTAAAGTAATCTTCATGTAGAAGTGTTCCTAGGTGTAGAAGTGGTTTTGATGTAGAAGTATTCCTGTCCTTGAGGAGGTGTTGGCAATGAAACGTCTTGGTGATGAAGTGGTTTTGGCAAAGAAGTATAATGGTTTTCCTTTGAAGTGATTTTGGCGTTGGAGTTGTTTTGATGCTGAACTGTTTTTTGCATTGAAAAAACTTGGTTATGAAGTGGTTCGACATTAACGTGGTTTGATGATTAAACAGCTTGGCGAAGAAGTGGTTTTGGCGAGGAAGCAACGATTGGTCAGTTTGCTGCAAGGCTTAACCCAGGAAAGGAATAAAGGATGAAAGTCAAGGGGAGGTCCTTAAATTATTCATGCCATTTAACCAACCGACTAACCTGATAGGATAAGAGAAGGAAAATAAAGCCAGGAAGAAACAGAAACTGAAAGAAGATTGGTAGAATAGAAGAGAAGAGGACAGTTAATAGAGAAGACTGAAGACAAGAGGCACCTTTTATTTGATTTTTACGGCAGTCGGTGACACTGTGGAAATATTCTTCTTCTCCCTACCATGGGGTATCGAGACAGAGGAGCTAGATTTGATTTTAATTATAACCAGTTGCATCCCCAGCTGTGATGGCTGTCACATATATAAAAGTACTTGAGTTTAAAACATTAACTAAGATTTAACTGGCTTTTAATCTCTGGGTTCATCTCTACGGACGTTCTTATAGGCTGCTGTGATTTTTTTTTTTTTTTTGCTAGTTTCGAATGTAGCAGCACCTCTGTATGACACGGAGATTAGTAAGCATTAATGGAATGTTGTCTGCTATATCATTCCTTGATTTTGAAAAGTGCAGCGTAAATCTCATCTTGGCCTGGTGGTATATTGCTTTTTAATTATACTTGGCAAGCACTTTTGTTCTTATCATTATAATACTGTATACTCTACCTTGAGTCACGAATGTGTGCTATGTTCAGTAGTGCAGTCGATGAGTCCTTCGTGAACACAGGACTGACAAATATTAGTAGATGTAGTTTCTCTATCATCTGATCTTTGTCATGTTCCTGTGAATCAATAACAGTACCATTCTCTAGTTGCTTGTTACAGTTTACATGTCCATAAAAGTATATGTGATTTCCAGTGTGAAAATAAGATGTCTGATGTTAATATTTAGACTGGTAAGTCTAGTTTCATATGTATGTAGCTATTTTCTCGCCAACAGTGAAGAGTGACACCAAATCAACATTATCGCCTGCCTTTTAGCAAGGGGGAGCGATAATGTTTTTGCCTACCTCTGTGTGTGTGTGTGTGTGTGTGTGTGTGTGTGTGTGTGTGTGTGTGTGTGTGTGTGTGTGTGTGTGTGAGTGTGTGTGTGTGTGTGTGTGTGTGTGTGTGTGGACGAGTTGAAAATGGGCAGTCGGGGTCAAGGTCAAGGTCACCAAAATGGCTATCAAAGGTCAACTAGTTTTTATCGCCCGCCTTTAGCACCATTACATATCATGAACGGTTTTAGCTATCAACATCTAACCGTCAGGGTATAAAGATATGGCCAAAATCTTGGACTTGCCCAACAGCATATTCTGACAGCCGATTTGCATTAGGCTCCCGAATGCTTTTCTTTCATTTTATATGATAATGATGTCTGATATGTTCGTCTCTCTGGTTGACTCTGTAACACACTAATCACATCGGTTTGACATCACTACCACCACCTGTGATTGCCATCCAATTTATGATTAATTAACTGAAATTACCAGAACAAAGTTTGCTACTGTACATTATATAATGCTTTCTCTTCATCGAGGATTTGAATGGAACGGAGGTAGACTATTACCCGACAGAGATTCATGGTTTGTATATGTAGTTTTACAGTAGAAGGCATACACGTAGTCAGTGGGGGGGCAGGGGGGGCAGTTTGCCCCCCCGGGAAAATTATGGGGAAGTGCTGAAAGGGATTGTTGGCATAGTTCTTGTACGAAAATACAGTTTTCCTAATTTTACCACTTGTATATTGAGTGAAGACGAAGGGGAGCTGCAAGGCTTGGTGGATGAGTTTGAGAGAGTGTGTAAGAAACGGAATCTAAAGGTGAATGTAGGGAAGAGTAAAGTGATGGTCTTTGAGAGAGGTGAAGTCAGTGAATGTACAGCGAGGTTGGATGGTGAGGAATTGGAAAATGTGAGTACGTTTAAGTACTTGGGTAGTGTGATGAGTAAGGATGGAGGTTTGGAGGGTGAAGTGCTTGAAAGGGTACAGCAGGGAAGAAAGGTTGCTGGTTCTTTGAAAGCAGTGATAAGAAACAGGGAAGTGAGCATGGAAGTGAAAAAGTTACTACATGACAGTATTGTGATACCAACTCTAACGTACGGAAGTGAAGCTTGGACGTTGTTGGAAGGACACAAGTCAAGAGTGAGAGCCGTGGAAATGAGTTATTTAAGAGGAGCATGTGGAGTCACATGGAGAGACAGGCTGACGAATGAGGATATAAAGGAGCGTTGTGGTGTTGATGTGGATGTGATAGGAAGCGTTATGAGGAACACACTGAGGTGGTTTGGCCATGTGGAGAGGATGGAGGGTCAAAGACTGACGAAGAGAGTGTATGTGAGTGAGGTGGAGGGGGAAAGAGGGAGGGGGAGGCCGAGGATGAGATGGAGAGATGGGGTGGAGAGGTATATGAGAGAGGGGGGTGTGAGTTGGGAGCAGGGGAGTGAAATGGCTGGGGACAGGGCGACTTGGAGGCGATTTGTTTGTGGCCACCCCAAACGGGATTGAGGCGTCTGGCAATAGATAGATAGATAGATATTAAACAACATTATCTGTTTCCAAAAATATTTATGTGGGAACAATAATTTCCTTTGAAACTGAAAACTAGAGTAAATATTATAAAACCTTGAGAAAAAATGACCAGTTATAACATAACAATTTCCCCTGTCACCTTAGCTTATGTGGTTAATATTAGAGCTCTAATGATGTGCACTTGAATCCTGATGAGGTGTAAAAATGGCCTTGCTGTCCCTCAGCCACATCCCCTCACCCTGTAGCCAGTTCCAAACAAACACTGCACAATTATTTTTACAAACAGCTGAAACAAGCAGAATTTTTGAAGACTGTATGAAGTCATTTTGATCACCTCAGACTACATTTTAGAAGGTAAACAGGTATAAATATGTGTGCCAGGGGCCTCGTTTGGGTGCGGGACAGGGGGACGTGTCCCCCCCACTTTTTGGAGCTTGGGGGACACATCATCTTTTGTCCCTTCCCCCACTTTTCTAGGTGAAAATTTTCAGGATGAATTTACGCCGTTTTTCTTTTTTTTCCTTAATAGAGAAATCCTTTCTATACAGTACAGTACAGGTAATGTGATAATCATTCCCTACTGAGCTGGGATGGTCGAGTGGTCACTGAGTCAAGGATTAAGCGAGAAGTCAAGGATTAAGAGAGGTTAATCCCCACCAGATATATATACTTAGGTCAGTCTTGACATGTGCACCACCCCTGATGCTTGAGTCAATGAGAATCAAACTAAAAGAAAAAGAAGTGGAAAACAGTATTTCTATTGGCTACCACCACAACAGTCGTACAAAACAGAGAATATCAGACTGGGGGTGGGTGCGGCAACGAATTTTAATTTACGCATATGTGCTAAGTGGAGAGAGAGAGAGAGAGAGAGAGAGAGAGAGAGAGAGAGAGAGAGAGAGAGAAGGGGATAAATTCCCGAGCTAGACCTCATCAGAACATATAGCCCTGCTAGGGTCACAGCAGAGCGTTACCCCTTCCAGCACAGCAGCCACCGGGCGAGGCGCGAGCTCGCAACCTCACGATTACGAGCCCGACACCCTACCACTGAGCTACCACGTTTCCAGAGAGAGAGAGAGAGAGAGAGAGAGAGAACCGCAAAGAAAAATAGGAAAATAGCGACATTATCACGAATGTGGGAAAGTGTGTTCGGGACACTCACGCCAGAGACCGAGTTTTCATTGGTCTATCCATTCCGCCATTTCTCTTCCAGCAGCCAATCAAAATACAAGGTTTATTTCCGAATATAAACGGATAGTTTGGACGCCATTGCCTTTCGTATGGTAGGTGCTGTGCCGATGCGCGGTATGTTTCGCCATAATTTCATCGGTTATTACGCAAAATAGCTGAAAACTGTAGCACCAGTCGAGCAGGGCAGTACTCCCGAGGTGGATGGAAAGCTGATGACAGGGAGTGCTGGAGCTCCCGTTTCATCAGCCCTCAGGACTAGTTCCTGACCATCCCCCTTTGCTGAACTTTTTCAGTGTCTCAGTTACACAGAGAGTAGGCCAGCATGCTCTCCAATACAAATTTCTCTAATTATCTACACCAAACTACATGCACAGTACACACTACACTTACTTTTCCAAAAAAAAAAGAAAAAAAAAACATGGCGTCTCATCACCCAGCCTCGGAGTCCCCAGGGGGGGGGAACACAAATGCCCCCACCTTCCGCCCCTCTCCCGGTGACGACACGAGGTGCCTGGAACCACTGTCTCACTCTTGTTCATTTCTGCAACATTCGCGGCCTTTCCTCTAACTTTCGCTCTGTTGAGCACCACCTCTCCTCCTCTAAACCTCACCTTCTCTTTCTGAGACTCAGCTGTCTGAGGCAACTGACAGCAAACCCTTTTCTGTATCCTCCTAGTTTCTCTATACTCATTTCAAAGCCAAAGGTGGCTGTTGTGTATATATACGCAACGACTTATTTTGCTCTCGTGTTCATGAACTCGATTCTTCTGAATTCTCTACACTCTGGCTTCGGCTTTCCTGTCATTCTCTGACTAAATATATCTGTGCTGTTTAATTATCCCCTAATTTTACTGACTATCAAAAATTCTTCGACTATCTTACTTCTACGATGGAACACATTGAAGTTAGCATGCATATATCGATAATAATAGCATCCACGAAACTGACCATGATGACCAATGGTACTAGTGACAGGGAGATGTCTTTGCTGTGGAAACTCCAGTGCCTTCTAAATTATTGCTGGTGTTTCCTTTTGCTCTGTAATGAAAAAGGAGACCTCTGGTAACATTATTTACTGAGTGTTTTTACAAAATCTCCTCTGAAAGGATTATTAGCTATTTACTCAAAGTTACTCCAAGAAAGCTGTGAATATGTAGGGAAAAGAGTTTTTCTTTAAGTCATTGCAACAAATGCGACAGTAATGATGTAAATTTATTTCTGATGACATAAAGCATCAAATCTAGGAAAATTGGGGGTGATAGATATTTGGGGGAAACATTCCAAGTGTTTGCCCCCCCTGGCAAAAATCCTGGATACGCCACTGGCAGGAGGTCAGTGATGGTAGTAATCAACGTTGCTTTTTAAGATTTTAACCCTTCGTTAGTCCTGTGGGGTATTCAGACGTGGTTACTCCGGTGGGTGTTACAACACCCCAATACAAAAATACATGTAGTGTTACTAACATGTAAAATATATTCATACTGCCGCTTCAGCATATCTCTGCAATCACTAATGAAAAGATTGAATGCCTTGTAGGTGGTGTTTATTGATTTATAATAATAGAATACAATACATTATAATATCAGTAAAAAATAACAAATGGACTCATATCTCTTTTGTCAGGTAAACACACACAGGAAAATACATTTTGTGATTTTTAAAATCAGTATAATGACAAACAATTTGCAAAAAATAAGATATAAAAAAACAATCTATATCACAATGTGATCAAAATGGTTAGTTTGATGGGGTGACTGGACACCCCACGGGGGTGGGGGAGGAAGTGCCCCTCTCTCTCACTACAGCAGAGGCAGGACTAAACCAATCCACATGCTCTCTCTCCTCACTGAATCAGGAGAGTACTGGAACGGAGAGAAATATTCGAATTACCGGCTAGGAAATATGAGCTTTAAAAAAAAAACTGGGGTGCCAAAACACCCCACCTGACTAACGAAGGGTTAAGATAGATATGACATAACGTTCCACCCTTCCACTACTTTGCTGTCAATTCTTTGTGAAATATTTTATAACAAATATTCTGATAATATACTGAACGTTCCCGTCAACTACAGGGTAGCTAATTTCTTAATATTTATGTCTGATGATTCCTGTATTGAACAATTTTAAGTCTGTGGTTGCTACTATCCATTGCAAGTGCTATATGGCGTTGATGTTGATAAAACATCTTCCAGCAATTTAAGAGGGATTCCAAAGAGTCTTCACTATATGTTGTCTGTTTATATCTTTTTTTATTATGTCGACGGTCAGTCCAGTAGTTGTGCAGAAATCTCTATCAACCCTCCAGTCCTACTGTTAAAGCTGACCTGCCGGTTTTTCCCAGTTCGTATCACCTGCTGTGTGAAAAAGGTGACATTTTGAATACACTGTCTGCATATAACAAGAACATACTGAATAACTGTTTTCCCGAACTAAACAGGTGTGGCTGGAAGATGAGGAAGGAGGGAGGGGGAGAGGTCAGGTACAGTGTATGTACGTGAGACTCTTGGGACACAGTTAGTTCACGTGAGGAACAAGGGGAAGAGGAGGGGGGGATCCCTGAGGGGGTTGCCAGACTGAGCATGGGTGGAAATGTTTGGGTGTAACCTGTACTCGCAAGCATCCTCTTGACATCAATGTCCTTGAAAAAAAAAAAAATGTGTTTAATCTTTGGGCGGAAAAAATAAATTGATTCATCTAAAAACTTGTTTCAGATAAAATATTCTTAATCCACTCGTTTATCTGTTATACAATTATTCTAAGGCGTTCTTAATTTTTACTGTTCGAATTTTAGTTTATGCTGTGCAGAATAGCATCTAAACTACCTTTATCCGTCGTCCTATTCATTTATCCTACTAGGGCCTCGAATTAGTAACAATACTTCTTGTAGCAGTTCTACCTCCTTCCCAGGTATGATTTTGGCTTTCATATACATCTAAGCCAGTATATTTATTAACGTGAGAGAGAGAGAGAGAGAGAGAGAGAGAGAGAGAGAGAGAGAGAGAGAGATGAAATGGAAGACAGGAGAAGGCAATTAAAGTGAGCGTAACGGAAGTTAACAAAGAGAGAAACACACACACACACACACACACACACACACACACACACACACACACACACACACACACACACACACACACACACACACACACACACACACACACACACACACACACACACACATTCAGGCAGACGGAATGAAGTACAGGAAGCGTAATTGAATGTAGCAGGAAGGAAAGAGAGAAAGTGAAGGTAACAGAAAAAAAAAAAGACTAAGGAATAGACAAGTTATGGATAAAAATAGGCGGACAGACGGACAGACTGACTGACTAAGGGACACATTGGCATACCGGCACAACAGTAGATACGCTGACACATATACAGACAAACGGAATTAAAAACAAAACATGAAGGAAAGGCTGACGCAAAAGAGATAAAACTCGAAAAACAAAGAAGCCGAGAAGAGATCGCTGGAGGCAGACTAAAGAACTGGAAAACTCCGGAGAGGGGAGTGAAGGAAAGATATAAAACAACCAAGTTTCTTAGACCCCTTAGGAAAGAATAGAAAGGCAAACACTTAGAGAGCCAGACAGAGGAGAGGATAAACCTAATGAAGATGAAAAAGGAATATTGGAGAATAGCACTGAGTGAAACCAGGAAACAGATGAAGAACAAATTAAAGACAGTGTGAAAAAAGGAGCTAATATAAGAAAAAATATATAGGTGATAAGTTATGGAAAGAATGAAAGAAAATAGGAAGTATATATATGGGGAGCTTACCATCCACTCATTCGATGTAGTGCAACTCTCAGGTTTCTGCCCTTTCCTCTCCTGTATCTTTCTTTTATCCTCTTCTGTCTTTCATTCCTTCATTCTTTCCTCTTTCTTCTGCCTGTGGGTGACGCTACACGGAGTGACAAGCCAAATGGTTTCCTGTACACCAGAAAGCCATTTATAACGTTGGGTGGTAACCATATAATCGAATTTTGGCGCCTGGTGGTGTAGTGGGTAATTATTGCGCTCCAATCGGATTGAGCTGGTGTTGGTTTATATCCAAGGAGTGGTTGGGGTTTATTGCTCACGTAATGCCACTCAGAGATGAGTGAGGCTGGTCACTCTCATCTTAAATGTCAGGACCAACTTGCCTAGCCCCGGGCTCCTACGCACCTCATGGGGCAACGTAGGATTGGATGATGGACGGTGGCTCAATCGGTAGAGAGGTGGCCTGCAGTCCTTACGGACCCAGGTTCGAATCCCGGCTGGGGCAGGGAACAGCTTAAGGATTTGAATTTCATTAAAATCAGGCTTTCTTGATCTACCAGAAGACCCGCCGACATGTCGTAAAAATACCCCCGCTAATACCAATACACCAGTCCTGTATGAGACAGCCCTAGCATGTATTCAATATGGACGGTGGGTGTTAGCGCCGAAGTGGTGACATGTAGAGGTGTATGGTATGTAGGAGGACTGCTGGGCCTTGATAGCAGGCTGTGAAGCCTATGCCCAGAGTCGGACACATAAAAATATATATATATATATATATATATATATATATATATATATAGATAGATAGATAGATAGATAGATAGATATACGGAGAGAGAGAGAGAGAGAGAGAGAGAGAGAGAGAAGGAAGAGAGGAGGGGCGAAGAAAAACGGACAAAAAGAATATAAAGTTCGAAAAACACTGAAGGCAAAATGGGTGGGAAGAAAGTTCGGTTATGGAAAAACTGAATGGCGAGTAATTAAATAAAACACAGGAAATTTATTAAATGTACCGTTTTACCCCTTAGGCTTGTATATTGCACGCTTAGCTGAAGAGAAACCTCACGCTGACCCTATAACGAAGGTTAATGGTAAATGTATGAACCTTATCAAGCTCGTGTGACTTATTCAAAGACTAATGTGTGCTGTAATAAATAAAAAAAAAAAACATTAAGTTGAATTGCTTACGAGATTGTTGAGCGGGTCTGCTTTCACCCTTTCATGCATCTACTGTATACCTGTTTCGCAGGTAAATTAAATCACTTGCATTTGTTGGAATATAATCCCTTAATTGTCTAGACCATGCCCTGCAAAAACTATATTATACTTTAAAGACCGAATATGGCAGTTCTAGAGCGGTGCAAGCATGATATTCGTAAGTGAAACAGAACTAGGCATAAACAGATTAAACACAAAAATGATGCCACAGTGAACCGAAAGAAAGAAAATATAATAAAATTAATGCACATTCTAATGAAGGGGTGATCAGTGTCTGTTTACTAAAATTATCAAGATGGTGATAAGCTAATGTGTAAAAGATGTATTGCAATGCAATGATACTGATGGTTGCTCCTCACCAGTTCACCTAAAGAAGTGTGCCCGGGGATGAACATAATCGTCTGCCTGAAGCAAGCATTAATTACGCAATGCGTCATCGCTCTATTGAAATTAAAAGTGGCCATACTCTAAAAGTTAAGAGAATCATGCTTCTTTTAATCTTTTAACACGCTTACCATCGTCAGCCTGCCAAATGCTGTGCATTTTTTTATTTTTTTTATTAATGCTGCCAGAATCCTACCACCCAGCATGTCACCACAACTGTCCAATAAGCAATTATGGGACACAGATGAAACGCCACAGAATCTATACTGACTGTCATTTATACGGGGGGAAACGATGTCCACCCCTTGTGTGTGTGTGTGTGTGTGTGTGTGTGTGTGTGTGTGTGTGTGTTCAGTCTGCCTGTCTATGTTCTTGTCTGTGTGTGTCTGTGTGTCTATGTCCTGTCGGTCTCTGTCTTTCGGCTTCTCTGTCGGTCCCTGTCACTCTGTTCTTGTATGATGAACAGCCTCGCCACAGTACGGTGCAGGGAAAAGTGTAGTGACTTGGTTCTTGGATGGACGCCGCATTTAGGCCTCTCCACGCACTTAACAGAGCCACCATAGTAGGGCTTCACATCGTCCCCTTAGTTGGTTACATGGTTAATACCTCGCCTTGTTAAATGTATCCTGGGTTGCAGAAAACCAATAGGCTTGTCACTCAGTGTAGAGTCACCTAAGGAAGACGTAGGCAGCATTGCATCGTCGATGAATGATGGTCGTCGTCACCTACCTGCGTGTTGGTGAGACAAGAAATGACTAATTATATGTATTTAGTTTTTTTTTTTTCATAATTGCTTGTGCGTATGTCTGTGTGTGCATGTTAATGTCTACTGCATGTGCATGTGAAATTTATAATGAAGAGAGAGAGAGAGAGAGAGAGAATTATCTCGAGCAACAAATGGAACAAGCTACTCGTATAAATTAGTATGAATATTAACATCCTATTCCATTTAGTTTCAATGTTTCAGCACAGAACATACAAAGACCCATAAAGATTGAGGACGTATATTGTAATACATTATACTGGCCTGAAAATAACAATGTTGCTCTTTGTAACTGCAGTTGAAATAGGAGGTACGGGAGAGAGGGAGGAAAGGAAAGAGGGAGGGAGGGAAAGATGGGAGAGGTAGGGTGGGAAGGGAAGGAGGGTGGGGAGAGGTAGGGTGGGAGGGGAAGGATGGAGGGGAGAGTCAGGGAGGGAAAGAAAAGAGGGGAGGGGATGGAGAGAGTGGGCGTGGGGAGGGAGACAAGAGTTTGGAGGGAATTTGTGAAGAGAGGGGAAGAGGGGGTGTAGGAAGGAGGGAAATGAAGAGGAAGGGAAGAGTTTGGAGGGAAGGTGTGTGGAGAGACTGGGATAGAGAGTGTGTTGAGAGGGAGGGAATGAAGAGGGAGGGAAACTGCATGGGGTGGGAGGAAGGGAATAAGTTTGGAGAAGGAGAGATGAGTTTGGAGGGAATGTGCTTGGAGAGAGAGGGAGAGTATGCTGAGTGGAAGGAAAATGAGCGACGGAGAATATGGGAAGAGACAGAAATGAAGCGGGTAGGGAGGCTATGCGGAGAGAGAGAGAGAGAGAGAGAGAGAGACAGACAGAGAGACAGACAGACAGACAGACAGAGACAGAGACAGAGAGAGATGGGGGGAGGACGAAAGGAGTGATATTATTGGATGCAAGGAGAGGGAGGGAGTGTGGAAAGAACATGGAGGGCAGAGAGATGGCTGGGGAGGGATACGTGAAATACACTGATGTGTGATAGAAGGAAGGAGGTAAAAAGAGACAGAGATGGATACAGATCAAAGAAAAGAAGGACGAGGATGACACAAAAATGTGTGGTATGTCAGTCAAGAGACTGTCGAGGAAAATCAGAAGAAAAAAACATCAAAGGAAAGGTGAAAAAATCAGGTGTTTTGAATGCAAAAAATGGTTTAGGAATATGACTCATGTGTCAGGAAACAATGTTAAGAATGATATTTAAAAAACTGTAAAGAGAAAGGTGAAGGATAAAGGAAGAAATTGGAGTAAAATCCTCTCATGGTTAGGACAACTCTAGTTATTATTCTGTTCAAGCTGATGTCAGATGACATTGCTCAGCTGGGATTGAGTCATAGAAGGCTGATTGTTAATGGTGTCACCATTAACCCTGCCATGATTGGGACGACTCTGTTACTCTATTTCAGTTAACATCAGACATCACCAGGAGTGAGCCATAGGAGCCCAAGAGATAATACTGCCACCAGGCAACCTTTAACTGCCAGTTAATACTGTCACAATGAAACCTTTAATTACTAACCACATCGATTGATCATCTTGGTTCAACCGCAGGCAACTATTATCCTTACCAATCTATGATCGATTCTGAACGATTATTGATTTTTTAAATATTTTCACAGGGGACATACATATAAATCGTTCATGGCCGTGACAGACGTTCTTTACCAACCAAAAGCAGATGTTATTCAAATAAGTCAGTAAAAAGTGCTTGGGAGAGATAACCAGTGAAACAAGTGGTGTCAGGCACAATAAACGTCGCCCAACAGCAGTTTTTTATTGCTGTTAAATACTGACTTGTTTCTGCCATTTAGTGCCAGTGCACAATTAATGTCTTTTGTAATGGCACAAATGTTTTCAAGTTACACCCTTTGAGAATTCGTATCTTGCGTTTGACCTTTCAAGTTCACTCAAGGTCAAAGGTCATGCTACCAAATGAAAGCCCATCTTTCTAGTTCCCGTATGATCATGATAGTAATTATCTCTATCTTCGGCCATTTTCAAGTTATAGCCCTCTGAAAATCCGTGACCTTGATTTTGACCTTTCATGGTTAATCGATTACCTTGAAAATTTAATTACTTTCTTTGGGAGCCAGTGTCCACATATCCTGAAAGTTTCATGTAATTTCATGCATCCGTTTTTCCGTAATATTGCTAACAAACAAAGGTACAAACAAATAGACAAACTCGACCAAAAACAATACCTCGTCGGACTTCGTCCGGGCGAGGTAAATGTAGATAAATCACCACATGAATGGGTAATAACCTAACAAGTGGTGCCAGCCACAACAAACCCTGCCCAACAGCAATTATTATATTGCTGTTAAATACTGACTTGTTTCTGCCATTAAATGTCAGTGCTCAATTAAAATCTAATGTAATGCCGCAAGTGTTTTCAAGTCACGCCCTCTGACAACCCATGATCTTGCATTTGACCTTTCAAGGTCACTCAAAGTCAAAGGTCATGCTGCCAAATGAAAGCCAATATGAGACCTTCTATATCTTGGTAACAGTAAATATCTATCTTCAACGAGTTTCGAGTAATTAACTCCTGAATATCATTGACCCTGAGTCTGACCATTCAAGGTCACTTACGGTCAAAGGTCAAGGTACTAATTAAAAACCCATATGGGATTTCCTGTTTGTTGATAATAGTAAATATCTCTATCTTCAACCAGTCTTGAGTTACAACCTCCTGATAATCCATGACCTTCAGTTTGACCTTTCAAGGTCATTCAAGGACAAAGGTCTTGGTGCCAAATGAAAGCCCATCTTACGAATTCCTTTATATTCATAATAGTAAATATCTCTATCTTCAGCCGTTTTCAAGTTATAGCCCTCTGAATATCTGCGACCTTCATTTTGACATTTCATGGTCACTCAGTTACCTGGAAGTTTTAATCACTTTCTCTGGGGACCAGTGCCCACATATCCTGAAAGTTTCAGGTAATCTCACTGTGCCATTTTCCATAATGTTGCTAACAAACAAACAAACAAACAAACTTGACAAAAACAATACCTCATCGGACTCCGTCCGGGGGGAGGTATAAGCTCATTAGTACAATGGCACCTGGTGATGTAGAAGTTAGAGTGGCCCAGCCTGACTGGCAACTTTCCATCAGTTTGATCCTCCCAAAGTGGCTGTAAGGTTGTTCGAACATGTAATTCCACCAAGGGAGGCAGGCTGGTCATCTAATCTTAACCCCCAAAGTCCATAAGTAAATCTGGCACACTGCTCACTGAACACTGGGATATTTTTACAACATTGCTTGTTTCCACACCATCACATCTCATTTACTTCACCACCTATAATATTCAGCACAAGACCAAAATACTCTCAATTCAAGTGTCCCCAGGTGTCTTTGTGGATGCTTTGTGGAATGAATCTTGTAAAACTTCATTGCTTCTTGTAGTGTGTTTTGTGGAGCAGATATGCGTAAGTTATACTCTTGGACGAGAGGTTGTTATACGTGAGTAGGTTTGTAAGTAGATAATCTTTGTTCCAAGTGTCATGCAATGACAGGAGAGGTAAATATAAGTATAGAATTATGTATAATTTTATTTGTCTTGAAAAGGTTAACTAAAGTCTCTCACATACGAGTCAGGTATAAAGTAGAGTCCCTCTATTACCTCCCAGCCTTGTCTCGCTAGACCCCTTACTCTCTCTCCCTCTCTGTACAACCTTTCGGTTCTATGGCTAGCCCCTTTCTTCCTCTGTACCTCTTCCATCCTTCCCTAGGAGGGCTAGCTGTCACGTGTGCAAGACACATGTGAATGTTCGAGAAGCCCGTGTGTCTGTGTGTAAGTAGAATTTCTGGTGACAAAGTGCCAACCTGGCATTCCTTACAGAAATGCAGACACATTTCCTTTGGTCAACTCTCACTGACACATTTCCCATTCCCACACCTTGACTGGTGCCTCTATCTATTTATCTATCTATCTATCCATCATGCTATCTATTATGATTTGTATTTATATTATGGAGTCCTGACATCGCTCGGTCATGCCAGCTGGCAATCCTCCGACAGCATTATCAGTGACACTCTACACTATTAATACATAATATTGATTATAATATTGTATAAACATAATATTCATGATAATATTGTACTGATCTAATAATATTCTAGAAACATAATACATTTTAAACAAATCGTATACAAACAGAGCAAATGCATTATAGTTAAATTGATTATAAAATACTGTATAACATACTGTAAAATGTGTATGCATAACAGACACACGCATATAATTGCGCAATGGTAATACTGCTAGGTCATTACATTACATATGGAGTTATCCCTTTAGTAATGCCCAATATTTCTCCTAACTTGATGATTCTGGTAATACAGAATTGTAGTAACATTGTATGAATTGTTACATAATTGTATTTTTATTGTACATAATTGTATTATAATTATTACTTATCGTTTCTCGTTACATAATTGTAGCAACTGTAAAATAATTGTATTAACACTGTAGTAATATTGTAGTACCATTGTAGTAACACAGAATTGTACTAACATTGTATGAATTGTTACACAATATTTGTATTGTACATAATTGTATTGTAATTGTTACATATTGCTTGTAGTTACATAATTGCAACAACTGTAACATAATGCAATCGTTTGTCGTTACATTATTGTAGTAATTGCAGTAATACTGTAGTAACTGCAGTCCTGGCATCGCTAATGCGGTCATGCTGCAGTCGATGATCGTGATGATGTGCCTTGCCACTGGCTGGTGGAGAACAATAACTTGCTCTTTGTTTCACTTATAGAAGGAGTTTATGTTGTATTGTGGTATTTGTAGTAACACTTACACCTATTTTCATTTGTTTGTTATGCGATCTTATTGTTTTTTTTTCTTTTTTTTGTGTGTGTGTATGTATTGATTTATATAGTTAGTTTTTCTTCGTTTGTCTACGCTTTTTCGGTGTTGTCCGAAGTTGCATAATTGCTGGTTAATTCCCTTGGGACCTTTTTTAAGGCTTAGTTTATATTGCACAGATATTATTGAAAATGACATTATATAGCCTCATATTTAGTTATTTTATATGAAAAATATATATACACTATATACAACATTATACACTCGCTTGTTGTCCATTTGTACCTATCGTGGGCAATATATGTCAGCACTGTGTGGAAATATTTGTCTTCACGATTGTGTGGAAGATGTTCTTCATTCTTGCTAACGTTATTTGTTTTGGCCACTTTTTTTCCTGGTTTTCCTTGTAACTTAATTTGTCTGTTTCCACTAGGTAGCTTTAATTAATAAATGTTTAATACAGTTCTTCTAACTGCTCACTGAGTGACTGTGATAGTATATTTTCTTTATTACTTTGTGGATGTAATAATGTATAGTTGTATGAATGAAACACGTATTTTATGTAGGTATAAAGGGTAAAACTCGTTGGTAGTAAATAAATGCTATAGTAAATGAATGAATATACACAGTGTAGAATATCTATTGTTGGTATAAGTATTTAGTGACTGAAATATGCAGATAATTGAGATAGGTATGTGTACGTAAGTTGTAACTATTCAGCACGTTTATATGTTTGTGCAGAAGTTTTTGTCTACCACTGTGTCTATCACAGTGTATTGTATAGATAAAGTAACTATGTAGCTCTCTAATTTTTACCATGGTGGGAATGATGTTAGTGATGGTGCAGGTGGTGATAGTGTTGTCATACAGGGTTTACTGACGGGTTGCGGTGGTGTTCCCATCAAACACTTAGCATAGCAATATCGACTTCCCACTCTGGTAGCTGTGGTCAGCAAATGAGTAGCGATGAGTAACGCTGAGTAACGATGAGTATGTGAGTGGTGAGTGAGGGCGCTGGATCAGGGCTACGTGGTATTTGCTGCCGCCATCACCCCTGCATCAGCGTTGTGGTGGTGGTGGAGGTGGAGGGCAGTTGGAGAGAGGGGTGGAGGCCTGGTGGTTGTTGCTGAGTTCTTGCTTTTCGTTTGCTTGTTTTGTTTTTCTTTCTCGATGTATTCTTGGTCCTTTTTTCTTGTGATTCACTCGTTGTGGGATGAGGAAAGTCGCTACTTGTAGGTGCATGTAGAAGATTATAGAGATGACTCTTAGACTTGTTACTTGTAGTTGATCGTGGATCGTTGTAGTTCGTTGGTTCGTCGTAGAATTTGGAAAATGGTTTGTATCAATATTTTGTTAAACTACTGGCAAGGCGTCGTGTGACCTCTTCACCTCTACATCAGTGTGATGATCGGGGAGAAGGAGAGGGGAGGTTGGAGAGAATACTGTCAGGAGCTGGTTGTGAGTTGTTGGCTGTAAGAGGTATTGTTTGTTTTCTATCTTGATGATGTAGAATCGACTGTGGAACTGAAGCTGACCTTGATTACAGTCTCGCCTGCTTTTGTAGAAATTCACTGTAGAACTGAAGCTAATCTTGGTTAGAGTATCGCCTGCTTTTGTAGAAATTCACTGCAGATTCGTAGACGAGGTTCGTACTTTCGCTGCCACCATCTTTTGTAGAATTTCGTAGCTTCTTGTAGTGTGTTTTGTGGATCAGATATGCATAAGTTATAGTCTTGGACGAGAGGTAGTTATACATGAGTAGGTTTGTAAGTAGATAATCTAAGTTCCCATTGTCATGGAATGAGAGGAGAGGTAAAGATGAGTATGGGATTATGTATAATTTTATTTGTCTTGAAAAGGTTAACTAAAATCTCTCACACACGAGTCAAGTATAAAGTAGAGTCCCTCTATTACCTCCCAGACTTGTCTCGCTAGACCCCTTTCTCTCTCTCCCTCTCTGTACAACCTTTCGGTTCTATGGGTAGCCCCTTTCTTCCTCTGTACCTCTTCCATCCTTCCCTAGGAGGGCTAGCTGCCACGTGTGCAAGACACATGTGAATGTTCGAGAAGCCCGTGTGTCTGTGTGTAAGTAGCGTTTCTGGTGACATAGTGCACACCTGGCATTCCTTACAGAAATGCAGACACATTTCCTTTGGTCAACTCTCGCTGACACATTTCCCATTCCCACACCTTGACTGGTGCCTCTATCTATTTATCTATCTATATATCCATCATGCTATCTATTATGATTTGTATTTATATTATGGAGTCCTGACACGAGGAGGTGAAAAATAGAGGTCACTTTGGGGGCTGCAGGAAGATCAGGAAGAACACACGAGACCACGGCAAGGGTGGGTTGCCATGCAAGCCAACTCGGGCTGTTACACCTCACTTGTCTGTATGGAATAATCTTGGGATAACTGAGACAAAATGTACATGTATTAACACACTGGCTCCAATTATTCATTCTCAGATAAAGAAATTCGTCTGGCAGTAGTTGGATTAAATTACAAGAGAAAACCCTACGTTGAAAGGTTAAAAAATAATCACCCATAACATGAGTGAATGGTGACCATAACTGACTCTATTTATGATTACCATTAGCCCTGATTGTGTGTGTGTATGCGCCAACGCAAGATCGTGCTAGAAGAGTGAGAGAAGAGTTCTGGACAAATGTGGAAGTGTGCATGGAAAAGTTTGGAAGGAATGAGAGAGTGTTTTTGATTGGTGATATGAATGGTAAAGTTGGGAATGTGAAGGTGGATGGAATAGTTGGTGAGTGGGGTGTGCCTGCTGAGATAGATGAGAATGGGAGTGCGTTAGTGGACATTTGTGCTGGGAGGGGGTTGGTGATAGCCAATACCCTCTTCAGGCATAAAATGATCCACAGGTATACATGGCGAGTGATGAGAAGGGTGGGTGGTGAACTGAATGAAAGGAAGGCAATGATTGATTATGTGTGTGTGGATGAAAGGATGCGAAGATGTGTAAAGGATGCAAGAGTGTATAGAGGTTGGGGGAGTGGACTTTCTGACCACTACTTGGTGGTGACCAGAATTAGGATGCAAGTAAGATGGAGGAATAGAAGAAGGGAAAGACGAGAGGAAGGAGTAGTTGCAAGGAGAGTGGAAAGGTTACAAGAGGATGAGAAAAAGGCAGAGTATAAGAGAGAAGTGGAGGAACGATTGGGCAAATATGAATTGGAGCAGATGGGAGACGTGGAAGGTATGTGTAAGATATTTACAGAAGAAATATGTGCAGCATGTGATGTGGTGTGTGGAAGGAAGAGAAGACGGAGGGGGGTGCAAGGAACAGCGTGGTGGACTGAAGAGGTGAAACAGGCTGTGGCACAAAAGAAGAAAGCATACAATGAATGGATGAGAAATAGGGGCGTGGAAGAAGATGAGAGGCGGAAGAGAGAGTTATATGTGGAAAGGAAGAGAGAGGTGAAAAGATTAGTAAGAGAGAGTAAGAAGAGAGTGGATGAGGAATTTGGAAGGAATTTGAGTGTAAAGTGGAGGGACTGTAAGAAAATGTTCTGGAGAGAAGTGAAAAGAGTAAGGCAGGGTGGAAGTGAAGTTAGCAGGGGAGTGAAAGATAAAAATGGTAGATTACTAGTGGAGAAGGGAGAAAAAGTGAGCAGATGGAGAGAACACTTTAAGGAATTGTTGAACGTAGAGGATGGAAGTAATGCGAGTATAAGTGGCTGGGGAATGGCTGGGAGAAGGAGGGAGGTGAGAAGACAGGAAGAAATCAGTAGGATAGAAGTTGTGGAAGCAATGAAGAAAGTTAAATCGGGGAAAGCCCCAGGAATTGATGGAGTGTGTGGTGAAATGCTGAAGCATGGGGAAGAGATAGTAGTAGAATGGATGTGGAAGATGTGCAGATTGGCCTGGGAGGAAGGTAGAGTCCCGGAGGATTGGAAGTCAGGTATAATTATTCCCTTGTACAAAGGAAAAGGGGAAAAAGAAGTGTGTGGTAATCATAGGGGCATTTGTCTTCTTAGTATAATAGGAAAAGTGTATGGTAGGATACTTATAGACAGAGTTAGAGAAAGAACAGAGAAATTAGTTGGAGAAGAACTGGGAGGCTTTAGGAAGGGAAGAGGTTGTGTAGATCAGATATTCATTCTTAGATCTTTAGTGGAAAAGTTTCTAGAGAAGGGAAAGAAGTTGTATGCGGCTTTCATGGATTTGGAGAAAGCATATGACAGGGTGGATAGACAAGGATTGTGGAAAGTGTTAAGAATATATGGAGTAGATGGGAAGTTGTTGAATGCTGTGAAGAGTATGTACGATGGTGCGAAGGCTGCAGTGCATGTGGATGGTGAACTAAGTGAATTTTTCTCTTTGAAAGTTGGTTTGAAACAGGGATGTGTCATGTCTCCATGGTTGTTCAATCTGTACATGGATGGGGTAATAAAAGAGGTACAAGGTAGGGTAGTGAATGTTGGAGTGGCCCTGGTGAGAGAGGATAGTGTTTGGAAACTCCCTGTACTGTTGTTTGCGGATGATACTGTGTTGTTGAGTGAAGACGAAGGGGAGCTGCAAGGCTTGGTGGATGAGTTTGAGAGAGTGTGTAAGAAACGGAACCTAAAGGTGAATGTAGGGAAGAGTAAAGTGATGGTCTTTGAGAGAGGTGAAGTTAGTGAATGTACAGCGAGGTTGGATGGTGAGGAATTGGAAAATGTGAGTACGTTTAAGTATTTGGGTAGTGTGATGAGTAAGGATGGAGGTTTGGAGGGTGAAGTGCTTGAAAGGGTACAGCAGGGAAGAAAGGTTGCTGGTTCCTTGAAAGCAGTGATAAGAAACAGGGAAGTGAGCATGGAAGTGAAAAAGTTACTACATGACAGTATTGTGATACCAACTCTAACGTACGGAAGTGAAGCTTGGACATTGTTGGAAGGACACAAGTCAAGAGTGAGAGCAGTGGAAATGAGTTATTTAAGAGGAGCCTGTGGAGTCACGTGGAGAGAGGCTGACGAATGAGGATATAAAGGAGCATTGTGGTGTGGATGTGGATGTGATAGGAAGCGTTATGAGGAACACACTGAGGTGGTTTGGCCATGTGGAGAGGATGGAGGGTGAAAGACTGACGAAGAGAGTGTATATGAGTGAGGTGGAGGGGGGAAGAGGGAGGGGGAGGCCGAGGATGAGATGGAGGGATGGGGTGGAGAGGTATATGAGAGAGGGGGGTGTGAGTTGGGAGCAGGGCAGTGAAATGGCGGGGGACAGGGCGATGTGGAGGCGATTTGTTTGTGGCCACCCCAAACGGGATTGAGGCGTCTGGCAATAGATAGATAGATAGAGATTAGCCCTGAAGAAGTATTTATAGTTTTTTCTTGCAGGTATCAGAGTGTTTTCCCTATCTAATTTTCTTCAAAATATCTCATTTTCTGCGCGAGAGAAGTGACCGAGAACACTATACTTCAGCAAAAATTTGGTGGGTAAAAAAATCATGCCCAAAATAGCTTGTAATCTTTCTTTATTTGAGGAATACCATCGCCACTTCTTCACAGCTATTGAACCAAACCAGCCATGTTATATCACTTTGAAATTCCCATGAAAACTATTTACATGTCTTAACAGACTTTTTTTTCTCTCTCAAAAGAAACCACGTTTACCCAAAAAACGCCCCAAACGTTTCCTGCAGAGAGGAAGAGGTTATAACTTTTTTGTCCCAGATATTAGACGAACTATGAAGTATTTTTTAAACTGTCATTCAAATTCTTTTCTTGTAGTATCAGTCAGTAATAAAAAAATGTAGCCGAAATAGGCCAGGATATAACTTTACTCGCTTGGACAAATTCCACACCAGAGCCGTGGACGCCCTTTTCATGATTAACCAAGGACTCTGCTAAATTCCGACTATATATTGCTTATGATACGCCACCACTTGTAGAAAGTGGGGTTTATGATGGTTATATCTAGCATCTGTTAGAGAAATATAATGCGATTCGAAGCAAATCTGTCTTAACAAGAATAAAACATAATACATGCTTGGATGAATGGGGGATGTCAGATAGGAGAATGAAGTCATTTGATTTTGTGATTAGTGTTAAGGGACATTTTATTTCCACAATATTATCGTATACAAGTCACGTTGATGAGAGTTGCCAGTAATAACATGCGTGGAAAATATTCACTATTTTTCATCAAAGTTATTATTCTTCCTCGTTCTTTCTTCTCGTTTTGCCATTATTTTGATCCATCACCTTCCTCTGCTGTTTCTTTTATAAGGAGAGAGCCTTTACCTTATTATTTTTTCCTGGGAAAATGAAAGGAGGTTTACAAAAAATCAGAGATTTCGAAATGGATAAAAATGAAAAAGGAAATGTTAAAATCCACTGAACTTAAAAATAATCAATTCCACATTCAGTTCATACTTATATGGATAACACACAAGAGAACACTGACGGGCCACATGCAGAATTAATGTAAAAAAAAAAAAACACACACACACACACAGCCAAATAAATGTGAAATTTGATGAAAAGAAACTCTCAAGATACGAGCATGAGAGACTTCGCCAACAATTTTCAGCGAAAATTTTTTAGATTGTTAATCGTGACGATGCTATGTAGGCTGACACTAAACTATAATGACTACATTGCTCATTGAATACCGTTGTTTAAAGTGTGACATAAAGAAATAAACTTTGGGATTAGCAAAGTAAAGAAGAAATTGGTAAATGGAAAATTGTAACAAGTACTTCCTACTTTCTTTAAGTCTTTGGAGTCTTGGAAATACTGACATAGTTTGTGTAACATAACTAGAAATAATAATTATGGAAACAAACAATCACAATGAAAGATAGCTAACAGGCCAACTCTAAACACAGAAGACCAACCCTCTCTACTTCTCCATCCAGTTATCAGTACTGAAAAATAATATCATGCAGGATACTATTAACGAGTCATCCCCAGAAAAAAAAAAAAAAAAAAAAAACTCGGGAAACAGCATAATAAACAGGACATCAGAGCCTGGGTTCTCTCTGGTTAGGGAGACTCTCAGACACCGCTTCTTAATTTGTGTCCAGTACATTGCACGTATGTTTTCTCCTATATGTTACTTAGTAAATCTGTGTCTATATTACCAAGACTAAGATACCATACAAAAAGTTATAAAGGTGCAGTATTTAAAATTAACCACTAAAGATGAGGTGCTAGAAGGCCTCTTAAGCCCACCAGTACACACGACCGCTGGACCGTTGGTGACAGGGAAGTTAGTGTAAACAGCTGACGCACCAAATCACAGTTATATAAAGCCTGTCCATTTCAGTACGCTCCGTTAATCCCTATACTTCAGTTATGCATTTTGTACTTTATTATTATTGCTTTTGATATTCACAAACGATTTACTAATTTTTTAAACATGGAAATGTTGGGATTGCACAAAAAGCCGAAAAGCAAGGGAACATGGTGGAGACAGAGTGCAAGCCAGACTTAGATAATGCAATAAAGACGCTGAAGTTTTACTCGCTTGTGTATTAGTGTTTTTGCTTTGTGTTTTAGCAGATCTGGGCGTTGTCTGGATATGGAAAAAGGTCAAGGATTAAGACAGATGAACTTTGTTAAAAAAGGTTAATGGGCACGTCGGAGCCGTACATTAAGTCTACCGGCACTGATTAACCTTATGAAAGACTTTTCGAACTTGAGGGGTTAGATACAGCCTTCATTAACTCCTTAGTGATGGATATCTTACTTAACTGATATCGTCTGAAGGTAGCAGAAATAAAATGAAATATTATGCCAGCTGATTGAAGGGGTTCATGGCATATTATTAAAAATGTTGATGCAGTAACATCCAATCCCATTTTATCCCCATCGAGGTGTAGGGACTCGAGGACAGGTTAATATAATTCAGTATAAATACAGTATGGGTAGATGATCTGTCCTCGGTGGCATTACAAACAATATGCTGGAAAAGCCTCCGGTCACCGCCTGGGTATCCAACCTGTACAAGACCGTCACTGCGACTGGGGCGTAATAATAACTAGACCATCAGGTGAGTAGAAAATGTTGAAAATTAAAATAAAGCAAGACTCGACTCACTGGCCACGTAACAACTAAATAAATAACCCCTGTCTACTTCCATATTGCTTTGACCTCTTCTGTCCAAAACCTCTTTCCAAGCGTGAATAAAACGTGTATGGTGGTAGCAAGAATGAAACAATTGCATTGGGCAGGTGGGTGCCTGCGCTGCACCTGCATAACCGTTAGCCAGCATAACCCTCACCCGAAATAACAGTCACCAAGCACATATGTCAACCACCAAAGTCATCAAAACAGCTTCAGTCGGAAGAACCAATGATTTTCCAGTAACAAATAACTCAAAGTCAAATGGCCACCCCTTAAGGGATTATGGCGTCTGGCAATAGATAGATAGATAGATAGAATATCCAATAGGCAACAATTTTGTCTATTTATTAAGTCACGCCACGTCTTGTACCATTGCATCCATTATGTTAGGTCATATCAGGCGTGTTTAGACACTATAAGAGTAAATTTAGGTCATATCAGGCGTGTTAAGACACTAAGAGTAAATAAGGTCCAATTCACTAGGATCAGGTGTGTTTATCAACATCAACTCAGGTTCATTCAGGTCATACAGTTTTTGGGTTCCGCCGCATCCACTGTGGTCTAGACAGATCATTTCAGATCCAGTTAAATCCAGTCGGGTTCGTCAGTTCCATTTAAAGTTCAGCCAAGCCTATCTTAAACAGTTCAAGCCTGTCTGGTCATTCAGGGCTGCTAGGGTACAATTGAGGTATTGTTAAGACCATTCAGGTCTCTCATATCCTTTAGGGGACAGCCAAGTCAGTTCTCATCCGTTCACTGTCATTCAAGGTCAGTTAGGTAAATTCGGGGAATTCTCAACTAAGTTGTCTATCTATCTATCTATCTATTGCCAGACTCCTCAATCCCGTTCGGGGTGGCCACAAACAAATCGCCTCCACGTCGCCCTGTCCCCCGCCATTTCACTGCCCTGCTCCCAACTCACACCTCCCTCTCTCATATACCTCTCCTCCCCATCCCTCCATCACATCCTCGGCCTCCCCCTCCCTCTCCCACCCTCCACCTCACTCACATACACTCTTCTTCAGCCTTTCACCCTCCATCCTCTCCACATGGCCAAACCACCTCAGTGTATTCCTCCTAACGTTTCCTACCACATCCACCTCCACACCACAACGCTCCTTTTTATCCTCATTTGTCAGCCTGTCTCTCCATGTGACTCCACAGGCTCCTCTTAAATAACTCATTTCCACTGCTCTCACTCTTGACTTGTGCCCTTCCAACAACGCCCAAGCTTCACTTCCATACGTTAGAGTTGGTATCACAATACTGTCATGTAGTAACTTTTTCACTTGTCACGATCAGATTATTTTAGGTCCAGTGACATCCATTCGTATCAACATAAATTCATTCTGATAGTTCTAGCTCTTTTCATCCACCATCAGGCCATTTAGATCTGCCTTAGAATATTGTTCAGTTTAGATTATTTCAGGTTAAATCAAATCCATCATGTGAACTGAAGTCAACAGTCAGGTAGATTGTTTCAGGTGATGCTAATGAAGGAGTGTACCAAAATTCAGCCTTACCGATGCAATGATTTTTGAGATATGATAGGCCAGGTTTTTCCGTTTTTTCCGACCCCTTTGAGATCCATGAGTGTGAGTTGAGTCAGTACCATTAATTCTACGTTATGCCTATGGAGACGTGCAAAAAAGAAAGCCTGCTTCTGAGATAACTGTTCACGTGAGGTGGGCGGATGAACTGGTATGGCGATCAGGTGGCGGGCCATGACGGGAAGCATACCCTGTGAATGTAGACGTTGCAGGTTAGCTGGCAGTAGAGGCAGTTTTTTTTTTTTTTTTTTTTTAAAGATATTCACCTCACTAGAGCAGAAATGGATGGTGTAGGAAGAAATATGGGAGGAATGGGCTGGGATATTGACTCAAACAGACCATTTCAGTTTATGGGTATGAAATCCCATTAAAAAAAAAAAAAAGTATTCGTGCAGTGAATTATTAGATGCTAATTCACATCTTTCATGAATGGGTGAAGTAGATGAGCATGGATCGTCAGGATGAACTGCGAGGGTAGTGAGGTCGTGGGGCAAGCTGTGGGAGTATATCCTGTGAAGATGGATGTTGTTGGTAGGTTGGTAAGGAGCTAGTCATAAGTCAGGGAGTAATAAAGGGGTGAGGTTGGCAGGAAAGAGTGAGGGGGATGAATCAAGAGCATGGTGGATAGTGGATCTGGGGCAGGGGGGTTATACTCGTATCATGTGACGATGTGGGTTATGTAAACGGCAGCTCTGACAGTGAAAAAGGTTTAGCATATTTTTAGAAATTTTCTAATAGGTACAGATTATGGGCGAGTGGGCATAATGGAGCGTCACTGGCCGACATGGTAATGGGTAGTGAAGCACGGCAGGTGATTAATTTTGTAGGGGAGGTTGTTGTAGATTTGTCACTACTGGTGGACGAAATATTGATTCGAAGTTTTTCCCATGCGCTAGAATACATACGGCAAAGAAAACATCAGACACTCTATCGTACGTGGCTTTTCACGTCGCAATTAAAAATGCCACTGTGCTAAAGCCATTATTTAAAAAGTAATAAGAAATAACAATTGTCCAGAGTCCCCGAAGGGCTGAGCGACAGCAGTCCAAATCATCAAGCATTTCAGTTCGACAACATATTTTTCTAGTTTATTTTTACTACTGGCAAACGATTTTTTTTTTTTTTTTTCAGAATGCACCCAAGTAGCTATGGGGTTAATGAAGACTGCAACATACTTCCTTCGAAAAGTCTACCCTAAGCTGGATAGACTTGTCTGGAGATAACAAGGATTAAAAGAAAAAAATGCATCATCGAACTGGAGGGTAAACACGTACAGATTTTAACAAGAAATTGGCAAAACAGCAAGAAAATGTGCTGAAGAGGAAATTAAAGAATGATAACGCTCAGAGGTAATTAAATTACAGTATATAAACTATCCACCTTTCACATTCCATTAAGAGATTTTTCATAATACAAATTCGAATTAAATTGAAGCTGACGCACCGATGTTTACATTCGCACCATTGGACAACACTTCATTTGTACCCATTCATGCGCTTTACCTTCCAAACTTCCACCCTTACTCATCACACTACCCAAGTACTTAAATGCACTTACATTTTCGGTGTTAACTTGGAAATACAGTATACAAATATCTAATGAACTCTCTGCTGCTGTTGTAATTATTTAATAAAGCTTTGAATCTTTTTCCAGTTTTTGCGTTCGCAAGTATATTTCACTACATGAATAATGAAATGTCATTTATGTAAACTGGAAACAGAATCAGACAAGAAAAATCTTATGGCACTGTTTGTTTAACATTGACCATTCAATTCGCTGCAGTTTTTTACAATATGTGGCTTCTAGTATTTTATTTAAAACTGGAAAGGTTTCTTTAACTGAAACAGTTACTAAATGTAATACTCTTACTCTCCAGATCGACGTCTCGCCAGATCTGAAGGAAATCAGCAGCATAAAGATCAAAACTTTAAATTCATTATGAGGCTGATGGGGACTTTCCGGTAATATTAGTTTCCATTTACGCTAGTTATTTATAGACAATCCAGTAGTCTGTTATCAGTGCACCTGATAACTTTGCCACTGACGTCATGGACTTTCATTTCCCCAGTAGTTATTATGAGGTGAGGTTTTTTAGTCTCTCTCTGGAAACTGATACAGATAAATGAATTATGTTTCCTCATAGATACAGTGTCACTAAAAATAAGTAACGATTAGAAAGTCAAGTTTGATTGTTCAGTATCTATGCTACAGGTCTGTAATGAGATTTTCTTCAAAATAATGGCATCATAAAGTTGCATACTGCTGATGGTAAGCTCTAGATATTTATCTTTAGGATGAGATTTATTCCCTATTGTATTTGATAGTTTCCATTCACGAGATACAGTGTCAAGCCTGAATGACATGTTGAAAGGTTAACGAAAGGTTTTGTTAATTCATATCTTATTCCCTTTAACACTCATCATATTTTTATCTGGTCCTGATTTTTTTGTTCGTGTTACCGAAAGCAAGCAAAGCTTCTCAGCCACTAATAATAATGCCTTTATGATTCTTTCTTTTAAATATACAAAGAACGACTAAGAAGTATGCTAAAACTTTTAAATTTAAATGTAGATGTTATGAAATAGTTTTAGTTATTTCTGCTTACTTCGAAATTTGCTCTTATTTCTCCAGTAGTAGTTGGCTTGCTGTTCCTCTCTGTATGTTTTTTTTTTTTTTTTTTTTTCTGATAACTCTTATGGGTTTCATTTAATGATTACAAGGAAACTGTGCTTGAATAATTTCTTGGCTTCGTTTCAATAAATGAAAAAAAAAAAAAAAATTCAACAAGGGGTAAAATAATTATCTTTTATCATCCGGCTATTTTTGACCCTTTAATCAGTATAAGTATCCTAAGTAGTTGTAACTGTAAAAGAAAGTTCATAACTTTAATCAGGTAAGTATTATTATCATGCCATCTGCTAAAGCCCATCCACATGACAATTCGATACTAGGTGTGTCCGACCACGGTGCTTATCAGTATCGAAGTATGGAGAATAACCACGACATAAGCAATGAATCAGAAGCAAGGCTGGTACTTCAGTTAATCACGTTTAGACAAGCGATATTCAAATACTCTTTACAATCATACTCCATCACCATAAGTTTCCACTGATCCTATGAACGGGCTATTACGCGGTGGCACACATACCTTCACAGTTCTGTATCATGAATTTCTGGAAATTTTTTCCATCTCTTCATAGCTATTTGTTTGAGCAGAGAGAATCATATAACTAACAGCTATAACTACGTTCAGTTTTATGAGTCTTTTTGTAAATGCTCTATCATAACTGGATTTTACTATCCCCTCAAAAATTATTGTTGAATATGACTGTACAATGATCACAAGTGCTAAATTAATCTTTAACTGCTAAAAAAAAATTCATAGTTTAAGGGAAAGGGAAAAGAGAGATGGAAGGAATGAAGAAATGCCGGAGCAGAAAAATATAGGATGAAGGTGAAAGAAGCAGAAGGGAGAGGAAATTAAACTGCATAAGGAAAGAAGGAAAGAGAGGAGAAAAGAAAGTAGAGGAATCGTAAAGAAGGAACAAATAATAACGGGAACTTTGTGAAAGGACGAGAGGATGGGGAGTGAAATGAGAAAGAAGCAAAATCTAGAAAGAGGGAGAATGAGAGAATCGGGATAGGAAAGTAAAATCTACTTCCCACACCTGATTTATTAACTTTGGCTATACACTTGAAGGATGAATGAGAGAGAGAGAGAGAGAGAGAGAGAGTTTAGGCTACTCGTTTGATTAGTCCTGGAAAATGGATTTGCCCCGACCAGAAGTAAGTTTGGCAGGCCCGGTCTTTGAGAATTCTTAATCATTATATACACTATATTGTTTTTACTACAACTAGACATTTATATTTTGCTGAGGAGGAACTTTTCAAATTGCAATGGATATATATATATATATATATATATATATATATATATATATATATATATATATATATATATATAGATAGATAGATAGATAGATAGATAGATAGATATAGATATATATATATATATATATATAGATAGATAGATAGATAGATAGATAGATAGATGATGCATCTGTACACTACGACTTTTTCTTTTTGAGGATCTAAGATAGTGGTTCTTAATCTTTTTTGCCCCGTTACCCTTTGGCAGACCAAGATAGGCTGTTACTACCCCACTCTGCAGCAATCGGGAGTAACAGTAGAAAAATATAATGGTACTGGAAATGTGTTTGCCAAGTGATTATACAAGCTATAGAAAGAAATCAGTATATACCGAAACTATATTAAATTGTTTTTAGTAGATCAAACACTTGGTTCAGACTACTAGCGTGATGAGTGAAACAGTTCTTCTTTAATATACGATCTTTTCTATGCACGACAGTTATAGGCAATATGTATCGCTTGTCACAGTCAATATGTAACCTGTTGTTGGGCTTTTATTATTTAGCAGAAAAGTTAATTTCATTATGGTATGTAGTTGCACAAGGCGTCAACATCCTGAGTGCTCACTATGAGAGAATGGTGTATTCTTTACCAAGCTTTATCCAGAAAGTAGCCACATCCTGCTCGTGATAATCTTTGTTATTGTCTGACTAAGAATAAAAATAAAAATCGCCGAGAAAAGTTTTACAGATATCGCCCCCTTGAGAAGACAAAATTACCCCTTTGGAAGTAATTATATACCCCCTAGGTTAGGAACCATTGATCTTAGGCGTTGCCCAACTTTTGTCGAGTAGAGTTGGAATGTGTAGCAGTTTGTTACTGGATGCCCTTCCTGACATCAGCCAGTGGCGTATGGGTAAGGTGACCAGATTTATTGGAGCTAAAAGCGGGACGCGCGCGCGCGCACGTATGCGTGCATATGTGTGTGTGTGTGTGTGTGTGTGTGTGTGTGTGTGTGTGTGTGTCTGTCTGTCTGTCTGTCTGTCTGTCTGTCTGTCTATATATTGATAGATAGACATAGATAGATATAGATAGATATATAGATAGACATATATATAGATAGATATATAGACAGACAGATATTGACTAAGGTGACAGCGACCGCTGCTGCGCTACACCTCAAACTGAGGCTGCTAATCATACATTAACGTCTCCTACAAACTCCGAACATACCGTACGGTACAGTGAATGGGTCGACCAACGTTACCAGCTAGTGAGCATTGCAGATTTTATAATAATAATTAGGGGTTTCATTTGGTTAGGATTATGCATAATTTTTCTAATTCATCTTAATTTCATAAAAGAAGGTCATGTTATATCTAATGCAATAGAAAGTTTCTAAAAGCGGGATAATTAAGATAATTTGTTCAAAAAGCGGGACATTCTAGTCACAATTAAAAAAGCGGGACAGACGTCCAAAAAGCGGGACTGTCCCGTCTAAAAGAGGGACTCTGGTCACCTTACGTATGGGTGTGACCCAACGCTTGACCTGCGGTCGACAGCGTGCACTCCAACTGACTGGATGTATTTTCTACATTAGTTGTTGGCGGCACAAGCATTATATATAATTTATAATGATTCAAATTAGTCCTGCACTAGATGGAGATCAGCCAGGAGAACAAGTCAGAATTCCTAGTCACCGACGACAGCAGATCATATACTGGTTAATTCCCAAGTATTCTGGAAAACATCAGAATTTAAGGAACTTCGTGAATAAAAAAGGACTTGTTACTTCAAACAGAAGCAGTGATGACAGCAATTCGTGGACAACGTTAAGAAGTAACGTATGAAAAGGTAAAGACATTTGCAGTGATGTAAAGGTACAGACATTTACAGAGATATAAAGGTACAGATATTAAAAGAGATGTAAAGATACATACATTTACAGAGATGCTGCCATGAAACTCCGTAAGAATATCCAGAAAATACCATTTAACCCTTCGTATGCCAGGTGAAAATTCGTAACCCGGAATGCCATGTAGGGTCTTGAGAGACCCCCAACTTAATTGGTGGATTTCTGCCGTATGCACAAAGGTACAAATGTTAAATTTTGCACATATGTTGCCCAGGACACGGCATGTGCAACCAATCCACAATACGTCTTTTTTTTTAACTAAAATTTTAGTTTCTTCAGAATTTTTGAATTTTGTACATGTAATGAATAATGTGGCATATATTTTTAGGTTACATCATCCTTATTCACTGAGCATGCTCATAACGTAATAAAATAAAATTTCAGTTACAATATCATGGAAGAAGAAAAATCATGAAAATAACATTACTCGAAAAATCAGGTTGAATCGATGTTCATAACATAGACAAGACTGACATATATATATTCAGAAAACCCCTGAATGATTTACAAATCAAGTAAAATAGACTGACTTTTTCAGTATACTCAGAAAAAAGATTGACAGGTTACATTCGGAAAACCCCTGAATGATTTACAAATCCTGTAAACATTTATTAAAACTAGTATGTCAATATCATCATCAGAAATGAGAGGATCTTCTTCGATTCTCTCCCACTGACTGTAGAGCATTTGAACATTCAGTGACATGGTCAGTAATATCAAGAATTAAAAAAGAAAAATAACATAAAAAATGCTAGGTGGGATAGCAGGCCACCCTCAATGAACTTTGCGCCTTCGCAACTTCTGAAGTATAACAGCTTTTTCACTCAAAGTTTCTGTGTTCATACATTCTGCCACGACAAAGTCATTGTTCGCCAGATCTCTAAAACAATAAGAGGGCTATATAGCATCTTTAAAAAATGTGTTGGGGTCCATCCGATCCCACCTGGTGTACGAAGGGTTAAGTGGTGTTAAACAATAAACAATAATCCCTTTTTTTAACTGCACGCATAGAGGACCTTATTTGAAATCTTGAAAAAAAAAAAAAAAGTACAATCCTCTGGCTGCGTACGAAGAGAATCAATTTTGAGTTTGACTCCTTAAGCACGGTCTACATGAGTCTTCTGTGGTATAAGGGCCAATCTACATACTCATTGTTAAGGGTTTCAGCTGTATCCCTCTTATAAGCATACAAACAACACCTAAATTTATTTGGGGATTTACATCATCTTTTGGTTCTTGTGAAAGCTGATGTTGTTGGACATTAACCCTTCTTGTATTCGGCCAGTGAACGGTGAGCATTGAATAGGCTTTGATCTGTTGATGGCAGAGTTCTTTTCACTTAATCAGGAAAGGAACTAAAAGAAAATAAAACATTGCAAACATTCCCAGGGGAATGCAAGATAGTCTCCACACAGATATGGTAAAATGATACACTTCTGTACGACGTTCCATGATGATTAATGAACTTGAAAAAAAAAAAAAAGAGCTAAAATTTTGCGAGTTTATGCAGTCAGACATAATGCCACATAAATTCTTTCAGTGGCATCAAGAAAATGAAATAACAAACATGTTTGACGAAACAACTTTGGACGTCTGAAGCGAATTAGTGAAGGAATAGAGGAATGGCGATAAGATGAAAGAATGGTGAGTAAATCTCCATATGTATGTGTGGAGACCTAAATGTAGTTCAACTGAACAAAGAGTCTGAAAGTAATCTTGAAATGAAATGAAGTTATTGTTAGTAAAGATTTTCAGGTCTTTCCAATAAAGCCAAGAAAAAAAAACACAAGAGAGTAATGAAAATTAAAATTATAGATAGTAGATGGATAGGCAGAAGAATAAATAGATAAATAGGTAGATAGATAGATAGACTGTGTACTGGTGGAGGGGGGGCGGTCTCGCGCGTGCTAGACGTATGCATGTATATTAAAGACAGGAAATTGAGACTGGTCCAGCTTGTGAGGGCGAAAAAAAGCGTGATAATGAAGATGGTAAAAGTGAAAAATAAATAAATCAGAACTGAAGAGGTAAATGGTAAAGCGAGAGTGTGTGGTGGCAGAAACGGGGAACGAGAAGAGGATAAGGATATTGAGAAGGGATGGAGAGAGAGAGAGAGAGAGAGAGAGAGAGAGAGAGAGAGAGAGAGAGAGAGAGAGAGAGAGAGCAGGAAAAATGCAGAACTGTGAAGAAATTAGGCTTGAAAGTTTGGCAGGCTATCCCACAAGGAATTCTTTTCTTAGCGATGCTCGTATGTTGCTTTCCCTCTTCACAGTGCGGACGAGACATTCCTCTCTTTATGTGTAGACTTTCACTCTTGCTAGCGTTTTATCCACTGTATTTTAAACTGCCCACTACCATTACTTTTTTTTTATTATACCTTGTTATGGCTAAAAGATTTTGACATGGGCTGAAAAATACTGTTTGAAAGGATGGATGTTGTATGTCCACTTTAAAGAGGTGAATATGCAGGTGAAGAAGTCGTAGGAGCAGTGACTACAGTAACAGTGGCAGTTTAAAGAAAGTTCAGTATTCTCGCTGACGTTGATGACCCCGTAGCTTTTTTTTCCCTAACTGTATTACTTTGGATACTTCGCTTTAGTATTCTCGTCTAGCTACATCCCGTTACTACCATTCCAACTTCCCATTACAAGAGTTAACCTGTGTCCTTCTTCCTTAGTGTACGGTACACAACCAGTTATCTATTCATCGTTTCTTTTAGAGTACCTTTGTTATCTGTGCCTTCATTTCTTTATCAGGATTTGTTCAGGTATCTCAAAAAGGATATAATTATCTCTTTAACAACTGCCAGAATTTTATAACACATTGTCAGTTGAATAATCTGTCTAACATTAGTCAGAATAATGTACAAGATTTGTTGTCATCACGAGAAAGTAGACCGTGACAATGTTAACAAGAAGTGTCATAAAACTCACGTTCAATTAACATTAATATCGTCTTCCGATAGCTGGAGCAAAATAGGCCTACTTGACTTGCACTGAACCTGAGTGAATTAATTTCCATTATTCGCATACAAGAGGGGAGTGCCATGTGCTTTGTCCGTTAAACAGACGAGTAAGAGACGTTACGGAAGCTTGTAAACCAACGAGAATACTGTGGAGAGTCACGTAATAAACAGCCGCTATTATACATTACTTGACCACTTTATGATTGACATTACTCCACAGAGAATGGCGACCTGCAACAGAGGACAAACACTTGACTATGGTGCTATGGAAAACATCAAAAGCCGTACCCTCTACTATTAAGTATGTTGCGCCACAATGTGTGTGTGTGTGTGTGTGTGTGTGTGTGTGTGTGTGTGTGTGTGTGTGTGTGTGTGTGTGTGTGTGTGTGTGTGTGTGTGTGTGTGTGTGTGTGTGTGTGTGTGTGTGTGTGTGTGTGTGTGTGTGTGTGTGTGTGTGTGTGTGTGTGTGTGTGTGTGTGTGTGTGTGTGTGTGTGTGTGTGGAATCATAGTCCTTTTTCAGAGCCAGACACATTGGGTGAGACGACTGGTATGTGGCTGGGCGAGTAATAGGAAGGTACAGACTCCGCAAAAGAAACTGGCCGCTCTGCTTCAAAATACAATGGTCAGAAGCTGCCTGTTTCATTTGCAGTGCGCTCCTTATTATCGGCTCGATTTCTGTCTTGGTACATCCTGGCATTCCTCTAAGTTGATTTCAAACAGATGCTGTGTTTAAGCGTAATTCAGTCACACACTAGCTGAGCTATGAGGCTTCCTCATTATACTCTTAGCCAGAACACTTGGATGTTTCTTCCAACTGTATCTGGTAATACTGTGCGCACTCTACTTGTAGTGCTTAAAAATGGGTCCTAAGGTTTCAAATAATGAAAAGAAGGTTTCGATTCTCCCCTGTAAGCAGGAGAACATTCTTACCAAAGATATAGCACAACAAAGTGGATAGACAGAACGGTTGGTAATGAGAGTGGCAGCCAGTGTCCATGGCCAACAGACAAATGTTGTCCCGACAAGAAAACCTCGTCCAGCATGACCATGCAAGTGTGTGACGACTACAGACAATCTCCTAAGGCGTGAGGTGCAAAAAACTCCTGATATGATGGCAATACAACTTGAAATTAATCATTCCAAACTCCTACACGATGTCTCTATCTGCATTCAACACCAGCTGCAGAAGGACATCGAACCTGCCATCACGCTTGCCAGACAAGAGACCACTTCTGACCACACAAATGCGCCAGAAAAGGCTTTGCTTTGCAAGAAAATAAAAAAGATTGGACAGCAGAAGACTGGAGGAAAGTGATGTTCTCTGACGAGAGCACCTTTACGTGTTTTTCTCCTGGGATGGGTAAGGAAGCTTTGCAAACGTCAGTCCGTACTACCCACACTGCACACATAAGACTTAAGCACAGCAATGGCATAATGGTGTGGGGTTGTTTTAACAGGGAAATGGAGAGGGATAGCTCTACTTCCTTCTTAAAACCATGACGATAAATTCTCACCCATAAATGTAGGTGCTGGACGACCATCTGCAATTTTATGACTTTCATCGTTGCACACATTCTATGCAGGGCTCTGACCCTAGTCATAAGACAAAGAGGGCTATGAAATTCCTCTCACTTAACAGATGATGAGTCAAGGAGACAGGAACAGAACATTTCCAAAATTTAGCCGAAAGCATTCTTAAACGCTTCCAGTTTGTAACTGAGGCCAAAGGCAACATGATAAAATATTAGGATGCAGTTATGGTGCAGTTCTATCTTAATCACTAATATATTCCTTGTATTGTGATTTTTGCTTATATTATGCCCTGTGCGGGCAGTCTCTTGTGTAGTCTGTTGGTTCATATGGAATAAGTCTAGAGGGTAAATACGTTCTTGGTTGGAGTAGGTCCAAATGGGAAGGTAGTTCCATGGTGAATGTGTCCCTGGGAAAACCGACATAAGTAAGATCATAGTCCATTGGTAAAAACAGGTCAGTGAGAGAAGTAGGTTCATTACGAAAAAAAAAAAAGGCCAAGGAGGGAAAACAGGTCGATGGAGAAAATTGATCCTTCGGGACAAAGTCCATGGAGCAAAAAAACTGCATATGAAAAACAGAACCATGGTGGATAATATGTCATAAGAGAAAAGATTGGCCCGTGGTGAAAATTGGTTCATAGAGAAAATAGATCCATTATTTGATTATTGGGGCAATTGTGTCACTGAGAAAATTTATCCTTATTGGGTAAAAAGTCCATGAGGTAAAATAGATCAAGGGAGAAATGGGTATGTGTAAAATAGGTTCAAATAGGAAGATGGGTGTATTGGAAGATGGAGCCATAGTAAAAAATTGGTCTTTTGTGAAATTAATTATGTAAAGTGTGACAATTGTGCCCATGGACACAAAACTGAGCCATGGTGGAAATAAGTCGTTTGTAGAAAAAAGAACCACTGGGGAGAAAAAGTGCTCAGAGGAAAACATGTCCGTGAAGAAAAAAAATGTCTGATAGAAAATATACATGCGTGAAAAATGGACTCAGGGAAAAAAAATAAGTTCATGGGAAAACAGATCCAAAGAGGGAAACAGGATCACAGTGAATAATTTTACATGTCCTTTGGAATAATAGGTCAAATGTGGAAAATAAGTCTGTGGAGGAAAGTATTACAGAAGGTAAATAGGCTCATGATAAAAAAAAAAAAAAAACATAGTTACTGAAGGGGAAATACATTTACTGCGGAAAATGGATCCACTGGACAAATATGATGATTGGGTACTATCAGTTCAAGATTAAATGGGTTAAAGGGGAAATAGATCCGTGGATGAAAATGCCTCCATAGGGAAATAACTAGAATGATGGGGTAAATAGGACTATATTGAAAAGTACGAGTATGTTCGTTGGATATATAATGTAGTCGTATGGGAGAAAACACTGTAGGTTTAGAGGGAATATAGTTACACTTGGAAAACAGGTCTTTGGGGAAGTTAGATCCAAAGAGTAAAATGGGTCATATGAAGGAAATAAGTCCATTGGGTGAAAAGTCCATGTTGAATCACAGTGTGTGTGGAGGTTTGCCATTTGGGGTGTAGCCAGAGACGGGCTTACTATATATGTTGGTATTGTCTTATTCTGCCACTGAGCCACGGGAAATGAGCTGAATTTAAAATAAAATAAAATAAATTCCATGAAGTTAGGGTGGACAAACTAGTCACTTATCATTACAACCCACTACGCCTTCCCCAATGCGGCGGGCACACAGCACCTGACTAGCTAAACACTGTCAACCCTTCTATGCGTATTTATTTAAATGCACGAGATACCTTATATTTCCTGTGTACAGTCATAAAAACTATCGTTACCCCTCAGAGCTATGCACTATGACACAACGACGAAGTGTTGTGGAATGACCGGACAGGAAAATTTGTACCTCAAACCCGTCAATGTCAGTTATGTGAGACACAGATATTAGAATTTGTACTAGAGGTAATAAAAACTAATTAGATCGTTTGGCCTCTGTGCATAGAAACAGTATGCTTTATTATCCGGCACCGAATTCATTAAATATAAATATAACCGAATGGTCTGAAGTCGGTAACACACGCAGACGGGCAATGAGTATGTGCATCTACGCCAGACGTATGATAGTACTTCACGCGATACAAGCCAAGTTAGTAAATTTCAGTGTAATGATAATATGTATTGCTTTCAACATATAATAAATGTTGAGTAGAAGGAAAATAATAATACATGTTGAGTCTCATTGCTTTAGCATTTTGTATACCCACCCCCTGCTTCCAAAACAGCCTCTAGACGTCTGAAGCATCCATCTGAAGCATTTAACCACCCGTCTAGACAAACATATGTACTCGTGCACCCCTGCTAGATTATCATTAAAAGAAAAAAGTTGATGCCTATGGATTTAATACCCTCCAAAATAATTTATTTGTTGTATTCTACAGATAATAAGTGTTGAATAGTAGGAAAATAATATATCTGCCGAGTTTCATTATTAATCCCCGGCGGGGCGCTCAGGGTAACACAAACACATCCTATATATTTCCCCGCCATGTGGCTCATTCTTGCTCATTATTCCAACTCTTCTAATGGGATTGTGATATGGCAACACTAGGTGGAGGGGCGAACAGCAAGGACACGCCCATATAGCCCAGCTAACGTTCGTTTTGCATCGAACATTCTTGGGGTAACGATACTTTTTCTTATGACTTTAAGTACTTAATCATTCAGTCATGGAACCGTTTCTCCCAGTGTCTTTCTCGTGGTCTAAAACCTCAAGTCTTTTTGACGCGATTTATCCAGGCATCTGGGAAATGGATGATCTAGGGGAAAAAAAATAGCTTCCAGGTATTGGTTCATTTTTGTATTTCTGTGTGTATGAATGAATGCTGTATGTATGTACATATGTATGTACCTAATAAAGGCATATCGGTATGAATGTATGCATGTGTTTATTAATGCATGGATGTATGCACGTACCATCGGCACCCTTTCAGTGTGAGAGAGTAAGATACACGGACTATGGTTTACGGGAAATGACACGGTTATGTCGCTTTGTATGCTTCGTTTGTGTTGTTATCATATATTTAACAGATATATAGCTGGATTAGTCGGAGAAACATTGTACTACATGGTAACTCAATCATTTTTTTCAATTAATCTGGCATGGCAACAGTACAGATTGAACCAGAGACGAAGTATTTCATATCTTATCTGACCCCAGGGCGCCGATACTTTTTTTACCGATGGTACCTGTGTATGTATGACTGTATATTTGTATGTATATATGTTTGTTTGTATATATGCATAAAAATCTGAGATCTCTCTGGCTGTGGGAATAAACATCGTCTGTTTAGTACCTGAATGGACAGTCAAAGAACGCCAGATGTTGTTCACTTTCACATTCTCTGCCACTAGGGCAGGAGGAAAGGAGTAATGCAGAGCGCATAACGAGATACCAGGGATCGTATGTGTCAAAAATCTCAGCTGCTTTCTTGGGTAAATAATGACAGGATCTTAAGAACAATAATATGCTGGAAGTCTCTCTCTCTCTCTCTCTCTCTCTCTCTCTCTCTCTCTCTCTCTCTCTCTCTCTCTCTCTCTCTCTCACACACACACACACACACACACACACACACACACACACACACACATACACACACACTCAGAAGGAAGTAACTGGAGCGAATGAGCTTATCTATGTGGGAGCCTGCGTGAGGAGAGACTCAATCGGAGCCTGAACCTGGAACTGAGGCCAAGCCTGAGTATGAAGTTTAGTTAGTGCATCTGAGACTGAGTAAGCCAGGGAGACAGAATGAGTGAGACAAAGTGAGACCATGGCTTAATATGAGACAAAGTGAGACTGAAAAAAGAAACTGAGACAAAGAAAGATTAAGGGAGACTGAGGGTGTGAGACTCAGACTGATGCTGACTGAGTGAGTCATTCTGAGACACACTGATTGACACTGAGATTGTAAAGGATGATATGACACATGGGTAGAAATAAAGAGAAAGTAAAAGTCTTAAAGAAAAGAAAGGGAAGGAGGAAAGAGATAAGTGAGAACATGGAAGGTTATATAATAGGAGAAAAGAGAGAAGTAGCTAGGATAAGGATAAGGACTGCAGATGAGACAGAATATGTAACCAGGGAAATGGACGAAAAATTAGGGAGAGAGACAGACAGACAGACAGAGAGAGATTGAAGATACACATAAGAATATGCTAAAATGAAGAGGAATGTGTATTGAGGAATGTTTGTGGAGTGTGGAGAATGAACAGGAATATCTATCTATCTATCTATCTATAGCCCGAAGCCCTAATCCCGCAAAGGGTGGCCGCAGACAAAACGCCTCCAAGTCGCTCTGTCTCCCACAATCTGACTACCCTCCCCCCAACTCACTCCACCTTCCCTCATATACCTCTCAACTTTAGCCCTCCATCTCATCCTCGGTCTTCCCCTCCCTCTTCCTCCCTCCAATTCACTTACATACACCTTCTTAGTCAGTCTTTCATTCTCCATTCTCTCCACATGTCCAAACCAACTCAGTGTATTTCTCCTATTTTTCTCAATCACATCCACATCGACCCAACAACGTTCCTTCACTTCTTCATATACATATTGTAAATCGTGAATGATGTGCATAATAGAAATTTGTGAGTCGGAGTGAGGCTTATTATATGTTATAATAATGGAGAGAATGAGTGTGAAAAGTGGTGAAAATGGTATATCTGAATGATTCTGATGTAGGGATGAGGCGTGGTAGGCAAAGAAGGTGAATAGATGTGGCAAACGAGTGTGTGAGAAAGCAAGGTATGGAGAGTGATGAGGCTAGGGACAGGCAGCCGATCGAGCTGGTTACAAGGATTTTGTATGGAGTGTATGACAAGCGTGTGGCGCCCATGTTCTTTGCCGGCGAAAGGAAAATCTTCACACTGACTCTGGTAGATCTATGGTGAATATAATGAATATTTAGCACTGATACGAGTGACCAAACGTAAGAAGTATGCAAACGCTGCTACTAAAGGTTAATACTAGTTTTGCGTCTAACGATGTTTTTCTTACCTACACAGGGAGATTTCGAAATCCCTGAACATTACTGGTGTTGTCCTGGAATCCTAGGATGTTGAGAATCGCCCAAAAAGAGAAACCCTGCCACCCTACCACTGCCTCACCCCCACCAATACCACCATTGCCACCACTGCCATACCACCACCAACGTCGCATACCACCACCACCATCACAACCACCACCACCAAAGTCACATACCACCACCACCGCCACTACCGCTAGCAAGGTCACATGCCACCACCACCACCACCACCACCACCGGCAAGGTCACATACCACCACCATCACCACCACCACCGGCAAGGTCACATACCACCACCATCACCACCACCACCACCAGCAAGGTCACATACCAGCACCATGACCACCATCCCATACCACTATCACAGCCATGCAGTCCACACAACTACCACAATTACCTTTGCCCTCCACCCCATCAACTTTCATTAAATCAACTAGCTGGGCAATCAGCACACACACACACACACACACACACACACACACACACACACACACACACACACACACACACACACACACACCAACATACACGTAAACACCCACACAAAAGACCCCCAGCTTCTACACATACCAACCCTCCCTCACTTAAGTCAAATCATTCCCCTTCTCCTTCCACTTTTCCACTAATTCGAGCTAAAATCAAAAGAACTCCCACACACTAAAACCCCCATTAACTACAGTTTATTGGGATGTCATTTCGTCCAGTGCAAGTGAAGATAATTACAAACTTTATAAAAGTTTTGGTGAACAGGGCAGTTTTAAGGTGGAAAAATTAATAACGGCGATGGGGAAACTGAGTGTTCTGTTTGATGTATAGGGCTGAATGAGAGGGAGAGAGAGAGAGAGAGAGAGAGAGAGAGAGAGAGAGAGAGATGAAGGAATGAAAAGAAATTAGTCATGGTAATGAAAATCCGTTTGTGTTTGGACAAAGGGTCTTGTGTTATTAAGGATTTCAGCCAGCCTGAAAGACAAACAAGTTTTTTAACTAATTCATTTTTAACAGAATTATTCTTTGTAGGGTTTTCACTTAGATATTCATTATAGTTTGTCTCCAAACTTTCTTCCAGCTGGATGGGTGAAAATAAAAATATCAACAGGTAATCTTATATATAATAAAGTATATAAGTAAGGCATCCAATGCTGTGGAAAAGTTGAGTGTGTTAGAATCGTAAGAAAAATATTCAACGATTTTTATTCCGATGGACGAGGTAACTAAAATATTTCTCTCTTGCTAGGCACCGAGGAGAGTTGGGGAGGGACACCTTCACTTAGCGGCACCGATATAACTAGACAACGACTATACAAACGCCCCTTATCTCTCTCCCAGTCCATCGAAAAAATGATGGTGGACTGCAGGAGCGGGAAACCTTTGGCCTGCAGTCCACTAGGCACCTGTCCAAATGAACCTGGGGGGAATAGGTCCAAATGGAAAAGCAGTTCCATGGGGAATGTGTCCCCTGGGGAAGAAGACATGTTAGATCATAGATCCAGTGGTAAATATAGGTCAGTGAGAGAAATACGTCCATAAAAAAATAAATGCCCATGAAGGGAAAATAGGTCGATGGAGAAAATTGATCAATCGGGACAATTCCATGGAGGAAAAAACTGCATATGAAAAACAGAATCATGGTGGATAATATGTCATAAGAGGAAAGATAGGTCCATGGTGAAAATTGGTCCATGGAGAAAACAGGTCCATTATTTGATTATTGAGAAAACTGTGTTACTGAGAAAATTTATCCGTATGGGGTAAAAAGTACATGAGATAAAGTAGATCAAGGGAGAAATGGGTATATGGGTAAAATAGGTTCAAGCAGGAAGATGAGTGTATTGGAAAAATAGGGCCAAAGTGAAAAATAGGTCTCTTGTGAGAATATGTAAAGTGTGACCAATGTGCCTATGGATTCAAAACTGGTTCATGGTGAAAGTAATTTCATGGATGGGAAATAGGTCGTTTGTAGAAAAATGAACCACTGAGGAGAAAAAGTCCACAGAGAAAAACATGTCCATGAAGAAAAAAATGTCTGGTAAAAAATGTACATGCGTGAAAAATGGACTCAGGGGAAAACAATAAGTTCATGAGGAAACAGATCCAACGAGGGAAATAGGATCACAGAGTGAATAATTTAAATGTCCTTTGGAAAAATAGGTCAAATGTGGAAAATAAGTCCATGAAGAAAATTATGACAGAAGGTAAATAGGCTCATGATAAAAAAAAAAAAAAAAAAAAAGGTTCCTGAGGGGGAAATAAATGTATTGCGGAGAACAAGTCCACTGGAAAAATAGGCTGATGGGGTACTATCAGTTCAAGATGAAGGGGAAAAAGGGCCATGGATGAAAATACCTCTATAAGGAAAGAGCTACAATGATGGGGTAAATGGAACAATATTGTAAATTATGTTCGTTGGTGATATACTGTAGCCACAAGGAGGAAAAATACCATAGGTTTTGAGAGAACATTGGTCTATAGGGAAAATAGGTCTTTGGGGACGTTAGATCCAAGGAGTAAAATAGGTCCATGAAGGAAAATAGGTCCATTGGGTGAAGAAAATAAGTCCATGAGAATCATAAGGTGTGGGTGATGTCCCATTTGCGGTGTAGCCAGAGAGGGGCTTACTGTATATGTTGGTACTGTCCTGCTCGACAGCAAAAAAAATCCGAAAATTTCCGTCAAGGTGGACAAACTAGTCACTTCTCCTCACAACCCACTGCCTCTATGCCTTCCCCAGTGCGGCGGGCACACAACACCCGGCTAGCCAAACACTGTCAATCCTTCTATGCTTATTTGCTGAAATGCACGAGATAACTAATATATTCTGTGTACGTACATAATCATTCAGCCATGCAACAGCTTCCCTCAATGTCTTTCCCGCAGTCTAAAACATCAAGTCTTTTTGGCACGATGTGTCCAGGCAGTTGGGAAGTGAATGATCTAAATTTTGTCTTCCTTTTGACCAGTTCATCTAGGGGAAAATATAGCTTTCGGGTATTGGTTCATTTTTGTATTTATATGTGTGTGAATGCATGCAGTATGTATGTATATATGTATGTACCCAATGAAGGCGTATCTGTATGAATTTGCAAGTATTTATTAAAGCATGTATGTATGCATGTACCTGTGTGTGTATGACTGTATATATGTATGTATGTATGTTTGTATACATGCATGTAAATCTGAGATCTCTCTGGATGTGGGAATAAATATCGCCTGTTTAGTACCTGAATGGACAGGTCAAAAACGCCGGATGTTGTTCGTTTTCATCATCTTTGCCACAAGGGCAGGAGGAAAGCAATAAAGCAGAGCGCATAACAAGACACCAGGGATCGTATGTGTCAAAAATATCAGCCACTTTCTTGGGTAAATAATAGCAGGATCTTAAGAACAATAATAAGCTGGAAGTCTCTCTCTCTCTCTCTCTCTCTCTCTCTCTCTCTCAGAAGGAGGTAACTGGGAGCGAATGAGCTAATCTAAGAGGGAGCCGTGCGTGGATAGAGAATCAGTCAGAGGCTGAGCCTGGGACTGAGGCCAAGCTTGACTGTGAAGTTCAGTGCATCTGCGACTGAGTGAGCCAGGGAGACAGACTAAGACTAAGTGAGACTATGGCTACAAATGAGATAAAGTGAGACTGAAAAGGGAAACTGAGGCAAAGGAAGATTAAGGAAGACTAAGGATGTGAGTCATACTGAGGCTAAGTGAGAGTCACTGTAATGCACACTGATTGAGACTGAGGTTATGAAAGAAAGCATGACAAATGGGCAGAAATAAAGAGGAAGAAGTCATCTATCTATCTATATACCTAGGCGCTTCCCACAAGAAAGGGAGGTAACCGAAACAGGACGACACACTCCCAATTTACTCATCCACACGAAACATTCATTCACATATTAGCCCCATTGGGAGAAGGGACAGATCTTCACCATACCACACAGCATGAGGGTCAACTGCGCAGTGCAGTCAGCGACATCCGCAGCAGGGCAAGACAGTAGAGCTGGTTTACCCCTGTCACATCATAATGGACCCATCCCCATACCTGCATCGCTTTAGGAGAGAGAGGGGATGCGTGGATCAGGTGTCTGTGGTGAGACAGGTTTGTGAAAAGTATTTAGTGAAAGGTCGGATGTGTTTTGGGCGTTAATGGATTTAGAGAAAGCGTATGATAGAACTGATAGGGAGGCTTTGTGAACTGCTTTACGACTCTATGGACTTGATGGTAGGTTGCTAAAAGGAGTGAAAAGTTTTTATTTAAATAGTAGAGCGTGTGTAAGACGGGGAAATACTGTGAATGATTGGTTTCCCGTGAGAGTGGGGCTGCGACAGGAATGTGTGATGTCGCCTTGGTTGTTTAATATTTATATGGATGGTGTTGTAAGGGAGGTGAATACAAGAGTGTTAGGTGGAGGTCTGAGTCTGGTGAATGCTGATGGTAGTGAATGGAATCTGAGTCAGTTGCTGTTTGCGGATGATACTGCACCGGTTGGCTGATTCATAGGAAAGACAGACAGTTGGTGGAGTAGTTTGGAAAGGTGTGTGAAAGGAGGAAATTGAAAGTAAATGAGAAAAAGAGTAAAGTGATGAAGTGTACAAGGTTGGTAGATGGTAGCAGGATGAATATAGTTTTGAATGGTGAGTTGCTTGAGGAGGTAGAGTATTTTAAGTATTTATGGTCACATCTTGCTATGGATGGAAGAACAGATGCAGAAGTGAAGTTTAGAATGAATGAAGTAGGACAGGTGCTGGGAGGAATGACAAAAATGTTTAGATGTCGTTCACTTAGAATGGATATAAAGAGACGGCTGTAAAAGGGTGTTGTGATACCGACTGCGTTATATGGGGCTGAAACATTAAATATGGGCGTAGCGAGAGGAAAAGTTTGAATGTAATGGAGATGAGGTGTCTGAGGAGTATGTGTGGAGTGACGCGTATGTATTGAGTGAGAAATGATGAAGTGCGCAGGAGAACTGGAGTTTTGCGGGAGATGGTTCACCGAGTTGAGCAGAGGGTGTTGCGATGGTTTGGGCATATGGAGAGAATGGATAATAAGCAATTGGTGAAAAAGATAACTGGATCGGCTGTGAGACGTGTAAGGCTGAGAGGAAGACCACGAATCGAATGGTTGGACAGAGTGAAGAGATCGTTGGATGCGAGAGGAATGTCTGTTGAGCAAGGAAGAGTAGTTGCACTTGATAGAAATTATGGGAGAGAAATTGCGAATGATAAAATGATGACGCAGCCCTGAGGGGATAAGTCATAATGGGAAGAAAAGGAAGGAGGAAAGGAGATGTTAAGAGAGAGCATGGAAAGGTATATCGTACGAGAAAAGACAGAAATAGATAGGAGAGTGATAAATAATGAAAATGAGACAGAATATATAACCAGGGAAGAGGAAGAAATAATGAGAGAGAGAGAGAGAGAGAGAGAGAGAGAGAGAGAGAGAGAGAGAGAGAGAGAGAGAGAGAGAGACGCTGGATGAGAAGGAAAAATTCGTTTGATGATACAATACGTATGTGCTAAAAATGATGAGGAATGTGTATTTAGGAACGTTTGTGGAGTGCGGGAAATGAACAGGAATATTAATACTGTAATTCGTGAGTGATGTGCGTTATGGAAAGTTGTGGACAGCAGAGCGGGAAACAGGCTTAGTATGTTATAATAATGTGAAGAGAATGGGTGTGAAAAGAATGGTAAAAAGGGTATATCTGAGTGGGTCTGAAGTAAGGATGAGGCGTGATAGGCCAAGAAGGTAGATAGATATGGCAAATGAGTGTGTGCGAAAGCGAGGTATGGCGAGTGATGAGGCTAAGGAACTGGCAGCCGGTCGAGCTAGTTACAACAATTTTGTATGGAGTGTATGACAAGCGTGTGGCGCCCGTGTTCATTGCCGGCAAAACGAAAATCGTCACACTGACTCTGGTAGATTTATATTGAATATCATGAATATTCGGTACTGATACTAGTTACTAGACATAAGTAGCATGGAAACGCTGCCACTGCAGATTAGTAACATTTTCTTTTTTTTGGTTTAACGATATTTTTCTTATGTACACCGGGAAAATCTGAAATCCCTGGAAAACACTGATATTGTCCTGGAATGACAGGTTGAGAATCACCCAAAAGGAGAAACTCTACCACCCTAGCATTACCAGACCCCCAACAATACCACCATTACAACCACTGCCATACCACCAGCAAAGTCACATACAACCACCACCATCCCATACCACTATCACAGCCATGCAGTCCACTGAACTACCACAATTACCTTTGCCCTCCACTCCATCAACTTTCATTAAATCAACTAGCAGGGCAGTCAGCACACACACACACACACACATACACAAAAGGTCCCCCAGCTTCCAAATACACAAAACCCTCCCTCACTTCAAATAAAATCATTCCCCCTCTCTTTCCATTTTGCCACAAATTGGAGCTGAAATCAAAAGAACTCCCACACAGTAAAACCCCCATTAACTATAGTTTATTGAGATGTCATTTCGTTCAGTGCAAATGAAGGCTATTGCAAACACTTTAAAAGCTTTTGTGAACAGGGCAATTTTAAGGTGGAAATATTAATAATGGTGATGGGGAAACTATGTTGTGTTTGATGTAAAGGGCTGAGAGAGAGAGAGAGAGAGAGAGAGAGAGAGAGAGAGAGAGAAGCAAATTAGTCATGGTTGTGGAAAATCGTGTGTGTTTGGCTAAAGGATGTGGTGCCTTTCTTATTAAGGATTTAGCCAACTTATACGACAGATTCTTGTCTCCAGCTCTCCGTTCCTTTGTGTTCTATCCTTCGGGGCTGTTCGGCCAGAATGCCTAGAGAACAACTTCTTATACGACAGACAATTTTCCTAACCAAGTCACCTATTTCATAATTATTTTATGCGTGATTATTAACCATAGCTTGTGTCTAAACTTTTTGGTAGCTGCATGGGTGAAAATAAAAATACCAACAGGTAAACTTATGTATTATAAAGTATATGAGTAAAGCTTCCGATGTAGAGGAAAAGTGCAGCGTGTTAGAAAAAAAAAAAAAAAAAAAAAAAGAAAGGAAAGAAAAATGATCAAATGTTTTTCTTTCGATGGGCGAGTTAACTAAATCATCTAACTCAAGCTAGGCTCCGGAGGGAGCTGGGGAGGGACACCTTCACGTAGCGGCACCGAAATAACTAGACAACGGTTATACAAATTCCTCTCATCTCTACTTCAGTCCGCTGAAACAAGGATGATGGACTGCAGGAGCGGGGAATCTTTTGCCTGCAGTCTACTCGGCTCCCGTCCAAATGAACCTGGGGCAACAACCACCACCACCACAACTGCAACAGCAGCATCTATGGCTACCATATGAGGGTTTTACTTAGCTGTGGGAGAAAATTGTAGATAAAGATGTGAAAACTATTCCATAGAGGTATTAAATGATCTGATTTTAAAAAGTAAACTAGTCCAGATATTTTCTTTTTTCATTGGCCCTTTTTGTACTATGTGCATTAATTTGATGTAGTAGGTGATCGAAAAAGTGGGGTTTTGTATGATTTAATTCCCTCTATTTTGTCAAGTGGAAAGAGTTAAATTCTTAAAAGCACATCTGACCATCTACCGCATCAAGAACCCACAAAGGCCCGATGAGTTCTGGAGAGCCTATGTGAGTGAGGGCAAAGGGATGGAATGTCAAAGTGTATGAGTGATGGAGGTGTAAACTGGAGAAGATGCAGCCTGATTGCGGAGGACAGGATGACATGGAGGTGATTCGTTTGCGACCACCTTTTTCGGGATTAACGCGCCTGGTTATATATATATATATATATATATATATATATATATATATATATATACACACACACATATATATATATATATATATATATATATATATATAGATAGATAGATAGATAGATAGATAGAGAGATAAATAGATAGATAAAAAGATACATGGAATGATTGATTGATGCGTTGGTTAATTGATGGATGGAGTGAGTGATTGATACAAAAGACGAGGAGTGGCAAAATTTAGAGAGAAGAGAGAGAGAAGTAAGAGCGACCGGAGATAACGTGAAGAATGGAATAGAAATGGGAAGACGAATAAACTGATAATCGTACGGTAAAAGAGGGTTGATGATGGCTAACTTAAAACGGTGATTTACCTGAAAATATTATCATCATGTATATTGCAATCTGACTACCAACAGATGGTTTTATTCAGTTTAGGAAAGGCTTTTTGAAGTAAATGGGGTTAGACACTGTCAAACCTTTATCAACCCTTCCACTACACGCTGCTCCCGTAAGCTACTGTATTTCATATCGTGTGGTGGCATCAGTCATGCAATGTAAAGTGGTCTTGGTAAAAGGGTTATGCGAAATGGGCACGAGAATAAATAATAAAAAGTAATAGAAGTGAAAATAGACAACATAATAGTATAATGATAAGAAAGAAGACGGCAAAGACTAGCGTAATGGGGATTGTGAAGCTTAAGAACAAATCCAACATAAGGGATGATTAACCTTTTCCACCCGATAACATGTTTATGTGTTTCCTTGCTACCATCAGACGATTCAGGTTGGGAAATGTATACCTTATTGAAGGGGTTAATGAAGACTGCATCAAATCCCGGCTATTCGCTAAGTCCCTCCTTAACCTGAATACCGCTTAAAAATAAACAAACATGAGATCGTTGTGATGAACATGTGGGATGGGTGACCAAGGAAATTACAGAATGAAAGAAGGAAAAATGGAATATATTCATGGCAACAAAAGAATCACTTAGGGCTTAACAATGAGGGAAGAAAATACCTAAGGGAAAGGCGAAGAAAATATTATGTATGGTTACGGAAAATGGAGAGAGAGAGAGAGAGAGAGAGAGAGAGAGAGAGAGAGGACAAATAGAATGTGGTAATGAAAAGAAGCTATAACGGTAATGGAAATTCAACTGTGTTTGGCCAACGTGTTTGCTGTCGCTTTCAATAATGATTTTTTCGCTTTTCTGAAATACACAGTTGAGAACGTCTACAGTCATATGATATGTTTTCAGTTTTATTTTTCATGTTACCGCCATATCAGCTTAGGCTAAACGGCTTGTATTGAAGGAGTATATGGAAAGTAGAATATATATATATACATATATATATATATATATATATATATATATATATATATATATATATATATATATATATACATATATATATATATATATGCCGATGATGCGGTGCTACTTGCAGATACCGGACAAGAACTTGGTAGACTTGTGCAGAGTTTTGCTGTCTCTGAGAGTCGTGCCTTGAGAGTAAACGTAGAAAAAGTAATGCGATGGTAATCGAGCAAGAACGTGACTCCCAGTGTTATGCTGCAGTGAATGGAGAGAGACTGCAAGTGGTGAGACAGTTCAGATACCTTGGTACAGTGATGGAAAAGAGAGAAAAATGTGCAAAAGGAGTGGAAAGTAGACTGACACAGTGAAGGAAAGTACCGCAGCTGATGCTATGAAGGCCTTAAAAAAAGAAAAAAGAAAAAAAAAAGCTTGAGTGTTTCAGCTGCCTGAGGCTTACATGAAGGAGTGTTAACACCAACTTTAACATAATGATTTGAGACTATGGTGTGGCATGAAAATGAGAAGTCAAGAGTGAAAGCTGTGGAGATGGGATTGCTGAGGAATGCACGTGGAGTACAGTGGATAGGATACGAAATAATGTGATTCGTGAAAGATGTGGAATAAGGAAGTCGGTGTACACCAGAATCGAAGAGAGCGTACTGAAATGGTATGGTCATGTGGGGAGAACAGATAACAACAGAGTGGTGAAAAAGGTATATCTGAGTGAATTTGAAGGAGGGAGGGGGGGGGAGGAACGCCAAGGAGTTGATGGAGGGATACGGTGGATGAGTGTGTGAGGAAGAGAGGTATGGGAGTCGGTGAGGCTAGGGGACTGAAAAGACATCGAGCTAGCTGGATGAATGTTGTGAGAAGCGCATGGTCAGGGATTTGGCATCCCTTTTTAACGTGGCAGCGTTCGGACTGACTCCATCGGATACGTTTACGTGAAGCTACAAAATGAGGTGAAAGTTTTTGGCCTTTCAGATAGGGCCACGATTCCGGGGTGTGGTGAAATGCTGAAGCATGGGGGAGAGATAGCAGTAGAATGGATGTGGAGGATGTGCAGATTGGCCTGGGAGGACGGCAGAGTTCCAGAGGACAGGGTGACAGGTATAATTATACCCCTGTACAAAGGAAAAGGGGAAACAGAAGTGTGTGGTAATTACAGGGGCATTTGTCTTCTAAGTGTAATAAGAAAAGTGTATGGTTGGATGCTTTTTGACAGTGTTAGGGAAAGGAATTAGTTGGTGAAGAACAGGGTCGTTTTAGGAAAGGAAGAGGTTGCATAGATCAGATATTCTTCATAAGTCTTTAGTGGAAAAGTTTCTAGAGAAGGAAAAGAAGTTGTGTGCAGCCTCCATGGATTTGGAGAAAACATATGACAGGATGGACAGACAAGGAATGTGGATAATATTAGGAATAACTGGAGTAAATGGGAAGATGTGGAATGCAGTGAAGTATGTATGAGGGGGCTAAGGTTGCAGTATGTGTGGATAGTGAATTGGGTGAATTTTTCTATTTGAAGGTTGGACTGAAACAGGGATGTGTCATGTCCCCAACTCTGTTCAATCTCTATATGGATGAGGTTATTATATAGATACAAGGTAGGACACTTGATGTTGGAGCAACTTTAATGAGAGAAGTCAACGTTTGGAAACTCCCTGTACTGTTGTCTGAAGATGATAGTGTATTGTTAAGTGAAGACGAAGGGGAACTGCAAGGCTTGGTGAATGAGTTTGGAAGAGTGTGTAAGAAACGGAATCTAAAGGTGAATTTGGGGAAGAATAAAGTTATGGTCTTCGAGAGAAATGACGGAACTGGAAGTACAGTGATGATGGATAATAAGGAAATGGAAAATGTGAGTGCATTTAAGTACTTGGGTAGCGTGGTGAGTAAGGATGGAAGTTAGCAGAATGAAGCGTTTGAAAGGGTACAACAAGGAAGAAAGGTTGCTGGTTCTTTGAAAGCGGTGATAAGGGACAGGGAAGTGGGCATGGAAGTAAAATAGTCATTGCATGACATTAGTGTGATACCAGTTCTAACGTATGGAAGTGAACTTGGACTGCGCAGGAAGGACACAAGTCAAGAGTGAGAGCAGTGGAAATGAGTTATTTGAGAGGAGCATGTGGAGTCACATGTGGAGATAGACAATTGAGGAAGTGAAGGAGCGTTGTGGTGTGGATGGGGATGTGATACAAAGCGTTAAGAGAAATATATTGAGGTGGTTTGGCCATGAGAAGAGGATAGAGAGTGAGAGACTAGTGAGGAGAGTGTATGTAATTGAGATGGAGGGAGTGAGAGGGAGGGGGAGGCCAAGGATGTGATGGAGGGTTGGAGTGGGGAGGTATGTGAGAGAGGGAGTTGTGATCTGGAAGGACGGCAGTTAAATGGCAGGGGATAGGGCGACGTGGAGGCTATTTGTTTGTGGTCACCCTTTACGGGATTAAGGTGTTTGACAATAAATTGATAGACTTACAAAGATAACATGTTTATAAGGTAAAGAAATTTGCAATTGGCACGATAATCGGTGGCTGGGTATCTTCTAAAACAGAAAGTGAATCTGTTCAAAACGACCTTGACAAGTAAAGACTATTGAGTGAAAAATGGCAGAGCAAAATCTAGCGTACACAAAAATATAGCAGAGCACTTCGGCGACAAAAACATTAAAAATGAGTGCCGAATATATATAAAAAAAGGAAAGGAAAGACGTAAGGGATCTAGGCGATATTAACAGTAAATACCTTTAAAAAAAAATGTATAAGGAATAACACAGGTAACTACCGTACTTCCCGTGTCATAGGGTGCACTTTTTTCCACAAAAATTACCTTAAAAATCACCCTGCGTCCTAAGACACGTGGCTGGAGCAGCACACGAAGATATATTTATATATACAAGACCATAAAATATTTGCGATACCTCGGAAAGGCTCTGTCACGAATCAAATTCGCGACATTTCCCTTTTGTGAGAAACCACGAACTATTAGTGGAAAGCTCACTGTGTATCGCTCAGTTAACCGTTTCTCTCTCCATTTCGGTGGTATACTTTTCAAAACATTCGTCACTGTTTCAAAAGTGACCGATCTAATGCACGTCATTGAATGCTCTAATGAGCGATATTATTGTTTCTTTATTGTTTGCCCCTGCTTGCCTCAACCGTTAGCCACACCTTTTTCCGCTGTGCGTCCTACCCATACATCGTATTTGAATTCAGTCCAGTGTCTGCTGTGATGGAGTGAGGTTCTGTGCTCCAGCAGTGAGAGGTCAGCTAGCACCCAGGCTCCACTAGACTACAGTTCTCCAGGCTCCCACCCTTCGTTGGTGATACACTGCATTCATTGACCAGTATTTTCTTTTCGTTTTTCCTAGACTTAAGAGTTTAGTTAAGGTGTTTTTCCTAGGCGTAAGAATTTAGCTTTTGAGTGAGTGAGTGAGTGCGATCTCATTCATTTGATTTTGAAATGTAACGTTAAATTTATTTTGTAATCAATAAATTTAACAGTTCTTTTTCTTGAGCTTAATGTAATGTAAACTCGTGTTTCATTTCTCCACAATTAAGCTTATTTCTCTTATAGCTCCTAGCTTGCATAAACGTTTGCCATTCATAACTGGTACTTAGGCCAGTCTTGTTGTATTAAACTTAAAATCCGTTGTGCCTCCTAGGAGTTAAGCATCAACAAGAACCTGATATTATTATTAGTATTAGTTATTTATTGTCAGGGGTGAAGTAACTTTCTCCAGAGGATAACAGTACTAATAACAGCAATTGAGTAATTAGTCTCTGCTGTGTACTGTTGAGAAAGTTTATAAATTCTCGTTCTTAGAGAATCGTGCGAAGCAAGCCAGCATAAAGTAATCATTGCATGATTTAGCAAGACACTTCTTGTCTCTGCTGTTCAGTATTATTGAACATTATCATCATTTAAATAATATTTGGATATATTTAAAAACCCCGTGACGATTGGCGACCTCATTCCAGGATATTAACTCCTAGCTTTAAAGCTATTCATGAGATAGTGCTCACTCGTTCATATTTAGGTATTTATCATTAAAGTTTATAGGCACAAGTTTACTGGTGTTTACCGTTAATTTAGCAAGTGAATTTTTGCTTTATTAATCCACAGAGTACTTAACTCTATTTAGCACTTTATTCTTGGTAACGCCAGACGATTTTATTCGCTCCTGGGTAGCCACCGTACCCATTGCGTTAATTATCGAGTCTTCCCAGTCATTTGCATTTTTGCTTTATTTTTTGCCAGTTAACTAGATAAGACTGGTCACCACTAGCTTGTGTCTGTATTCTTTACTTGTGTTATTAGTATTCGTTTGCGAATCAGCAGTCAGTACTCAGTTTCGGCTTGCTCGGTAAATTAGCGACATGGCTACCACCATATTTTTACAGGAAGCCAAAGATATGGGTCTTACAAACCCAACTGAAATTAAAGAGTACATACTCTCACGGCATAATATTGACCAGCGGCTTGAGAATGATGCCCGTGAAGAGCGTAAGATTCAGCGCGAATATGAGCGAGAACAACGCGAATACGAGCGGGAACAACGTGAATATGAACGTGCCGAATGTGAGACACGAGAAAAACATGAGCTTGAGGTTTTGAAGCTCAAGCGAGATTCCTTGGCTTCAGATACATCTGGTGCAGTTGGTCAAAGCTCCACAAGCGTTCTCCCTGCACATGTCCTGGCGACCCCGCGCATCAAGCTTCCTTCATACAAGGAAGGCGAGCGAATTGAGCCATACATAGCTCGTTTTGAGGACATGGCAGACATGTACCAGTTCGATGATGCAGCTAAGCGGCTCCAATTTCTTAGTTTATTTGAGGGCCCTGCCCTCGATATTCTCTACAGAATTCGTGGAGACAATCTCACGTATGAGATGATGAAAGCTGCACTCATTAAAGCGTATGGTCTCACAGTAGACGACGCCAAAGTTCAGTTCATGCGAGCTCGTCTCCAAGACAAGAAGACAGCTGTTCAGTTCCTCGACCATCTTACTGCTTACTTAGGTGAGTGGATGGAGAAAGATGAAACTCCTTCCACGCGTGAGGGGATAATTGACCTTATGCTGCATACACAGCTAGAGAGGTTGTGGCCTGCTGAGCTCATAGCACAGCTTAAGATCTGCCAGGTGAAAGATGCCAGCCAAATGGCAGAAAAGGTTGACGCGTACTTCACTGCATAAGGGTATCAAACTCGTAAGCAAAACACCTGGAACAGCAGAAAAGATACTGCCAAATCTGGGAAGCCGTCTCAGACTGAACCCCAGCAACAAGGCCATTCTCAGAATAATGGCCAAGGTCCAAAACCGCAGTGGAAGGACCAGGGGCAAAACACTCAGAAACCTGAGTGGAAGAGGTACAACAAGTACCCTAACCAGCAGCAGTATCAGCCACGCAACCGACCGTCGGGACAAACTTTTTCACCACCAGCTCAAAAGAGGCAGGAAGCAAACGCAGCCTTCATTCCTCAGCAGCAGCACGGTGGTCACGTCCCTACCAGTATGGGTACTCCCCCACAGTTCACTAGTCCCACAGTGACAGTGAACCCCCCTCCACAGATGGCCAATGTTCCATCTTCCCAGGCAGTGAGTACAACCCCTCAAGTATACAATTCTCAAGGCACAATGTTTGCCGCATCAATTCAGCAGCCTCATGAGTGGCTAGCTGCTTCCTCCACAGGCCCTCCCACAGGTGACAGTACCTACCTTGTTCAGCCAGGGTTTGTGGGAGGCATTCCTGTGAAGGTCCTGAGAGATAATGGTTCCTCAGGTTGCTCTGTCAAGCAGAGTCCAGTTCGGCCTGAGCAGTATACAGGTCGACAGATCCATGCAAATCTTATTGATGGATCAGTGAGATTGTTCCCTGAGGCATGTATCCAGGTGGCATCTCCATTTTATACTGGTACGACACTCGCAGTTGTCATGCCAGAACCCTTATTTGACCTTATAATAGGCAATATTTTCGGTGTCAAGGATAGTTGCACCATAGATGACGCTACTCAGACTTCGGCTGCTGCGGTAACATGAGCCATGGCTGAGGCTCCAGACTGTGTCACTCCAGTGATCATTGAATCACCGCAAGATCTGATATGTAGCCAACTTGTTGTACAAGAACAACATTCAGACCTGACACTTCTTGCCGTGCGGAACAAACAAAAGGGTCAAGTGATTAAGTATTCACAGGGAGGTCGAGCCAAGTTCCTTCGCAAACAAGGACGGCTCTACCCTGAGTCACGAACACCTGAGGGCGAGGTTCAACTGCAGTTTGTCGTTCCCGCCAAGTACTGCCTAGCAGTGTTACAATGGGGTCATTGTTCAGTCTCAGGAGGTCACATGGGCAAAGGGAAGACCCAGGGCCGTATCCGAGCCGACTTTTTCTGGCCAGGGATGGGACAAGACATAGATAGTTTTGTGCGTTCCTGCAGTGTGTGTCAAAGTAACACCACTAATCAGGGACATGTCCTTCCTGTGCCGTTTGTAACCACACCCGTAATCTCTGAGTCAGTTGAGAGACAGGGTAGTGGTGAAGTGGGTGCAGACCTGATGCCCATTGGCCCCACAGGACACAGTATGTCCAGGGCCTGTACATACATATTATGTACCGTAAGTTAAGGGAAGTTTGAGAACTCTGCAGAGGTGACTTGAGGCTACGGAAGCCTGAGTTTGCACAAGGATTCTCAGCTCCCCGATATTAATATAAGTACTGTAGGTTAAGGGGGATGAGAGAACTCAGCAGAGGCGAGTCGAGGCTACGGAAGCCCGAGTTTGCACAAGGATTCTCAGCTCCCCGATATTAATATAAGTACTGTAGGTTAAGGGGGAAGTTCGAGAGGAACTCCGCAGAGGCGACTCGAAGCTACGGAAGCCCGAGTTTGCACAAGGATTCTCAGCTCCCCGATATTATTATAGGCACTAGGTTAAGGCACAGGTTGAGGACCTGTGTGCAGTTCGAGGCTACATAAGACCGAGTTTGCATAGGGATTCTCAACTTGCCGACACTAATTAATGGCGACCTCGAATGTACGAAGCTTAGGCTGTCACTCGTATTTTTCAGCTAAAGCGTACTTTTCGTAGCATGTACTGATTGCTAGGCAGAGAGAGTAATTGTAACGTAATAAGAATTTTTGTCTCATTGACACTTTTGATGCTCCACCTTAATTGATTTTGCAGGTACAGCAATGGGTGTAGCAGTTTTGCTGTGCGGGCCAGCTGATCGTCTGCCACACACTGCCGCCTCTTCTCCTCTGCCTTCGTCGTTGCCATATTATTAATATTTACCATGTCATTTTACACGTAGGTACAGTTACACTACAACTGTCACACCTACACCATGTATTACGTACATTACGCTACACAACAATTAGTTGTCAGTGTAAAGGTACCGAACTTTTGCTCAGTTTGACCTGAGTACAGGATTTTCACCGTCGTCACGGAGTTTTTTTCCCTCAAGCTTGCTTCTATTAACGTAAATACGAGTTTTTTTTCGCTCACTGGCGACTGCGACTTTCTCCTGTAGGAGGATAGCACACACACCACAGTGTGAATCTTGTGTGACTGAGTTAGGATTTATATGTATGCATATTGAAATCTTTTTCTGAAGAAAGAAAGATTTGATTTTCATGGGGTGTAATGTCACGAATCATATTCACGACATTTCCTTTTTGTGAGAAACCACGAACTATTAGTGGAAAGCTCACTGTGTATCGCTCAGTTAACCGTTTCTCTCTCCATTTCGGTGGTATACTTTTAAAAACATTCGTCACTGTTTCAAAAGTGACCGATCTAATGCACGTCATTGAGTGCTCTACTGAGCGATATTATTGTTTCTTTATTGTTCGCCCCTGCTTGCCTCAACCGTTAGCCACACCTTTTTCCACTGTGCGTCCTACCCATACATCGTATTTAAATTCAGTCCAGTGTCTGCTGTGATGGAATGAGGTTCTGTGCTCCAGCAGTGAGAGGTCAGCTAGCACCCAGGCTCCACTAGGCTACAGTTCTCCAGGCTCCCACCCTTCGTTGGTGATACACTGCATTCATTGACCAGTATTTTCTTTTCGTTTTTCCTAGACTTAAGAGTTTAGTTAAGGTGTTTTTCCTAGGCATAAGAATTTAGCTTTTGAGTGAGTGAGTGAGTGCGATCTCATTCATTTGATTTTGAAATGTAACGTTAAATTTATTTTGTAATCAATAAATTTAACAGTTCTTTTTCTTGAGCTTAATGTAATGTAAACTCGTGTTTCATTTATCCACATATAGCTTATTTCTCTTATAGCTCCTAGCTTGCATAAACGTTTGCCATTCATAACTGGTACCTGGGCAAGTCTTGTTGTATTAAACTTAAAATCCGTTGTGCCTCCTAGGAGTTAAGCATCAGCAAGAACCTGATATTATTATTAGTATTAGTTTTTTATTGTCAGGGGTGAAGTAACTTTCTCCAGAGGCTAACAGTACTAATAACAGCAATTGAGTAATTAGTCTCTGCTGTGTACTGTTGAGAAAGTTTATAAATTCTCGTTCTTAGAGAATCGTGCGAAGCAAGCCAGCATAAAGTAATCATTGCTTGATTTAGCAAGACAATTCTTGTCCCTGCTGTTCAGTATTATTGAACATTATCATCATTTAAATAATATTTGGATATATTTTAAAAACCCCGTGACAGGCTCATTATGGTCGTCTCACTCGGCTGTTTGTTTACTTTGGGTCGGTTAAGCTCGGTTTCGTTGTTGTTGTGTGGTTGATAACACAACTACAGTTTTAACTACGACACTCTAAGTTTTAGTATATGATTAAAAAATGACTTCTTTTAATATGTGTGCTTTACTTACCATTATCTTGGAATAATTCAGAGGTCAGTGGGTGACGAAAATTCCGATGAATCGAAATCTCTACAGTCCACACAACAAAGTCAGCTGACATGGTAAGCGTGTGTTTAAACATATATATATATATATATATATATATATATATATATATATATATATATATATATATATATATATATATATATATATGTTTGTTATGGCTGTGTTATTATTATACCAGGTAATGAAGTGGACAATAGCTAATACATTGGAAGAATGACTAAATATGTTCATAGATAATAAGTAGCAAGAGCATGAAGGTAGTAAATATAGTAGTGGATTCGTGAGTCATCTTTGCTGATGTTCCTTGATTATTTCCTTCCTATTTTTTTCTGGATATTGCCTTGTCTGTTTGGGGTAGCGTCCAGTGTTAAGGGGCGTCCTATGACACGGGAAGTAGGGTAGATGTTCGACTTCACTGTAAGGAACGTCGATTACTGAAAGCTCTAAGTAATAAGTAACAGTTAACTTCGATCACAGAACACTCTAAGTAATAAGTATGTAACCTTTACACATCATTTTCTAGGTCAGAACCTTACACATCATTTTGGCCCAGAGCCTTAGTAACAACTAAGAAGTACTGGAGAAAATTTATTCCACTGAAATATTTTCCGTAGAAAAAACTGCTATATATACGAAATATATTTTAAGTAAAGTTACTATATTGAGACGATATAATACAAGTACATGGAATTAGTAATATATCTGATGACGTCACCTGTGAAAATGTGTTCATAATACAGAATAGTCCTGACACTAAAAATAATGGGATGAAATTCATAGGAATGCACTGAGACAGTATAGAAAAAAAAAAATAATATTCCCATAGTCGAACTATTGAATAATTTATCGATAACAGTTATTAAGACAAAAACTTTGGAAACAGTTGCAATTCGGCTTGAGAAATATTACTGTACTATATTCTATAAATAATCGATTGTCGTTTATTTCAGGCTTACTTGATTCTGCCGAGAGCGAAACTACTGCTTGATTATGAGAGTATTCTGTGACTTGTATATACATTCTTCAGATCTGTAGATCAGAGATCGTAGAGTGCATAACAGTTCCTCTGCCTTCCATATTAAAATTTCCATGTGTTTTCTTATTAAATGTCATTGTATATTTATTATTGTTTCCTGCTGACGGTTTACCGGAGGGTGTGGTAGGCCGGCAAGAGTTTTCATCACTTCTATCCTCTTCTCACACATGTTGATCTGTTGTATAACCAAATTTGGAGGGTAGATAGCCCATGTCCCATGGAACAACTGAATAACTTTTGGGACCGATCCGGACCGTAATACAGATTCTGGATCGATAAAACACTGTCTGCGAAACCATAATCAATGAGGAGAAAACTTAACCAATTATGAAAAATGGTTTGGAAATAAAGTTGCCACTGTCGGAAAGACGCTCTTCATTTAGTGCCCCTCTAGTTAGCTCCTGGGGTGCTGAAGCTTCTTTTCCTGAGTCAGATAACCTGCATTAGGCTGAGTAAAACAAGAAATGTGTCAATTCTGAGAAAGGACTGAGAAGGTCGGGTATAAAAAAAAAAAAAGATGCGGTAAAATAAGATATAAGTTCACTTGCGTTAACGCACAATGGACACAGTTTGGAGAGAGAGAGAGAGAGAGAGAGAGAGAGAGAGAGACAGACAGACAGACAGACAGACATAGAGCAGGACATAAAAAAAAAATTAAAATTTAATATTAAGGTGCACTACAGAAGTGCAATACCTGCTCAACCTCCAGTCTGTCTAAAGACATGCTATTTGGCTTTGTCTTGTGACCTTGATCTCCGCCGATTATTTTCAGAATCGAATCACGTCATCCTGGTTTTACCCTGATTCCTCCCTCAAACGTTGGTGAAAACTGGATGTAAACTGTTTAAGGTGACTTTGCCATGTGACATTAACCTTTGGCTTACTGTTTCAGAAATATACACCAACCTCTTGAGTGACATGCGGAGGTGTGTAAGAGGACTACTGGGCCTTGGGATAGGCCTTGACGCCGTTGCCCGGAGTCGGACATATTAAAAAAAAAAAAAAAAAAATCATCTTCAAGTATGTTGGTTTAAATAATGTCAAAAGCGTTTTAGTTATTTTGTTGACACACAGATTCACGGACCGAAATTAGACATTGCCCTGTGACCTTGGCCTTAGAACTTTCCCTGTGACCGGCACTTTGAACTGATTGTTCTCACAACAAAACCATTTTATTTTTGCCACATCTCCAAAACTTATAAACGTTTGTTAAATCGGATCTTAAATAAATCAGCTGACCTTGCTCGTCGAGACTGACATTTAACCTTTTTTCTTAAAAAAAAAAAAAAAAAAAAGTGTACCTATTGCTTAACTCTCAATTTTCCCACCAAGACTGGTTTAAACTGGATCAGAACTGTTTGAGTTATTTCATTAATCATCACTGTGAAGGGATGTACATTGACCAAGCCCTGTGACCTTGCCCTTTGATTATTTGTTCTCAAAATTGACTCATTTCTTTCATGCATTATCTTCAACCATTTCCCTAAGTTTGGTCTAAATCAGACAAAAACTGGCTTGGTGATTTTGCCAGTTCAACGTTTGACCTAGCTCTGTGACCTCGAGTTTTGTCCTTTTCTTGAAATCAGTAGGTGTCTCAAAGAATGTGTGAAATCGGATGAAATTTTTTGCTACTACGTGTGCAACAACTCAGACAGAATATCTGTTCTTTCGCGGGTGTAATGATATTAGAAAACAACATTAAGTATAAGAGAAAGATGAAAAGGAGAAGAGAGAGAGAGAAAGAGAGAGAGAGAGAGAGAGAGAGAGAGAGAGAGAGAGAGAGAGAGAGAGAGAGAGAGAGAGAGGATAACAATATAGGTTAGAAAAGGGGAAGGCGGTGGCTCAATCGGTAGAGAGACGGCCTGCAGTCCTGACGGACCCGGGTTCAAATCCCGCCGGGGTCAGGGAACAGTTTAAGGATTTGAAATTCATAAAAGTCAGACTGTACGAAAATGTTCTGGAAAAAGGTGAAGAGAGTAAGACAGGGAGGAAGTGAAATTAGCAGGGGAGTGAAAGATAAAAATGGTAGATTACTAGTGGAGAAGGGAGAAAAAGTGAACAGATGGAGAGAACACTTTAAAGAATTGTTGAACATAGAGGATGGAAGTAATGCGAGTATACCAGTAAGTGGCTGGGGAATGGTTGGGAGAAGGAGGGAGGTGAGAACACAGGAAGAAATCAGTAGGATAGAAGTTGTGGAAACAATGAAGAAAGTTAAACTGGGGAAAGCCTCAGGAATTGATGGAGTGTGTGGTGAAATGCTGAAGCATGGGGGAGAGATAGCAGTAGAATGGACGTGGAAGATGTGCAGATTGGCCTGGGAGGAAGGTAGAGTCCCGGAGGATTGGAAGTCAGGTATAATTATTCCCTTGTACAAAGGAAAAGTTGAAAAAGAAGTGTGTGGTAATCATAGGGGCATTTGTCTTCTTAATACAATAGGAAAAGTGTATGGTAGGATACTTATTGACAGAGTTAGAGAAAGAACAGAGGAATTAGTTGGAGAAGAACAGGGAGGCTTTAGGAAGAGAAGAGGTTGTGTAGATTAGATATTCATTCTTAGATCTTTAGTGGAAAAGTTTCTAGAGAAGGGAAAGAAGTTGTATGCGGCTTTCATGGATGGATTTGGAGAAAGCATATGACAGGGTGGATAGACAAGGATTGTGGAAAGTATTAAGAATATATGGAGTAGATGGGAAGTTGTTGAATGCTGTAAAGAATATGTATGATGGTGCTAAGGCTGCATTGCGTGTGGATGGTGAACTGAGTGAATATTTCTCTTTGAAGGTTGGTTTGAAACAGGGATGTGTCATGTCTCCAAGGCTGTTCAATCTGTACATGGATGGGGTAATAAAAGAGGTACAAGCTAGGATAGTGGATGTGGGAGTGGCCCTGGTGAGAGAGGGTAGTGTTTGGAAACTCCCTGTACTGTTGTTTGCAGATGATACTGTGTTGTTGAGCGAAGACGAAGGGGAGCTGCAAGGCTTGGTGGATGAGTTTGGGAGAATGTGTAAGAAACGGAATCTAAAGGTGAATGTACGGAAGAGTAAAGTGATGGTCTTTGAGAGGGGTGAAGTCAGTGAATGTACAGCGAGGTTGGTTGGTAAGGAAATGGAAAATGTGAGTACGTTTAAGTACTTGGGTAGTGTGATGAGTAAGGATGGAGGTTTGGAGGGTGAAGTGCTTGAAAGGGTACAGCAGGGAAGAAAGGTTGCTGGTTCCTTGAAAGCAGTGATAAGAAACAGGGAAGTGAGCATGGAAGTGAAAAAGTTACATGACAGTATTGTGATACCAGCTCTAACGTATGGAAGTGAAGCTTGGACGTTGTTGGAAGGACACAAGAGTGAAAGCAGTGGAAGTGAGTTATTTAAGAGGAGCCTGTGGAGTCACATGGAGAGACAGGCTGACAAATGAGAATGTAAAGGAGCGTTGTGGTGTGGATGTCGATGTGATAGGAAGCGTTAGGAAGAGTACACTGAGGTGGTTTGGCCTTGTGGAGAGGATGGAGGGTGAATGACTGACGAAGAGAGTGTATGGGAGTGAGGTGGAGGGGGGGAGAGGGAGGGGGAGGCCGAGGATGAGATGGAGGGACGGGGTGAAGAGGTATATGAGAGAGGGGGGGGTGAGTTGGGAGCAGGGCAGTGAAATGGCGAGGGACAGGGCGACGTGGAGGCGATTTGTTTGTGGCCACCCCTAACGGGATTGAGGCGTCTGGCAATAGATGGATCGATAGACAGACTTTACTGATCTACCAGAAGACCCGCCGACATGTTGTAAAACATACCCCCGCTATTACCAGTACACCAGTCCTTTATGAGACAGCCCTAGCACGTATTCAGTATGGATGATGGGTGTTAGCGCCGAAGTGGTGACATGTGGAGGTGTAGGAGGACCACTGAGCCTTGGGTCAGTAGTCCTCCTACACCAGAGAAATAGGCCCTGAAGCCTTTCTCCAAAGTCGGACACGTAAAAAAAAGGGGGAGGGGGACTTGACTGCATAAATTACTTTAAATCATCCAGATAAAAAATAGAGAAGTTTTCTGGTTTATTGGCCCCCCAAAACATATGTTTGAAGTCTGAAGTGAACTGGTGAAGAAATAAAGAAACGGTGCCAGTTTGAGAAATCTTTGGGTGAGAGATGAAAGACGTAAAAGAAAACTAGCTTTTCACAATCTGGTGTAAAGACTTAAAAATGCGAACTGGATAAGTAAAAATAAGTATATAATGGTAAGGCAGAAATGATGGTATGATCTTAATGTATGGGAAGAGAAAAATATGAATAGAAAAAAGAAAAAAAGAATGAGAGGAACACGAGAGAAGTGAACAAACAAAAGAACAAAGGAGTAAATTTACCGATAAACAAAATGTAAAGTATGACAGTGTTCGATGAGAGGGACAAACTGAGTACAAAAGATGGACGGTGGTAAAACAAACATCAGAGGCTTAAGGCATCAAGATTAGAAAAAGAAACTGCGAAAAAAGGAAGAAGTATAAACTCCATTTTCTTTCTCTGCTTCTCTCTCTCTTCTTCCTCATTTTTACTTTTTCATATTTATGTCATCGTTTCACCGCAATTACGTCTTTTACAGTATATCCTATGTTTGTTACTACGGAATATTTCTATTAAATTACGAGTAACTTCTCAACTGGACGTTTTATATAATAATAGTCTTTATTTACACCATTTTTCTTACAGATATCTAAAATTTAAAAAGATTGCCTGGCGATTTCAAGAGAAATGATGGCTTTAGTTTAAATGACTTGTGTTAGAGAGAGAGAGAGAGAGAGAGAGAGACAGACAGACAGACAGACAGACAGACAGACAGACAGACGGAGACAGACAGACAGAGACAGACAGACAGACTGAGAGAGAGAGAGAGAGAGAGAGAGAGAGAGAGAGAGAGAGAGAGAGAGAGAGAGAGAGAGAGAGAGAGAGAATCCCCAAAATAAACCGCGACATAAAATTTAAAACATGAGAATCTGGGAGTGTTGTTTTTGAACGTGTGTGTGTGAGAGAAAGTCCAGGTTTTGTGTAGTGCCAATGTAAAAAATTTCATCTCACCGCCACCACGTCTTCCTCTCTTTTCTTACTTTTTTCAGTCTCTTCCTTTAATGTATTTTCATATCTTCCTTGGTTCTCGGTCTAATTCACTTGGATCTTTTTTATATATTACCATCGTTGCCGCATTTTTTTTTCTTCAAGAAGTAGCAATATTTTATTATAGTACCACTATTTACATTCTCAGTTGTGATAATAATAATAATAATGATGATGATGATGATGATGATGATGATGATGATAACAATAATAATAGTAAGACGGAGAATGATAATAATATAGTTTGAGCAGTGTCTGTCTGTCTGTCCGTCTGTCCGTCCGACTCTCCGCACCGTTTCTCGGAGAGTATCTAGGAGATTGGGCTGAGCATTGGCACACTCTTAGAACGGACTTTTAAGGGGGCTGTCCTGTTTTCCGACTTCCTAATTTCGTCCTCAGTTCGACTGCAGGGGCCCATTTACGTCCCAATGTCCCAGCATTGTAGCTATCGCCGGCGAGATCTGCAATGTCTCTGAAATGAAAAACTGAAAATTCTCGTGCTACGCCAATTCTGCACTTCAACTTCTAGTCTGGAACTACAAGTTCATTCTGGCTGAATTTCCAGACAAAGTTACTTTCGCCATATAATGTATAACTTTTGTCAGATAATTTCGCCGCAGAGTACTCAAAAGTAACGGCTATTTAACTGTTGCTTCACGAACACCATTGTAGACATTATACCAGTCTTTTCATAGTTTTATATTTGTTTCATGTTGATTACCTCCCTTCATAACTATTCCCCAGTGTCCCAACACTGTAACTATCGCTGCCAAGCGCTGGGCAACAACACTATTGACAAATACTGTCGTCTACCGCGAATTTTTACCCGTCATCATCCCGGAGGGGCTCTGGGACGGGCATTGTTTTCATTCGGTTTGTCTGTGTGTCAGTCTGTATGTCTGATAAACACTACGCGAAAACAACTGGTGTGATTTCGACTAAAAATACTGGGATGATGGGCTATGACCTGATCAACTGATTAAATTTTATGGCAAATTGGGCCAAGGCCAAGGCTGCAGGACCCCCATTTTTTTTTTTTTTTTTTTTGCCATAACTCCTCTCGAATTCGTCATAGCATCATGAATCCAAAACCTAAAGGTGCGTCTTTGAAATCAGCATCCTATAACATGCCTCATTACATTAGGGGGATCACCTCCCAGTTAGCGGTAGGCGGGTCAATGTCTGGTGGGTCGGGCCTAAACTTTCAATTGGGCATAAAATTTTCAATTTTCACCCGATTTTCAAGTCTGATACGTGACATCTTTGACTAGATATCGTGTTGTGTTTATATATCATCACTAAAATGACTGTCGGGGATGGGTTTGCTGTGCTTTGACACCGCTTCTTATTGTAAGAGTTGCCTGTTGTCGATTTGTTTGTGACTTTCAAAATACAAATAACTTATTTTTCTTTTCTTTTTCAAACAAGCAAATGTTGTACCCTGACTGTCGGAAAAATGATATCACCTCTGAGACTAGCCTATAGGCCAGGGCTATTCAGCTACTCTAGAAGCAGGGCCAAATTATGAAATCCTGATTCACAAAAGGGTCATACACTACTTCACCTGTACTTTTCCCTCTACCTAAAGACAAGTGTTGGATGCAGGAGTGTGGAGAGGGTGAGGGAATGGAATCTCGGATCATCACTTAGTGATGGCCAAGGTAAGGCTGCTAAGAAAATGGGTGAAGAGATGAAGGGGAAGACATAAGGAAACAGCTCCTGTGAAAAGAGTGGAGAAGTTGCAAGAGAGTGAGAAAACAGCAGCGTATAAGGGCACAGTGGAAGAAAGGATGGGAAGGTATGAGTCAGAGCACATGGAAGGGATGAAGGAAATTTGCAAGATATTCACGGAAGAGATAGGTGCAGCATGCGAGGTGGTTTGTGGAGTGAAGAGGAGAAGCAGGGGTGTGCAAGGGACAGCATGGTGGAATGATGAGGTGATACGAGCTGTGAAACAAAAGAAGAAAGCATATAGTAACGGGCTTGCGAGTATAGGCAGGGGAGAAGAAGAGAGAGAGAACAGAGAAATATATGTGGGCAGGAGAAGGGAGGTGAAGAGGTTGGTGTGGGGGAGAAAGAAGAGAATGGATAAGAGATAGGCGCAGCGTGTGAGGTGGTTTGTGGAGTGAGGAGGAGATGCAAGGGTGTGCAAGGGACAGCATGGTGGAATGATGAGGTGAAACGAGCTGTGGAACAAAAGAGGAAGGCATATAGTGAATGGTTAGCGAGTAGAGGTAGGGGAGAAGATGAGAGAGGAGAGAGGTATATGTGAGTAGGAGAAGGGAGGTGAAGAGACTGGTGAAGGAGAGTAAGAAGAAAGTGGATGAAGAATTTTTGGGAGGAATGTGAGTGTGAAATGGAGGGAGAGTAAAAAATTGTTTTGGAAAGAGATAAAGAAAGTAAGACAGTGTGAAAAAGGAAACAGTAGGGGAGTGAAAGATAGGAATAATAAATTTTGGTGGAGAAGAGAGAGAAAATGAGATGGAAGGAGCACTTTGAGGATTTGTTGAATGTTGAGAGTGAGAGCAGTGCGAGTATCAGTGGTTGGGGAATGGCTGGGAGAAGAAGAGATGAGAGGAGGGAGGAAGAGATCAGTAGGACGGAAGTAGTGGAATCAATGAAGAATATCAAGATGGGAACGGCCTCAGGAATTGATGGAGAGTGTGGTGAAATGCTGAAGTATGGGGGTGAGATTGTTTTGGAGTGGATATGGAAGTTGTGTAGATTGGCTTGGGAAGAGGGAAGGGTTCCAGAGGACTGGAAATAAGGTATAATTGTTCCTTTATGGAAAGGAAAAGAGGAGAGAGAAGTGTGTGGCAACCACAGGGGTGTTTGCCATCTTTGTGTGATTGCAAAAATATATGGTGGAATACTTATTGTAAGGGTTAGGGATATAACAGAGAAACTATTTTTTTTTATAATTGGAGAAGAACAAGGGGGATTTAGGAAGAGAAAAGTGTGTGTAGATCAGATATTTGTTCTAAGATGTTTAGTGGAGAAGTATCTAGAGAAGGGAAAGAAAGTGCCTTCATGGACTTGGAGAAAGCTTATGACAGAATAGATAGGCAAGGTATGTGGAAGGTATTAAGAATATATGGAGTGGAGGGGAAATTGTTGAGTGCTGTGAAGAGTATGTACGAAGGAGCTAGGGCTACGGTGCGAGTGGATGGTCAGCTGTGTGAGTTCTTTGATCTCAGTATGGGACTGAAACAAGGATGTGTGATGTTTCCATGGCTGTTTAATATATACATGGATGGGATTATAAAGGAGGTGAAAGGTAGGGCAGTGGGTGTGGGGGTGGCTCTAATGAATGAGAGTGAGATTTGGAAGATCCCGATGTTGCTGTTTGCTGATGATACAGTATTGTTGAGTGAAGATGAATGGGAGTTGCAAGGTTTGGTGAATGAATTTGGGACAGTGTGTAGGAAGAGGAATCTGAAAGTTAAAATATTATGTAGCCCCATATTTTTTTATTTAAAAAATATATATCTATACACTCTATACTGTATTAACTATATACACTCACTTGTTGTTCACGTGTACCTGTCGTGGGCAATATATGTTTCAGCACTGTGTGGAAATCTTTGTCTTCACGATTGTGTAGATGTTGTTCATTCTTGCTAACGTTATTTGTGTTGGCCATTCTTTATTCTTTTCCTGGATTTCCTTGTAACTTAATTTGTCTGTTTCCATTAGGTAGCTTTAATTAATAAATGTTTAATACAGTTCTTTTAATCGCTCACTGAGTAACTGTGATCGTATATTTTCTGTATTACTTTGTGGATGTAATAATATATAGCTGTATGTATGAAACACGTATTTTATGTAGTTATAAGTGGTAACACTCATTGGTAGTAAATAAATTTTATAGTAAATGAATGACTATATACAGTGTAGAATATTTATTGTTGGATGCAAATATTTAGTGACTGAATTATGCAGATAATTTAAGTAGCTATGTGTACCTAAGTTGTAACTATATAGCACGTTTTATATGTTTCTGCAGAGGTTTTTTGTCTATCACTGTGTATTGTATAAATGTAGTAACTATGTAACTCACTAGTTTTTACCGTGGTGGGAATGGTGTGAGTGGTGGTGAGTGGTGGTGTCACACACGAGTTGATTGACGTGGCGTCGTCTAATATCTTGTAGAAAATTCGTAGGTGCTTGTAGTGAAGTTTTGTAGATCAGTTATACATATATTAGACTCGTGGACGAGCGGTTGTTATACGTGAGTAGTTTTGTAAGCAGATAATCTTCGTTCCCTTTTGTCATGCAGTGACAGGAGAGATAAAGATTAGTATGGGACTATTTTTATTTGTCTTGGCTTTCCTCTTCATCCTTCTTTCCTTCCATTCTCTTATGTCTTTCTTTCCTTCATTCTTTCCTTGTCCTTCTGCCTACGGGTGACTTTACACTCCTTCTTCTGTCTATCTTTCCTTCATTCTTTCCACTTCCTTCAGCCTGTGGGTGACTCTACACTGAGTGACAAGTCAAATGGTTTCCTGTGCACCAGGAAACCATTTACTACTCTGGGTGATAACCATATAACCAAATTTTGGCACCTGGTGGTTTAGTGGGTAATCATTGCTCTCCAATCGTTTTGATCCGGTGAAGGTTTATATCCAAGGGGTGGTTGGGGTTGATTGCTCATGTAATGCCACTCAGAGATGAGTGAGGCTGGTCACTCTCATCTTTAATGTCGGGACCAACTGCCTAGCCCCGGGCTCCTACGCTCCTCATGGGGTAATGTAGGATTGGATGATGGATGGATGGATGGAAATATTAACAAAGTCTCTCATGCACGAATGAGGTATAGAGTCCCGCTAGCTACCTCCCTGTCTCTCTCTCTCTCTCTCTCTCTCTCTCTCTCTCTCTCTCTCTCTCTCTCTCTCTCTCTCTCGCCCCTGCTGCTAGTCTCCTCTCTCGCTCACTCTGTACATCCTTTCGCTACGATCGCCAGCCCCCTTCTGCTCTCTGATTCCTACATTTTCGTTTAGCAGGGGTCGTGTCACGTGTTCTATACTGTTCTTGAAATGTTCTAGAAGCCTGTGTGTGTGTATGTGTGTCTATGGTCACGAGGCGCTGTTTGTGGACTATTGTGCAGGTGAGAGACATTCTGGAGAGGTGCTAACGTCACTTCCTTTGGCCTCTAGGTTTGACATTGACCTAATCTCTAGACTATATTATGTATATTGCTGGTTATTATGTATTAAGATATTTTACAGTCCTGACACACCAACAATCTATTATTCCTATCTTTCACTCCCTTACTATTTCCCCTTTCACACTGCCTTACTTTCTTTACCTCCTTCCAGAACAATTTCTTACTCTCCCTCCATTTCACACTCAGATACCTCCCAAATTCTTCATCCACTTTCTTCTTACTCTCCTTCACCAGTCTCTTCACCTCCCTTCTCCTGCTCACATATACCTCTCTCTTCTTTCTCTCATCTTCTCCCCTACCTCTACTCGCTAGCCATTCCCTATATGCCTTCTACTTTCGTTCCACAGCTCGTTTCACCTCATCATTCCACCATGCCGTCCCTTACACACCCCTGCATCTCCTCCTCACTCCACAAATCACCTCACATGCTGCGCCTATCTCTTCCGTGATTATCTTACATACGTCTTCCACCCCTTCAATCTGCTCTAACTCATACCTTCCCAATCTTTCTTCCACTATGCTCTTATACTCTGCCATTTTCTCACTGTCTTGCAACTTCTCCACTCTTCTACAGGAGCTGTTTCCTCCTGTCTTCCCCTTCGTCTCTTCAACCATTTTCTTTGCAGCTTTACATTGGACATCACTAAGTGATGGTCCGAGACTCCATTCCCCCACCCTCTCCACACTCGTGCATCAAACACTTGTCTTCTCATTCGCTCATCCACACATGCGTAGTCTATCATTGCCTTTCGTTCAACAAGTTCTTCATCCATCCTCCTCATTACTCTCCATGTATACCTGTGGATCATCTTATGCCGAAAGTAGGTGTTAGCTATTGCCAACCCCCTACCAGCACAGATGTCCACCAAAGCACTACCTTTCCCATCTACTTAAGCTGGCACACCCCACTGACCAACGGCTCCATCCACTCATACATTCCCAACTTTGCCATTCATGTCTCCAATCAAAAGCACTCTCTGGCTCCTCTCAGAATTGCCCATACATGTTTCTACACTCTCTCAAAACTCATCTTTCATTCTTGCCACTCGGTCCTCTGTCGGCGCATACGCACATACAATCGCCCACGCTTGTATACCAAAGCCGTGTTTTTGTTGTCCAAGCTGGAGCTCTGGATTCGAAGCGCGTCTTGGGGCGCTTGGTGTCTGTCCGCAAAAACAATCTAGGATACATAGAACCGAAAATTATGTGCCAGTCGCAAAGTAAACAGAGGGATTCGCCGAAGATCTTGTGACGAATATGCAACTTACGTGTAACCGTTATTTGTGCTGAACTGGCTCTATATGTCGTTAATATTAGCCACTTGCATCCTAAGTATAGGTGCATAGTGCTAATTTCATGATATTTATCATTTACGTTTCCTTGCTGGCCAATCTCATTCTCCCCAAGCTATACCAAGATTGCTCCCGACCACGCTTGGGTGAGATACGAAGACGGTCTTGGTTTCGATGACAAACACTTGGGTCGGCTTCGTATCACTTTGACCGACAAAAACGGGGCAGCTTGGTTTCACCGAAGATGTCTTCGAATCCAATCCGTCAGCTTGGACGACAAAAACGCGGCTCTACTTTCATCCTCACCCATACAATCCTGGCACCCACTGTTCCATACTCTCTTATATTCTCCTTCCACTTCTTAAATATCATCAGACATACTCCCTCTCTTGCCCTTTCATATAATATAATATATAATAATCTATCTATCTATCTATCTATTGCCAGACGCCTCAATCCCGTTTGGGGTGGCCACAAACAAATCGCCTCCAAGTCGCCCTGTCCCCCGCCATTTCACTGCCCTGCTCCCAACTCACACCCCCCTCTCTCATATACCTCTCCACCCCATCCCTCCATCTCATCCTCGGTCTCCCCCTCCCTCTTCCACCCTCCACCTCACTCACATACACTCTCTTCGTCAATCTTTCACCCTCCATCCTCTCCACATGGCCAAACCACCTCAGTGTGTTCCTCACAACGCTTCCTATCACATCCACATCCACACCACAACGCTCCTTTATATCCTCATTCGTCAGCCTGTCTCTCCACGTGACTCCACAGGCTCCTCTTAAATAACTCATTTCCACTGCTCTCACTCTTGACTTGTGTCCTTCCAACAATGTCCAAGCTTCACTTCCGTACGTTAGAGTTGGTATCACAATACTGTCATGTAGTAACTTTTTTACTTCCATGCTCACTTCCCTGTTTCTTATCACTGCTTTTAAGGAACCAGCAACCTTTCTTCCCTGCTGTACCCTTTCAAGCACTTCATCCTCCAAACCTCCATCCTTACTCATCACACTACCCAAATACTTAAACGTACTCACATTTTCCAATTCCTCACCATCCAACCTCGCTGTACATTCACTGACTTCACCTCTCTCAAAGACCATCACTTTACTCTTCCCTACATTCACCTTTAGGTTCCGTTTCTTACACACTCTCTCAAACTCATCCACCAAGCCTTGCAGCTCCCCTTCGTCTTCACTCAACAACACAGTATCATCTGCAAACAACAGTACAGGGAGTTTCCAAACACTATCCTCTCTCACCAGGGCCACTCCAACATCCACTACCCTACCTTGTACCTCTTTTATTACCCCATCCATGTACAGATTGAACAACCATGGAGACATGACACATCCCTGTTTCAAACCAACTTTCACAGAGAAAAATTCACTTAGTTCACCATCCACACGCACTGCAGCCTTCGCACCATCGTACATACTCTTCACAGCATTCAACAACTTCCCATCTACTCCATATATTCTTAACACTTTCCACAATCCTTGTCTATCCACCCTGTCATATGCTTATCATAATAATGATAATAATAATAATAATAATAATAATAATAATAATAATAATAATCCATCATCCATCATCATCCAATCCCAAGTTGCCCCATGAGGAGCGTAGGAGCCCGGGGCTAGGCAGTTGATACTGACATTTAAGATGAGAGTGACCAACCTCACTCGTCCGTGAGTGGCATTACGTGAGCAATAAACCCCAACCATCCCTTGGATATAAATCTTCACCGGCTCAGTCTGATTGGAGCACAATAATTACCCACTAAACCACCAGGCGCCAAAATTTGGTTGCATGGTTACCACCCAGCATAGTAAATAGTTTCCTGGTGTACAGGAAACCATTTGGTATGTCACTTAGTGTAGAGTCACCCACAGGCAGAAGAAAGAGGAAAGAATGAAGGAATGAAAGACAGAAGAGGAAGTGCAGAGTCACCCGTAGGCAGAAGGACGAGGAAAGAATGAAGGAAAGAAAGATAGAAGAAGATGAAAGGAAAGAAGAATGGAGGAGAGGACAGGGCAGACACCCAACAGCAGCACTACACTGAGTGAGAATAATAACATGAATAATTATTTTGTAGTAGGGGGGAGGGAGCTCACCATCCACTCACTCGATGTAGTGCTGCTCTCGGGTGTCTGCTCTTTCCTCTCCTCCATCCATCTTTCTTTCCTTCATTCTTTCTTTGTCCTTCTGCCTACGGGTGACTTTACACTCCCACTTCTGTCTTTCTTTCCTTCATTCTTTCCTCTTCCTTCTGCCTGTGGGACATACCAAATGGTTTCCTGTGCACCAGGAAACCATTTACTACGCTGGGTGGTAACCATATAACCAAATATTTGCGCCTGGTGGTTTAGTGGGTAATTACGGCGCTCCAATCGGATTGAGCTGGTGAAGGTTTATATCCAAGGGATGGTTGGGGATTATTGCTCATGTAATGCCACTCAGGGAGTAGTGAGGCTAGTCACTCTCAACTTAAATGTCAGGACCAACTTGCCTAGCCCCGGGCTCCTACGCTCATGTGGCAATGTAGGATTGGATGATGAATGAGTGAATGAATTATTATTATTATTATTATTATTATTATTATTAATTGTTATTTTTACACTACTCGACAGATTTAAACTTTTTAGCTAGTTCATAAATGACACTGGGTGATTTGGGGTAAACTGACATTGCTGATTACAAATACGATTTTACTTTTTCTCTGTCACGCACAGATTTTCTGAAACTTAGCCTTGAAATTTTGCTTCCTCATGTCAGAAATCAATATGCTCCGATTGCCTGGTTACATATATATATATATATATATATATATATATATATATATATATATATATATATATATATATATATATATATATATATATATATATATATATATATATATTAATCTGGAAATATTAATTGGGATGTAAAAGTAATATGCAGAAACTGAATCGAGTGTTTTACTTCACCGCTTTATGTACATTTCGCTGTGAACACAGGTACCCATAGTACGGTTTTGGATTATTTCTTTTTGTGCTTTACATCGGGTTCCCGTGTCGGCATCCAACAATAATGAGCCATCATACCAGCGCCAATTCTACATCAGTTTCTTTGTTCCATCACCTCAGTATCCTGGTGCAGTACTGCTACAGCAGCATACTCCTCTTTCTGACTTGACAAAACGTTCCAAATTTTGTGCCGCTTCCTGAAACTTGCCACCTTTGTGTCTGGATTCAGCAAGTTCCATCCTTGCAATGAACGAGTACTTCAGACTGTTGTTTTGATAAATTTAGGTCACTTACAAAATCATAAAGGTCTCCTTGTTGGCTAGATGGGGTACTTTGCCAGAAGGCTAACATTCGAAGTCAGAATCAGGAGCACCTGCTCCAAATGCCTCTCCATCTTCATCCTCATCTGAAGTATGGAACACACATTTCTTTGTTGGTGGCCTTGGAATGGGAAGGCCCTCCGTGTGATCGAACGGTCTTATTGCCGATGGTATATTTGCATAAATTTGGAAGAAAATCATACAACTTCTGTTATGCAAAAGCGGCAATCTGCTGTGTGGTCACTGTACTCACTTTTTTTTTTTTTTGTAAGAGGCGAAGATGCACTTGACAGGTTGGTGATGATTGGCTGATTGCAACAGTACTTCATACTCTCTTTACTCGTTAGCATTGTTCATTGACAACATATATCTGAGGGGAAAATTTGGGTTAGTAAATGTTATTCGGACATGTTGCATTCAGCCAATCATCACCAACCTGTCAAGTGCAGCTTCCCCTCAATAATAATAATAAAAAAAGATGAGTATAGGTTCTCTCCACACCATGGGAACTGCGAAAGGCATCCCTGTTTTCCTTCCTGCCAGTCATTCACGAAGAGAGTTGGAATAAGTCACGCAGCAGATATGGGGCGTCCATCTATTGTCTTGGTCGCCAGTCTTAACGCCAAATAATGTACATAAACTGTCTTTACAAGAGAAGTGATCTTCCGTTTCTGCTTCTTTGGAGTGAAATTTACACACATATAACAGAAAGCGTAATGCCACTCAGGGATGAGTGAGGTTGGTCACTCATCTTAAATGCCAGGAAAACTTTCCTAGCCCCGGGCTCCTACGCTCCTCATGGGGCAACGTAGGATTAGATGCTGGCTGGCTGTATAACAGAAAGCATTAGGATCATTCACACTTTTTTTTTTTTTAATGCAAGGAAGAAGGAACCAAAGGCCACGAGCATAGTCAACCCATAATCTAAATGAGAGTAATAATAATAATAACCATAAGGAATTAACAGACATACATTAGATAGTGTGTGTAGACAATAGGGCAATGTATATCTTAGATATTATACATTGCATATATATATATATATATATATATATATATATATATTATATATATATATATATATATATATATATATATATTTTATATATATACATATACACATATATATATATATATATATATATATATATATATATATATATATATATATATATATATATATTATATATATAAACAAGAGCATGGATAAAGTGGTGGAAAGAAGGACCACTGTACAATAGGGATGCGTGTGAAGTTAGCGAGTTCAAAAGAACTGTACGTGCTAGAGGAAAATGAATATCATATTTGAAATCATCGCCACGTTATTGCTTTGGGATACCCATTTTGGTTTCTGAACTGAAATTCTTGCCAATTAGTGTTATCGTCATTGCTTTTGCCAATAATGCTGTTGCTGACAGTCTTTCTTTTGTTCTACTTTTTCTGATGAACATCATGATATATCAATTGTTTTTCTTGATGCGCCATCACTGCTCCTTAGTCTATTTTCATCTGCGACGATTGCCAGCAGGTCAGTGAGTGGCAAAGGCTCTTCTTCTTCATCATCTTCTTTATTTTTTTTTTAAGGTCTTTGGTGACAAAAATGGTACCACATGAGGTAATTTGACATGGGGAAGCCAAATCTGCCATCATCTGACACCTAAGGTGGCGCCATCTAACGACAACTTTAGTAAACGTGCTTAATTTAAGACCATTGATACGAGAGTGATCCCATACAAGGTTTTTTGACGTGGAGAATCCAAATTTGCTGTCAGACACCTGTGGTGGCGCCATCTAGCAGCAACATTAGTAAATGTTAAGCCCCTTGAGACATAAAAGTGGTCCCATATAAGGTTATTTGACATGGGTAGTTACATTTTACAGCAAACTGTTTGAAACAAGAGTCTCGCCGCAGGTTCCAGAGTAATTCTACTCATGTTATTACATGCCAGCGACCATCCCAAACATCAGTTTATTCGCCAGCCTCCTCTCCTTTCACCTCACTTCACATTCCTCCACTTTCTGGTTTGCCTTTCCTTATCCTACCTCAGTATATCATCTTCTTTTCTTATGTTTCTTCCATTTCCCTTGTCATTCTACTGCATCTCACCTCCTTCCACTTCCCCATCTCCATCTCTTCTTCCTCCACATTCTTACCGTTTCCCTCTCTCCATTTCTTCTTCATTATAGATTTCCTCATTCTCATTCCATTGCTCCTCATCCCCCTCCTCCACCTCCTTCTCCTTTTTTTCTTCTTTCGTTATTTTGGCCCTTTTATCATTATTCTTTTATTTTTTCTCACCAAGCTCCCTTACCTCGCTTCTCTCCACTTTTAGCTTCCCTGAATCTTTGTTCTTACTTTATTTTCAACATCCTTGCACTGTCTAGTTTCTTCCTGTTAATCCTCCCTCCTCTTCCTCGTCCTTTTTTCCGTTTCCCTCGCCTCACTTCACTTCCAAGACTGCCTTCAACTGTCCTCTTTCCCTTCTCCTTTGCCACTTTCCTTCCCTTCTTCCATCTATATTCTTGTACTCTATTTCATAGGCTCTATTTTTGTTCACTTCTTTCCTCCTCTCTTTCCTTCCTTTTCCCTCCTCTCCATTTCTTCACTTTCCTCTTCCTCGACTTTTCTCTTCTTTCTTCCCTTCTTGTTCCATGGCAGTGCAATTTCCAGCTGTCTACAGTATTTACTGATCTACTCTCAAAATGTCCCCTAAAGGTGAATAAAATGTTTTAGAGGTTGCAAGAACATAAAAATGCGTCACCGGGTTGAAGGAACTGGGAGAAGAATGTCTCATTAACACTAACCATCAACAGCCTGTGATAGTCCACTGCAGGGTGAAGGATTTTACCAATTTTATAAGTTCTTAGCATCATCCATCCAATCCCAGCAAATCTGAGAAGTTGAAGTCTGTCTGTCTGTCTGTCTGTCTGTCTCTCTCTCTCTCTCTCTCTCTCTCTCTCTCTCTCTCTCTCTCTCTCTCTGCATATTTAATTGAAGATCACGGTCAATGAGAAGCAAAGAGAATGGCTTTTGACTGATTGTTCTCATAATTGAATCTTTATATGCTTGTTTTAATTCAGAATCCTCCGCAAAGTTTAGCTTTCGACGGAGAAAAACTGTTTATGTTGATCATTCCATGTAACCTTCTCCTTTGATCTGTTGTTCTTAAATACCCGGTACTATTTATCAACCCCTTGGATGATTCTTTTTTATCCATCAATTTTGATTCAAATAAGTTCAAAATACTTTTGGTTATTTTGTTAACCCCTCCCCTCATACACACAGGTTGATATTTGATCTTGTCGTGTTCCCTTGATCTTTGATTAATTACATTCAAAACTGAATTCCTTCATTCTTTTCTTACCCATAACCGTTCCACAAAGAGTGCTTCAAATCAGATCAAAACTGTTTAAGCCGACCTTGCCCAGTGCCCTTGGCTTTAAACCCTTCCCTGTGACTGACCTTTGATTGGCTGTTTTTAAATCAGATCCTTCTTTTTTTCATAACCCTGAACCATCTCACACAACTTGATCAAAATCGGGTAATATCTGCATAAGCTGGTCTTGTTCCGTGGCCTTGATCATTGTCAAAAATTCTGCGCTTACACATTGGAATTTTCATTAAGACAAGTAAATTCGGATGAATACTGATTTGTTGGGTTAACTGTCACACACTGGTCGAAGTTTTACGCTGTCCTAAAATCTGGAACTTCGATGGAATGTTCTCAAAACTGAACACTTCATTCATAGCTTATCTTGAACCCTTCCCCCAAGGTGGATAAAAACTCCGTAAGCTTATTAACCAAAGTCTAACTTTGATCTAGTTCTCTAGCCATGACCTTTGGCCCATTGTTCTAAATAAAATAAAAGCTTCCTGTAGGGTTTGGATAAACACGAATTAAATCTATATGAGTCATTTATTGATTGACAACCAAGCACGCGCACACACACACACACACACACACACACACACACACACACACACACACACACAAGCCGATCAAACTTCAGCATCCTCTTTTGCTTCGTGAGCGGAGGTGAAAAAGAAAAGACACCAGAATTCTAAAAGTGTGAACTGAGTCAGTGTGCTGGAAAATAAAAATGTGAGAGAAGTGTGGATTTCTGAGCGTTGAGGAGCCTGACAGAGAGAGAGAGAGAGAGAGAGAGAGAGAGAGATTAAAGTAAACCAAGCAAGGGTGATGAACAAAAGAAATCTAGAGATAAAACCTAAAAAATGTCATGGGGTGTGAGTCCTGCTTTGGCAAGTGTGTGAGAGAGAAAATCAAGTTTTAGTGTTGTGTCAGTGTAAAAAATTTAATTTCCTTCAGCGCCACCACGTCTTCTCTCTTTTACTTTTCACAGTTTCATCTCATATTTCCACACAACATTATAATTTGTCTTTGTTCTGATATTTTATGTCCTTTAATTATGTACTCTTGTTATCATTATTGCATTCTGTTAAAATCTCATTATTAACAGAAGCCATGTATTATATTCATTTATTACAATACATTTTGTTATTACCAGTACCACAGTTATTATTATTGTATACTACTACTACTACTACTACTACTACTATTATTATTATTATTATTATTATTATTATTACTACTACTACTACTACTACTACTACTACTACTAAAACTACTACTGCTACTACTACTACCACAACTATTACTACTACTATTTTTTTTTTCAAGAAAATCACCTCCATCCACTGGGGAACTATATTGAGAAGATCAAAACCAACCTTCCTAAATGAGTTCACCATTTGGAGTTGTAATGTGAAGGTTAACACTAACCCTCATATTACAATCCGTTGGCCCCAAGCACGCCAACGGCTGTGGTTACCAACCATCTACTATTAATTATTATTATTTTATTTTATATTTATAGATATTACGGTGTAAATAAAGACATTAAACTATTGGCGTCGCTGATTTATGCGACTCTCGACCACTGGAGCTTCGTAATCCATTCCCGGCAGAGAGACAGGCCTGAGGGCTGATGATCTTGTGCCCCTGAGACATAGAAAAACAGACCTCACGAAGGAGAATGACAGTCGACATCTCATCCAGGCCATAACAGAACTCTGTGGTTGACGTTTCTTCTCAGAAAGAACCTCTGCCAGTCTCGAGTAGAATCTCACCGCCTTTGGACCCATCCCACCTGATGTTGTGAACACAAGGGGAGTGAATCGACCGTGGTCCACATGTTGGATCCTTTCTTGAAAATTTGTTTTTTTTTTTGTTCATTCCTTTTGTGTGCAGCTTCGAGAGACAGCTCGCAATGACATGCTGCCATGGGATTGAATATCCTGATGTCGAAGAAAACCCTCTGCCCACGTGTCCAGAAACCTCGAGCACTGACATCCACTCTTGCATCATTTGATGTGTTTGCTGTTGTGTGGGTGAACTGCTCGCCATCCAGGAGTAGCAAAGCTGGCTCAGTCGTGACATCATGGCATATTTCCTGCAGCATTTTGGCAGTGAGGTCGCGTACTTCATCGTGTCGGATGCAAACAAAGCCTCCCTTCTTGCATACCATTGCATGGTTTGCATCAAAGGCAATGCCACAGGTTCAGTGTTGAGGTAGGTTCTCTATTGGCCACCCATATCTCATGGTTATGGCGTCAATAAATTCTTGTTTGTTGAAGTGGAAGCCTTTTTCCTTGAGAGACAGGGTTGTGAGCCAGTTCGATGCCCCAACCTCCTGTGCAATTTCAACTCTTCTGCACTGGTCTGGTGTTAGATGTTCGATTATGTGCTTCAGCTGGTCTTTTTGTGTTGCTTATCTGTGTCTTTATGTCTTTCTGCCTTTGGTGGTCGATTTCACTCATCTCAACCTGGGCACAAATCTTCTGTGACAAGGACTTGGTGAGCCTTAGTGAATTTCTGTGTTCATAGCTTGCCACGGCTGCTGGATTTATAATGCCAAGGCCTCCCATCCTGGGTGGTAGTGCTAGAAGGTCCCTCTCTTCTGGCGTGGGGATGTGGCCATTGGTTAGTGACGGGAGGAATGAATCCTTGATAGCATTCCCCAGTGGTTGTAGCAGCAACTCGATGTCTGGTATGGTACTCATCACGAAGGTCCACTTGTGCTTTACACCATAGGTAAATGCGCTGTATGCTGCATGGGGTTCTGCTTTTGCGTGGCTGGATAGTGTATGAATTTCTTCTACCCATGTCTTTACCTTATCACTCACATATTTGTCTTTGAATTCCTTAGTTCCAATCACAGCACCTAGATGCCTCTGACCTTCCCTGGTCACTATCACATTTGTGCCTCGCTTCCTGTGCATCTTGATAGTAAGCTGGTTTCACGATTAAGATGGACTTACTTGCATTAGGGTAGTAACCTACTTCAGGGCCATGAGATGTTACATGGTCCCACCATTTCCTCACATCCTCCACCTTGCCAGCACCTGTGAGATCATCTGCATAGGCTACCTGTTTTACATTGGTGGCCTCGTTTTTGATCTGTTGTTGCAGCATTGTCATCGCCAGGGCGTACATAGCCATGACAACGGGGTTCCCCTGGGTAGTTCCTTCTATGGACTGGATTACACCGACATCGTGAGCTGCTGTCTTGCCCACAATGTAGAGGTCTGATGGTTCTTTGTAGGTGTTTTCCACATATTGGGCAAATGCCGGGCATTTAACCTTGATGTTGTGCAGCATTGCCTCCCGGTTGATGGAATTCAATGCATTTGAGGCATCAACTGATAATACTGCCTGACTGTCTTCTTCATCATATATTTTCCTCATGGAGTGAACTGCTGCATCCCCTTCTGCCTGCTGGCCTGCACACACTTAGAGGTTGCCAACTGCCTGCATCACATCATCTTTCACCACCTCCATGATGCATTTTCCTATAATCCGTCTTAAGACTTCACCCACCCCGATGGGCCTGCATCCAGGATTCTTATCAAGGGGGATTAGTCTGCAAGCCGTCGGTGCTTCGATGTTAGTGCGTTGACTTCCTCGCCAGTGAGGCAATGGTGTTACATAGATCTGTTGCTGCCTCCCCAAACTTGATGTTACTGAGGATTACTCGCCGAGATTTTGCATCCAGGCCTGACGGTTCTGCCCCTCCCTGTGTGTGCATTGCCTTCCGCCACACCATATCTCCAGTTATCCTGTCATATATGATGGGATTGGGAGGAGTGTAGTTGCCGTCAAGCTTTGACTGGGCACTTGCTTGTCGTGCAGTCGGGTGTTTTTCTTTCAGCTGTTGCATTGTTTCATCTGTCAGGTCAAGTACTCCGTTTGGTGATTCAGCTGACAGGGATCTTGTTGCCATCGAGACCTTCCCCTCCCTCATCTTGCTGCCAAAAGTCCTTGCCACATCATTGGTATTCTGATTTCTTCTGCCTCGGTTGTTTATTCTCATCTGCAAGGCCCTTGCTTCCTCAAGTAGGTTGTCGATTTCACCTCTTGTCCATGTTTCAACCCGCTTTTGGATGGCCTTAATATTTTCTGCAATGATAGCTCTTGGGCGGGTCTTGTTGAGGAAGAGATGTAGTATCAGTTCAAGGACCTTAAGAGAGAATGAGGCAATGGGTGAGTTATTGTTGTAATTGGCTATCAGGCGAGTGATTTCCTTGATCATGTCAGTTGCAGCATTGCATTTGGGAGGTTCAAAAAGGTTACTTGATGACCATCCAACTCTTTCATTATATGTGGTGTTCACCCAGATTAATGCATTTTCTCGGGATTTGCCCATCCAGTATGTGGGACGACCTTCTCGCACAGACCTGTGAGGCTGTTCTGCTTCCTCGTTGTTTGTGTCACTACCGTTCTGGGGACGTATAATACCTGGATGATTCCCTCTTTCATGCATTCCTCTATGGTGGTCTTCCTCCTGAGTTTCATTTCTATCATAAACTTTCTGATGTTCCTCACCCCCAACTTCACTACTATTCACTTCCCCATGGTGATTTAACCCACTCAGCGCTTCCATATCTCTCGCATCTTGGCGTCCATCCCTATCCCTCGCTTCACCACGGGGCTTTCACCTCCACGCATGTCCGTGTGATGGTGCATATTGTCAGTGACCACCCCATCAATTTCCATGTCACCAATCTGTCGCCTGCCATGTTGGAAGTGGTCAAGTGCCACTTCTGGTGGTCTGTGATTCCCTAACACATTCATACAGAAAGGTCCCATCCTACAGTATGTACACGGCGACCTGTTTGTTGCACATGAGCACCTAATACACTTATGCTGCCTACTGGAGCACTGACAGCAATACTGTGGCATGGCCATGGTGTTAATAAAGGTTTTACACTGTGGTACAGTATTTATAATAATAATTATGGCTACTTCTTGTATTACTTTTAAATGAAAATTAAATATAATGTTACTAGAACTACTGTTTTACAATACGAATGTTAAATTTAGATATGATGTAAATAAAGAATGTACTTGTTTTACTTCTGTTTTTGTAGATAATATGATGAAGTTATGAAGCAGTTTGGTTGTTTGTCTCTAGATCTGCATGTCAGTTAATATCTGATTGGTTTGTCTAATACTAATAATCGACTGAATTGATACTGTTATGTATTTTAAAGTTTGAAATGAAGTAACAATGCTTCTTTGTTTAAGAGTTCAACAGGTGGCCAATGGGTGTGGTGCAATACTATGGAGCCTTGTTTAGTGGAACAGGGTCTTCAGGCGTTACGGTGTAGGGGCGAGAGTGGTGTGTGGCTTAGTGGCAGTGTGTGTGTGTGTGTGTGTGTGTGTGTGTGTGTGTGTGTGTGTGTGTGTGTTTTGTTTAGTGATATTGGGTCTTCAGACGTTATGGTATAGGGGTGAGAGTTGTGTGGTGTGTGGTGTTGGGACATTGTGTGTGTGCGTGTGAGTGTGTTGGTGGTGTGACAGGTGATGTGTGGTTGTGGGTTGTGGGGGTAAGATAGAGGCACCTTGGTTTACTAAGGCACATTGGCATTAACAAGGTTTGTTTAGTATTTCTTTTGAATACAAAAGAGAATTTTGAGAGGGTTGAGTAAGTAGTTTTAGTTTTTAATTTTATGGAGTTTACATTAGCCCTATTATACTGATATTATGTTAAAATTACCTTTATTACTACTGTATTAAATAATAATAGTGTATTTAAAACTAGGGCACTATGCTTAAATTTGTTATTTTACTGACGTTATGTTTATCAATTATAGATGTTTAAAATTAAGGTTTTAATTATTACTATGCTATTTATTATTATATTATTGACTTATCTACTGTGATTGGCTATATATTTATATGATGAGATTCTACGTACAATATGTTTTATAGTAATTTAAGAGCAGTCATTGTGTGTCTGTATGTATGATGTGTTTACATTACAGTGTCATCTAAGGTGTGTGTAAGATTCCCTACCGAAATGTTTTTGTATGCCACACTTCTATACCACCTGGTCATGCTGGTGGTGTGTATGTAGGAGATTGTTGTATAGTTAGTGGTTGTTGTTATATTTAGTGTTTGATACAGTGTTTATAAATCGTATTATTAGGTGGTGTGTATGCTAGTGATCAGTGGGTGATATTCAGTGTGTGGTAACAGCTGATGTGTTAGGGAAAGGGAGTTAATGCTCCAAGGATAATGGAGTGAGCAAGAGGTGTGTGACAGACATCCCACGTCTCACCGTTATTTGTGGACAAAGTTAATAATTGAAAAATAGGCTTCAGAAAGGTACTTATTTTGTAAGTGAGTGTGGGGATACTTATACTGTGGGTGTGTGGCGCAGAGCACATGCGGTGGTGGAGTCCCGGTTGGCTGATGATAATGGTGTTGACAGCAGTCCAGATAACCCTCTCATGTCAGCATCTCGCTCGCTAACGGTCCCTGCACACACACACACACACACACACACACACACACCGTAGTTTTAACACTTTTTCACATTTTCCGAGTTTTATATAGCTGATAATTAAGAATTTCTTTCACATATGAGTCGATGTCCACTTTATGCTGGAGTGGGTATCAATTTCTAAGAGCCCACAATCATTTTTACTATGATTTCGAGACGATAACAGGGAGCGCCTGGCACACGTCCTCTCACTTCACCACCCAGAATACTGCTACTACTACAACAACAACTACTACTGTTAAATGGCTGTTGTTATTCTATTGACTCCCTTCAGCATCATCACATATCGCTATTTTGCTCTGTCCTGTTTGCTCGCTCCTCACAGTCAATTCCTATTCCATGGCAGTGCCTCTGCCAGTCGTCTGTTTACTCACCAACTCTTTCCAGTCACTTCACTTTCACTTCCAACCTACTCTTCATTGTTTCTTCTTCTCTTCCTCTTCATCTTCTTCATTATATTCTTTTCCTCCTCATACATCTTTTATAATATTTATTTTTTATGTGTCCGACTCTGGGGAAAGGCTTCAGGCTTATCCCAAGGTCCAGTAGTACTCCTACACACACCTCCACATGTCACCACTTCGGCGCTAACACCCACCGTCCAGATTAGATTCATGATATGGCTGTCCCATGCAGGACTGGTGGACTGGTATTAGCGGGGGTATCTTTACATGTCGGTGGGTCTTGTAGATCAGTAAAGTCTGCTTTTCTGGAATTCAGTTTTCAACTGTTCCCATCCCCAGCCGGGATTCGATCCTGGGTCCATTAGGACTGCAAGCCTCCTCTCTACCGATTCAGGTACGGCTTCATTTCCCTTTACTTTCTAGCTTCTTACCATCAATCCCTCTTTCCTCCTCCGATAAATCACTTCCATATATATATATATATATATATATATATATATATATATATATATATATATATATATATATATATATATATATATATATATATATATATATATATATATATATATATATATATATATATATATATATATATATATATATATATATATATATGGTGAACAAGCCTTCATCATTTCTGTCCTTAATGACGTAGACGACCTTGTATAGCACCCTAACCGTATCCCTGACCACCTTGTAGGGAGTCCCAACATACTTGGTCTCTTCCTTACCACGAATCCCTCCGCTTGAAATGTTAATCTTTCCTCTCTGGTGGGCTCCTCTGATCACAATCTTATCACCTTAACCTGTCCTATCACTCCAGTAAGGCCAATAGACCCTCCCAACAAGGGTCGGTTGTGGCATTTTGGAGCCGCTGATTGGGAGGCCCTCAGGCAGTACTTCTTCGATTTTCACTGGAATGATTATTGCTTCCATGGATGGGAGCCATCTGACTGTGCCTTGCGCATTACAGAGGTTATTTTCACGAGCACGGAAGCATTAATTCCTTTCTCACATCCTTTGACTAATGCAAAATAACCTTGGTTTAATCACGCTTGTTCTTATGCTGTCCACAACAAGGAGAAGGCTTACAAAAGATACCAGAGCCAACTCATTCCTCAGTCTCGTCTCATTCATGTTTCTGCCGAAATCTTGCTGAGTCTGTTCTTTGCTCTGCTAAAAATAATTTCATATATACTAAATGCTCTGAACTCTTCGACTCGAATTCTTCCTGCTGCTTTCAGCACCTTACCAGAAATCTTTCTAACAACTTTACTTCATGAACGTTCCCTCTTCTTTTCCACTCTAATGGTTCTGTAACTATTACTTCTACTGATAAAGGAGAACTACTAACTCAGACCTTCTCTTCCAATTCCACCCAAGACTATTCCAGTGCCGTTCCTCCATTACTTTACCACTTCCTCAAGGCTGAAATTAAGATTCCTTCAATTGATGTATTTTCTGCTATCACTGGCCTCAGTGCTAACAAGACATATGGGCCTGATGGGGTCCTTCCTGTTGTTCTCAAGGACTGCTTCTGTGCTTACACCATGCCTAGGCAAACTCTTTTGCCTTTGTCTGTCAACTTGTACCTTTCCTTCTTGCTGGAAGTTTGCTCTTATTCAGCCTGTCCCACAAATGGGCGGGACATCCTTTATTTCAAATGTTTTCGTGTCAGTTCTTAAGAGGAATATTTTAAAGGATTTTTCCTATCACAACCTTCATTCTGATTGTCACTATGGGTTCTGCCAAGGATGCTCCACTGGCTATCTTCTCACCTACCTCTTAGACTCCTGGTTATCCTCCATACCTACCTTTCAGACTCCTGGTCTTCCTCCTTTTGGGACTTTAGTGAAAGCTTTACCATCGCACTTGACTTCTCAAAGATTTTTGATGAAGTCTGGCATAAATCTTTAATTTCCACACCGTCCTCATATGTTTTCTATCCTCCTATTTGTGCCTTCATCTCTAGCTTCCTTTCCGGTCGTTCTATAGCTGCTGTTGTTGACGGCCACCATTCTTCTCCTACAGCTATCAGTAGTGGTGTTCTTCAGGGCTCTGTTCTATCGCCAACTCTCTTCCTTTTATTTATCAATGATCTTTTAAGCTGTACATGTAACCCTATACACTCATGTGCTGATGACTCCACCCTTCACCTTTCCATTCGTTTTCCGCAGCATCCACCTCAGCAATTACTTCAACAAACAAGGGATGAAGCTATTGCACACCTAATGTCTGACTTGGCTCATATATCTGATTGGGGTACGTGTAACCTTGTCGTTTTTAATGTATCAAAAACTCATTTCTTACATCTGTCAACCAGACAGCATCTTCCGCGGAAGTACTCTCTAATCTTTAATAATATCTAGCTTAATCCATCATCATCTGTGAATATACTTGGAGTTTCATTCTGTCTGGAGTTATCTTGGAACGAACATAATATTATTACCCCCCTTGTCAAATCTGCTTCCAAGATATTAGGTGTGCTATGCCAAGTCCGTGACTTCTTTACCCTTGCACAATTTTTAATTTTATACATGGGCTTTATTCGTCCCTGTGTAGAGTACAAGTCTCATGTGTGGAGAGGCTCCCCACATATAGCTCATCTCAACAAGGCGGAGTCAAAGGCTTTTTGTCTCATTAACTTTCTTCCTCTTACTAGCTCCCTTCAACCTCTGTCTCTTCGTTGCACTATTGCATCTGTATCCCTTTTCTATCGCTACTTCAATGGTCACTGCTCCTCTGAACTGTCTGCATGAATCCCCCCACCACTATACTCACCGCAAATTGACTTAGGACCTACGCACACAGAATTCCTATGGGAGAGTTCTCTCTCTTTGTTTTGTGTTTCCACCTCTACCAAGTGCATTTCTGGGGAGAGAAGTAACTGGCAACTCCTCTGGTGTTGGCGGGAGGTGGTGAAACACTCAGCATGTCAGTGCTTGCTTGTTTGAGGCAACTGACAGCAAACCCTTTTCTGTATCCTCCTACTTTCTGTATACTCATATCAAAGCCAAAGGTGGCTGTTGTGTATATGTATGCAACTACCTACCTTGCTCTCGAGTTCCTGAGCTTGTTTCTTCTGAATTCTCTACTCTCTGGCTTCGAAGCTCCTGTCATTCTCTGACTAAATATATCTGTGCTGTTTGCTTATCTCCTAATTCCACTGACTATCAAAAATTCTTCAGCTATCTTACTTCTATGATGGAACACATTCTATCCATTTCTCCTTTCTCTGAAATCTCCATTCTAGGAGATTTCAATGTTCACCACCACCTTTGGCTGTCCTCTCCCTTCACTGATCCACCTGGTGAACAAGCCTTCATCATTTCTACCCTTAATGACCTAGAGCAGTTTGCACAGCACCCTACCCATATCCCTGACTGCCTTGGAGAGAGCTCAAACATACTTGACCTCTTCCTTACAACTAATCCTTCTGCTTACACTGTTAATCTTTTCCTTCCGTTGGGCTCCTCCGATCATATCTTCTTTACCTTATCCTGTCCTATCACTCCAGTACAGCCTGTGGACCCTCCAAAGAAACGTCGTCTGTGGCACTTTGAAGCTGCAGATTGGGAGGCCCTCAGGCAGTATTTCTTTGATTATCCCTAGAATGATTATTGCTTCCATGGCCGGGAACCATCTGAGCGTGTCTTGCATATTACAGAGGTTATTCTCTCAGGCATGGAAGCATACATTCCCTCTCTCATATTCTTTGACTAATACAAGAAAGCCTTGGTTTAATCATGCTCGTTCAAATGCTGTCCACAACAAGGAGAGGGCTTATAAAAGGTACCAGAGCCAACCCATCCCTGAATTACATCTTTTTTTTTATTTCTGCCCGGAATCGTGCTAAGTGTGTTCTGCACTCTGCTAAAAATAGTTTCATCTGTACTAAATGCTCTCAACTCTCCAACTCGAATTCTTCCTGTTCCTTCTGGCACCTTGCCAAAAACCTTTCAAACAACTTTACCTCATCATCTTTCCCTCCTCTTTTCTACTCTGATGGCTGTGTAGCTATTTCTTCAACTGATGAAGCAGATCTCTTCGCTCAGACTTTCTCCTCCAATTCCACCTTAGAACATTCCGGTGCTGTTCCTCCATCACTTCCCTCCTCTGACTTCCTCATGGCTGACATTAAAATTTCTTCAGCTGATGTATTCTCTGCCATCACTGGCCTCAATACTGAGAAGGCATAATAGCCTGATGGAGTCCCTCCCGTTGTCCTCAAGAACTGTGATTCTGTGCTTACACCCTGCCTAGGTAAATTCTTCTGCCTTTTTCCTTTAACTTATACCTTTCCTTCCTGCTGGAAGTTTGCTTTCGTTCAGCCAGTCCCAAGGAAGAGTGACCATTCCCAACCCTCTAACTATGGCACAATTGCTTTAACATCCTTTGTCTCAAAAGTTTTTGAGTCTATTCTTAACAGAAAAATTTTAATGTATCTTTCCTATCACAACCTTCTTTCTGATCGTCAGTATGGGTTGCGTCAGGGATGCTTCTCTGGTGATCTTCTCACCTACCTTTCAGACTCCTGCTCATCCTCCTTTCGGGACTTTGGTGAAAGCTTTGCCATTGCACTTGACATCTCGAAGGCTTTCGATCAAGTCTGGCATAAATCTTTAATTTCCAAACTGCCCTCTTACGGTTTCTATCCTTCTATCTGTGTCATCATCTATAGCTTCCTTTCTGGTTGTTCTATAGCTGTTGTTGTAGACAGCCATCGTTCTTCTCCTAGATCTATGAACAATGGCGTTCCTCTGGGTTCTGTCCTATCACCAACACTCTTCCTTGTATTCATCAGTGATTTTCTAAGCTGTACATCTAACCCTATGTACTTGCACGCTGATGATTCCACCCTTCACCTTATCATTCGGTTTCAGCAACGTTCATCTCAGCAGTTACTTCAACAAACAAGGGATGAGGCTATTGCACACCTAATGTCTGACTTGGCTAGTATCTCTGACTGTGGTAAAACTAACCTTGTTGCTTTTAACTCCATAACCGCGGGGCATCACTTTTGTGACGCTCGGGAGCAAGGGATCATACCGTGGGGCGTCACTTTTGTGATTCTGTGTTATTTTGAATTCGCCCAGGCTTTCAAGTGGTGGCTTGTATCATCTATCAATACTACCAGTGTCCAGCTATACTCAGTTCTGCTAATGTCACCTGTACTTCCATCCACTGTTGACGATTTAGCCATTTGTCTCCTGTCCTTGACTCCCCCCCTCCTAACCTCGCCTCCATTACCCTCTCCTCCCGCCTGACCAGCTGCGCTGCAGTACACAAATGCTGGACGGATTTTTACACTCATTTTATCCATTGAAATGTGCCCTTTGCCCTATTCTTATACAAAATAATATATAAAAGAAAGAGAAAAGATAATTGATACTGCCATACCTCTGGAATGGGCTAATTATCGCCTGGCAACACCTCACGTGCACTCATTCACTAATTTTCCCTCTTTATTTCCCCTTGAAATATGCCATATGATATGTTCTCATAATAAAAACATATATAAGAAAGGAAAGGAGAAGCCAAAGTGATATTTACATTCACATGGAACTACCTAATTTATTATGTATTGTCTTTTTTTTTTTTTATGCGAGGAAGAAGGAACCAAAGGCCATGGGCCCCCAGTAACAGTTCCCTCCAAGAGAAAAACAAAATACAATAGAGAGCCAAATTCAAGATCCGATCATTTTGAGATGCCTGGACACACTGCGTTTGAAAGACTGGAGATCATAGGTAGCAGGAAATACAGACAGAGGGAGACAGTTCCAGAGCTGACCTGTTGCATAAATGAAAGACTGAGAGTAACGGTTAACTCTTGCATTAGAGAGTTGGACAGAAAAGGGATGAGAGTTTGCTGCCAGACGGGTGCTACGCGCCCGTCGTAGAGGTGGAGGAATGCAAGCAGACAGTTCAGAGGAGCAGTGACCATTAAAGTAGCGATAGAAAAGAGATAAAGATGCAACAGTGCTGTGAAGAGACAGAGGTTGAAGGGAGTCAGTAAGAGGAGGAGAGTTAATGAGACGAAAAGCCTTTGACTCCACCCTATTGAGAAGAGCTGTATGTGGGGAGCCTTCCCACACATGAGAGTTGTACTCCACACAGGGGCAGATAAAACCCCTGTATAGAGTCAACAACTGTGCAGGGGAAAAGAAACAGTGGAGTCGGCTTAGCACACCCAATCTCTTGGAAGCAGATTTTACAAGAGATGTAATATGATCTTTCCAAGATAAGTCCTGAGTAAATGAAACCCCAAGCATGTTCAAGGATGATGCAGGATTAAGCTGAATATTATTAAACATTAGTGGGTATACCTGTGGAAGATTTTGTCGGGTTGATAGGTGTAAGAACTGAGTCTTAGATGCATTAAAGACAACCATATTATTTTTACCCCAGTCAGAGATACAAGCCAAGTCAGACATTAGGTGTGCCATAGCCTCATCCCTTGTTTATTGAAGTAACTGTTGAGATGGGCGTTGCGGGAACCGAATGGAAAGGTGAAGGGTGGAGTCATCAGCATATGAGTGGATAGGGTTAGATGTACAGCTTAGAAGATCATTGATGAATAAAAGGAAGAGAGTTGGTGATAGGACAGAGCCCTGAGGAACACCACTGTTGATAGATCTAGGAGAAGAACGATGGTCGTCTACAACAGCGGCTATAGAACGACCAGAAAGGAAGCTAGCGATGAAGGCACAGATAGAAGGATAGAAACCATAAGAGGGCAGTTTGGAAATTAAAGATTCATGCCAGACTCGATCAAAAGCCTTTGAGATGTCAAGTGCAATGGCAAAGCTTTCGCCAAAGTCCCGAATGGAGGATGACCAGGAGTCTGAAAGGAAGGTGAGAAGATCGCCAGTGGAGCGTCCCTGACGGAACCCATACTGACGATCGGAAAGAAGGTTGTGATAGGAAAGATGCCTTAAAATTTTTCTATTAAGAATTGACTTGAAAACTTTTGAAATACAGGACGTTAAAGCAATTGGACGATAGTTGGAGGGTTGGGAGTGGTCACTCTTCTTTGGGACTGGCTGAATGAGAGCAAACTTCCAGCAAAAAGGAAAGGTACAAGTTGACAGACAAAGGCGAAACAGTTTTCCTAGGCAGGGTGTAAGCACAGAAGCACAGATCTTGAGAACAACAGTAGGGACCCCATCAGGTCCATATGCCTTGTTAGTACTGAGGCCTGTGATGGCAGAAAATACATCAACTGAAGAAATTTTAATGTCAGCCATGAGAAAGTCAGAGGGGGAAAGTGATGGATGAACAGCACCGGAATCGTCTAAGGTGGAATTGGAGGAGAAAGTCTGCACGAAGAGATCTGCTTTATCAGTAGAAGAAATAGCTACAGAACCATCAGAGTAGAAAAGAGGAGGGAAGGATGATGAGGTAAAGTTGTTAGAAAGTTTTTTGGCAAGGTGCCAGAAGGAGCGGGAAGAATTCGAGTTGGAGAGTTGGGAGCATTTAGTATGGATGAAATTATTTTTAGTAGAGCGAAGAACAGACTTAGCACTATTCTGGGCAGAAACGTAAAGATGATGTGATTCAGGGGTGGGTTGGCTCCGGTACCTTTTGTAGGCCTTCTCCTTGTTGCGGACAGCATTAGAACAAGCGTGAATAAACCAAGGCTTTCTTGCATTAGTCAAAGGATATGAGAAAGGAATGTATGCTTCCATGCCCGAGAGAATAACCTCCGTAATGCACAAGGCACACTCAGATGGCTCACGGCCATGGAAGCAATAATCATTCTAGGGAAAATCAAAGAAGTACTGCCTGAGGGCCTCCCAGTCTGCAGCTCCAAAATGCCACAGACGACGTTTCCCTGGAGGGTCCACAGGCCGTACCAGAGTGATAGGACAGGTTAAGGTAATAAGGTTGTGATCGGAGGAGCCCAACGGAGAGAAAAGATTAACAGATTAAGCAGAAGGATTAGTTGTGAGGAAGAGGTCAAGTATGTTGGAGCTCTCTCCAAGGCGGTCAGGGATACGGGTAGGGTGCTGTACAAGCTGCTCTAGGTCATTAAGGATAGAAAAGATGTAGGCTTGTTCACCAGGTGGATCCGTGAAAGGAGAGGAGAGCCAAAGGTGGTGGTGAACATTGAAATCTCCTAGAATGGAGATTTCAGAGAAAGGAGAAATGGATAGAATGTGTTCCATCGTAGAAGTAAGATAGTCGAAGAATTTTTGATAGTCAGTAGAATTAGGGGATAAGTAAACAGCACAGATATATTTAGTCAGAGAATGACAGGAAAGCCGAAGCCAGAGTGTGGAGAATTCGGAAGAATCAAGTTCAGGAACACGAGAGCAAGATAAGTTGTTGCGTATGTATACACAACAGCCACCTTTGGCTTTGAAATGAGTATAGAGAAAGTAGGAGGATACAGAAAAGGGTTTGCTGTCAGTTGCCTCAGACAGCTGAGTCTCCGTTAGAAAAAAAAGGTGAGGTTTAGAGGAGGAGAGGTGGTGCTCAACAGAGCGAAAGTTAGAGGAAAGGCCACGAATGTTGCAGAAATGAAGAAGAAGAGAGTCAGACAGTGGTTCCAGGCACCTCGAGTCGTCACCGGGAGAGGGGCAGATGGTGGGGCATTTATGGTCCCCCACCCCTGGGGACTCCGAGGCTTGATGAATCGATTTCCTGCCAATCATTTCATAACGTATATATTAGCAGCTGTCACCACGCTGACACTGGCAGCCCTTCACTGCCCCTAGGCCACAGCATTCAGTTTACTGTCGTCTTTCAAGGTGAAACCACGTCGGATTCGTGCCTGTCCAATTCCGCCGCTTTTTAGCCCCATGCAAAGGGCCCTGTGACCTCTATCCCTACTAAACCTCGTGTGGAAAGGGGTAAAGGGCTAAGTGACTGCTGTGGAACGTGAACTGGCTGATTTATCAATGAAAATGAGGGACAGTGACTACGATTTTTCTGGTGACTCTAAAACAGTGCAAGTGGAAATGTAAATAATGTGTAAATAATATGTAAACAGCAAGTGAAAGCAATGAATGTAAATATAACTGATTAGTGGAAATAGTTTTATAAGTTACTGCAAGTGACAGTGCATAACATAGTGTAAATAAAATAGAAATATAAATAATGTAAATAAAATAGAGAATGTTAAATAGAAGTGTAAATAAGTATTAATATAAGAATACGGATATATATACTAGGAGTAATGAAAGTGAGAGTTTCACTCTAGCATGTATGAATACTGGGAGTAATGAAATGCAAGTGACAGATTAGCTCTCTACGCTAGTATACAGGACAAGAAAGTGAATGCCTGGAGTGAAAATAAACTACTAGTACTGAAAGAAACTTATAGATAAATATGGTATATATAAATATGTGTAATAAAGTGCTAGGAATATAAAGTGTGAGTGTGTTTATAAATAATAAATGACAGCTTCACCTCAGAATACCATCGGGGAACCAGCACTGGAGGAAAGCTCTTATGCGCTCGTAATTTACATTGCTTTCACAGTGTTTTTTTTTTTTAGTATGGATTCCAAACTACTTGAAATTCATAGAATAGTGTTTGTAGTTATAATATCAGGCAGTGGTAACCATATTACGGGGTACTGGGAAGTGTAAAATGGAGACTTCGTTACCCAACTTCATAGGTCTCCACAAGTCCTACGGTAGACGACGAAGGCTCAACAAACATCCCAGGGGAAAGCTGAAGGTATGTGCCATATGCATATATTTAATTTTAATATTCTAAGACTAATAACTGATTTTTGGCAAATATTTTTAAAAAGTCAGTCGGAGCACGAATATCCTCGTGGGACACAATTAGTGCAAAAACAACCCCGAGGTGTAGGGGTTAATGCATCAAAGACTCAATTTTTACACCTTTCAACCCATCAAAATCTTCCACAGGAGTACCCACTAATGTTTAATAATATCCAGCTCAATCCTGCGTCATCCTTGAATATGCTTTTGGTTTCATTCACTCGGGACTTATCTTAGAAAGATCATATCACATCTCTCGTAAAATCTGCTTCCAAAAGATTAGGTGTACCAAGCTGACTCCATGACTTCTTTACCCCTGCACACTTGTTGACTTTATACACGAGTTTTATTCGCCCCTATTTAGAATACAACTCTCATGTGTGGGGAGGCTCCCCTCATGCAGCTCTTCTCAAAAGGGTGGAGTCAAAGGCTTTTCGTCTCAACAACTCTCCTTCTCTTACTGGCTCCCTTCAACCTCTGTGTCTTTGCCGCCATGTTGCCTCTATCTCTTTTCTATTGCTACTTCAATGGTCACTGCTCCTCTGAACTGTCTGCTTGCATCCCTCCACCTCTACAACGGGTGCATAATACCCGTCTAGCAACAAACTCTCATCTCTTTTCTGTCTACCTCTCTAATGCAAGAGTTAACCTTTACTCCCAGTCCTTCATTTATGCAACAGGTCAGCTCTGGAATTGTCTCCCTCTGTCTGTATTTTCTACTACCTATGATCTCCAGTCTTTCAAATGCAGTGTGTCCAGGCATCTTGAAATGAATGGATCTTGAATTTTGCTCTCTTTTGTATTGTTTTTTTTTCTTTTCTTGGAAGGAACTGTTTTGCGGGCTCAATCTTTGGTTCCTTCTTCCTCGCATAAAAAAAAAAAATGTTCCCGTCGCTCCGAGCTTCCACTTCCCTCTTTTTTCATATGTATTAATGTTTGCCCTGTTATTTTCCTAGAGTCGAGCTGTCATGCCTGGAAAGTATGCTCAAGGGATGAGAAGGTCCGTATCATTGCATGGAGGCAGGATAATGTCTCCATCAACACGATTTGTGAACGTACTGGATGCACAAAGTTGACTGTCATGAAGATTCTTCCTGTAGCGTGCGGGCTGCCACTTGGTGTCATACTAGAGCACAAGCATTGTGGTGGAAAGAAGAGGACGACTTCCAGAGGAATGATACATTTCTGAAGAAGGAAGTAATCAAGAATCCTTGACTGACAGCAGCAGAATTGAAGAGAATGCATCCCCGGCTGTTACAAGATGTCTCAATTCAAACTATCCAACACCACAGGTTTGCCAAGCTGCATCACAGCCAAGAAACCGCTTCTCACTGACCGCATGACGAAGCAGCGCATTCAGTTTGCCAAGAAGTATGCACACTGGACATTGGATGAGTGGAGAAAAGTTATGTTTTCCGATGAAAGCACATTTCAAGTGTTCCAGGTACGTTCTTCCAAGGCTCATTGTCTTGCCGCCTGTAATAGATATGACCCTGCTTACATGGTGCCGACTGTTAAGCACCCACAATCGGTAATGGTATGGGGGTGTTTCTCAGGTCAAATGGGAAGGGGAGAACTCTACTTTCTTCATAAGAACTTGATGAATGATGGCCGGTACATTCAAGTTCTGAAGGATCATTTGTTAAACTTTTTTGCTATTCACAGGTGCGTCTTTTTCATGCATGATTCACCTCCATGTCACAAGTCAAGAAAGGTGACAAAATGGCTTCAGGATAATCGGACTGAGATCCTTGACTGGCCTGGCGACAGTCCGGATCTAAATCCGATACAGAACTCCTGGGCAGAGATGAAGAAAATCATGGCAGAGAAGAAGACACCCAGTCTGGACAACTTCAAGACTGAACTGACAAATGTTTGGTGCAATGTTATGTCCTTAAATTACTTTAGAGTTCTAAGTGATTCCATGCCAAAACGCATCCAACTGGTCCTGAAAAACAAGGGAAACATGATTTCATATTAATGAATGGCATTTCGTGAACAAACATTGTGATATACTATGATTTCTGTGTCTTTTAATATCTTGCAAGGGGAGGTCCTAAGTCAATTTGCAGTAGCTGTATGACAGTCGCGTAACACCCGTCTAGCAACAAACTCTCATCCCATTTGCCTCCTACTTTCTAGTGCAAGAGTTATCCGTTACTCCCAGTCGTTCATATATGCAACAGGTCAACCCTCGAACTGTCTTCCTCTATTTCCTACAACCTATGATCTCCAGTCTTTCAAAAGCAGTGTGTCCGGGAATCTGGAAATGAACTGATCTTGAATTTGGCTCGCTGTTATCTTGTTTTTGTTGTTTTCCTTGAAGGGGACAATTTATGGGCTCCTGGCCTTTGGTTCCTTCTTCCTTGCATAAATAGTCAATTGACCAACATGGGAAAATGTTTGCAGTGGCCTTTGATATTTCTAAAGCTTTTGACAGAGTGTGACATCGGTCCCTGTTATCCAGACACAATTGCTGTGGCCTGTCATCTTTTGTTCCTCTGATTTCCTCATCTCTCAGTGACATAGTGATAGAGTAAAAATAGATAATGTATATTCCAACTTCCACCCAGTTAATGCTGGCGTGCCACAAGGATCCATTCTGGCTCCAACCTTATTTCTAATTCATATCAATGATTTCTTATCTGTCACCTATAATCCCATCCATTCATATGCAGATGACTCAACATTTCACAGTTCAATAGGACTTAAACACCCATTCACAAAGTTTAATATCTCTTACTCATAACTTAGTACAGCAATCTCCATAAATCAGAACTTATCTAAAATCACTAAATGGGGACAAAATAGGATTGTTTCACTTAATGCTAGGAAAATCAGATATATACAATTTGCTTATGGACAGATATTGCCTAACTCCTATATTATCTTCAATGCAACTGATGTTCCTATCTCTAAAATTATGGAAATTCTCAGTCTTTACTCAGCAATGCTGTCAGCTGGACCACTCATGTCAGATCACTTTTTTTTTATGTGTCTTACATGCCATACACCTGAACATGTCAACACTTTGGCGCTAACACCCAACGTTCATCTTGAATACATGCTGGGACTGCCTCATACAGGACTGGTGCATTGGTATTAGCAGGAGTATTTTAAAGACATGTTGGCAGGTCTTTCTGGTAGATCAGTAAAGTCTGATTTTGCGAAATTCAAGTCGTTGAACTGTTCCCTGAATCAGTGGGGATTTGAACATGGGTACTGTAGGACTACAGGCCATCTCTCTACCGATTGAGTTACCGCCTCCTCTTGCTAAAACCGTTTCAAAGAAACTTGAATTATTGTACAGAGTCAGTAACTTCTTCATTGACAGGCATTTAGCAATAATTTACAAGAATGATGTGCACTCTCAGCTGGAATATTGCTCACCCTTTGTTGAATGGATGTGGAGAGGTTTCAGTAAAACAAATAGACAAAATTCAGAACAAAGCTATAAGAATAATTAACTACCTTTCTATTACAAATGATGTACCTCCCCTAAGAGTAAGGAGGAATGTTGCCTCTTTTGCATTATTATACAGATACTTTAACGCCAGATGCTCAAACGAAATTGCGTCCATAGTGCCACCTCTCCATGCCTTCCCTCTTGCTACGTGGGCATCTGGTAGCGCTCATGACTGGACTGTCATACTTCTATATTGCAGAACTTCTGCATATCAGATTTTTTTTTCCAGAACTGAATCTCTTCGTAACTCGCTTTCCCACGGTGGTTTCCCCAAAAATTTCGATCTGTGGCTGTTGATGTGCAACTATTACAGAAATTTTATGACTGGAGGACACCTATAATCTTTCATATGAAATATATATATTTTTAAATTCATTCGTTTCTCATTTATCTGTTCGGTTAGAGAGAGAGACAGACAGACAGACAGACAGACAGACAGACAGACAGATAGACAGACAACAGACAGACAGACAGACAAACAGGTAGACAGACAGATAAGACAGAAGGACAGAGAGAGAGAGAGAGAGAGAGAGATGTAATATTGATGAAGGTTTGTTTTGTAAACTATCCAGATTTGTTGGTGATATATAAACTGTTTATAAATAAACACATCCTTACAAAGTCAAGGGAAGCAGGGAGATGTCGATAAACTGTGTACCTCGTCCCACTTAAGGCAGATGATTTCAATAGCAGCAAAGTGTTGTACATTTGCAGTTGAAAAAAGAAAAAAAAAGGCTGTTAATATTAGAGAACCTGACGGTGCAAACCAGGTTAAGATTTTAGGAACTGTAATACCAAATCACTTAAAATAAAGCAAGTCGTGTATAAGAAGTATTAACAAACACATCTTATTAATTGGGTTCACAGACAAAATTTAGGAATGTCAAGTAAAAAAAAAAAAATGTCAGCCCTCCCTTGTACATATAATTTTGGTCACCTTATTAACATATAATAATAATAATAATAATAATTATTATTATTATTATTATTATTATTATAATAATAATAATAATTATAATAATAATAATAATAAGAAGAAGAAGAAGAAGAAGCCAGCACTAAAACACCTCACAAATCCGCCAACGCACATAGAGAACACAAATCACCACTAAAATGGAATCAGCCCATCCTTGGCCCATGTCCTGCATATCCACAACTTTTCAGTGATATCCATCAATAACTTTCTGAGAGATCTTGTTCACAGACCAAAAAAAAAAAAAAAGCAGTCCTGAACTGGGACTCGAACTCAGATAACCACCAATGTTTTCCCAACTGTTTCTTGGACAATAACCTTCATATCCACAAATATTCTGAGCTAGCTTGAGCACTAACAAACAAACAGACAAACAGGAGTGAATACAAAACCTCCTCCTAGTTCATTGGCGGAGGTGGTAATGAGATGGCCTGGGAAAAGGTAGACGAAGAGTGTTACTTATAGCGAAAAATAAACCATAAATGGAACATTTAATTAAAACACCTGCATCTGTATATCTTGGCTAAGCACTGACTACGAAGAGATTTAACTCAAATAGGCAGAAACTCAGAAGGATATTAAAAAAAAAAAAAAAAATGGCCTCTGGAAAACACTTCATAGTAAATTGGTGGTAGAGGGCGCCAATCATCCATCCACTTAGTGTAGTGATACTCTGTTTTAAAGTAGCTCTACATTAAGTGGCAAGCCAAATGATTTCCTGTGAACAAGGAAAGCATTTACAACGCTGGGGTAACCTTATAACCAACGGACACGTGTTCCCTACGTGACAGCAAGTGGGTTGGCGGAGGGTTAGTGCCCCTCCCCAGAAAACAACTAACTGAAAATACAAGAAGCCTCGGACCAGGACTGACCAAAAGATGACGACCAAGGACCGAACAAAGGACATGATACGGATGGCGACGTGGAATGTAAGGGGTGCAAATGATGAGGTGAAAGAGAGATTGTTCAGGTGCTTGAGGGTGCGAAAGTGGATATATGTGGATTAAATGAAACTAAATGGGGAGAAGAGTGTGTGAGAGAATCGGAACGTGGATGGGGTATATGTGTTGGAGTAGTTGAGGATGAGAGGGCAAAAGAAGGATTGTGTATTGTTGTGAGTAACAGACAGAAGGAGAATATAAGACAGTATGGATCAGTTGGCTCAAGGATTGTGTGGGTAAGATTGAAAGTTGGAATACAAATGTGGCCGATTGTGTGAGTGTATGTGCCAATGCAAGATCGTGCAATCAAAGGGAGAGAAGAGTTCTGGACAAATGTGGAAGTGTGCATGGAAAAGTTTGAAAGGAATAAGAGAGTGTTTTTGATTGGTGATATGAATGATAAAGTAGGGAATGTGAAGGTGGATGGATTAGTTGGTGAGTGGGGTGTGCCTGCTGAGATAGATGAGAATAGCAGTGCTTTAGTGGACATTTGTGTCGAGAGGGGGCTGGTGATAGCCAAGACCCTCCTCAGGCACAAAATGATCCACAGGTATACATGGTGAGTGATGGGAAGGGTGGGTGGCGAACTGAATGAAAGGAAGGCAATGACTGACTATGTATGTGTGGATGAAGGGATGTGAAGGTGTGTAATGGATGCAAGAGCATATAGAGGTTGGGGAAGTGGACTTTCTAACCACCACCATGTGGTGGTCAGAATCAAGGTCCAAATAAAATGGAGAAATAGAAGAAGGGAAGGACGGGGGGAAGAAGTAAATGGAAGGAGAGTGGAAGTGTTACAAGAGGATGAGAAAAAGGCAGAATATAAGAGAGAAGTGGAGGAACGATTGGGCAAATATGGATTGGAGCAGATGGGGGACGTGGAATGTGTGTGGAAGATATTCACAGAAAAAATGTGTGCAGCACGTGAGGTGTTGTGTGGGGTGAAGAGAAGATGAAAGGAGGTGCAAGAAACAGCATGGTGGAATGAAGAGGTGAGACAGGCTGTGCCACAAAAGAAAAATGCATTTAATGAATGGATGAGAAATAGGGACATGGAAGAAGTTGACAGACGGAAGAGAGAGTTATATGCAGAAAGAGAGGGAGAGGTAAAAACATTAGTAAGAGAGAGTAAGAAGAAAGTGGTTGAAGAAATTGGAAGGAATTTGAGTGTAAAGTGGAGGGACTATAAGATAATGTTCTGGAAAGTGGTAGAGTTAGACAGGGTGGTAATGAAGTTAGTTGGGGAGTGAAAGATAATAATGGTAGATTACTAATGGAGAAGGGAGAAAAAGTGAGCAGATGGGAAGAACACTTTAAGGAATTGTTGAACACAGAGAATGAAAGTAATGCGAGTATAAGTGGCTTGGGAATGGCTGTGAGAAGGAGGGAGCTGAGAAGACAGGAATAAATCAGTAGGATGGAAGTTGTGGAAGCAATGAAGAAAGTCAAAATGGGGAAAGCCCCAGGAAATGATGGAGTGTGTGTTGAAATGCTCAAGCATGGGGGAGAGACAGTAGTAGAATTGATGTGGAAGATGTGCAGATTGGCCTTGGAGGAAGGTAGAGTCCCGGAGGATTGGAAGTCAGGCATAATTCCCTTGTACAAAGGAAAATGGGAAAAAGAAGTATGTGGTAATCATAGGGGAAGCCGTCTTCTCAGTGTAATAGGAAAAGTATATAGTAGGATACTTATTGACAGAGTTAGAGAAGTAACAGAGGAATTAGTTGGAGAAGAACAGGGAGGTTTTAGGAAGGGAAGAGGTTGTGTAGGTCAGATATTCATTTGAGAAATTACCAGTATGCCGGGAATCGAACCCGGGACTCTCAGGTGAGAGCCAGGCAGCATACCACTACACCACGACAAGGTAAAAGTTAACTCACGTTGTCACAATCTTGTAACCAACGTCCCTCCGCTCCCACTGTGGGCCTGAAGAGGGTGAGTTAACCTCCTGGCACTCGGGCAAGTAGATGCTTTTAATGTATCCCAAGCACTTATGGCAAGTCAGGGGGTTAACTCACCCTCTTCAGGCCCACAGTGGGGGCGGAGGGACGTCGGTTACAAGATTGTGACAACGTGAGTTAACTTTAACCTGGTCGTGGTGTAGTGGTATGCTGCCTGGCTCTCACCTGAGAGTCCCGGGTTCGATTCCCGGCATATTGGTAATTTCTCAGATGATTTTGCCTGTGTAAAAGTACAGGTTCTCTCTTTAGATATTCATTCTTAGATCTTTAATGGAAAGTTTCTAGAGAAGGGAAAGAAGTTGTATGCGACCTTCATGGATTTAGAGAAAGCATATGACAGGGTGGATAGACAAGGATTGTGGAAAGTGTTAAGAATATATGGAGTAGATGGGAAATTGCTGAATGCTGTGAAGAATATGTATGAGGGTGCTAGGACTGCAGTACGTGTGGATACTGAACTGAGTGAATTTTTGTATTTGAAGGTTGTGTTGAAACAGGGATGTGTCATGTCTCCATGGTTGTTCAGTCTGTACATGGATGGGGTTATAAAAGAGATACAAGGTAGGGCAGAGTATGTTTGAGAGGCCCTAATGAGAGAGGGCAGTGTTTGGAAACTCCCTGTACTGTTGTTTCCAGATGATACTGTGTTGTTAAATGAAGATGAAGAGGAGCTGCAAGGCTTGGTGGATGAGTTTGGGAGAGTGTGTAAGAAACTGAATCTAAAGGTGAATGTAGGGAAGATTGAAGTTATGGTCTTCGAGAGAAGTTAAGTCAATGAATGTACTGAGAGGTTAGATGAGGAGGTAATGTAAAAAAGTGATTACGTTTAAGTACCTGGGTAGTGTGATGAGTAAGGATGGAAGTTTGGAGGGTGAAGTGCTTGAAAGGGTACAACAAGGAAGAAAGGTTGCAGGTTCCTTGAAAGCAGTGATAAGAAACAAGGAAGTGAGCATGGTAGTGGAAAAGTTACTACATGACAGTATTGTGACAGCAACTCTAACGTATGGAAGTGAAGCTTGGACCTTCTTGGAAAGACACAAGTCAAGAGTGAGAGCAGTGGAAATGAGTTGTTTGAGAGAAGCATGCGGAGGCACATGGCGAGACAGACTGACGAATATGAAGGAGCGTTGTGGTATGGATGTGGATGTGATAGGAAGCGTTAGGAGAAACACAGTGACGTGGTTTGGCCATGTGGAGAGGATGGAGAGTGAGAGACTGACGAGGAGAGTGTATGTGAATGAGGTGGAGGTGGAGAAATGGAGGGGGAGGCCAAGGATGAGATAGAGGGATGGAGTGGAGAGGTCTATGAGAGAGGGGTGTGTGAGCTGGGAGCAGGGCAGTGAAATGACGAGGAAGAGGGCGACGTGTAGGTGAACTGTTTGTGGCGACCCCGTATGGGATTAAGGCGTCTGGCAATGGATAGATGGATAGTAAAGGCCATAAAATTGTTTGCAGATTTTTAGATGAGAGAACATTTCTAGTAGTGGCTCTGTCTCTCTATCATTAACGATCTTTGGATACCCTGTGCTCTATGACTTTGACTGACTGCTCTCAAGATCAAATTACTTCATCCTTTCCTGATCCCTAATCCATCCAGAAGGATTTGTCCAAATTGCTTCAAAATACTTGAGTTGACGTTACCCTGTGACCTTGTCTTTGACTTGTTGTTCTGAAAATACAATATTTTCATCGTTGGCAAGCTCTTAACACCCATCCACCAAGCTTGACTCGGATCTAAGCTAAATCACAAAGTTAAACAACACAGCTTTTGCCATCGCCAGTGAACCTTTACCTGTTACTGATTATTCTCAAAATTGTATCATTTCATCCTTTATTGTCACTCAACATTTCCATCAAGTTTGGGTAAAATCTGACATGTACTGTTTAATTTTACCCTGCCCTTGACCTATGACCCTTTCTTGGGAAAAACTAATCATTTGTTCATCTGGTGGTCCTTAATCAGTGTGCCAGAACTGATGCAATTTCATCAAATAGTTTATTTTTTCATCGTCATCATCATCCGGACCTCCTTTCCCACCCGATGGCAGCGTCCAGACATTTTTTCATAATTATGTAAAATAACAGGACAGGCAGAAAAACGTACCAAGAAACAAATCGAAAAAGACACGCAACCTGTGCGTTGTAAAAAACAGGATAGACAAAGACAGAGAAGGTTAGGTTTATGCGCATTAACTATATACACAAAGCTCTTAATTTTCGCTAAACCAAAATGTTCCCTAAGAATACAACCCACAGTAGTCGGTTTACATCCAAGTCATCAGAAGTACTGCCGGTTGAACAGAAACAGGAGGTAAACATAATTTGTTCAACACTCTGACAGGTTTCACAATGTAACTCAGGTTTTTCCACATGCGAGCGGGTGTGCTTGCTCATGCACCACCGATTTCCCCGTATACGTCCTGGTTAGACCTGTTAATTTCATCGAACTGTCTAACAAAGCAGTGAACCACCGCTCCGTCAAGGAAGGGGACCATTCTGAAAGCAGATCACTGATTTCACACACACACAGTTTTCTTCCAGGGGGTTAGTTACAGCTTTCATTAACCCTTTCTGCACAAGACATGTTTCACAATCTGAATAAAATCGTTTGCAAGGAGCAAGAATAGCATGAGACTTCGTGGTACTGAAAAGTCTAACAAATTTGTAGATATATCTCAAAGTGAAGAGGTTAGATACAGCCTTCATTAACCCCATTAATACAAAACGTCTCTCTTATGCATAATGACATTTTCTGGAGGCAAAAAAAAAAAAAATGAATTACAGTAATATACGACATCAATATAAAAGCGTAGAGAGTGTTTATTAGTAATTTGTATCTTTACCGTGTCTGTGTGGAATAATAAAGGCATCCTTCATTTACAGGTGAGGCGATACAATGGGAACAAGGAGACGGCAGAAATGGTAAGTAGAATTCCAGTTACAGCGGGTTGTCAATTAGACTTAGGTCCATCTTACGCCACTCAGCATCATGGGTTTTCAACCAACATGTTCTCACTATCCACTTTAGTTACTGGTGCTCTACTCTTCAGTGGCGTCAAAAGTAATTAAGGCAAAGTAATACACATGTAAAAGATTACATGCCAAAGTCATAGATGTACCTTTTAAACACCAGGATCAAATAATGTATTAAGGAACTTCGAAAAGACATAATACAGCAAAGTGAAAAGAAAAGCTTTATCAGTCATTTAAAATAACTCCAAATCTTTCTGAAAAAATGTAAATAAGATAGGACTATATTGGAGAATTTTCCAATAGTATTCACCCATTGTGGGAACTAACTACCTCAGAAGATATCCTGTTTGTAGTGGTATATGCAGGCTTTTAATATACTTGTCTTTGTTTAAGAAGAGAAATTTACCGAAGAATGTATAGTGTATTAGTATAATTATAGTGTAAAGTGTAAAGTATAGTGTATTAGTTGATTTTCCATCGATTTTGTAAATTTCCAGGTCTCACAACCATGTGTCATAGTTTGGATTATACGCCCGTTTTATACTTTTCGTTTCATACATATTGACAAGTAAAATTTCATGATGTCCCAATGTTTACTGAAAGCTATTGCAGTTCTAATGAATGATTTGATTTCATTATCATGGTCTTTTGTTAGTTTTAGTATTTGCCCCAGTTAATTATACTCCTCGACTTCAAAATTTCTTCACTTATTCTGGTGATGCTCTTTGGTGTATTTGGATTAAACATTAGTTTTTTTTCCGGTTCATCGTTAGCCCAACTTTGAGACTTTATTTAGGCCAGTTACCATTACCGCAATGCCTCTGCTGTTTCTGAGATTAGGATAATGTCACCTGCAAATCTTATATGGTTAAGTTTTCTCCATCAATGTTTACTTCTTTGTTGTCCCAATCTAGCTTTCTGAAAATGCCTTCTAAGAATGTTGTAAAAAATTTTGGTGAAAGTGTATCTCTCTGATTATGGCCTTTTTCAAGCTAAATATTTTCCTGAGCCTTTATGTAATTTAACTGCTGTAGTTCCCTCTTTTTATGTGTTTTCGAGCCGTTTTGCTATGTTCTCATTTACTACGTTCTCATTAAGATAAGCTGGCGGAGGCTTCAAGCAAAATTATCAGCCTAATCCGAAAGGTTAATATGCTGGAGGAGTTCAGTGCAAGTAACGTTGAGCACACTGTGCAGGAAAGTGCCAATGCTTGGCCAACTGCTGTCCAGGTTGACCATCCTCTTCCCACTATAGTTACTTCCTCCCCCACCAAACAGAATGTGTTCGAGCCAGTGCGGAATGGTGCAAATTTTGCGAGAAACAGAAGCATCATTCCGGTAAATACATACAATAAATTTCAGATTCTTGCAGAAGTAGAGGAAGAGCCTCATGAGGCATGGGTTCTGGGGGACTCCACCATCCATGTTCAGTTGGTGGAATTTTATGGCAGGGCACCCTATAAATGAAAGCATTTTTGTATACCAGGTGCAGGAATAGATGACATAACAGAGGCTGCAGAGGACTTTTTTGAGAATGTGAAAAATTATAATGTTATGTCCCCACCCACACTGCCACAGGCTCCAACAGCAGCAGTTCAGTATAGGAAGGACGTTGCCCAGTAAGTTGTTCTTCCTTTGGTCAGCCTTTCGGTGTACAGCACACAAGATCAGCTGAGGCAAAAATAAATACTGGCTTCTTAAAGTTTACTGTCTTTTTTTTCCAAATAATTCCACTTAATGCTTTCCAACTTCACTACACTGTTCTCACAAGCACTGGAGTTATACAAACTTTACTAACGCTGTTACACTTAATGCTTGACAACTCTTCACTGTTATTACACTTAATGTTTGTCAAGACTTCACTGTTATTACACTTAAGGCTTGACAACACTTCACTGAATCACAAGTACCGAGAATATACAATCTTCACTGACACTGCACTACACTCAAACTGAACCAGAAACTGACTGAGCTTGTTCTAGTCTCTTATCCATCTTTATATAACCTTCCTTGCTTCTCCAACATCCTAAAAAGTGCTGGTCTTGCAGTAGCCCCTAGCAAGAATAGTTACCTTTTCGGAGACAACCAAAACATGCGAGTTTTCTTAGAGTACATAACACTATAATTTATTTACCATACAAACTTAATTTCGATAACATAACTGAAAAAACAGTCACGTAAATAAAACATTACTGAGAAAAAGAGCATAAAAATTAATACATACCTTACGAAATAACTATGCTCACAAACAGCAGGCAAACTGGCAACTCTGACTCGTACTGATACCGCAACTACCATATGCGAAACGCCGAGAAGACTCTCGAGCACCTAACTGGCAAATCCCGCTACTACCCCCTCCCTAGTTCTTTGTCGTAAAAACTACATGGTATATACAAGCATAATTAATCCTTATTAAACATTTAACTATACACAAAATAATCCTTCAACTTACCAGGTCTTCCTCTATTCTGCTTGCGGCGGCATCCTTGCTCCTCCACACAGTCCACTCCTCTAGGAAGGTCTTGGTCCTCCTCTTCATTCGCTTCTTGTCTTGGGAAACTGTCACCATCCTCTTGCACCTCAGCTCCTTGGTCCTCCACAACATCCTCGGCTGTGGGTGAGCACGATTCCTCGACGTCCGAGCTGTACTGTCCTGGCCAATGATACTGCTACAGATGATTCACGTGTACCACCTTTGAGCGAGACTTCCTGCCTCCCCAAATTCGATACTTTACGTCTGATAGGCGGTCCAACACAGTGTAATGCCCGTCCCATGGGCTCTGCAGCTTTGGTGACTGTCTCTTCTTTCGCTGAGGATTGTATAACCAAACTTGGTCACCATCCTTGAAGCTCACCTCACTTGCCTTGGCATCATACTTGCACTTCATCATCTGTTCTGAAAACTTGAGGGCTCCTCGCACTTGATGATGTACCTCAGCCAGCCTTTCCTGAAGGTGCTTCATATATCCGGTAGTGGCTGTGGGCAGCTCTTCACCAGGTGGTTTTTCCCATTAACAAGTCAATGGGTAGGCGCAACTCGTGGCCCAACATCAGTTTTCCAGGAGTGTAGCTGGTAGACTCATGGGATGCAGACCAATACATCATCAACAATGCAGGTACTTTCTGGTCACATTCTGCTTGTCCCTCTACACAGTACTTGACCAGTTCTTGCCCCAGGGTCAAATTGAATTTCTGCACCATCCCGTTTGACTGTGGCCTTAGTGGGGTCGTCCTGGTCTTCTTGATCCCCAATAACTTGCAGCACTCACGGAACACAGCAGACTCGAAGTTTCTACCCTGGTCTTGTGGCATCCCCAAATGACAGAAAAACTAGTCAACCAACACCCGAGCAACAGTCGCAGCCTCTTGATCGGGGATGGCATAGGCTTCTGACCACTTTTTGTAGTCCATGGTGACACATATATACCGGTTTCCTCTTTCAGTGAGTGACAAGGGGCTAGCAATGTCCATTGTGGCTCTTTCCATTGCTGCACCCACTTGGTATAGCTGGAGAGGGGCACAACCACGTTTCTTTGGTCCCTTCTTGGCACAGCATCCAGTACATCACAGACCTGATACCACTCTTCAACGTCCTAATGCATGCCATTCCAGTAGAATCTTTGTCGCAGCCTGCTTAGAGTTTTCTTCACTCCCAGGTGCCCACTAGTGATGTGGTTATGGGACTCATCCAAGATCTCAGACCTCATCTTCTTCAGAACCACCAGTTGCCTTACTTGGTGAGGCCATCGGCTGTCTCCTACTGACGCTCCAGTAGTCTGTTGTTCAAACGAACAAGGTCCCACTGACTCCAGTAACTCTTGGTTGCAGGACATAATCTGGAAACTTCTTCCCAAGATGGTCGGCCTGTACTCCGCTGCATCCACCCTAGCACTGGTTGTAAATCTGCATCCTCCATCTGCATCCTCTTCAGGTCTTCTTAATCTGAAGCTGGCCCTGTCACAACTGTACGGTGGCATTTCTTGCCAAGATTCCTATTACTACTACACTCCTTGCCATCTGTTCTTCCTTCTTCTTGCACACTATTCATCCAGGTTCTGCATTTCTTCAGTGGTGGGGATTCTTGGGAAAAATTGGCTGGTTGTTGCCTCTCATCACCAGTCTTCGCTAATGCACCCTATCCTTCTCAGTTGGACACTTATAGCTGAAGTGTCCCACCTCACCGCATGTCCAACACCCTTTTGTTGCACTCTGAGATTTCCTTGCACTGTCCCATTCTTGCTGTCTCTTCCATTGGTAACAATCCTCCTTCTTGTGTCCCAGCTTCCTGCAGAACCACCAACCCCCTCTGATCATGTGTTCTTTCTTCCACTTTTTGCAGTCTATGTCCTGGCTTTTCACAGTACCACCACCTTCCTTCCAAATTTTCCACTTCTCATACCTGTACCTTCCTTTTCTTGAATCCTGCACTACGACCTGCCTTAAAAGTGGATGTACTGGACCTGACATAGGACTTAAATTCTAGAGCTCTGGCTAGTGTTTCTTGCATGCTTCTGGGTTGTGCCTGCTTCATTTCCACTTTCAACTCTGCATTATCAAGAGCATCGATGAACCGATCCCTCAGAAGAATAGCCAACAGGTTAGGTGCTGCTCCAGGGTATGCCTTGTATGCCATACTCTCCAGGTCATGAGCAAGCTGCTATAAGGAATCGCCTTGAGCCAGCAAACGGCTCCAGAATCTTGCTTTGTAAATCTCAGTCTGGTACATGGTTTCATACCTGGGCTCCAGCACTTCTTCTAGGGACTGATAGCTGTTCCTCTCCATCAATGACATCTGGACCAGAATTTCCATTGCAGCACCCTTAAGGCTAGTAGCAAGCTGCAATCCCATCTGCCTATCATCGCAACCATTCTGATCCACAAGTAACTCAAACTGTGCACGGTAACCTTCCCAAGATACTCTACCATCAAATTCCTGATTTTGTGATGAGTTTTCCGTGAATGTTGGTGTGCATCAACGGTCAGTCTTGAGTCCCATGTTGTTTATCATGGTACTTGAAGCCCTTTCACGTGACTTTAGAAACAGACTCCCGTGGGCGATGTTGTATGCTGATGATTTGGTGTTGATTGCAGAGAACGAAAGGGAGGCGGAGGAAAGGTTTAGGAAGTGGAGAGATGGTATGGGGCACAAGGGTTTAAGGGTAAATGCAGATAAAACAAAAGTGATGATATCTAAGGTTGGTGGCGGTACTGTCAAAGACGAGGGAGAGTGGCCAGGTGCAGTTTGCCACAAGGGCGTGGGAAGTAATTCCATCTTGTGTGGTGGGTGTGATAAATGGGTGCATAAGAGCTGTAGTGGTATCAGAGGTAGACTGCGAGATAATGCTGATTTTATGTGTACAGCGTGTCAGGGTGAGCAGGTGGAGATTGTCAGACGTGAAAGGATTGAACTTGCTGGTGAATCTCTTGAGTGTGTGGAAGAGTTTTGTTATTTGGGAGACATGTGTGCTGGAGGTGGGGCTGGAGCTAGCTCTGTGGCTAGGGTGAGAAGTGGTTGGAAGAAGTTCAGGGAGCTCTTGCCTCTCCTGACATTGAGAGGACTCTCCCTACGTGCTAATGGGTCTTTGTATGCAGCATGTGTTAGGAGTGTAATGCTGTATGGTAGTGAGACCTGGACAGTGAAGGAGGAAGATATTCGCCGGCTCAGACGTACAGAAATGACAATGATTAGATGGATGTGCAGTGCGTCCCTGTGTCCAAGGCCTGGAGGGGCTGGGTTTACGATGGAAGAGTTGAGAGGTAGGATGGGACTGGAGTGTATTGGTGTTGTGATGAGGAGAGGTAGATTGAGATGGTTTGGACATGTGGAGAGGATGGGGGATGATAATTGGGTGAGGAAGGTGAGAAGTGTTAATACTGGAGGTGGGGTTATGAGGGGTAGACCGAGAAAGACATGGGACGAGGTCATTAAGTATGACCTCAGGGTTAAGGGACTGAACAGGGAGGCTGCAATGGATCGTGCAGCATGGAAAGCCGCTATTAGGTGACCAAGGCCGACACATGCAAGCATGTTGGAGCCTTTAAAAACGAAAACGAAACCCCCATTATAGCCATGCACTTCACTGGTTTGGGGCCTAAAAACTGCGGCATCATAATTAAGTCCCGGACTTAGAACTTGTGCATTCTGATTATTCAGCCCTTTAATGCTACGTATAGATGCCTGGGATCCATCAGGATTCACAGTACACTGTTCTTTCCTTTCATATGCACCCTTTACACTAACCTGAGGCTCAGCAGTGCAGTATTTCTCTAGAGCCTCAATTTTCCCACTAATTATCTGCACACTGTCAACTACATGCTTCAACTGGTTATCTACATGCTGTCTGCACTCCATCACAATTCCCTCACAAATTGTCTTCAACTGGTCATCTACATGCTGTTTGCACTCTGTTACTAATTCCTCACTAACTGACTTCAACTGGTCATCTACGTGTTGTTTACACTCCATCACATTATTGCTTACCTCATATGTCTGCTGCTCTAGCTTGGCACTACATCCTCCTTAAACTGTTGCTGTTCTTCCTTAATTTCTCCCATGAAAACATGTAGGTGTCCTTGCATTCTCAGCTGTAATTCCATCTGTTGCTCCTGTAATGCCTCCTGAAGCTGATCATAACATTCTTTCTGTTCTTCATTCTGTGCCTGCAATTGTGCTTTGATTTCGTTCCTAAGCTCTTTCTGTTCTTCACTTTCGGCCTCTTGTTGTTCCCTCTGTGCCTGTATTTGTGCTTATAATACCTTTATATAATAATTGTTGCCAGGGAAGTTTCCTCCTCCTGCCCAGCTCAAGACCTTGTCTGCACACCTGCTTCCATGTTGGAGGTTAGACTCACTGCAGCACTTAAATTATCCACACTTCTGACACCAGTGTTACGTCCCCACCCCACACTGCCACAGGCTCCAACAGCAGTAGTTCAGTATAGGAAGGACGTTTCCCAGTGAGTTGTCTTCCTGTGGTCAGCCTTTTGGTGTACAGCACACAAGATCAGCTGAGGCGAAAATAAACACTGGCTTCTTAAAGTTCACTGTAATTTCCAAATAATTCCACTTAATGCTTTCCAACTTCACTGTTCTCACAAGCACTGGAGCTATACAAACTTTACTAACTGCTATTACACTTAATGTATGACAACTCTTCACTGTTATTACACTTAAATGATTGTCAGCACTTCACTGTTATTACACTTGATGGTTGTCAACACTTCACTGTTATTACACTTGATGGTTGTCAACACTTCATTGTTATTACAGTTAAGGCTTGACAACACTTCACTGTTTTCACAAGTCCTGAAAATATACAATATTCATTGACACTGCAGTACGCTCATACTGAACCAAAAACTGATTGAACTTGGTCTAGTCTCCTATCCATCCATATATAACCTTCCTTGTTTCTTCAACATTCTAGAAAGTGCTGGTCTCGTACCAGCCCCTAGCAACAACAGTTACGAACTTGTAGACAAGCAAAACGTGCAAGTTTTCTTACAGTACATAACAGTATAAATTATTCACCATACAACCTTAATCTGAAATACATATTTGAACAAACAGTCACGTAAATGAAATAATATTGAGGAAAAAAAGCATAAAAATTAATGCATAACTTACGAAATAACTGCGCTTGCAAACAGCAGGTAAACTGGCAATTCTGACGTACCGATACCAGAACTACTGTACGAGAAATGCCGAGAAGCTTCTCGATCACCTAACTGGCAAATCCTGCTTCTTAACAATAACCTTGTTATTACTCAGGCAGGTACTAATGATGTTGTTCACACCCGATCAGAGGAGCTTATTGAAAAGTACAGAAAGATGATCCAATGCTATAAAGATAAAGTTTACATTTTAATATCAGGCATATTCCCAAGGTCTGATGCAGGGAATGCCTTCTTCAGTAAAGTGTTTAGCATAAATATGGGGGTCAAGTCACTTTGTTAACAGAAAGGCTTTGAGTTCACAGACATTTAGAACCAGTTTTATGAGCAGTGAACACTATTGGTTAAAAATGGACTACACTTGAATGCCGTTGGTTCCGCCTATCTTGTTAGTTTGCTTAGTGATACAATTAGTTTTTTTCTGGAGAAAAAACAAACATCATGGGAGGCGAAGGTAGATATACAGTCTGATAAATCAATACGTGATAATAGCTCCCCATATTAGAAAGGTAAAATTATTAAAGCTTTTCATGTAAATATACATAGTCTGCATCATAAATTTTCAGAATTAGAGGCCCTTGTTTTACTCAAGATTATGTTGTAATTGGTACAACAATATCATGGCCAAATACTGAGCAAAATCATTTTCTAGCGAAGTTTAATTTACCAGGCTAACACATTTTCATTCATGATAGGATGAATGAAGCAGGGGGCGGTGTTTTGTTATATACTAAATCAGGATTTCATCCAATCATAAATTACCAAGCCAGTTATTGACGCTATTTATCTTAAGCTTAGAAACGAATCTTGTCATAAAATGAAACTTGGCTTAAGTTATCATCCACCTGGTCAGCCACTCAACATCAACAATGAGATCCACAATCAACTATTTGAAATCCCTTGTATGTAAACCACTGTAATATTTGATTTTTTATTTACTAGTTTCGAAATGGGAGAAGATCTATCCTTGCACACAGGGTTAGACCTATATATAAACTTGCAGGAAAGTTCATGCATTAGTCTGTAAATTATTCAACATGTGGAGCTGTCATCCTTGATCCTGTCTTAGCCACATCAGAAAATTTAGTCAGTAAGGTTATGGTAGAGGAATTAGTACAAGTGGTCATAACATAGTTACATTTAACACTGAGATAAGTGAAGAGAATCTCAGGACCATTTGTGAGGAATTGCTGACTATAAGAGGGCTAATTTTAATAAATTAGAGGCAACTGTAGGTGCAGATGACTGGCATCCTATCATCGAAGCATTTGGTATCAATGTCGCAAGGAAATTTTTTACAGAAACTCTCAACATTGTAGTCAAGTTATGTTTTCCAATGCACAACGGATGCTCTGCCAAAAATTCTAAACCCAAATGGTGGAACTCCAATGTTAAACATTTTCTGGTAACAAAAAAACTTGCATACAAAAATTATAGTATGAAAAGGGGTCGAAGTAATGAAAACAAATACGATGTTCTTCGATGGAAAGGACAAAAATTAATTAACCGCACATATTGCCAGTATCAGTAAATCAAATCCCAAAGACTTTTCCAGTAACATAAGATATGAAAAGGTAATAACTCCATCAATCAGGCCCTTAATCACGGACAACGGAGAGCACACTGATGATGAAAATACTGTAAGATGGCTGCCTCCCAGCCGATTTTTCACCAATCACCCCTCCCCCAATCCTGGCAAATTTTCGATTTTTTTTTTTTTAAACCTCCGCTTTTTATGGGAAACATTGGAAAATACCAAAAAAGTGCTCACCTGAGATTATAAGTGCACTATACAGGTGTCCCTTTATACACCTGGTACAGTCTTCTCTGGAGCCACGCTGCTGATGTCATAATTTTTAATGGTAGTTATCTATTGCAAACCACTCAGAATAGGTAGATATTTATTTATTTGATACATATTTGTTTGTAGTACAAGAATATATTGGTTTCCACACAGTAATATAAGCGATATAAGCACTGTTTCACAAATTGAACACATCAACATCCACACTTTCCTTGCCGACATTAGCTCCTCATCACTTCAGCCCATTTCTTCCTCTGTTGCCACGTCATCTTTGTCCTACACATCGTCATCGATTAGGGAATCACTTTCGCCTTGAATTTCGTTGTCAGAGAGACCGTGGAGCAACATGTCTCTACTGGCCAGGTCACTGCTAACAGGCGAGTTGCCGAGACAATGGCGTGCGGGCGGGGGGGGTCATATGGGGTAAGGCAGCATTGCTGCCTGGCAGTGGGTAGAGGTATATCTCCCACATATACCTACCACAAATCACCCGCAAACTTGAAGAATGTGCAAATAATGGACCTCGCAATTGCAGAACATACCGATACGTCGCCAGGTGTCAATGTGAAAAAAAATTCTGACATACGCATGTGTTGACGGGACACAGTGGGTTAATACTTTCTTCACGTCAGTATTTACAACAGAAAATATACATATGGTTCATGCAGTTTCCCCAGTTCCTATAGATGAGGGCAACATTATGATATTATAGTTAGTGATCGTGATGTACTAATTGCAATTAGTAAATTAAAAGAAAATAAATATCACCACATATATTAAAAGAACTATAGAATGAAATATCAAAGCCTTTAATTGAACTTTTGAACTTATCACTAAAGAGCAGTAAGGTGCCACACGAATGGAAACTTGCAAACGTAACACCAAGTTTTAAAAAGGCAACAGAGTACAACCAGAAAACTACCGCCCAAATAGCTTAACATCAGTGGTTTGTAAATTGCTTGAAACTATTATCAGAAACATGTTTGTGAAATACAATCTTATCAAAGATTCGCAACATGGTTTTTGGAATAATTGCTCCTGCCTCACGAATCTGTCGGACTTTTTCAATGATATATTGAACATGTTAGACGAAACTTAATCTGTTGATGTTGTCTACCTCGATTTTCAAAAGGCTTTTGACAAAGTTCCACACTAAAGACTACTTTAGAAGTTAAAGGCACATGGTTCCAGTGACAGTGTGCTCAGGGAGGTAGAAGATTGGCTCACTGGACAAAAGCAAAAAGCTGTAATAAATCATAAAGAGTCAGACTTGATAAATGTTACAATTGGAGTACCACAGGGTTCAATGTTAGGTCCAATTCTTTGTTTAATATACATAAATATTATTGATGATGAATTGTTTTGTATGAATTGCAGGAGCAATTCAGGGAGATCTTGACCAACTGTTTAACTGGGCCCACACATGCAAATAGATTTCAATATCAATAAATATAAAGTGCTAAACACTGGCAGTATAAATGTAAGAGCTAGTTTTAACATGAATAATGTCCAATTTGATAGGGTAAACCGTGAAAAAGACTTAGGAGTTATAAAGACAGATGATCTGAAACCAAGCAAACAATATACAGAACCTGTTAAATATATATATATATATATATATATATATATATATATATATATATATATATATATATATATATAAAAATTAACCGGATTCATAGGTAGAGCATTTGAATATGAATCCGATAACATCATCCTCACTTTGTATAATTCCTTGGTATGCCCGCACCTGAAGTATTGTGCTCAATTTTGGTCAACTTAATATGAAAAGGATATAAAGAAACTTGAGAGAGTACAGGGAAGGGCGATAAAGATGATACCTAGACTGAGTAATAAACCATACGAGGAACGTTTAGAAGCCCTGAATCTCTTTACCTTAACTAAACGGAGTTTACGAGGGGATTAATTCAAGTATTCAAAATACTCAAAGGACACGATAAATATCTATCTATCTATAGCAAGACGCCTTAATCCCGTAAGGGGTGGCCACAAACAAATCGCCTCCATGTCGTCCTGTCCCCCGCCATTTCACTGCCCTGCTCCCAGCTCACACCTCCCTTTCTTATGTGCCTATACACTCCATCCCTTCATCTCATCCATGGCCTCCACCTCACATACACTCTCCTCGTCAGTCTCTCACTCTCTATCCTCTCCTCATGGTCAAACCACCTCCATGTGTTTCTCCTAAAGCTTCCTATCACATCCACATCCACACCACAATGCTCCTTCACCTCCTCGTTTGTCAGTCTTTCTCTCCATGTGACTCCACATGCTTCTCTCAAATAACTCACGAAAATATGGTCACGATAATATGGTCATTGATAAATATTTCACAGTTGATCACTCAACCTATACTAGAGGTAATGGGAACATAATTATTGGCAAACGATTTCAGTCACATCAAGTAAAGCGTTTTCTCTTTAACAGAGTCGTAAATATATGGAACAAATTGCCCTCAAATGCAGTAAACTATGATACAGCACTATCCTTTAAAAATCGGTTGGATACGTATCTGCCATCTGATTCCCAGCTTAGTATGTTCGCTCCTAAATAACACATTTCTGTGGTTTATGTTATTTTTTTCTTTTCAGAGCCTGGAAGATACAACTGCTGAATAACTTCGCTAAATATTGCTGACGTAATGTTACTCTCCCTTTCAGGAAGATAGTGTAGAATAAAATTTCCTTTCCCTCTTTCCTATGAAATTTCCCCGGCATTTTTTTTTTTTTTTAAATGCTGCATGGTGGCCCAGTTTGTTGTTATTCTGTTCGTAGGGACTTAGTGAAGAGTCTTCAATTAACGGGTAATATGTTAATGGGTTGATAAGTACTAAAATCTTTTGAGTCGTCTTTCTTGTAAAGCTAAATGACTATTCCAATACACCAAGTTCTGGAAATAATCTTTACACACTGGAAAAATAAGTGGGCGAGCCTGTTTTGTACTTCTGCTCCTGCATCCGACAGTAATTCTACTACTCATCCATCTTCTCCTGAGGCCTTCACTCCTTTCGCACTCTTGAGAGAAATTTAATGTTTACTTCGTCTGCTGTTACCTCAGGTGTTTTACTTGTGTCAACCGAAAAGTTAGCTGTTGGTACTATTATCTTTGACGCATACAGTTCTTTGCAAAATTCTTCAGCTCTCATCGTCATCCTATCCCTACATTTAATGATCACCGTTTTTGTAGCCATGTAATTTGTTGCTTTCCCAGCGCAGTTTTGTTTTGGACCTGTTTCAGACTTTTCCCTATTTTGATAGTTTCTTTGATCTGTTCCATGTTTCTTTTTCTTTTTTCTTCTGTCTGTCTCTTGTGGATAAGGTTATTTAATGCCACTCTGTTTATTTAATCTTTATTTGACTTTCATTCCAGTTCTTTTCATGAGCTTGCAGGTATTTTTATAATACTTGTTGGCCTCGGTTGTATTAGCTATCCCTACTATCTCTCTGATTCTCTTAGCACTTTTGTTAATCTGTCATTTAAATCATCAGTATCATACTCTGTTTAACTTAGAGCCTGAAATCTGTTCGTTATTTGTAACTTGAGAGATTGCTTTCCTTTTGCTTTTTTCATATATTTTTATATCTAATCAACGTTCTTGTTTCACTTCTGAAATTGAATTTGGCTGTGCAACCCACCAGTCTTTGGTCGCTTTCTATATTTACGTTGTTGATAACTAATACATTTATGATCGTGTTGTTCTTATCTGCTATAAGAATGTCGGTTTCATTCTTTGTTTCTCCATTAGGACTTAGGCAGGCCCATTTTCTCGCTGTTAATTTGTGAGAGAATTTGTTCATTATTCTGATGTTATACATTTCAGCAAAATTTTCCACCATTTTACCTCTATTTCTCTCGGCCACACCGAATTTTCTCATACCTGCTTCTCCATTTCTTGATTTGCCAATACATACATTGCCCCCCCCCCCAATGGGTATAGTATGTTTTTTTTTTCTTCTTCTTCCATGATCTGGGAGATGTCGTCACAGAATGTTTCTATTTTTTCATCTGAGTTCTGAGAAGTCGGTGTATATACTTGCATTACTTTCAGGGTGTATCTTTTGCCTAGTCTAATTGTAAACCACGCAGTTGTCACATAAACTGCAAGACTTCTTTTAATTAGAAATTCTACACCACTAACTCTTTCATTTTGCCATCTCCTGAGTTATTTTTTCTGCTGAATTATTATTTCGTCTTTTCTTTGGATTTCACACAGACCAGCAATATCCCAACTAAAGTGATCTTATTCAGTCATTAAGATAACAAGTTTGCAATATATATATATATATATATATATATATATATATATATATATATATATATATATATATATGTATAACGTTAACACCATTTGACTTTACATTCTGTTACACTAATTTTTCTTAACCAATCCTTTAATATTTTTCACATAATGTGCCATAATACAGTATCTATGAAGGCTGTCACAGTCGCTTGTTGAGTCAGATATTCTTGTTTTTTGTGTCACTTGGAATAAATAGTGGACAATTGTCCTAAGAAGTGCGCCAAATTATCTAGAAGTTTTCGATCAACTATAATGAACGATCTCTTCCTTATATTTTTGGAAAGTCAAAGGTATTATGTAAAACTGTAATATAAACGCTCAGTATATGTGAAAGTACCGGTACATTTCAAAATTTTTGGAAACCATTCATTATTTATGGTAGCAGGGAATCCTAAATGGAACTAATTGAAATTTCAGAACTATCGCTGAGTGGCAACCAAGAATGCGAGTAATTTGCAGACTTCATTGTGTTAACAAGCAATATATATATTTGTTAGTAGTGGAAGACTGAAAATAAAGGAACTTTAAGAAACAATTAATATCTGTCATTATTATTAATAAAATAATTTCCACAAGGATACTAGTGAAAAAAAAAAAATCCGCTTCTTTTGTCTCCATGGATGACGACAGAAAGCGGGAAAGCAGAATAAGTTAGCAGGCTCTTTCAAACAGCTCGATCAACAAGCGCGAATGAAGACAGCTTTTGCTCGGAGACATGCCGTTATTACACTGCATTTAGCCAGTTTCCCTTTATGAAAAATCTCTGAAAGATTTTATATAAACCAGAGAACTATCAGTGGTTGAAATATAAAGAATGAATCTTGACAATCTGCCGAGAGTCGGAGCTCTTTGTAGAATGTCAAGCTTATGTCATAGCCTAGTAACATGAGTGCATAAACGATTGGCAAAAGTAATAAATAAAAAAAAGTTCATAAACAAATCAATTAATTCAAAACTTCCAAACCATTAATTTCAGTTGTTTAACCCGCCGCGTGCCGGCTATTTTTAGCCTTCTGGGTCACCCCAGTGCCAGCCATTTTTTGACCTATTTTTGGGGGGGTTAAAATGATAGATTTTGATGTGGAAACAACGAATTTCGCCATTAAAATGCTCATCGAGGTTCGCACATGAGTGTTACTGAGTCCTGCATACTCATGCACAGGTATAGCCGCTCTCTCACGCTCACCACGTACGTGTGAGAAAGCCGTTTTCTATGTAAGGTATACTCAGGTATTTATGCTGGGAAGGTATAGCAATGTTCAGAACACTTTTCTGATCACTTATTACTTCAGCATCTACCACAATTTGCGTGTCTTTCTCACTGTGAATGCATTATCTTACACTTACTTGAAGATAGGTACAACCTGACTTCATTACATACAGTCCTGGCACTTACAAGAAGGTATTTACAACATGACTTCACTATATAGTCCTTTCACTTACTAGAAAATATTTACAACTTACACTTACATGAAAATATTTACAAAATGCCTTCACTATGTACAGCACTGGGTGAGGCACACAGGCAGAGTGAGGCAGAGTCAGCGTGAGAGGGGGAGCGAGTGAGTGTATGGCCTTGACAGCCTGGGGGATGGTAGAGGAACAGTTACCTTACATGCCTGCCAATGTTTACCTGCGAATCTTGAAAACTGCGGTCATAGTGAAGTTTTTTATTTTAGATCATTTTAAAATGGCACTGGCACTGGCCGTGGCATTGTCAGACCGTTTTAAAATGGCACTGCCACGCGGCAGGTTGAAAAAGAAAGATATTAAAAGTATATGCTTCTGCACTGCAACAGTTTATAAGATCATGTTTTGGTCCTATTTATTGCCTATTAAAAGAGGAAAGGGTAAAACTTATACCTCCTTACAACTGAAAGTAATTTTGCAACAATAGGGAATAAAGTACTTAACTATAATTACTATAAGCGAGGGAAAAACAAGAAATATAAGGCAGAAAGATCAAGCTGATAGTCGGGCAGGGTAACAATTGGATGAATAACTTCTTTGTTATGGCATCCTTATCGTTGCTATATCACCAACAAATCATTTGAAAATCATGTTGTCTATTGGAGTTGCAAGAAATTTACTCAACTGGTCTCTGAAACTAGACCATCTATTTCAAATCCTGGGAAGTAAATACATCAGGAACATGGGTTTTGTATTGCCCACTGTGTGCGGAGTATTACATTACTCATTACAGTGTTAACAGCAAATATATCATTGGCTCATGTTCTTCTTATTCATAGTTCTTAGCCTGATATAGTCTGTACTCTTTTGAATTTGACGTGATTAGGGTACAGATTTTTTTATTTTATATTTGCTAAGTTTTCATTGAACGCATGGCAGGGCAGAGTGACCGAAGCAGTCTGAAAGTCTGCCATCACTTCTTGAGGCGACTGTACCAAGAACTGGCCCTGAGGCACTCCGCTAGTTACTAATCCCCAACCAGACTTAATACCCTTATGCTATCTCTTTGTTTCCATCCCTTTAGCCAGGATTCAGTACATTTTGAAGAATCCCCGTCTACATGGAATCGGACAACTCTCACCTTCCTCTGTACATTATATAATATAAATATATATAACCTGGTAAGATTTATCACTCCCTATTACCCCATAAATTTGGAACGAAAAAGATCACAGACTTATAAAGCTGAACTGATCTTGCCTAGACACATGCTAACTTTCGTTTATATGCTTTAAATTTCGAAGTGTTCTTTAACGTTACTTGCACTAAATCTCTTTCACTAGCAGGCTGACATTCTTCCATCTTTTCTCTTCCTCCCACCCTGCCTCTACTCTCCAGCTCCCTTCCCTCTTTTCCTTCCCCCGACCCCCCAGTCTCTCTCTCTCTCTCTCTCTCTCTCTCTCTCTCTCCAGCGTCCCTCCCCTCGCTTCACTCAGCCCCTCAGAATCTCTCCCCTCGCTTCCCTCCACAGCCCTCTGATATCTCTCTCTTTTCTATCCTCTTCCAGAGTCTCTCTCTCTCTTTCCCTCCCTCCTAGTTCTCTCTCTCTGTCTTCCTTTTTCTACCTCTTCTTCCTCTCTTCCTTTGTCTTTTCTTCCCTTCCTCACACACACACACACACACACACACACACACACACACACACACACACACACACACACACACACACAGAGTAGATAGAACACTCGACTTTCAATCTAAGTGACCTCATTTCGACCCCGCTCTGTCCTTGCTACTGGGTGGGGAAGTGAATTCTTCCCTGTGAAGTGTAACTCAAGGTGGACTATAGCGGACGACCATCAATGATTCCAAACTCAACAGCGTTAAGATTAGCTGGTCTGACCACCAATGTTTAATGATAATCAGCTTAATCCTGCATCATCCTTGAACATGCATGGGGTTTCATTTACTCGGGACTTGGAAAGATCATATTACATCTCTTGTAAAATCCGCTTCCAAGAGATTAGGTGTACTAAGCCGACTCCGCTCTTTCTTTACCCCTGCACAATTGTTGACTCTATACAGGGGTTTTATCCGCCCCCGTGTGGAGTACAACTCACATGTGTGGGGAGGCTCCCCACATACAGGTCTTCTCAATAGGGTGGAGTCAAAGGCTTTTCGTCTCATTAACTCTCCACCTCTTACTGACTCCCTTCAACTTCTGTCTCCTCACCTCACTGTTGCATCTTTATCTCTTTTCTATCATTACTTTGATGGTCACTGCTCCTCTGAACTGTCTGCATGCATTCCTCCACCTCTACGACCGGCGTGTAGCACCCGTCTAGCAGCAAACTCTCATTCCTTTTCTGTCCAACTCTCTAATGCAAGAGTTTACTGTTACTCCCAGTCTTTCATTTATGCAACAGGTCAACTCTGGAACTGTCTCCCTCTGTCTGTATTTCCTGCTGCCTATGATCTCCAGTCTTTCAAATGAAGTGTGTCCAGCCATCTCGAAATGATCGTATCTTGAATTTTGATCTCTACTGTATTTTGTTCTTTTCTTGGAGGGAACTGTTATTGCGGGCTCATGGCCTTTGGTTCCTTCTTCCTCACATAAAAAAAAAAATGGGGACCTGGATATAACATGGACTATTTTAGGTCGAAGACAAGACAAGCTTAAGACTTGGCAAAACTTAATTGTATGCCTTAATGACCCACGTGTAGTTGTCAGGCAGCAATAACAGCCACCATTTTGTAATTACAATACGTTAGAATTGATCCCAACACACTTGTCTTTGAAATGTGTTCCTGTGTCTCGAGGTTGGTGTTGTTGTTGAGCATCATTAGTCTGTCTGGACGAGTAGACCAATCAACCGTAGACAAGGAATCGCCCCTGCCAGGCTGTCCCATGCAGTGAACTGAGTTTCCCTTGTGTGGACAGCGCTTCACCACACCGAGGCGCGGGGAAGAGTGTGGAGGTTTGATTCCTGGACGGAAGCCTCACGTTGGTATCTCCACTCAGTTAACAGAGGCACCATAGTGGGCTCCACATAACCCGTTACATGATTATATGGTTACCACCCACCGTTATGAATGGTTCCCTGGGTTACAGGAAACCATTAGGCTTGTCACTCGGTGTAGTGTCGCCTGAAATGGGAAGAATGGTAAAAGAGTGAAAGAACAGATAAGATAAATAGAACAAGTATGATAAAGATGATGGAAGAAATTGGCTGCTCTACACCAGGTGAGTGGATATGATGGCCATGACCTAACAACAAGGTGCCAGGTAAATGAGATTAACGCAGAGTTATCTTGTTCTTGTTTAGGCTGGAGAAAACTTAGAAGTCAGTCTTCATTCCTCTCAAACCAGTATGCTTACAACACCCATTTTTACCCAAAATATCCTATGATCTTTCCCCACACCCACGCCAGATTCAGCTTATACCATCCGATTCTCTACCCCGTAAGCACAATCTTTACTCCCGAATTTTTGTTCTTGGAAGACTCTGAAATAAACCTTCACTGACTCGAAACCATTTATCGCACAACACCTGTTTTTACACGGTATGCTTACCTCCCACAGCCCCAACGCACACCAAAATGCCAGCCCATCCCACTCAACCCTGTACTCACTACGGCCAGCTTTTGTACCCCTTTTGGAAAATTTCATGACGACACAGGCCATGCGATCAATGAACATGTATATTCCTGTATGGCTAATATATGATCCACCTCCTGTTTTCCTGTTTCGGATGGATAGAGAGAGAGAGAGAGAGAGAGAGAGAGAGAGAGAGAGTTTGTGTGTGTGTGTGTGTGTGTGTGTGTGTGTGTGTGTGTGTGTGTGTGTGTGTGTGTGTGTGAGTGTGCTTTCAGAAAATGGGTGAGTTTGACTTACTATTATTCTCTCCGACAAGGAGACTATGTTTTCACCCCTGTTTGTGTGTTTGTCTGTCAGCATGATTACTCAAAAACTAAAAGGGAGATTTGGACCAAATTTGGTGGGTAGAGAGCTCATATCCAAGGGAACAATCGATTAACTTTGGGGACTGATCTGGATTTCCTTACAGATTCTGGATCTGGAAAACATTTTTTCTCTTTCTAAGCCTAATCAGTGATGAAAAAGCTTAACCGATTATGAAAAGTAGTTTGGACATTACGTTGTCCCTCTAGTTTTCAAGGTTTTCTTTACTTTCCCTGATAAAATATACAACCAGTGTCAAACCTTAACCAACAGCAATCAACCAGAATTAATAAATATGTGTGTTTATTTTATATTCATAAATCGAGTTTGGAGCCTGAAAATTTTGCCTATTTCAAAGAAAGGAAAAATAATAACTCACGATCTTTATCGGCTCATTTTGAGAAGCATGGACACATTGCACTGAGAAAAATAAATGGAGTTGAAGGGTATTTTTTATAAAAGAACACAGGGAAAAAACATAACGAAGAAAATAATTGCTCCAAAACTAGGCTAGGTAGTAGGTTTCCTTCAGTCATAAGAAATCTGTAACAGTTGGAGTTGAACAACTGTAGGTAAAAGTCAGGGAGGAAACCACTCTCGGGAAGCGAGTTGGAAAGAGATGCAGTTCGGAGAAGAAAAGACTCCTGATAGGCAGAAGTTCTGCAGTATGTGAGTGTAACAGTCCAGTCATGAGCGCTAGCAGACGCTCGTATAGCGCAGGGAAAGGCATGGAGAGGTGGAATAATGGATGCAACTTCGTCTGGACATTTGCCATACAAATAACTGCAAAATAATGCAAGGGAGGCGACATTCTTCTTACTTCTATGGGAGGTAGTTCATCTGTAATAGTTGGAACATTTAATTATTATAACAGCTTCTGAATTTTCTCTAGTCCTTTTAGTGCAACCTCTCCACAACCATTCCTCACCGGTGAGCAATATTCAAGCTGAGGGCGCACATGACTCTTATAAATTATAGCTAACTGTTTGTCAGTGAAGAAGTTACGGATTCTGTACCAAGTTTCTCTTGAGCGGTTTTAGCAAGTGATCGAACATGAGAGGTCCAGCTGATGGTATTGTTCAAGTGAAACAAGCGAGAATTTCATTACTTTTAGAGATAGGAACATTAATAGCACTGAAAGTAATATAGGAATTACGCAATATCTGTGATTTCAGGTAAGTCTTGGTTTATGTACTGAGTTGTGGGTTAGAGATATTAAACTCCGTGAATGGGTGTTAAGTGTCAGTCAACTCAGAAGTGTTTAGTCATCTGCTCATAACAGGATGGGGTCATGCTTGACATGTAAGAGATCGTTAAAATGAATTTGAAATTGAGTTAGATCCAGAACTGATCCTTGTGGCACACCGGCATTAATCGAGTGCAAAACTGGGATATACATCGTCTACTTTCACTCTTACCTTTCTGCTGTTGAGATATGAGGAAATCAGAGGAACAAAAGATGATAGGCCATCGCAATGGAATTTGGACAGCAAGGGACGGTGCCACACTCTGTCGAAAGCTTTAAGGATGTCAGAGGCTACTACATGAGCTTCTCCATGTTGCTCAATAGACTGATGGATGGTATGAGTCACGAAATTGAGTATATATATTAACAGTGGATCCTTCGTGGCAGAAACCGTACTATCTATCACTAATTAAGCTGTTGGATTCAAGATGTTTTACTATGTGCTTCTTAACCCGTCACGTCCCGAGGTTTTCTGCACCTCCGACATCCCCCAGTCCCGAGGTATTTTCGATTTTTTTTTTTTTGGCTAAAACCTTCGCTTTTGGTGAGAAACATCGAAAATTCATAGAGAAATCGCTCACCTGAGGTTTAAAGTGCCCAATCCAGGTAGGAGTTCCTCCTTACCTGAGTGGGTTTTCTAACATGCTGGCACCAAAGAAAACGAGTTCTATTGGAGGGTAACTATTTTATCCACTCATAAACGGTATTTATTTATTTACTTGGTACGAATGTATATGTAGTATGACAGTATATCGGTTTTCAAGCAGTAATAAAGGCATTATAAGCATTGTTTCACTCACTAACTAATCACCATACCTGACCTATTTTTGCCACACTACCTGATCATTATTTCTGGCTGTTTCTTCTTCTAATGCTATGTAAACATTGTCCTCCACATTGTCATCGATTGGGGAATCACTCTGGCCCTGAATAACTTTACTAGCCAGGTCACTGGTAACAGGTCCTTTGCCAAGACAATGGCGTGAGGGGGGGAGGGGGGAGGTTATGCAGTGTAAGGCATTGTCCCTGCTTGGTATCTTGTACAGGAATAGAGGAAGGTGTCCCGTGTATACATACGAAAAATCACGTGCGAAAATTGAAAATTGTGCAAATTAGGTACCTTGCAATTGCACGACGTACTGGTACGTCGCCGGGACTGGCAAATGCAAATCGTGGTGACGTACCCATACGTCGTCGGGACGGGGCGGGTTAATTACAATCTGAAATACTTTACCAAGAAAAGATGTGATAGAATCAGGGGAGTCAGGTGAACTTCCTTTCTTCAGAATTGGGTGGATATTGGCTTCCATCCAAGAATTAGGGAAAGAAGAAGTACGTATGCATAGTCTGAATAATTTAGCAAGAACAAGAGAAAGTTTTGGGCAACACTTTTTCAAAACAGTTGGAGGAACTATGTCTGGACCTGGAATTTTTTTGGTTGGTAAAATGTATAGGATGGATTTTACGCATCTAGTCAGTATCTTAAGTGGAGCAATTTCGGGAGAGTCAAATTCTAGTATGGGGACGTCCTGCTGATTTCCTCTAAGGCAGAATTTCGGGCAAATGTACTAGCAAGGATGTTCCCTTTAACACGCAGGGTCATTTATACTGTTAACATCTGAAGATTTTAGTAGGGAAATGGTAATGACTTGTTAAAGTTATTTTTGAAAGAGTTGAGAGTTGACCAGAATATTCTGTTCTCATTAGAATTGTTTAATAGTTTGGGTGCTTGGTTGTGAAGTAAGTTTGATTTAGCGAAATCTGTCACTGCTATTGCATGGTTTCTAGCAATTTAAAACTGACTGAAGGATCCAGATGCTTTTGCTTTTAAGTAAGAGTTATATGCAAAAGAGTTCTGAGTTGTTACTCTGGCACAATATTGCTGTCAAACCATTTTGGGGAGTATGATCTTTTAGCATACTGTTGATTGGGTATGAAAGTTCCATTCAGTTTAAATTAAATCATTAATATGGGACTGCGTGGAATTTATGGCACTGGAGAAGAAAGGCTGCAATGGAATATCAACATGATAATTTCTAAATCTATCCCAGTCTGTCCTATCATATAGCATCTAGTCACTCCGACAGGTTTAGGGAATGATGAGGCTTTGGTGAGATTGTGGTCGGATGATCCAAGTCGTGACAGTTTTTCTATCATGCATTGGTCTGGATTATTTGCCAAGAATAGGTTCATGTGATAGGTGTTTTGGTCAGGATTATTTGGTATTGTGGTTGGTTGTTTTACCAGTTGCGTGAGATTAAACGATTCTGCTAACAGTTCGCATTCTACACCAGTATCGTCAGTCCTGCCAGAATGCAGTAACCTTTCTACATTATGGATGCTAACATCATCCAAAACGGTGATTTCATTACTAAGCGTGAGGATAACGGTTGTCAGTTGTGTGATACGGAGTCAAATATGCTGGGTTCAGAAGAAGCACTGGGGGACCGATAAACTTTGCAAATATATTTGGTAATATTTAGATAATTTGTTTAGTGTATAGTCAAAATTAACTGAAGTGGAGTTCAAATGTTTCAGCTACAAATTAAAATTTGATATAACAACAGGTGCCACCCTTGCAGCGGAAGTTTGTGAGGAGATGATAACCAGGGAAAACAAAATGGAGATATGCCAGTAGAGGGAGAAAGTTTATGGTTCTGTGACCAACCGGGCTAGAGTGGATATGGATTGGAGGAAAAAATGAACGGAATCCAGACAGGTATTAAGACCACGGATATTAATGAAATATAAGGCCGAACCTGTGCTTGTTTGCTGACAAGCATGAACAGTGTTTTTAACAGCCGTTGTCAGCACTGTCGCTTACTACGACCAGGAGGGCCCTGTGCTGCCAGTCTTATCCTGCCTATGGTAGCAACCCGAAGTATTACTGAATTTGGTGATATTAATGCAGCGTCCATTTCTATGGGAGGATGGAAATTGAAGGTGTGAGATATCTAATGTGCATGTAGTGTGGTGTTGACAGTTGAAGTTAGAGGTTTATGTGAGTATGCTGGCCTACTGTGTGTGTTAATGAAAGCACTGAAAACGTTCAGCACAGGGAGATGGTTAGGAACAGGTCCTGAGGGATAGTGAAACGGGATGTCCAGCTCTCCATGTCACCAGTTTGCCATCCACCTCGGGAGTACCGCCCTGCTCGACATTTCAAAGTTGACCAGTTGTTTACATGAGAGAAAGAGAAGATCTGTAAGGTCTTCCAGTACATGAATGTAAAAAGGGGTGGTTTGTGAAGATTGGAGGTTACCAGCAATGCTGGGAACGCTACTCATAAAAAATAGCGGCTCTCCCAATCCCGTTACTAGCTCGAAAAAGTAGTGACCTTACTGGTTTCGTTACATGATACGAAATGTAGCGGCGCTCCCGCTCCCGCTACCGTTACTTTGGATAAGAAAAAGGTACACGAAGGAAAGGTTAACAAAAATCTGTGATATGGCAATACGCTATACAAGTATGCTGTTTTAATAAATATTAGTCAGTCTGAGTGGTTATGTTGTGTACCAATAATGTCAGTATATACTTATATTGAAAATATAAAAAAAAAAACATCATATACATGTCGGTGTCACTTTAATGAAGGTTAGAGCCGAAGGTACAGGAAAAAGCTATTTACTGTATAATGTAACAAATGTTCTTTTGCATTGTTACCTTGTATACCTACTGAAAGTAACTTACGTAATTATAAGTTTTAAAAATGTGGCCTACCATTGATACATATTATTTAGATTTATTATATTTTTAGCGATACCTATTTAAGATACGTACGAAAACGAAAGTAAAAATGAACTGGGGCTTTCTTTTAAAGGCTATTTATACAATAGCAATGTTTTTTTCCATTACTTTAAATTGAAAGTAACATACTGTTACGAAATAATAACGTAGTGAGTAAGAATTAGTCTGAATGAGAGAGTGAGGGAGAGAGCGGGAATTAGAGACGGGGATAGTTAGAGGTGTGTGTGTGTGTGTGTGTGTGTGTTGCCTACATCTAGCTGACATCCTTATTTATCTTTACTTAATTTAAATGATCGATAATTAACTAGCAAATTCCTGTCTAATTATTGCACGTTACTAATAAATAATGAATTACTGATGTAATGTAGAACAAACATCATTACTTGACAGAACTGACGAAAGTATTATTTTTTGTCATTAATAAATACAACCAAACCGTCGGCATATCTGGGTGTACTCACCTACTCCGGACCTGTATTCGTCGCGTGAGTAGCGAGGAGCGCGGTACCGCGTACGGCCAAAAAGTAGTGGCGCTCTCAGCTCCGCTACTGGCTACAAAAAGCTATGGCGTTACCACCATCGCTATTAAAATAGTAGCGGGGCTATGTAGCGCCGCTGCTAATAGGGGCGCTATTCCCAGCTTTGGTTACCAGTTACCAAGGGGACAGCAGTAGAAGACAAGAGTGAAGAGTAACACAGTGCCGAAGAGACAGAGGATGAAGGGAGGCAGTGAAGGATGAGTTAATGACACTAAAACACATTAGTTCCCCTTTGTGACCGTGTCAGGAGTCAGCAACTCATTAGGGTAAAAAAAAAAATGCATGGATTCGGCTGAACACACCTTGCCAGCCCTCCTTGGCTCTCATTATGTTATACATTGTTTTCTTTTATCTTTCATCTCATCTCATTTCATCTCTTTTCCTGCCTTACCCTCTCTTTGCATATGTGTATGTCTGTTCATTTGTCTGTCTGTATATAAATGAATCGGTCTATATATATTTCTATTATCGGTAAATATCCATCTATTTATCTGGCAGTCAATCAATCAATCAGTCAATCTATGTGTCTGGCTGGCTGTCAGTGTATCTACCTGTCTATCCATCTGTCTAATAATCTATCTGTCTGTGCCCTGCCACGATGACGTCATTGTTATGAGCGGCAAAACTGGCTGCAGAAAATTCTTGTAGCCATGATAACCACTCCAGCTGGTGGGAGGAGGGAGCCGGGAGGAAGGGAGGGAGGGAGAGGGAGGAAAGGAGGATTGGAGACGGACAGGGAGGGAAAAGGGAATGGGAAAGGAGAGGGAGGGGGAATGGATAGGAGACGGGAAGAGAGTGAGAGAATAAGGAGGAAGAAAGATTGAGAGAGGGAGGGGGAGGGAGACACAACGGATGGTTAGAAACTGGGAGAAGGAGGGAGAGGAGGAGGAGGATTGGAAAAGAAACAGGGGGGGGGGTGGAGGAGGAGAAGGATGATGTAGCGTTGAAGAAGAGAGAGAGAGAGAGAGAGAGAGAGAGAGAGAGAGGAGGGGGGGGATGGGGGAATAGGATCAATACCAAGGAGAAATCTGAAGACGGGAGGAAGATATAAAGGAATGGACAGAGCACACGACGGGATGGGGAAAGGAAAGGATATAGAGGTGACAGAAGGGAGGTGGGGTTTGAAGAGACCGTTTGATACGTGAATCGAGGAAGGATTGGAAAAGTGAGAGAGAAATGATTTGCAAGTATGACAAAATTATTTGGAAGACAGTGTTTAGACCTTGAGAGAAAGAGAGAGAGAGAGAGAGAGACAGACAGACAGACAGACAGAGAGAGACTTCAAATTCAAGTACTTCAAATACTTTATTTCCATTAAGCAGTGGAGAGAAGCAAGTATATGGTAGAGAGTGTGGTTGGTTGTGAATATATTTTACTATGTTTATAATTGTCCTCTGTGATATAGTTTTGTACAGAGGTCAGAGCAACAACTGCTGTGTGAATGCGTGAATGTTTGTGACTGAAAGCCTGTGCGTCCTCGAACGACAGAATGAATGAGTAGAATGAGTGATAGAGAACGCTTATACATTCGTGTATATATATATATATATATATATATATATATATATATATATATATATATATATATATATATTATTGTGTGTGTGTGTGTGTGTGTGTGTGTGTGTCCGACTCTGGGCAAAGGCTTTCAGGGCCTATATCTCGGGGGCACTAAATTATCCCAATGCCCAGTAGTCCTCCTACACCTCCACATGTTACCACTTCGGCGCTAACACCCACCGTCCATATTGAATACATGCTAGGGCTGTCTCATACAGGACTGGTGTAATGGTATTAGCAGGGGTATTTTTACATGTCGGCGGGTCATCTCGTAGATCAGGAAAGTCTGCTTTTTTATGAAATTCATATCCTTAAACCCTTCCATGCCCCAGCCGGGATTCGAACCTGGGTCCATTAGGACTGCAGGCCGCCTTTCTACCGATCCAGTCACCGCCTCCCCCAAATGCATAACAGGATAAATGTCCATAACACATATTTTCAGCTGGGTTTAAATCACCTGGATAAACCCTAAGCCAACGTGAGCCAAGTGGTGTCACAATGGTCTCGTGATCCTTATATAATTATGTTCGGGGTTTTAGCAAACACTTTTCTGACCCGGAATGTTTTTTCCTTTCAGTCCAAGGGAGTGTTTTCCTAGTCCTGATACCACCAGGTGATCGCACTACCGTTAAGACTCATCTTGGTTCAAGGGCAGATCCCCAGGGGGAGAGAGATGTGTTTCCTTGGCTGTGCAGAATAACAAAAAGAGCAACAGTTAAACAGATATACAGACCATACTCAAGTTTTAAGATGGTTCAGCCCTAACAACAATATAATTGACACGTTTAGTCAGGTTTTAGAATTATATTGTTGCTATCGCCAGACGGTTCTGACGGTTTTCTTTAGCCCTGGAGAGACATTGTGAACAAAAAAGTAAGATATGTTTTTCATTTACTCTTTCACTTTCCTATTTTAATTAAAATCATCTGGTGGTATCAGGACTAGGAAAACACTCCCTTGGACTGAAAGGAACAAACATTCCGGGTCAGAAAAGTAATCGGTAGAGAGGTGGCCTACGGTCCCAAGGGACCCAGGTTCAAATCCACGCTAGGGCAGGGAACAGTTTAAGGATTTGAATTTCATTAAATCAGGCTTTACTGATCTACCAGAAGACCCGCTGACATGTCGTAAAAATACCCCCGCTAATACCAATACACCAGTCCTGTATGAGACAGCCCTAGCATGTATTCAATATGGACGGTGGGTGTTAGCGCCGAAGTGGTGACATGTAGAGGTGCATGGTATGTAGGAGGACTGCTGGGCCTTGATAGCAGGCTGTGAAGCCTATGCCCAGAGTCGGACAAAAAAAAAAAAAAAAAAAAACTTGGCTCACGTTGGCTTAGGGTTTATCCAGGTGATTTAAACCCAGCTGAAAATATGTGTTATGGACATTTATCCTAACTGTAATACACTTGGGGGAGGCGGTGGCTCAGTCGGTAGAGAGGTGGCCTGAGGTCATACCGGACCCAGGTTCAAATCCCAGCTGGGGCAGGGAACGGTTTAAGGATTTGAATATCATGTAAAGTAGACTTTACTGATCCATCAGAAGACCTGCCGACATGTCGTAAAAATACCCCCGCTAATACCAATACACTAGTCCTGTATGAGACAGCCCTAGCATGTATTCAATATGGACGGTGGGTGTTAGCACTGAAGTGGTGACATGTAAAGGTTTACGATATGTAGGAGGACTACTGGGCCCTGGGAGCAGGCTGTGAAGTCTATGCCCAGAGTCGAACACATAATATATATATATATATATATATATATATATATATATATATATATATATATATATATATATATATATGCCGTAAAACTACCTAATATATCCCGAGACTTCAGTCCGGTCAACTTATTTCTTTAATTATAAGGATTTACGACAAAAAGACACTAACTTAATGGTTAGAGTCACATTTTGTGGTAATGTTCATCTTGCGTTCAGATTTTTCTCCTGACTCATTTCCTTGTCTCTTGCAACATCCGTACAATTATGTTCTCTTGCGTCATGAGACAAATTATTGGAAAGGCGCGAAAATGAAAGAAGACCTACTGTAGGTCTTCTTTCATTTTCGCGCCTTTCCTCTGCAGTGTGCCATGTGTTATTGTCTATAATACTTATGTCCTATTTTATAATGTTACAAATAAGTATAGTGTTGTGAACAGCATCTGTTGAAATATATGATGTCTTTTCTCATACATTCTCACTCCCGCCACCACCACCCATCTCTCTCGATTCCTGTCTCCACCAAACGCCTCTCTTATCCTCTCGTCCACCAGTCACACCCATTATTAACCAACGTAAACAAAGATAGTGATGAAATGATCCGTCAGGTATTGATCATATTATTACTATAATACACCTCTGTATTAAGCACCAACAAATCAATAACATACAATGCTTCGGTATACCTGCCGACTATTTCATCTTGTTGTAAGCTGTTACGTGACATACTCACCGCAAGTTGGACCTTGTGATACAAGGACATACGGTTGTTTTACTTTAACACAGGTTGTGTGTGGTTTTGGACGCCCATGAATTCATATTAACGTGGCAATTTAAGCCTTACATTATAAACACTTAAGATTTATGTTCCTGTCATTAATGGATGAACGAAACGAATCAGGGATCGATTCTGACGAACCACAAACTCTCTGGTTTTACGAAAATATTCCGACCTCCTGTGACAACAGTGACACAATGTCATTATGTAGACGACTGACCCACATTCAGTCGTATACATTGTGACATTTTGTCACTGTTGTGACAAGAGGTCGAAATATTTTCGTTGAAGCAGAGAGTTTGTGGTTCGTCAGAACCGATCCCTGATTCGTTTGGTTAATACGGTAGTGACAGGAATATAAACCTTACATGTTTATAATGTGAGGCTTAAATTGTCACGTTAATATGAAATGATGGACGTCCAAAAACACCCATAACCTGTGTTAGCAATAAACAGCAGTATGTCCCTGTAACAAGGTCAAACTTGCAGTGCATATGTCACGTAACAGCTTACAAGATGAAATAGTTGGCAGGTTTATCGAAGTATTGTATGTTACTGATTTGTTGGTGCTTAATACTGAGGTGTATGCTAATATTAATATGATCAATACCTGACGGATCATTTCATCAATATCTTTATGTTGGTTAACTAAGCGTGGGAGTAGGGGACAGGAGGATAAAAGAGGTGTTTGGTTGATATAAACCCAGAGAGAAGGGTGGTGGTGGTGGTGGTGGTGGGAATGAGAATGTGTGAGAAAAGACATCATATCTTTCAGCAGATGCTGTTCATTATACTATACTTATTTGTAACATTATAATATAGGACGTAACTATTACAGACAATAACACATAATACAATGTAGGTCTTCTTTCATTTTCGTTCCTTTTTCATATGTTGTGGATAACAGCACAGTAATACACATTAAATACCTTTATATACTTACACCTACTGGTTCTGATTCTCTATAAAAACAATCATGACATTGTAAGATCACCAGCTTTGGCCGTTCCACATTTGTCCAACAACATTTGCCACTGGGGTTGGGGGAGGGGATGTGGGTGTGGGGTGTTCGAACGCCTGGTCTCTCACTGGCCGCGACTCCGGCTACTAGGGGGGGAGAAATTAGTGCTTCCGAGTGTACATGAACCTGAATTACCCGCAACTGGTCTACAGTTTTCCAAGTAGGCCATTGATTGATTGATTGATTTTTTTGAATAACACAACAGAGGAAGGAAAAACAAATGAATAAAAAAAATAATAATCTATACACCAGATTACTGATGTCCTTTGTTCATAAAATATCTGTAACAGTTAGACTTGAACAGCTGTGGGTTGAAGTTTGGAGGGAAACAACTCTGGGGAAGCGAGTTTCAGAGAGATTTAGTTCGGGGAATGAAAGAATTCTGATAGGCAGAAGTTCTGCAATATGGCCGAGTGACATTCCAGTCATAAGCGCTACCAGATGCCCGTGTAGCACGAGGGAAGCCATGGAGAGGTGGCACCATGGACGCAACTTCGTCTGAGCATTTGCCATAAAAATATCTGTAAAATAATGCAAGGGAGGCAACATTCCTTCTTACTTGTAGGGAAGGTATTTTATTTGAAATGGCAGGGTTGTTAATAATTCTAACAGCTTTGTTCTGAATTTCTTCTAGTTTTAATGCAACCTCTGCACATCCATTCCACAAGGGTGAGCAATATTCAAGCTGAGAGTGCACATGACTCTTATAAATTATAGCTAACTGCTTGTCAGTGAAGTTACGGACTCTGTACAATAATCCATGTTTCTTTGAGGCGGTTTTAGCAAGTGATCTAACATGAGAGGTCCAGCTGAGGGCACTGTTAAGTGAGATGCCGAGAATTTCAATACTTTTAGAGATGGGAATATTAGTAGCATTGAAGGTAATATACGAATCTGGCAATATCTGTCTATTAGTAAATTGTATATATTTAGTTTGACTTGCATTAAATGAGACAAGGTTGTTTTGTCCCCATTCCCTGATAGTAGATAGGTCTTGATGGACATGGTTGTACTGAGCTGAAAGGTGGAGATATTAGACTTTGTAAATGGGTGTCTGAGTGTGAATGAACTATGTAGCATTGAGTCATCTGCATATGAGTGGATGGGATTGTGGGTGACAGGTAAGAGATCATTAATATGAACCAGGAATAGGGTTGGGGCCAGAACTGATCACTCTGGCACGCCGGCGTTACTTGAGTGGAAATTGGAATATACATCATCTACTTTACTCTTATATTCTTGTCGCTATGATAATAGGAAATCAAAATTAACAAAAGACGTTAGTCCATAGCAAGGGAGTTTGGACAGCAGGGAACAGTGCCATACTCCATCGAAATCATTAGAAATATCAAGGGCTACTGCATGAGTTTCTCCATGTAGGTCAATTGATTGATGGATTGTATGAGTTAGGAGATTGAATATGTCAAATGTGGATCTTTTGTGGCGAAAACCATATTGTCTATCACTAATTAAGTTGTTGGATTCAAGATGTTTAACAATGTGCTTATTAATTAAAGATTCAAATACCTTACCGAAAGAAGATGTGACAGCTATTGGTCTATAATCAGATTGGTCAGAGGAACTTCCTTTCTTCGGAATTGGGTGGATATTAGATTCTTTCCATGAGTTTGGGAATGACGTATGCATAGTCTGAATAATTTAGCTAGAACAGAGGCAAGTTCAGGGGAACACTTTTTCAAAACAATTGGCGGTATTCCATCTGGGCCTGGAGCTTTGTTGGTACGTAAATTGTCTAGGATGGATTTTACGTATCTTGTCTGTATTGTAAGTGGGGCAATTTCGGGAGAGTCAACTTCTAGTACAGGGGCATTCTGGCTGGCATCCTCTATGGTAGAATTTCTGGCAAATGTACTGGCAAAAATATCTGCTTTCCCATGTGGGTATTTTGCAATATTGCCATCTGAAGATTTTAATGGAGGAATGGAAGATGACTTGTTAAAGTTATTATTGAAAGAATTAAGAGGTGACCAGAATATTCTATTGTCATTAGGGTTGTTAAGTAGTTTTGATGCTTGCTTTTGAAGAAAGTTTGATTTAGCTTTTGCATGCTTTCTGGCTATTTTAAATTGAGGGAGTGATTCAGATGTTTTTGATTTTAAGAAAGAGTTATATGCTAATGACTTTTGGGTTGTTGGTCTGGCACAGTTGCCATCAAACCATTTTGGATTTATGGAGATGGCTGTACTGAGTTGTGAGGTAGAGATACGAGACTTTGTAAATGGGTGTCTGAGTGTGAATGAACTATGTAATGTTGAGTCATTTGCATATGAGTGGATGAGATTGTGGGTGATATTAATGTGAACCAGGAACAGGCTTGGCACCAAAACTGATCCCTGAGGCACGCCGTCGTTACTGGAGTGGAAATTGGAATATACATCATCTACTTTTACTCTTATTTTCCTGTCACTGAGATATGAGGAAATTAAAGGAACAAAAGACGTTAGTCCATAGCAAAGGAGTTTGGACAGCAGGGAACGGTGCCACACTCTATCGAAAGCTTAAGAAATATCAAGGGATACTGCATGAGTTTCCCCATGTGGGTCAATTGATTGATGGATGGTTTGCGTTAGGGGACTGAGTATGTCAATGGTGGATCTTTCGTGGCGAAAACCATAATGTCTATCACTAATTAAGTTGCTGGATTCAAGATGTTTAACAATGTGCTTATTAATTAAAGTTTGAAATACCTTACCAAGAGAAGATGTGACAGCTGTTGGTCTATAATCAGAGGAGTCAGAGGAACTTCCTTTCTTCGACATTGGGTGGATATTGGCTTCTTTCCATGAGTTTGGGAATGAAGAAGTACAAATGCATAGTCTGAATGATTTAGCTAGAACAGAGGCAAGTTCAGGGGAACATTTTTTCAAAACAATTGGCGGAATTCTATCTGGTACTGGAGCTTTGTTGGTACGTAAATTGTCTAGGATGGATTTTACATATCTTGTCTGTATTTTAAGTGGAACAATTTCGGGAGAGTCAACTTCTAGTACTGGGATGTTCCGGCTGGCATCGTCCATGGTAGAATTTCTGGCAAATGAATTGGCAAAAATATCTGCACACCCACACGGGTCATTTGTAATGTTGCCATCTGAAGATTTTAGTGGGGGAATGGAAGATGACTTGTTAAAGTTATTATTGAAAGAATTAAGAGGTGACCAGAATATTCTATTGTCAATAGGGTTGTTAAGTAGTTTTGATGCTTGCTTTTGAAGAAAGTTTGATTTAGCTAGATTTATTATAGCTTTTGCATGATTTCTGGCTATTTTAAATTGAGAGAGTGATTTAGTTGTTTCTGATTTTAAGTAAGAGTAATATGCTAATGACTTTTGGGCTGTTGCTCTGGCACAGTAGCCATCAAACCATTTCGGAGAGTTCGATCTTTTTGTGAACTGTTGACATGGTATGAACAAATCGATACCAGCTAATATTAAGTTGCAAATGTGGGACTTGGTAGAATTGGGATCACTAGAGAAAAGACTGCCATGGAATGTCAGCAACATGATTTCTAAATCCATGCCAGTTTGCCCTATCAAAGTGCCATCGGGTCACCCTGACAGGTTCAGAACGGGGAGGTGTGGGGGGGCTAACTAATGAGGCTTTGATGAGATTGTGGTCAGAGGATCCAAGTGCTGACAATACCTCTATCCTGTATTGATCTGGATTATTTGTCAAGAATAAATCCAAGAGATGGGCATTATGGTCAGGATTATCAGGTATTCTGGTTGGTTGCTTTACCAGCTGGGTGAGATTAAACAATTCTGCAAACAGCTCGCACTCTAAACCAGCGTCGTCAGTCCTGGCAGAATGCAATAACCATTCTATATTATGTATGTTAAAATCACCCAAAATGGCAATTTCGGTGCTAAGGGCTAGGTTAAGGTTACTCAACTCTGTGGATACGGAATCAAATACACTGGGTTCCGAAGAAGCATTGGGGAAGCGATAGACTACACAGATATTTTTGGTAATATTTTGACAATTTAGTTTATACAAGGAGTAAAAAACTGGATGAAGTGAAGTTTAAAATTGTCAACTGCATACTGGGATTTGAAATAACAACAGGTGCCGCCCTTGTTACAGAAGTTTGTGAGGAGATGGTAACCGGGAAAACAAAATGGGGATATATCAGTATAGGGTGAGATTTGTGGTTCTGTGAGAAAAAGGGCCAAAGGGGATATGGACTGAAGGAAAAAATTAACTGAGTTTAAATTCGTGCTAAGACCGAGGATGTTGGCGAAGAATAAGGCCGCACTTTCACTCCTCCGCTAACGAGCATTATTGGAAATTGCAATAGCCGCTGCCGGCACAGTCGCTTGATGGCGACCTGGAGGACCCTGTGCCACCAGCCCTACCCTGCCAGTGGTGGCAATCCAAGGTACCACCTCATTTGATAGCAACACTGCAGTGGCCATTGCTAAAGGGAGTGAATAGAAGGTCTGATATGTTATATGCGTGTAGTGCAGTGTAAACAGTTGAAGGTAAAGGTATTAAGAGAGCATCCTGGCGTATGCTCCATGTAAATGAATGCACTGAAAATGTTCAGGGCTGGTGAAAAGGGAGCTCCAGCTCTCCAGCTTGCCATCCACCTCGGGAGTACTGCCTTGTTCGACTGGTGCTACGGTCTACTCCTGACAAATGCCCTGAATGGGCCAAATCACACCTGAATGGCCCTGGATGGACCTAAACTATCCTGAACTGAGCTGACTAACACTGAATGTATCTATTGACCTGAATGTACCCGCAATGACCTGAAAGAACCTAATGAATGGACATGACCTGAATGAACCTAATTATTTAAATGGGCCTAATGACCTGAATGGACCTAATGAATGGACCTAAGGACCTAAATGAACCTAATTACTTAAATGGGCCTAATGACCTGAATGGACCTAAGGACCTGAATGAGCCTAATTACTTAAATGGGCTTAATGACCTGAATGGGCCTAATGACTTGAATGGACCTATCGACCTGAAAGGACCTGTTGACCTGAATGGACCTAATGACCTGAATGGACCAAATGACTGGATTGGGCCAAATCATCTGAATGAACCAATGACCTGAATGGGCCTTATGACCTGAATGGACCTAATGACATGAATGGCGACGGACCTGATTGGTCTCAGTTCGAGGTAAATGGATCCGTTTGGCTGTCAATGGACCTAACTGAGCCTAAATGTCCCTGGATGGACCTTAATTTATCTGAATCAACTGTCACGAATTTGCGACATTGTATTACTGTATTATGGGAGTGTACAAACACTACAGAAAATCCCAGTGAACTTCGCTCAGTATTAACTGTCCCGCATTTACACTCCAATTGGAAGGAATTTTCGAAACATTTATCATTGTTTCAGGAGTGACTGTCATTATGCACAGACAATAGTGGATTACTGTACGAAATTAGTATGTATACAGTATACCGTTCGTCCCGCCCCTGTAACCGCTGGGAGAGGAAGCTCCGCCGTCTTCCCACGATAGCCACGTGGCATCCATGAGAACAGAAGCAGTTGTAGATTAGCAGCCCCGAGAGTCGAGCAGCTATCAGCAGAGACCACCCCTGGTGTGTTGGCATGTCTTGATCAGCAAGTCATCTAGTCTCCTCGCAGTTCTGTGACTCCATCCTCGACATAGGGCCCATCAGAGTGACCAGCAGCGATCAGCAGACAGCAGATCGCCCAGGCTTCTCGCAGTTCTGTGACTCCACATCTCTACATTTACCAGTATTTTCTTTCGGGTTTCCTGATTTAAGAATGTTAGGTAGCTTGAGTGTGTGAGTGAATTATGTGCTTGAATTTTCTTTGTAACGTAATCATTCATTCAGTTGTAATAAATAAATTTACAGATTATCTTTTGAGCAATATTAAATTTTATATTATGTTTCACTTTCCTAAATTATTCGTACTTAATTTACTCTGCTCCCAGCTTGCACTAACTTTTCTTAATCACGAATGTCAGCTAAGCAAATTCTTTCATATTAAATCACAATAAAACCGTTTGCACAAGATAGGAGAAGTGAAAGAAACGGCCTAGTTTAGTATTAATAAGTTCCAGGGTGAATTATTAATTGCCAGGGGCAGAATGGAAAATGAAAGACTAAGAGGGTGTATGTAGGTGAGGTGGAGGGAGGGAGAGGGAGGGGTAGACCGAGGATGAGGTGGAGGGATGGAGTTGAGAGGTATATGAGGGAGGGGGTAGTGAGTTGGGAGGAGGGTAGTCAAATGGTAGGTGACAGAGCGAATTGGAGGCGTTTTGTCTGCAGCCACCCTTTGCGGGATTATAGCGTCGGGCTATAGATGGATAGATAGGTTCTTTCTGTTGAGGGTGAAAGTATTTACGGGTACTAAATCGTTATCAGTGTGTGAGCATTCATTGATGAGCACTGTGTGGAGAGAAAGTTTATAAGTTTCTCGAAGTCTGAAAATTAGCGACGAAAGCCAGACTAAAGTATAACTTAAGACTTTAACAAGTCAAAAATAGTTTTAAAAGACCCTTTCCTTTTTGGCAAAGCAGCAACCTCTCTTCAGGGTATTAACTCCTAGCTTTAAAGATAAGTTATTAAAGAAGTATTAAAAAACTCACTAACTTCTAGCTACTTATTAGTTATGATCATTAAAGTTTACAGGCACTAGCTTACGTGGTTTTTGTTTAGCGCGTCACTATTCTGGCTTTATTAATTATCGTGAAAGTCTTTTGCTAGCTAGTTTGTTAATTTTTTTTTCTTGCTTACTAATTTAACTAGCTTATACTGCCTGTATTCTTAATTCTGAATCAGTAGCATGTGACAGCCAAACAGCATAGTTCGTACATCATTTTCTTTTTGTACTTTCTTCTTGAGCTGTGGCTTCCCGATTTTCTTTTCAGTATTTTTCTTTAGGAACTCCATCTCGGTCTGAGAAACATGGTACCTAACATATTTATACACAAAGCCAAGGATATGCGGGTTAATGATCTCCAGGAAATTAAACAGTGTGTCCTACAGCATGAGAGTGATGCCCGCGAAGAGCGTCGATTTCAGCACAAACACAAGCGTGTACAGCGTGAGGAACGCGAGAAAGACCGCGAACACAAGCGTGAACAGTGTGAGGAGCATAAGAGAGAATGTGAATACAAGAATGAATTGCGTGAGTGTGAACGTGCCAAACGTGAGGCACGTTTGAAGCACGAGCTTGAAGTGCTGAATCTCAATCTAGACTCTCGTGCATTAACAGCATCAGGTCCCGATGACCCTAGCTTTGTGCACGTTTCTCCAGCACCTGTCTTGGTACCCTCGCATCTCAAGCTCCCTTCGTACAAGGCAGGTGAGCAGATCGAACCATTCATAGCCCGTTTTGAGGACAAGGCACAGCTGTACCAGCTGGATGAATCAGACAAACGACTTCAATATCTTAGCCTGTTTGATGACCCAGCTCTTGATACTCTGCACAGAATTCGAAGTGATAGTTTGCTTTATGAGATCATGAAGGCCTTGCTCAACAAGATATACGGTCTCACTGTAGATGACACCAGGATTCAGTTCCTGAGGACACGTCTTCAAGAAAAGGAGACTGCCATCCAGTTCCTTTATTGTCTTACCATGTAGTCTCCAGCAAAAGTAGAGTGACCGGCTCGACGAGCAGGTTGGTATATGTGGCACCGCCGCACCCCGAGTTTAAACCCTTTCCCCCCCTCATTCTCATTCACTCGTCTACCTTCCACCCTCCCCACATTCAATGGCAAGAGAGTAAGGTTTACTCACATTGTCTCAACCACTCTTCCGTCATCCTGTTGTCCTGAAAATTAGTGGTTTTGCTATGATTAAAAAAAAATACAGTCTTTTACTCCACAGTATAGTTATTTATACACCACGTTCTGAATGCAGGGTGAAAATAGTAATATATTCGTATGATAGTGAGGTCTGTAATCATACAATTTACCATTCTGACGGTTGTATCCAGTCATTGTGTAACATTAAACAGTCGGAAGCTATAAGTAGATGTTTGCTGTGGTTGGTGGTGTGCTCGTTCCTTTACGCGACGTAATCACTGTTACTTTACAAACCCTGTTATAGGTGAGTACCATTAGTTACTACTGACACCTCATGTGTAATAATAGCAAAGTGTTGCTGATAAGTAAAACACATGATCAGTAATATCTTGGTTATTGATATCATAATACATGTTATTGGATAACTTTGGGCAACAGGGACTGGATGACAGCTTGTCTGGTGGTTAAACTGCCTAAGCTGGTCAAGCCGAGGCCATGACGTGGTTGCTGGCATTACCAAAGGTCAGTCAGTATTTAGAAGCCATTCATTGCTGCTGATGGTAGTGTAAGTATCACGGTTAATTTCATACACAGGACAGCCTACAGTAGAGTGGGCCACGTGGTGTGCTGACCCCGCGCACACATACAACCAGGGCCGGATTACCACGTTTAGGCAAAATGGGCAACTGCCTACCAGGCCACGGCCTGTCACAGGCCATGCAGACTTCCAGAGCGGAATAAATATAAGCTTTGGGCGTCCAAATAAGTGTCATCACACATCAGTCCATCAAAAAAGGCCATTACATGCCATGCCAAAATTTCACTGGACATAACAGAAAAAAAAAAAAAAAAAGAGATCTATACTGTATGTTGCAGGCCAACAGTCTGCATTGCCTACCAGGCCACAGCATGGTTAACCGGTGCTGCATACAACCAACCCCCTCCACCCCTTGCCTCAGCCCCTTATCACTACTCCAGCAAGGGACCCGCCACCATCTGATAACAAAATCAGGAATATAACCTTGCTTTATATAAATATAACTGCAATAGGGTGTAATTTGCGATTCACACGTTTATAATACGACATATTTCGAAAAAAGGTAACCAATAACTAAATTGGCAGAATGGATGATCTGCATAGTAACCAAACAAACTTGTCTCGATTGCAGCTTACGCTAAGCAACATTATCGTGCCATACAACAGATAATTCAGTTTATTCGTTTTCAACAAGAACGTTTTCAACAAAGGTTTGACGAGTTACAGTTCACACTGGTCAATGTTACTTGTAGCAACATAATAGACGTAGCGGTCTATTATTTGCTCTTCAACTTGTGTCCCATGTCTGTTACTACTTTTCTGTGTGCCCATGGTTTTTCATATTAATTATCGTCAGCTGAAACGTCATTTGCCGCAGTGAGGAAAGGATGTTTAAATGAACAAACGGTTTTGGTTACACAAATATTTAATTAGGAAGACTAACTGACTACGGGTATATTTAAGAACGCATTTTAAAATGATATGAAACAGTGGGGTCAGACATTGGATTTATATGATAATGGGATGTTGTGAGTAACTTGGGGAGTGATAAGGTAACCCTGTCAACACCGAGTAGGACCACCCACCACCTTTGCTATCCACCTGTTCTAAGTACTCTACAATAACATGTGGTATAGTGACGATATCGAGTGTTTTACTAGAGATCTGGTGTTTTAGCCTGACTTACCCTGCAGAGTTAAAGGCTACGTTCAAACTAATGTATTATAATCCGCTATTGCACTGCATATCTGACTGAATAACAATTAGAAAATAAGGTCTTACTGTGTACTGATCATTAAATGCTTATTTGCAATATCGTTACACTGTAAATATCACTGTTATATGACTCAGTCGAAATATTGTAAAGCACACTTCATGGTGATATTAAAGACGTGTCTATGATCATTGGTGGCAAACAAACACACACACACACACACACACACACACACACACACACACACACACACACACACACACACACACGCACGCGCGCGCGCGCACACACTATCCACCCCGGGCAGAGCCGTCGCCCACGGCCCCATCTCCCTCTCCTCATGCCCCCACCACAATGTGTGACAGTCAGCTACCCCACCCCCACCCCACACACACACCACCGACTACTACAAACATCTTCTTGTAGCTTCCGACTGTTTAATGTTACATACTGACTGGATACAACCGTCAAATGATAAACTGTATGATTACAGACCTCACTATCATACGAATATATTACTATTTTCACCCTGCATTCAGATCGTGGTGTATAAATAACTATTCTTTGGAGTAAAACACTGTGATGTTTTTTTTTTTTTTCGTTATCATAGCAAAACCATTATTTCCCAAGACAGATGGATGATGGAAGAGTGGTTGAGACAATGTGAGTAGACCTTACTCTCTTGCCGCTGAATGTGGGGAAAGTGGAGAGCAGACGAATGAATGGGAGTGAGAGGGGGGGGGGTGAGGGGTTGAAACTGGGGCTGTGGCAGTGCCACATAGACCAACCTGCTCGTCGAGCCGGTCACTCTATTTTTGCTGGAGACTGTACCTAAATGAATGGATGGAGAAGGATGAAACTTCCAACACCCGAGAGAAGTAATTGACCTCATGCTGCATACCCAGTAAGAAAAGTCATGGCCTACTAAGCTCATTGCTCAACTGAAAATCTGTCAGATAGAGGATGCCAACCAAATTGTGGAGAAGGCTGACTCATTCTTTACTGCATACGGGAGCCAGACTCATAAACAACAACAGCCCTGGAACCAGGAAAATACTGCCAGGTCGGAAGCCATCACAGAGCGAATCCCAGCATCAAGCCCATTTCCAATGGCCAAGGTCCAAATAAATTGTAGAAAATGGGCCAAGGGCAGGATGTTCAGCAACCTGACTGGAAGAAGTAGAACAAGTACCCTAACCGGCAGCAGCACAAAGATGAAAAAAAAAGTAATAAGCCACATTATCAACAGTTAGGACAATCATTTTCAACACCAGCTCCAGTGTTTCGGAGGGAGGAAGCAAATGCTGCCCTCATTCCTCAACAACTGCATGGCAGAGCCATCCCTAGCAGCACAGGTCCTCCCCCACAAATAACTATCCCCCCCCCCTCAGATGGTGGACTCTCTTACACAGGTGGGTAACACTCCACCTCCTCAGATGGTGCGTACAGCCCCTCAGGTATCTAGTCCTCAGGAGGCTACATTTGCTGCTTTGTTTGTCCTACAGTCTACTAGCCGTTACCACGACAGACCCTTCCACAGTAACAATGCCTTCCTTGGTCAGCCAGGGTTTGTGGGTGATGTTTCTGTAAATGTCCTGAGAGACATTGGTCCCTCAGATTGCTCCGTCAGGTAGAATCTGGTTCGGCCTGAGGATTACATAGGTAGACAGATCCAGGTTAGGGTTGTTGATGGGTCCATGAGAGTGTTTTCTGAGGTACGTATCCAGGTATCATCTCCTTTTTACACAGGTTGAACATAAGCAGTTGTAATGCCAGAACCTCTGTTTGACCTTATTATATGGAACATTAGTGGCGTCAAAAATAGTTGTACCATAGACGTTGCTACTCAAACTTTGGCTGCTGCAGAAACATGAGAACATGAGCCATGGTCAAGGATCTAAACTGTCACCCCACTGACCATTGTAATGCTACAATATCTGATTCGTAGTCAAGATGTTGTCCAAGTACAGCAGTCTGAGCCAACACTTTGCCGTAGTGTGTGAGAAACTGGAGGGTAATGTGATTAAACATACACAGGGAGGTCAAGCTAGGTTCCTTCGTAAACAAGGACAGCTGTATCATGTGTCACAAACACTGCAGGGAGAGATTCAACTGCAGTTTGTTGTTCTACAAAGTATCACCGAAAAGTGTTTGAATTGGGTCATTGTTCAGTGGTGGGAGGCCACATGGGTCAAATGAGGATCTTTGACCGTATCCATGTTGTCTTATTCTCGCCAGGAATGAGACAGGAAATAAATAGGCTTCTGCGTTCCTGTGATGTGTGTCAATGTACCGCTGATCGATTACGTGTCCATCCTATGTTATTGAAACCTATGCCCATAATCTCTGAGCCATTTAAGAGAGTAGCAGTTGACACTGTTGTGCCAATCACTCCTAAGACTAGAGTAGGATCGAAGTATATCCTCACTATCATTGATTTCAGCACATGGTAACTTGAAGCCGTAGCCCTTAAGAATATAGAGGCCATCCCTGTTGCAGAGGCAATGGTTGATGTGTTTTGCCATATAGGCATCCCCAAGGAAGTCCTAAGAGACAGGGGTTTGCAATTCACTTCTGCAATGATGAATGAAGTATTAGAGTTTTTGTCTATCCGAGGCTTGAGAACTATGCTGTACCATCCCACGTGTGACTGGTTGTGTAGGAGGTTTAATGGGATTCTCAAGAAGATGCTAATGCACATGTCCACTGAACACCCCAAAAGATTGCCCTGTTAATTGCCACCCTTCTTTTTGCCTACCACAAAGCCCCACAGCATTCTTTAACCCACTACGTCCCAGCAGATTTTTCACTAATGACCTCCCGCAATCCTGGCAGATTTTCATTTTTTTTGGGGGGGGTTAAACCTCCACTTTTTATAGGAAACACCGAAAATTCAGGGAGAAATTGCTCACCTGAGCTTAGAAGTGGTCTAAACAGGTGACCTTCCCCTCACCTGGTACCGTCCTCTATCGAGCCACGCTCCAGAGAAGGCGTTTTCAATGGGAGGGGTAACTATTCCAAACCACTCAGAATAGGTAGATATTTATTTATTTGGTATGAATTTATATGTAGTACAAGAGTATATTGGTTTTCACACAGTAATATAGGCAATATAAACGTTGTTTCACCCTCCAAACACATCAACATACTGCACCTTTTTTTGTGATGTTACATGCTCATCACTTCTGATTGCTTCTTCCTTTAAAGCCACATACACTTTGTCCTCCACATTGTCATCGATTGGGAAATCACTTTCGCCTTGAATTTTGTACTGTGGCGCTACATGTCTTTACTGGCCAGGTCACTGATAAGAGGTGAGTTGCTGAGACAAAGGCATGCAGGGGGGGTTGTCCTGCATATACGTACCAAAAATCATGTGTGAAATTTGAAAAATGAGCAAATGACGGACTTTGTAATTGCAGTGCGTATATAAACATCAACAGGAGTCACAGTGACGAAACGTTCGGGCGCATGTGTAAGTCAATGAGATGCACCAAGTTAAAGTTCTCACCTTTTGAACTGGTGTACAGAAGGTCGGTCTGTGGGCCATTTCAAGTCCTTTGTGAGTTATGGGATGACGAAGAACCTGATCCTGAAGTCAAGACCATCTACACTTACGTCCTTGATTTAGCAGATCACCTCAGGTCGACATCCGAGTTAGCTATGGGAGAACTCATCAAGGCTCATGAAGTTCAGAAAGTTTATTATGATAAGAATGCAAAGTTTCAGTAGTTTAGTTCAGATGACAAATGCTTAGTGTTATCCCTTACTCCCCAGAACAGGTTGTTGGTGCAGTGGATGGGTCCGTATGATGTAGTAGAGTGTATTTCAGACCTCATCTACATAATTCAGATGTGGAATCTTCATAAAAGGTTCCCCATTATCATGTTGAAGGCCTATTGTGAGTCAAGCCCCAAGGATATTGGTATACAAATGGTCATTGACATTGACCAACCTCCTGAAGAAACTTGGGCAGCTGGGTTGATCCCAGCTGATGACCACGATGGCGAGCCTTAACTGTTCAGTCCCGTCAGGAAGTGGCTGTCGAGGACGTTCCTCTGAACATTGACTTGGCAGAGGGAGACCAGAATGCCATAAGATTCCTGCTTTCTCCTGTAGACTCTCAAAGGTTGAGTGTCACAAGGCTGAGTTGACCAACATACCCCCATAAAAGCTGTGCCATATCCGATTCCCATGCGACTACTGGACGCAGTAGTTAAGGAAATTGCTGACATGGAGGCAGCAGGCATGAATGAAAAGTTTTCATTTCCTTACTGCAGTCCGACAGTAGTAGTTCGTAAGAAAGATGACGGAGTTAAGATTTGTAGTGACTATAGAAGGCTTAATACCATTACTAAGGTTGATGCAGAACCAATGAGTGACCATACTGCCATAATATCCTAAAACTGGCAGGTTCATCATTCTTCAGTAAACTCAACTTAGCCAAGAGATTTTTTCCAAATACCCCTTCATCCTGACTGTCGTCAGGTAATTTTTTTTTGTTACTCCTAGAGGGTTGTACCCATATAAAGCCCTTCCATTTTGCCTTATCAGCTCCCCAGCAGTATTCAGTCGAGGCATGAGACAAGTGCTTCATGATATCGAATGAGTAGAATTGTTCATTGACGATGTCCTCATTCATTCGGCCACATTAGAGGAACAGCTCAGATGTTGGAAGTTGGTTTCAGTAGACTTCAGAGTTTCAACATTACTGCCAAGCCCAGCAAGGTAAAGTTGCACAGAGTGAGGTGGAAATTCTAGGACACGGTTGGAAATAATCGCTGCAGGTGTCAAGGCGACAGGATCAGGAAGGTAATGGGAGCCCTGAGGCCCATGAGCAAGAAGCAGATTAGAGCATTCCTCGGGTTGGCAGGGTATTATAGAAGCTTTATTCATAACTTTGCTATCATTGCCCAGCCATTGTACGAGACACCAAAAAATATGCTCCGAGTTCATTGAACAGGGAGAAGCGCAGGAAAAGTCTTTCACTACTCTCAAGAATATGATGTGTAAAGAACCCATCTTGCAGCTGCATGATTCTAGTAAACCCTTCATTCTGCGCACTGATGCTTCGCAACATGGAGTTGGTGCTGTGCTAATGCAAGAATTTGAAGGAGGAATATTCCCTGTGGTGTATCATAGACACAAACTAAAACCTGCTGAGTGAAATCAGAGTATAGTTGAAAAGGAACATTTGGCTTTTGCAGATGGCTTTAAGAAATATTATACTATGTTTATGGAGCACAGTTCATCTTGGAAACAGATTGTATGCCACTTACTGGTCTCAGCACCACTATGACTATTAATGTAAGATTAACTCAATGGGCATTGTACCTGCAGCAATTCAGCCTCATTGTCAGGTATATATTAAGGGCAGTGACAACATGGGCACAGACCTGATGTCTTGCATGCTGGCCAATGATTAACCCAAATAGGGACTTGTACAGTGGTTCCATAGGACAAGATTAGTCCCAGATCTATATATACATTATATACTGTAAGCTAGGGGGGGAAGTTCGAGAACCAACCAGAGGCATCCGAAGGCTGAGTTTGAATTACCTTGTGTTGTTATTACTAAGGCTATTTCTGCATTGGGTGTTAAAATGCGACCTGCCCGAGTTTGCATAGGGACTCTCCAGCTATACCCATTTTAGTTATAAAGGTAGAGCTTTAAGTACTTATTTAGTCATAGGGTTTAACCAGGGAAGAACTAGCAATTCTCTCTGAGCGGTTTGTCAACCTAAGAACTAGATTACGTTTCCTGGTTAATAGCCTACCAGATAAGAATTCAATGACGACTTCACATGCATGAAGCTCTGGTTGGGGGCCTGAATTTCTCAGCCAAGGATTACCTTTCTTAGTATGTGCTGACCGCTAGAGAAAAGGTAATTGTAATTAAATACAAATTCTAAATCTCCATTGACACGATTAATGTTCCATCTTTGAATAATTTTCAGGTGTAGTTGGCAGGTGTAGCACTGATGCTGTGTTGATCTTGATGAAGTTCATCATTGCTGCTTGAGCGCTGTCACCTTCTCTTCTCCACCCTCGTCATCAGCATATCGTTATGGCTTTGTATTATACCATTTTACAGGTAGGTAAAGTTATAGCCTACAACAACTATCACACTTACACTGTGGAGTACATACAACACACTACACAACAATTCATTGTGTTATATGTGGCGAGCTTTTACTTGGTTTGACATGAGAACAGGATTTTTCACTGTTTTTTACAGTTTTTTCCCTCAAGAGTGCAGTCATCAGTGTAAATACAAGGTTTTTACGCTCATTGATGACAGTCATTTTCCCCTGTAGCAGGCCAGTACTCACACTGCAGTGTGAATTGTGTGTGTCTGAGTTAGGTTGTATATGTATGTAAGGTCTTGTTAAATTATCCAGAGTAAAATTTCATGTTGATGGGGCGTAATATCAAATTCGCGATGTTGTATTATTATGTGAGTCATCAAATACTAGTGGAAATCCCAGTGGAATTTTGTCAGACTAACTGTCTGACATTTGCACTCTAAAACAATTTTTTAAAACATTTATTATTGTTTCACAAGTGACTGTCTTTATGCACAGACGTTAGTATCACTGAGCAAAATTAGTATGTATTTACTGTTCGCCGTGCCTCTGTAACCAGAGAGAGGGGAAGCTCCACCCTCTTCCCACGATAGCCAAAGGCCATCCATGAGAACAGAGGCAGTTGGATATTGGAAGCTCCAATAGAGGATGTGGCCAGAGCAATATGATGAGCAACTATCAGCGGAGACTACCCCTGGTGTCTTGGTGTGTCATGATCAGTGGATCACCTAGTCCCCTCGCCCTGTCTCCATCTTCGACGTAGGGCAGGACAGAACGACATCAGCAATCAGCGGACAACAGATTACCCAGGCTTCTTGCAGTTCTGTAACCCCACATCTCTCCATTTACCTGTATCTTCTTTCTGTTTTCTAGATTTAACTCCTAAAGGACGGGTGTCCACATATGCTGTACAAGTTTACTAGGGTGTACAAGGGTACTAGGGCAAAAGACGGGTGTCTGCATATGTGGTCACACCCCCCCACCCCACCCCCTCCACTCCCTACAATCAAACCCACACATCACTGCCAACCCTCATCCCCCCACCACCCCAACCATCCCCAACCACCCCCCCTCCACACCCACCTCACAAACTCATAAAAAACACCCGAATTGGTACTCACAGAAGCCAGGAATGTTGATTTTGGGTCCCCATCATGACTGCTCCTCTCTGGTGACATATGGATGTAAACCCCATAGACTTTCTTCTCTCCATAGGGGACCAGGTGCTTTTCTTTGGTGTTTGGCCAAGGTATACTGAAGTATATGCCCTGATGATGCTCCCAACGTGTTCTAGGAACATGTAGAGCCACTGTTGTTGGGCATAGTGATATGCAATTTCTGCTGATTCTTTTTATAATATGAAGTCAAAGTTGACCTGATGCAGGGGCAGTGCACGCATGCAGTATGCACTCTGGGTGACTCATAGTGATCTCCCATGACGCTCCACATTCAAAACTTAATGCTTGGTAAATATTTCCAGATTCTCTCAATATTTAGATTTTTGCTGATTATTTTAATAAACTGTCAAAGTTCACCTGATGCAGGGACAGCACATGCTCATGGTATGCACCCTGGGTGACTCATGGTGGTCTCCCATGATGTGCCACGTTCAAAACTCAACGCCTGGTAAATATTTCAAGCCTCTCAGTATTTCGACTTTTGGCTGTTTTCTTAATCCTAGGGCATTTATGAGCGGCTCTGGCACTGCTCACGGAAAAAGGCATGGCCGTTTATACGAGTAAACGGCTCTGGCAGTGGGCGGGTTAAGCCAGTTCTTTCATATTAATTCACAATAAAACTGTTTGCACAAGCTACGAGAGGTGAAAGCAGGAGCCTGGTTTAGTATTACTGAACTAAGTTCATGGTGAATTATTAATTGTCAAGAGCAGGTTCTGTCTCTAGAGGCCGACAGTACTTACTAAATCATTAGCAGTGAATGCTTATTTAATTCTGAGTACTGTTTGAGAAGAAAGTTTATAAATTTCTTGTAGTCTGAGAATTGGTGACGTTAGCCAGAATAAGGTGAAACATAAGAGTAATTTCATAAGCAAAAAATTCGTTTAAAAGGCCCTTTTTTTTTTTTTTTTAACATAACTGCAGTGGATGTGACGGACCTGGCAGCGCATTAAATGTCAGATTGTCAGTAACTAGTGATAATTAATGCCATACTGTGGTGGACATTTAATAGAGGGCTGGTAGTATTATCCATTCATATGTTGGTACCTAGTCAGTCCCAGTGATAAAACACACACACACACACACACACACACACACACACACACACACACACACACATGCTTTGCCATTATAACTATGACTTTCACAAGGATCACTCTTCCTGCTGACACTCCCCATTCATCCTGCATCAGCTTTGTGAAGGCTTAATTCTAGGCATCACGCTCCCTTCTAGGAGAAGTTTCGACCCTCCCGTGGACATAACCTGCACTGACCCAGATAACGTTACAGAATATCCCTGATCACACTTTTCTGGAACTAAATTTATTTTGTTTGGTATAACCTGACCTGAATGACCACTAACTGAATCTACTGGACTAAAGCTGACCTTATTAGACTCGAACTGACGAGAAGAGACCTTGATTATTTTGACTGGATCAAAGCATGACTCTTGTGGCCGAAGGGAATGCATGTAACACTATCTTTAAGGGCCTGATTAGATAGATGGAATATTATAGACATTCCGACTGTTGTAATTATCACGGTGGTACTGCATGACGGAGATAATCGATCGACCAACGCGCATGGTTTGTTTTTACTGTTTCAAATGTACACTTACGGTCAAAAATACTTCTACACGCCTGGGTTTCCGAACTAATGAGGCAAGATTTAAGCATTAAATTTCAACCGCGTTTAAATATTAGCAGTTAGCTTAGCAAGTTTTCACTTGATAGAACCTAACTTTTGGAAAGAGAGAGAGAGAGAGAGAGAGAGAGAGAGAGAGAGAGAGAGAGAGAGAGAGAGAGAGAGAGAGAGCTTTTTGGAAAGGAGAGGAGGGAGCGTGGGTGCTGAGAGAGAAAAAGAAAGGAAAGGGGTGTATGAGAACGCAAAGAGAGTGTCGAGTGTATGGGAAGGAGAGAGGGATGAATGCATGAGAGGGAGAGAGGAAGCGAATGTATGAGGAAAGGAGTGCATGAGAATGAGAGAGAAAGGGAGTGTATAAGATTGATGGACGGAATGTAAAGACAGGAGGGAGAGAAACAATGCATGGGAAGGAAGGATGAAGGGAATTTATGGGAAGGAGAGAGGCAGTGTGGGTAGCTGAACAAAGGGTATCGGAAGGAGAGGAGGGAAGGAAATTCTCTTTACAATCTATGAATTAGAGAAACGGAAATGGAAATGCATGGACTAAAACTAGAAGAAATCGAGTACCAAGAGGAAATTAGAAGGAAAGATGAAATAAAGAAATGGTATGAAGAGAAAGGGAGGATGGAGAAGAGATAAAACGAGGACATTGATTTCTTTCGCATCTAGAACGGATGATTTTAGTCAAGTTTGGAGAGCCTACTGGTATGTAAGGGGTTACCATAATGTAGTTATAATGAGTATCATTAGCATAGTAAAATAATTTGAGACAGTAATAATCAAGCACAAAAGACTTCCTCCACTAACCGATTATTCAAGGTAGCCTATATTACCTACTGATTAAACACTGAATTTTGGGTGACGTCTTTGTAGTCAATCCTGATGAAAACAAACTATCTTATTGACTTTAGGAAATATCATTCGTACTGTCAGTGCTTTTTAAGGCTGTAACAAATTTGCCCCTTTCGATAGGCCTATCCTGAGCTGGACAGTACCACCAGGAGATTGGAAGGAAACATTGAAAAGACACCCCTGGACTCAGAAGGCCAGGGGTACTATTTTTACCAAATAAAATTTAAGCGCTTGACGTTGACTGTAGTATTCTTCGAGGCCCGCATATCACAGTCAGAGGGCTAATAATGACTTAGAAAGAGAGGGGGAGGGGGGTAAGGGAGATGTAAAAGGAGGCAGGGAAAAGAGAAAGAAGAGAAAAATAATTAAAATTGCCCGTTAAAGAAAAGAAGCGAGAAAAATGGGAGAAAAAAGTGAAATAATAAAGAAAGCAAGAATAATATTATATGTAAGAACCACACAGGAAAGAAGAAAATGTGGGAAGAGGAGACGAGAGAGGAGGAAGTTGATGAAATGGGAGTACAGGGCGAAAATATAAAATATACGAGAAAACAAAATCTGGAAAAAAATGAAACCCAAAGAGAATAATAGAAGATGCGAGGCAAGTGAAGTCGAAGGAAAAAGAAAGCGAGAAAGCCGAGCGATACGTATAACTCAGTATACGTGTATACAGTATAGTGTAGAAAGTACAAAAGGGAGTGGATACTTCCGGATGTGTCAATGACAATTAAAATATACTGTTATAATTGTTATCTCCTACAGGACGAATACTTATGCAATGTCACATAGTTAATCCTGCGGACTTTCCCCGCCGTGTCAGACCAACACCAGTAAAATTTAATATTCATTCTTGCACCCGTATCCGGTTAGCCCTAAAAACTTTGTCAATTATTCCTTTCCTCACAGCCCACCAATATACCAGATTTCAGTGACATCAGTAAACAACTTTTTGATATCTTGTTCACAAATAAACAGATAAGGATGATTACGGAACCTAATTCCAACTTTGGAAGGATAAAACATAAGAGGTGCAAAAAGTAAAAACAAAACAGGTATTAGGATAATGGAAGTCAATCTATCTATCTATAGCCCGACGCCCTAATCCCGCAAAGGGTGGCCACAGACAAAACGCCTCCAAATCGATCTGTCGCCCACCATTTGACTACCCTCCCCCCAACTCATCCCCCCCTCCCTCATATACCTCTCAACTCCATCCCTCCACCTCATCCTCGGTCTACCCCTCCCTCTCCCTCCCTCCACTTCACCTACATACACCCTCTTAGTCAGTCTTTCATTCTCAATTCTCTCCACATGTTCAAACCACCTCAGTGTATTTCTCCTAATCTTCTCAATCACATCCACATCCACCCCACAACGTTCCTTCACTTCTTCATTTGTCAACCTGTCCCTCCATGTCACTCCACATGCTCCTCTCAAGTAACTCATTTCCACTGCTCTCACTCTTGACTTGTACTCCTCTTGCAAGGTCCACGCCTCGCTTCCATAGGTCAGAGTAGAGACCACAATACTATCATGCAGTGACTTGTTAATTTCCATACTCATCTCCCTATTTCTCATCACTGGTTTTAGTGAATCAACAACCTTCCTTCCCTGCTGTACCCTTTCACGCACTTCATCCCCCAAAGTTCCATCCTTACTCATCACACTACCCAAGTACTTGAATGCACTCACATTCCATATCCTCGCCATCCAACCTCACTGCACACTCTGTGACTTCATTCCTCTCAAACACCATAACTTTACTTTTGTTTACATTAACTTTCAGCTTCCTCCTCCTAAACACTGTCCCAAATTCATTCACCAAACCTTGCAACTCCCATTCATCTTCACTCAAGAATTCTGTATCATCAGCAAACAGCAACATCGGAATCTTCCAAATCTCACCCTCATTCATGAGAGGCACCCCCACATCCACTGCCCTACCTTGCACCTCCTTTACAACCTCGTCCATGTATATATTAAACAGCCATGGAGACATCACACAACCCTGTTTCAGTCTCACACTGAAATCAAGAACTCACTCAGCTCACCATCCACTCTCAACGCAGCCCTAGGTCCTTCGTACATACTCTTCAAAGCACTCAACAATTTCCCCTCCACTCCATATACTCTTAAAACCTTCCATATACCTTGCGTATCTATTCTGTCATGAGCTTTCTCCAAGTCCATGAAGGCAGCATACACTTTCGTTCCCTTCTCTAGATACTTCTCCACTGAACATCTTAGAACAAATATCTGATCTACACGCCCTTTTCCCTTCCTGAATCCCCCTTGTTCTTATCCAACTAGCTCCTCTATCATATGCCTAACCCTATCAAGGAGTATTCTACCATATATTTTACCAGTCACACTAAGAAGGCAAATACCTCTATGGTTACCACATACTTCTCTCTCCCCTTTTCCTTTGTATAAAGGAACAATTATACCTGATTTCCAGTCCTCTGGAACCCTTCCCTCTTCCCAAGCCAATCTACACAACTTCCATATCTACCCTTCGACAATCTCACCCCCATACCTCAGCATTTCACCACACTCCATCAATTCCTGGGGCTGTTCCCAACTTGATCTTCTTCATTGCTTCCACTACTTCCGCCCTACTGATCTCTTCCTTCCTCCTCTCATCTCTTCTTCCCCCAGCCATTCCCCAACCACTTAAACTCACACTGCTCTCACTCTCTACATTCAATAAATCCTCAAAGTGCTCCTTCCATCTCCTCAGTTTCTCCCTCATCTCCACCAGCAATCTATTATTCCTATCTTTCACTCCCCCACTATTTCCCCTTTCACACTACCTTACTTTTTTTACTATCTATCTATCTATTGCCAGACGCCTCAATCCCGTTTGGGGTGGCCACAAACAAATCGCCTCCAAGTCGCCCTGTCCCCCGCCATTTCACTGCCCTGCTCCCAACTCACACCCCCCTCTCTCATATACCTCTCCACCCCATCCCTCCATCTCATCCTCGGCCTCCCCCTCCCTCTTCCCCCCTCCACCTCACTCACATACACTCTCTTCGTCAGTCTTTCACCCTCCATCCTCACCACATGGCCAAACCACCTCAGTGTGTTCCTCATAACGCTTCCTATCACATCCACATCAACACCACAACGCTCCTTTATATCCTCATTTGTCAGCCTGTCTCTCCATGTGACTCCACAGGCTCCTCTTAAATAACTCATTTCCACTGCTCTCACTCTTGACTTGTGTCCTTCCAACAATGTCCAAGCTTCACTTCCGTACGTTAGAGTTGGTATCACAATACTGTCATGTAGTAACTTTTTCACTTCCATGCTCACTTCCCTGTTTCTTATCACTGCTTTCAAAGAACCAGCAACCTTTCTTCCCTGCTGTACCCTTTCAAGCACTTCACCCTCCATACCTCCATCCTTACTCATCACACTACCCAAGTACTTAAACGTACTCACATTTTCCAATTCATCACCATCCAACCTCGCTGTACATTCACTAACGTCACCTCTCTCAAAGACCATCACTTTACTCTTCCCTACATTCACCTTTAGATTCCGTTTCTTACACACTCTCTCAAACTCATCCACCAAGCCTTGCAGCTCCCCTTCGTCTTCACTCAACAACAAAGTATCATCTGCAAACAACAGTACAGAGAGTTTCCAAACACTATCCTCTCTCACCAGGGCCACTCCAACATCCACTACCCTACCTTGTACATCTTTTATTACCCCATCCATGTACAGATTGAACAACCATGGAGACATGACAAATCCCAGTTTCAAACCAACTTTCAAAGAGAAAAATTCACTTAGTTCACCATCCACACGCACTGCAGCCTTCGCACCATCGTACATACTCTTCACAGCATTCAACAACTTCCCATCTGCTCCATATATTCTTAACACTTTCCACAATCCTTGTCCATCCACCCTGTCATATGCTTTCTCCAAATCCATGAAAGCCACATACAACGTCTTTCCCTTCTCTAGAAACTTTTCCACTAAAGATCTAAGAATGAATATCTGATCTACACAACCTCTTATCTTCCTAAAGCCTCCCTGTTCTTCTCCAACTAATTTCTCTGTTCTTTCTCTAAGTCTGTCTATAAGTATCTTACCATACACTTTTCCTATTATACTAAGAAGACAAATGCCCCTATGATTACCACACACTTCATTTTCCCCTTTTCCTTTGTACAAGGGAATAATTATACCTGACTTCCAATCCTCCGGGACTCTACCTTCCTCCCAGGCCAATCTGCACATCTTCCACATCCATTCTACTACTATCTCTCCCCCATGCTTCAGCATTTCACCACACACTCCATCAATTCCTGGGGCTTTCCCTGATTTAACTTTCTTCATTGCTTCCACAACTTTTATCCTACTGATTTCTTCCTGTCTTCTCATCTCCCTCCTTCTCCCAGCCATTCCCCAGCCACTTATACTCGCATTACTTCCATCCTCTACGTTCAACAATTCCATAAAGTGTTCTCTCCATCTGCTCACTTATTCTCCCTTTTCCACTAGTAATCTACCATTTTTATCTTTCACTCCCCTGCTAACTTCACTTCCACCCTGTCTTACTCTTTTCACCTCTCTCCAGAACATTTTCTTACAGTCCCTCCACTTTACACTCAAATTCCTTCCAAATTCCTCATCCACTCTCTTCTTACTCTTTCTTACTAATCTTTTCACCTCTTTCTTTCTACATATAACTCTCTCTTCCGGCTCTCAACTTCTTCCACGCCCCTATTTCTCATCCATTCATTGTATGCTTTCTTCTTTTGTGGCACAGCCTGTTTCACCTCTTCAGTCCACAACGCTGTTCCTTGCACCCCCCTCCGTCTTCTCTTCCTTCCACACACCACATCACATGCTGCACATATTTCTTCTGTAAATATCTTGCACACACCTTCCACGTCTCCCATCTGCTCCAATTCATATTTGCCCAATCGTTCCTCCACTTCTCTCTTATACTCTGCCTTTTTCTCATCCTCTCGTCTTCCCCCTCTTCTATTCCTCCATCTTACTTGCATTCTGATTCTGGCCACCACCAAGCAGTGGTCAGATAGTCCACTCCCCCAACCTCTATACACTCTTGCATCCATTACACTTCTTCGCATCCTTTCATCCACACACACATAATCAATCATTGCCTTCCTTTCATTCAGTTCACCACCCACCATTCTCATCACTCAGCCATGTATACCTGTGGATCATTTTATGCCTGAAGAGGGTATTGGCTATCACCAACCCCCTCCCTGCACTAACGCACTCCCATTCTCATCTATCTCAACAGGCACACCCCACTCACCAACTATTCCATCCACCTTCACATTCCCAACTTTACCAGTCATATCACCAATCAAAAACACTCTCTCATTCCTTCCAGACTTTTCCATGCACACTTCTACATTTGTCCAGAGCTCTTATCTCACTCTTCTAGCACGATCTTGCGTTGGTGCATACACACACACACAATCGCCCACATTTGTATTCCAACTTTCAACTTTACCCACACAATCTTTGACCCAACTGATCCATACTGTCTTATGCTCCTCTTCCATCTTTTACTCACAACTATACATACTCCTTCCTTTGCCCTCTCATTCTCACCTACTCCTGCACATATACCCCATCCATACTCCCATTCTCTCACACTTTCTCCTCTCCATTTTGTTTCAGTTGTCCACATACATCCACTTTCGCACCCTCAAGCACCTGGACAATCTCTCTCTCTTTCACCTCATCATTCGCTCCCCTTACATTCCAAGTTCCAATTACCATGTCCTTTGTCCGGTCCTTGGTCGTCATCGATTGGTCAGTCCTTGTCCGAGGCTTATTGTTTGTTTTTTTAGTTAGTTGCTTTCCGGGTAGGGGCACTAACCCTCCGCCAACCCTTTTAGTCGCCTTTTACGACAAGCAGGGATACTGGGGGAGTATTCTTGAAAAAAAACCCTACCCCCAGGGGGTAGGGGGGGTTTTCAAGTCTCTTCACCTCACTTCTCCTGCTCACATATACCTCTCTCTACTCTCTCTCATCTTCTCCAATACCTCTACTCGCTAACCATTCACTACATGCTTTCTTCTTTTGTTCCACAGCTCGTTTCACCTCATCATTCCACCATGCTGTCCCTTGCACCCCATTGCATCTCCTCCTCACTCCACAAACCACCTCACATGCTGCGCCTATCTCTTCCATGAATATCTCACATAGGTGTTCCACCCCTTCCATCTGCTCTAGCTCATACCTTCCCAATCTTTCTTCCATTATGGTCTTATACTCTGCCATTTTCTCACTATCTTGCAGTTTCTCCACTCTTCTCGTAGGAGCTGTTTCCTCCTGTCTTCCTCTTTGTCTCTTCAACCATTTTCTTTGCAGCTTTACCTTGGCCATCACTAAGTGATGGTCCGAGACTCCATTCCCCCACCCTCTCCACACTCTTGCATCCAACACTTGTCTTCTCATTCGCTCATCGACACACACGTGGTCTATCATTGCCTTTCGTTCAACAAGTTCACCATCCATCCTCCTCATTACTCTCCATGTATACCGGTGGATCATCTTATGCCGAAAGTAGGTGTTGGCTATTGCCAACCCCTTACCAGCACAGATGTCCACCAAAGCACTACTATTCCCATCTACGTCAGCTGGCACACCCCACTGACCAACCACTCCTTCCACTCGTACATTCCCATCTTTGCCATTCATGTCTCCAATCAACAGCACTCTCTTGCTCCTCTCAAATTTGTCCATACATGCTTCTACTCTCGCCCAAAACGCATCTTTCACTCTTGCCACTCGGTCCTCTGTTGGAGCCTATACACATACAATCGCCCACGCTTGTATACCAACTTTCATCCTCACCCATACAATCCTTGCATCCACTGTTCCATAATCTCTTATATTCTCCTTCCACTTCTTGCTTATCATCAGACATACTCCCTCTCTTGCCCTCTCATTCTCATTAACTCCTCCACATATACCCAAACCATATTCCCATTCTCTCACCCTTTCACCTCCCCATTTAGTTTCAGTCAATCCACATATATCCATTTTTGCATTCTCAAGCACCTGAACAATCTCTCTCTCACTTCATGATTCACTCCTCTCACATTCCACGTTCCCACCCTCAGAATGTCCTTTGTCCGTTCCTTAGTCGTCAACGTATGGTCCGTCCTGGTCCGAGGCGCTTTATTCGCTTGTTTAGTTAGTTCTTTTTACGGGGTGGGGCAATAACCCACCACCAACCCTTTTAGTCGCCTCGCACGACAAGCTGTTATACTGGGGGAGTATTCTTGAAACCCCCCTACCCCCAGGGGAAGTGCAAATGACATAAAGACAGATTTTTTAAAGAGCAGTTTATGCTTGGAATTCACAATATTTAACAACTAATACTTAATAACATCGAAATATAAAACTTTTACTCCACACATTTCTCTCGTACATAGGTATCGACTTATCTAACCTAATCTAACCCACCCGGGTACTGAGGTGAAAATGGTGTCATCAGTGTGAGAATTAAATTCAAACAAAAGCAAATGCTCTAACAGAAACAAAGTTGAGTTGGAGAACAGTTTATGGTCACAGAAATGTAACGAGATTAAAGATATACATATCACAATAAAAAAAGAAAATGCTAGGAAATCATACTCCTAAGTATGTTACCTGAGTGGAAGGAAGAGACGAAGAAACGAGAAGGGAAAGTCAGAGAAAGGGAGAGAGGGAAAGAGCATGGCAGAGTTCAGACGTGAGAGATGAGAGTATACAAGGATGAGGCTACAAATAACAAAATGTATGAGATACAAAGGAAACTGAAAGAAAGAAAAAAACTCCAAGAAATTGAGAAACGAGGAAGAGAGGTTAGCAGAGTGGATATAGCAAAGGGAGAGATTGAAGGATTGAGGCAAGTAAATAACAAATTAATAGAGAGAGAGAGAGAGAGAGAGAGAGAGAGAGAGAGAGAGAGAACTTTATAAGATACAGATATTTGATGGAGAAAAGGAAAGAATAAAAAAAGACAAGTCAAGGACTTAATAAGGGTGAAGGAAGGATAAGAGAAATTCCTATGCTATTTTAAAGAATGAAGGGAGAACAGAGATACTTTAGTCACATAAAGGAGGAAATAAAGAAAGAAAAAATTGTAGAAAGAAAGTGAGTTATAAAAAGTAAGTAAAAACGGTTAGAGAGAAGGAAGCAAGTAAGGACTAGGGATGCATGAAGATCTGAATTAAATGAGAGAAGACAGAAAAATGAAAATGATAGTGGTTAAAAGGACGCAAATAGATCAAAAGCAGAACGAGAGGAGTAATGGAGGAAAATAACAAAGAAAGAAAGGGGGATGTAAGAAGGGTCGCTCGGTATGCCTGTCAAGTATTGGGCACTGCCTCGCCATACAACCCCTATGGCCATTCTCACCTAATCAGTTCATCGTTCCCTCATGCTGTATCAGTGACAAAATTTGGTCGAAATCCTTCGTGGGTTCAGGAGCTATCGCGCCCTCAAGGATAAACTGAGTGAACTCCCAATGATTTTGACCTTTGACCCCTTGACCTAGGTGGCCAAATCAGTTCATCTTCTCAATCTGCACTACTGACAAATGTTTGCTGGATCCGTTGATGGGTTCGGGAAATATCGCGCCCATAAGAGTGTAACGGACGCACGCCCCCATGAGCACACGGATGGACAGACCAATTACTTAATGCCTCTTCTATCATAGGTGGATGGGAGCATAATTATTACGGAAAGAATGAAAAGAAACAGTGAAAATTAGAAGACAGAGCATATAATAATGATACTGAATTTGAAGATACAGTAATCGAATAACGACGGAAGTGGGAATGGAACATAGAAAATTAGAAACGTGGGAGTGAGAGGAAAATCTGAAGGAGTGGATGAAAGTAGAAAATGATAAAATAAGAGTATAGGGGGTAAATGGCACAATACTGTTTAATATTAGGTCATCACCAGGGTATTATAATCAGCTTGGGGGAGACTCATCAGGCCAGGAAGAGTTTGATTATACTCTTCATTAACTCCTTCAATAAGGTAGATCTCTTCTAAGGTGGATAAAATCATGCCAAGGTAGTAATGATAAACCAACAGAAGTCATTGTTTTGATAATCATAGATAAGAGATAAGAATTGGTAATATGGAATGTGAACAAGGAAGAGATATGGATAATCATAAAGTGAGGGGACAGCAAAAAGCTTGAGAGAGAGAGAGAGAGAGAGAGAGAGAGAGAGAGAGAGAGAAAGAGAGAGAGAGAAAGTTTATTCCTAGTTTTGCCAGGCGATCTTTTAAAACTTTAAATATCTTTAAGATGGGGTTAATCAATGCTCTCTCTCTCTCTCTGGATATATATATATATATATATATATATATATATATATATATATATATATATATATATATATATATATATATGGTGCGAAAGGAGGAAGACAGGAATGAAACCCCAAGGAAGGAAGGAAGGAAAGAAGAATGGAAGAGGGGAAGGGGTTAAGGCGACAGTGAGAGGGAGACAAAAAAAAAACTTGGAGGAAGGGAATAAGGGAAAGATTTAAGGTCGAATGAGGAGGAAAAAAAAAAACAGAAAGAAAAGGAACAAGGAATCGAGAAAAGGAGCGACGAGGAGAGGGACGGAAGCAAGTAGGAAAAATCAGGAGAGAGAGAGAGAGAGAGAGAGAGAGAGAGAGAGAGAGAGAGAGAGAGAGAGAGAGAGAGAGAGAGAGAGACTATATCTTGTATCGCCAGGCAATTTTTTAAAAACCTTAGATATACCTTTCAGAAATATGGAGTTAATAAATATTATATATTAAACGTTCGGTTGGAAAGTTACCCCTGAGTTAATAGAATCGTTCCGTAGCAGCAAAAAAAAGGGTATAAAAAACGATATGCAGTAGAATAATTACATAAAGATGAAAAAGTAAAAATTAGGAATAAGAGAGAGGAGTAGAGTAAGAGAAGTGAAAGTTTGTTCTTCTTCTGTACTTCTCTTTCTTTTTTTTTTTCTCTCTCTCTCATATTCCATTACAAATAAACTACCTCCCCAGCAAGTAAGAAGGAATGTTGCCTCGCTTGCATTATTTCATAGATATTTTTATGGCAAATGCTCAGACGAAGTTGTGTCCATGGTGCCACCTCTCCATGCCTTCCCTCGTGCTACACGGGCATCTAGTAGCGCTCATGACTGGAATGTAACTCAGCCATATTGCAGAACTTCTGCCTATCAGAATTCTTTCATTCCCCGAACTGCATCTCTCTGGAACTCGCATCCCCAGAGTTGTTTCCCTCCAAATTTCAATCCACAGCTGTTCAGGTCTAACTGTTACAGATATTTTATGAACAGAGGACACCAGTAATCTGGTGTATGGATTATTTTTGTTTATTCATTTGTTTTTCCTTCCTCCGTTCTGTTATAAAAAGAAAAAAAAAAACTAAAGCTTCTCATGTTTTTATTTTTCTTTCCCATAGTCCATCCTTCCTACTTAGCTTCTCCCTTTCAGCAAGTACTGTTTTCCTTTACAGTTAGTTTGTCACCAGATTTACTACTTTGCTCTTTTCTTTGTTCGTTTCCCTCTTGCTCTCTCGATGTCTTCTTTTCTGTTCATATTTTTCTTTCCCCTTTCATTAAGCACATAGACCAGCCATTCTCCAGTATCATAGTTACTTTTACTTATGCCGTTTGCACTTTTAAGTCTACACCAAATTATGAAAACCTAGTGTATTTCCTTCGCGTCTCTCTCTTGCCTTCCAACCACTTTCTCAAGTTGGCGCCATTCTTTGTTTCCTCACCAGTTTGCGTCAGAGTTACTACAATTATTATTTAGGGGGGCAACATTCCGAAACTTGTTCATTTTTTATTTAGATATTTGAAAGGAATTTATTCAGTTAAAAGTCCATTTATATAATCACACAATTTTTATGACCCCATGTTTTTTTTATGTTCATTAATTATCATTGAAATATACACAGAAGCATGTCAGTTTAATTATCTGTCAATGAATGTTGGCAGTCATGTATTGTATGTCTTTTCTTAGCTTTCATTTCACCCCACCCCCCCTCTCTCTCTCTAACATTAAATTGTTTTCTAATATCATTACATCCGCGCGAGAACGGGTATTCAGTCAGAGTTGACGAGTGAGTAACAGCAAAAAGTTTTCATACGATTTCCCACATCCTTTGAGAAACCTACTGATTTCAAGCCAAGGGCAAAACTGAAGGTCTCAGAGCTTGGTAAAACGTTGAACTAGCAAAACCACCAAAACAGTTTTTGCCTGATTTAGACCAAACTTAGGGAATGGTTCAAGTTAATGCATGAACAAAGTGAGTCAATTTTGACAACAAATAATCAAAGGCCAAGGACTCAGGGCTAGGCCAGTATACGTTCCGTCAAAGTGATGATTAACTGAATAACTCAAACAGTCTTGGTGGAAGAGTTTGGAATTAGCCAAGAAGTATCTCTTCTTTTTTTTCTTTTTTTTTCATAGGTTAATTTTTTATTGGACTTACACTAATGTTTACAACAGTAGGTTTTCGAGATATTTCAAGAATAAAAGTGTTTTGCTTTGATAACAATCAGTTAAAGGTATTGGTCACAGGGGAAGGTCTGAGGCCAAGTCCACAGGGCAATGACAAACTTCGGCCCGTGAGTTTGTATGTCAACCAAATAACTAAAACAGTTTTCATTTTATTTAAACCAATGTACTCGTAGATAAAAGTGTTGACCGCCAACCAAGAGGCTGACCTGTTTTTCTGAGAACAGTAAGTCAAAGGTCAAGGTCACATGGCATGGTCACCTTAAGCAGTTTATATCAGATTTCTGCCAAGCATTGTGGGAGGGTTCAGGGAAAAACAAGGATGACGTGATTGGATTTTGAAAGCAATCGGTGAAGATCAAGGTCACAGGACAAAGTCAAATGTACACCCCATAGACAAACTGGAGGTCACGAAGGTTTTGCACTCCTGTAGTTCTTTATGTTAAATTTTGATTTTATTTTGCCTTGCTCCTCTCTCTCTCTCTCTCTCTCTCTCTCTCTCTCTCTCTCTCTCTCTCTCTCTCTCTCTCTCTCCTTACTCCAAATTGTGTCCATTGTACATTAACACAAAGGGTATATGTTAGGGTGGTCCATATTTTCAAAGTTGTAGATTTTTTATGGGCCACCCTGAACTTTTGTTCCTCTTGGTACAAAAACCCTCCATGCAAAATGTTAGTCTGCCAATCAATCAATCAATCAATCATTTCCTATGGCACCCTCGGGGATGCATAGGGCCTCGATGAACTCACACCACCACATCCTATCTTGTGCTAACTCCTCAAGATCTCCCCAACACTCATCTCCAGCTTCCCGTCTCATTGTCCTCACCCACGTCTCTTTTGGCCTTCCTCTACCTCTCCTACCAAGTGCCACCCACCCTGGTGTACCTCGTACTATTCCCTGTCTCCTATACACATGTCATAGCCACTTCCATCGTGAGAATCTAACATATTCATCGATCGGCTGCACTCCCGTTATTTCTCTAATTCTACTATTTGGTATCCTTTCCCACCGCTTAACTCCTAATATTCTTCTAAGTGCTTTATTTTCAAACACCAAGAATTTATTTTCCATAGTCACTGTGCTGTACCAAGACTCGTGTCCATAAATTAAGATACTCCTAACCATTACCTTATAAAGTTTGATTTTTGTATGCACAGAAAAATTATTATTATTCCAAATATTTTTAAGCATTCCCATTGCCTGATTAGCCTTCTTTAACCTTTCCTCGAATTCAAAGTTCAAAGAACCATCCTTGGCTAAATAAATACCTAAATATTTAAACCTATCAACTTGCTTTACAACCATACCTCCAATTACACATTCCTGCGCATTTTCCATATTCATATTGATTATTTCAGTTTTTCCACAATTAATAACCAAACCCACCTTGCGACCTTCACTAACCAAACAGTCCAACACTCTCTGCATCTCTTCTGGCCCATCACAAATCAAAACTATATCATCTGCATAATCTAAATCCAAAAGTTTCCTGTTCTCTCCCCAAAGTATACCTGCACCGGTTTCTGTTCCAACGCGTTTCATAATGTAATCAATGACCAATATAAATAGTAAAGGCGATAGAACACCACCTTGAATTACTCCGGACTTGACTTCAGACGAATCACTCAGACAACCATCAACCATCACTTTACAAAATGTGTCCTCATGCATGTTCATAATGACCCTCACAAACTCCTCTGGTATTCCATAATGTCTCATGATCTTCCCCATAGTCTTCCACTGTAGTATTTACTGGTGTCCCAAAGATCCAGAAGTTCAGACTCTGTGCCATCAGGGCTTAATACCCCACCAGTGCACCTAGGTCCCCCTAACAGTGAAGGTATTGGCTCCTTGTTGGGGTGATGTCTTGGAAACAGATCCCTCACTCATTTTTGCCTAGTCTGAGAAGTCTTGGTTGCCTTTTGAGTGTCTGGGAATCACTGACAATGAGCCTCCATGACCTGCAACAAAATTTTCTGCTGCTTCTCATCTCTGATCATGACAGGGAGCACAACTCTTCACTCAACAAGGTTGTTCATTACTTGCAGTGACTGGACGCATTGCCTGGCTTTCTTGTAGTCATCTTGTTCAACGCACGTGGATGGGCCAACATCCAGGAACCCACTGGAGGATCCAAGGAAGAACAGAAGGCAGCAAGTGGTGCTTGTTATGAAATCAGGGAGGTTCTTCACTTGAATGACAGTCCAGAGTCCTTCTCTTCTCAGGGTCACGACCCTCCTTGTTCTCCAGAGCTGTGACCATGGCCCTCTTCGTTTCCAAGTCGATGGACTCGTCCAAGAATGCCGGGCCAACCAGCTCATCAGAGAGGTACCATAGATGAGGACCGAAGGCCTTCACAGCAGTGGATGAGAATTCCAAGTCAACGTGGTCCACGATCTCATGAAGAAACTTGAGGTCATTCGAAGAAGATGTGGCAACTGGTGCTGTGAACCAGTATGGGATGTTAATCATCATGACAAATATGACAAACCACTCAAATGTGGCAAGCTCTCCCACAGTGAGCTTCAACTGCGGGCGGAAGAGGTGAATCTTGACTAAGTAGATGATTTTGGCCATCCATCGGGCAAGGTGGTAGGTGCCAGGCCACGAAATGTGGAAGACACGAGGGGAAACTCCACTAAGGATGATCACCGTGAGCTCAAGCAATTCCCAGTAATCTTCCTGTGGCTGTTGGGCAGTGAGCTGAAGATGGCAGAAGGTGATGACCTCATTGCAACGAGTATGAAGGTTTGTAAACAGCTCGAAGCAATCAGCTGCAATGGAGATCCATCCCTGCTTGAAACGCTTGAAGAGAGGGATGTGCAGCCCTAATGTGATGATGCTAATGCAGACTGTGAAGACTTTCTGGATGATGATCTCACTGATGTGCTTCCAGCATTGGAGTGCAGGGAAGTGCAGGCTCCAGACCGAATTCTGGTGTTGCTAGCAGTTTTGTCAAAGGTCATGTTTGTCACCGAATCCACCAGGTCCCATTTTTGCGGGATAGCAAAGATCTCCTCCACCATGTCAGCTCCTGTTCCTGATTGTAGTTTGAAGATTTTCAGCAGCTTCACAATTCCCTCTCCAGAAGCTTGAAGGGTGAGCACAGAGCTACCGCCTGCTCGCCACGACCCTTGGTTTGCCCTCCATGGATGCTCTGCCTGTTCAAAGCCATAATTGAAGGATCCTTCTCATATACAGATGCTGCAGAGGCCAAGATATGGATAGCACTGTGATTGCTGGTTTTTATGTGGTCCAGAGCATTAGACAACTTGAGAGCAATGACAAGTGCTCGAGATAAGGATCGTCTTCATTTGGGTGAGTATGTGGTACCTGACATGGATGGTGCGGGATCAGCATCTTTGTCTTCCCTGCCTTCTTCAGAGTCCTCCAACTCAACAGATGCTTCCAATGCTGCCAGCCACTGCTGCTGTCATAGTTCCTGAACTTGGGAAGCTTCCTCTCACTCATGTTTCTTTGTTTCAGCATTGGACATCTTTCGGTCATTGGCGAGCATGATGGCTTGGCAGCCTTCATCCTGTTGAGCCTTTGGAAATGCCTTGTACTCTTTATTCCTCAGCAGCTTCATGGCATCCATGGGTGGCAAGTTGAAGAGGTTCTTCAACTTCAGTCTCAAGTCAGCTCAAATCCCTGCTTCCACCCCTGTCTTCATGTCCTTCCTATTGCTCAGGGAGTGCCATTCCCTGTATAGGTTTTCCTCTAATAGAATCCTGCGCTTGCTTTGTGTCACTGGAATTCTGGCACAGTTTCAAAATCCAGCGACCTCAGAATGCTCGATCATGGCAGCACTCATTTTGAACCACTTTGGCTTCTGCAGAAAATGGAACAGCCGCTGGAGGTCTTCACCGTTAGACGGCAATTTACCACCTGCGAGCTGGGTGAGGGGATGTCCATCCAACCAGATCTCGGTCTTCTACCTGGTTTCCTCCTCTTCCTTACATATGTCGTGGTCGTCATCCTCCTTGAAAGAAGGCTGTTTCCCAGCTGTGGCCATTGCAATCAAACCTCAAGAATGACTCACCACTTGGAAAGATTTTTCAGATGAAAGACTATGTTATTTACCTTCGTAATGCACAAAACAACTGTTTGCTAAGCTAGGAAAAGGGGGAATGGCGCATTACTGACTGACCAATTCCCTTCCCCCTCGCCCTACCCCCACCTGCCCAGACGCTACTGTGCCTTTTCTCCTTCCTCTCGCTCCCTTACCTGCCATTCTCGCCATGACCACGCCCTCTTGTGGATCAGTGAAAGGCTTCCACGAGTATGGTCCCATTCTCCTATATAGTTAGTAATTTCAAGGCCGTTGAGGCACCAGACTTTATTGAGCAACGAACAAGAAAATTTTACATGCCATCATTTTCTATCAGTGGCACAATACTAGGGGGTGGCATGTGAAGATTTCCCATATTCAGTTTTCACTATATACCTAAGGACCACCCTAGTATATGTATCCTATTTTATTTTTTTTTAACCTATAACCTGCCTTCTTAGTCCTTTCGCAGCATAGACGCATATCTTATTTTACTCAGTCTAATGGAAACTATCTTCCTTAGGAAACTATCTTCCTTAGGAAAAGAAGGCTCA
>NC_136970.1:30681754-30746754 GCF_032717465.1 Coenobita brevimanus
TCAGTTATAACCTAGCCAATTCTATACTTAGCCTGTTGTCCATTATTTTGTTAAAAGATTAAAGAATGTGGTACAGTACAACATATAATATATATATATATATATATATATATATATATATATATATATATATATCATCAGCCGTTGAGTATCCACTGCAGGACCGGCCTATCCCGACCGAAGTCGGGACGATACAGCCAATGTATCTCTACCAAGTGGCTCAGGCTGTCTGGTAGAGATTGTATGTAGGGTGAGAAGTGCTTGTAAGTGTAACTGTAGTTTTGGAGTGGCTTTGGATGTGAGTGTAGTCTGTGAACCAAGTGTAATCGGCCCGCGCAAGCCGATTGGATGCAAGCATACTTTATAGTAAGCAACACTGGTTCAACCACAGCACCCCTTGTGTCCGCCAATGCAGTATGTGGTTGGGTGAACACTCCCAAAGTTTATTACCCTGGCGGGGCGCAAACCCTGGTTCACCCGTGTATGAAACGCACACTCTACCACTGTACCACAGAGGCTCATATATATATATATATATATATATATATATATATATATATATAGATAGATAGATAGATAGATAGATATTTGTATATTTAGGCAGAATGTTTTCTTTTATACAGAAATCATTAAAGACCAAGGCGTAGCCATTGTTCACTATTTTTCTGTTGATCTTTTCGAGTTTTCTTACACATTGTTTTACACTATGATTCAGGTTGTAGATAATTATGTCCAAGATCCATGTCGTAACTATATTTTATTAATTATTTATTTTCATTTTTCGTTGGACGTTTCGTGTATCCTTACACATCATCAGCGACTGTAATATAGATACAATACACTATAAAAACATGACATATACAACATAAACCTATACAATATATATACTGAAATGTACAACAACGACTAATAAAAGTGTAGAGTTACAAGAGTATGGATAAAAGAGACAAACCCTTTAGGTGAAGTCAAGTATGAGCTACAGTTAAAAGTGTATGGATAAAAGAGACAAACCTTATAGGTGTAGTCAGCTATGAGCTACGTGGTTGACTGCGAAGGTTGTATGGGTGAGTGGGTGTTTGTGGCTGTGTAGTGTTGCCAGTTGTGTTATTGTGTGTGTAATGTTCATTTGTAATTGTCGCTGCTTGTGGTCGGGCCTTTGTGTATTTAAACAGTTTGAGGGTACGATCTAGTCCGGTAGTTTGGTTGTTTATGGCCGGCGTGTTTTCACGTATGAGAAGTGCTTCTGCCAGTTGTAGTCTAATGTGGTCATGACATTTTTTTATTATATTAGTATTTTCTATTAGAACTTGTCTGTTTATTGATGTGTGATGTTGAGTCATATGATCTTTTATAGAACCGGATTGTAGGTGTATGGTTAAACGTCTGCTTAGTGTGGTTGTGGTCATACCAATATATTTCATGTGACGAAGTTTACAACCTTCGTGTGGGCAAGTGAATTCATAAACTACATTGGTATGCTGAAGTTTGTTGGTTTGTTGAGCTGTGTTGTTTTTGGTAATCATGTTGCTAACTTTCCTGTTTTTATAGTAAATAATTAAACTGAGCTTGTCTGAGGGGATAACACATGATGTGTTACGTGTCACAATCTCTCTAAGTACACGTTCATCCGTTTTATAAGCAGGGGACATCTGATTACCATAATACACATTGTGGGTAACAGTATGGGGAAGCGGTTGGACATTTGTGGTTGAGACTTGTTTTGAAATAAATTGACATATTTCTCTGTCAACTATTTGATTGGAATAACCATTGTTAATTAAGATCTGCTTTAATTTAGTTACTTCTGAGTGGAAGAGTTCCCACGAAGAGCAGTTCCTATGAGCACGACGTAAGTATGACCTGATAACTGACAATTGGTACCGCTGCGGACACTCACTTGCCCACACGAAGGTTGTAAACTTCGTCACATGAAATATATTGGTATGACCACAACCACACTAAGCAGACGTTTAACCATACACCTACAATCCGGTTCTATAAAAGATCATATGACTCAACATCACACATCAATAAACAGACAAGTTCTAATAGAAAATACTAATATAATAAAAAAATGTCATGACCACATTAGACTACAACTGGCAGAAGCACTTCTCATACGTGAAAACACGCCGGCCATAAACAACCAAACTACCGGACTAGATCGTACCCTCAAACTGTTTAAATACACAAAGGCCCGACCACAAGCAGCGACAATTACAAATGAACATTACACACACAGTAACACAACTGGCAACACTACACGGCCACAAACACCCACTCACCCATACAACCTTCGCAGTCAACCACGTAGCTCATAGCTGACTACACCTATAAGGTTTGTCTCTTTTATCCATACACTTTTAACTGTAGTTCATACTTGACTTCACCTAAAGGGTTTGTCTCTTTTATCCATACTCTTGTAACTCTACACTTTTATTAGTCGTTGTTGTACATTTCAGTATATATATTGTATAGGTTTATGTTGTATATGTCATGTTTTTATAGTGTATTGTATCTATATTACAGTCGCTGATGATGTGTAAGGATACACGAAACGCCCTACGAAAAATGAAAATAAATAATTAATAAAATATAGTTACGACATGGATCTTGGACATATTATCTACAACCTGAATCATAGTGTAAAACAATGTGCAAGAAAACTCGAAAAGATCAACAGAAAAATAGTGAACAATGGCTACGCCTTGGTCTTTAATGATTTCTGTATATATATATATATATAATCATCAGCCGTTTCAATGTCCACTGCAGGACCGGCCTATCCCTGCCAAAGCAGGGACGATACAGCCAGTGTATCACTACCAGTGGCTTAGGCTGTCTGGTAGAGACTGTATGTACGGTGAGAAGTACTTGCAAGTGTAAATGCAGTGTTATAGTGGCTTTAGATGTGTGTGTAGTCTGTGAACCAAGTGTAATCAGCCCGCCTTAAGCTGATTGGGTGCAAGCATAGAAATATTACTGGTTCAGTCACAGCACCCCTTACGTCCGCCAAAGTAGTAAGTGGCTCTGTGAACGCTTCCCAAAATTTTTACAACTCTGGTGGGAGGCGAACCCACGCTCACCAGTGTGCGAAACACACACTCTATCACTGTACCACAGAGGCTCCTCTCTCTCTCTCTCTCTCTCTCTCTCTCTCTCTCTCTCTCTCTCTCTCTCTCTCTCTATCTCTCTCTCTATCTCTCTCTCTCTAACTCCAAATGCCCAATGTGTGCTGGGGAGGGAGGGGGGAGCATGGGTTTCAGCGGAAACGTGCTGTATTTTGACTGTTCATATATTGGAACCTTAATCTTGATGCTGTAGATGGTCGGAATTGTGCTAAGAATTTTACTCTTTCACCTAACTAAATCAAAGCGATTAAAACGTACAAAAGTGCACTTTTTCGCTCACCTGTTACATCGTCACTCAAATAGTACAAACAGAGCAAATAAAAAAAAATCCCACAATAAGAGGAGATTGGTTAGTAAATTTCGTTTAGTTTACTTTTAAAATTAAGAGTTTTTCAAAGAGTTCCTCGGAATTTAACTACGATAATTTCCCACAGCCAAGTAAAATCCTCGTATTGTAGCCAGAACCGCTGCTGTTGAGGGGGTGTTTGTATAACCGTTGTCTAGTTATATCGGTGCCGCTGCGTGAAGGTGTCTCTCTCCAACTCCCTCCGGAGTCTAGCCTGAGTAAAGTGATTTAGTTGAATCATCCATCGAAGGAAAAACCATTGATCATTTTTCATTCAGTTTCTTTTTTTTCGAACAGGCTCCACTTTTCCTCTACATCGGATGCCTTATTCATATACTTTATTATACATAAGATTACTTGCTGATATTTATTTTTTTTTCACCCATCAAGCTGCCAAAAAGTACAGACACAAACTTTAGTTAAAAACTATGCAAAAAATAATTCTGACATAAATGACTTGGTTAGGAAACTTGTCTGTCATATAAGATGACTAAAATCCTTCAAACGACACCACAGCCTTTGGCGAAACACAACCGATTTTCCAGCACCAGGACTAATATCCTTTCTTCTCCTCATCTCTCTCTCTCTCTCTCTCTCTCTCTCTCTCTCTCTCTCTCTCATTCAGCCCTTTACATCAAATACAACACTCAGTTTTCCCATCGCCGTTATTAATTTTTTCACCTTCAAACTGCCCTGTTCACCAAAGCCTTTATAGAGTTTGTAATTACTCTCATTTGCACTGGACGAAATGACATCCCAATAAACTATAGTTAATGGGGGTTTTACTGTGTGGGAGTTCTTTTGATTTTAGTTCCAATTTGTGGAAAAGTGGAGAGGGAGGGGGAATGATTTTATTTGAAGTGAGGGAGGGTTGGTGTGTTTGGAAGCTGGGGATCTTTTGCGCGTGCGTGCGTGTGTGTGTGTGTGTGTGTGTGTGTGTGTGTGTGTGTGTGTGTGTGTGTGTGTGTGTGTGTGTGTGTGTGTGTGTGTGTGTGTGTGTGTGTGTGTGTGTGTGTGTGTGTGTGTGTGTGTGTGTGTGTGTGTGTGTGTGTGTGTGTGTGTGTGTGTGTGTGTGTGTGTGTGTGTGTGTGTGTGTGTGTGTGTGTGTGTGTGTGTGTGCGTGCGTGCGTGCGTGCGTGCGTGCGTGCGTGCGTGCGTGCGTGCGTGCGTGCGTGCGTGCGTGTGTGTGTGTGTGTGTGTGTGTGTGTGTGTGTGTGTGTGTGTGTGTGTGTGTGTGTGTGTGTGTGCTGATTGCCCTGCCAGTTGATTTAATGAAAGCTGATGGGATGGAGGGCAAAGGTAATTGTGGTAGTTCTGTGGACTGCATGGCTGTGGTAGTGGTATGGGATGGTGGTGGTGGTGGTGGTGGTGGTATGTGACTTTAGTGGTGGTAGTGGTGGTGGTGGTGGTATGTGACCTTTGTGGTGTTATGACGGTGGTGGTAATGATGGTGCTGGTGAGGGTGAGGCAGTGGTAGGATTGCAAGGATTTCTCATTTTAGGTGATTCACAACATAGTAGGATTCCAGGACAACACTAGTAGTTTTCAAGGATTTCGAAATTTCCCGGTGTAGGTAAGAAAAACATCATAAGTCGCCAAAATATTGTTAACCTGTTGTAGTAGGGTTTGCATACTACTTACGTTTGGTAACTCGTATCAGTGCTAATTATTCATTATATTCACTATAGATCTACTAGTTACAGTCAGTGTGAAGATTTTCATTTCCCCGGCAAAGAACAAGGGCGCCAGACACATGTCATACACCCCATACAAAATTATTGTACGTAGCCCGATCGGCTGCCAGTTCCCTAGCCTCATCACTCGCCATACCTCGCTTTCTCACACACTCATTTGCCACTTCTATCCACCTTCTTGGCCTACCATGCCCCATCCCTACTTCAAACTCACTCAGATCCCTTTCCACCACTCTTTTCACACCCATTCTCTTCACATTATTATAACATAAAATAAGCCTGTCTCCGACTCTGCTGTCCAAATATTTCCATAATGCACATCACTCACGAATTACAATATTTATTTTCCTGTTCATTCCCCGCACTCCACAAACGTTCCTCATTACACGTTTCTCATCATTTTAGCAAATACTTATGTGTATCATCAGTCGATTTTTTTTCTTCTTTTCCGACCTCTCTCTCTCTCTCTCTCTCTCTCTCTCTCTCTCTCTCTCTCTCTCTCTCATTATTTCTTCATTTTCTCTTGTTACATATTCTGTCTCGTCTTCATTCCTTATCACATTCCTACCTTCCTCTCTCTTTTTTTCCTATTATATAACCTTCTATGTTCTCTGTTAATATCTCCTTTTCTCCTTCCCTTTCTCTTCGTTATGACTTTCTTTCTCTTAATTTCTACCCATCTTCGCTCTGCTAAAAATAATTTCATCCGTACTAAATTCTCTCAGCTTTCCAACTCGAATTCTTCCCACTCCTTCTGGCACCTTGCCAAAAACCTTTCTAACAACTTTACCTCATCATCCTTCCCTCCTCTTTTCTACTCTGATGGTTCTGTAGCTATTTCTTCTACTGATAAAGCAGATCTCTTCGCTCAGACTTTCTCCTCCAATTCCACCTTAGACGATTCCGGTGCTGTTCCTCCATCACTTCCCCCCTCTGACTTCCTCATGGCTGACATTAAAATTTCTTCAGATGAATTTTCTGCCATCACTGACCTCAATACTAACAAGGCATATGGGCCTGATGGAGTCCCTTGCTGTTCTCAAGAACTGTGTTTCTGTGCTTACACCCTGCCTAGGTAAACTCTTTCGTCTTTGTCTGTCAACTTGTACCTTTCCTTCTTTGCTGGAAGTTTGCTCTCATTTAGCCAGTCCCAAAGAAGGGGTGACCATTCCCAACCCTCTAACTATCGTCCAATTGCTTTAATATCCTGTATCTCAAAAGTTTTCGAGTCAGTTCTTAATAGAAAATTTTTAAAGCATCTTTCCCATCACAACCTTCTTTCTGATCATCAGTATGGGTTCCGTCAAGATCGCTCCACTGGCGATCTTCTCACCTAACTTTCAGACTTCTGGTCATCGTCCTTTCGGGACTTCCTGGCTCACTCAGTCTGTTTCCCTGACTCACTCAGTCTGTTTCCCTGGCTCACACAGTCTGTCTCCCTGACTCACTCAGTCTGTCTCCCTGACTCACTCAGTCTGTCTCCCTGACTCACTCAATCTGTCTTCCTGGTTCAGTCTGTCTCCTTGGCTCACTCTGTCTCCCTGGCTCACTCAGTCTGACTCCCTGGCTCACTCAGTCTGTCTCCCTGACTCACTTAGTCTGTGTCCCTGACTCAATCTGTCTCCCTGGCTCACTCAGTCTGACTCCCTGGCTCACTCAGTCCATCTCCCTGACTCACCCAGTCCGTCTCCCTGGCTCACTCAGTCCGTCTCCCTGGCTCACTCAGTCCGTCTCCCTGGCTCACTCAGTCTGGCTCCCTGGCTCACTCAGTCTGTGTCCCTGACTCACTCAATCTGTCTCCCTGACTCACTCAGTCTGACTCCCTGGCTTACTCAGTCTGTCTCCCTGGCTCACTCAATCTGTCTCCCTGACTCACTCAATCTGTGTCCCTGACTCACTCAATCTGTCTCCCTGGCTCACTCAGTCTGTCTCCCTGGCTCACTCAGTCTGTCTCCCTGGCTCACTCAGTCTGTCTCCCTGGCTCACTCAGTCTGTCTCCCTGGCTCACTCAGTCTGTCTCCCTGGCTCACTCAGTCTGTCTCCCTGGCTCACTCAGTCTGTCTCCCTGGCTCACTCTTCTCAGATACACAAAACTTCATATTTAGACTTGGCCTCAGTCCCAGGTTCAGGCTCCGATTGAGTCTCTCCCCACGCACGGCTCCCTCATTGATGAGCTCATTCACTCTAGTTACCTCCTTCTGAGAGAGAGAGAGAGAGAGAGAGAGAGAGAGAGAGAGAGAGAGAGAGAGAGACTTCTAGCATAGCATTGTTTTTAAAGTCCTTCCGTTACTTACCTTAGAAAGTGGCTGAGATTGTTAAACATTCTGGTTTACTCCCCTCTTCCTGCCCTTGTGGGAGAAATGATAACAGTGAACAGCATCAGGCGTTCTTAGGCTGTCCATTCAGGTACTAAGCAGATGTTTATTCCCGTAGCCGGATAAATCTCAGATTTACATACATGTATACAAACATACATACATACATAGTTATATTATTAAATATTCATACATACGCACGTGCATGCATACATTCATATAGATATGCATTCACTGGGTAGATCCATACGTACATACATACATACATACATACATTCAGTCAGTCAGTCATACAGTTATAAATGCAAAAATGAACCAGTTCTTGAAAGCTTGCGAATTTTTCCCATAAGTGACCTGGTCAAAAGGAAGCCCCTCAAAATAAACAAATAGATAAAATATAATATCATTCACTTTCCTGATGCCTGGACACATCGCATCTAAAAGACTTGAGGTTTTAGACCGCGGGAAAGATACATTCAGGGAAACTGTTTGATGGCTGAATGATTGTTTATGTGAAGGACAGGAAACATTAGTTATCTCCGCCAGAGAAGTTGGAGGAGGTTGCGTATTCACCTATGTTTGTCTGTTTGTCCTCACGATATCTTCCAGAGTTCTCAATGAATTTCAATGAAATTTTGTGGAAAGATGGGCCATGGGCCAAGAGAGACAGTTAAATTTGGGGGAGGATCCGGATCTGGATCCTATGTATCCCGCACAGTATCTCCAAAAGTTCTCAATGAATTTCAATAATATTCTGTGGATGAGTGGGCCATGGGTCAAGGAACAATTAATTAAATTTGGGGGCGGATCCGGATCTCATGTATTCCACACAATATCTCCACGGATCCGGATCCGGATCCTTATTAATGGCAATGGCATTGGTGGAGGTATCCGCTCTCTGAGTGCATCCTAGTTAACTCTTGCATTTAGAAAATGGACATAGAAGGGTTGCAGTGTGTGGCTAGTCGGATGCTGTGTGCTCACCGCACTGGGGAAGGCGGCAGTGAGTTGTGATGAGAAGTGACAGTAGTTTTTCCTCCTTAACTTGACAGAAATTTTAGCCTGTATCTTGGTTCATCTTATTTTCCGAGGCTCAGTGGCAGAGCAGGACATATACAGTAAGCCCGTCTCTGGCTACACCCCAAATGAGACATCCCCCACACCATATGTTTCCCCATGGACTTATTTTCACCCAATGGACCTATTTTCTTCAATGGACATATTTTACTCCCTGGGCCTAACTTCCCCAAAGATCTATTTTTCCTGTGGACCTATTTTTCCTCAGAAACTTTATGTATTTTTCTCCATGTGACTATATCACCAATGGACATATTTTTTCCCTAGTACCCTAGTTAAGTCACTATGAATCTGTTTTCACCCATTGACCTATTTCTTTTTGAACCCATTTTGTCATGAACTGATAGTATCCCAACACCCTATTTTTACAGTGGACCTATTTTCCACAATGTATGCATTTCCCCTTCGTAAACTTTCCTTTTTTATTCACCTCCTGGCATACTTTCCACCATGGTCCTATTTCCCACCTTTGGCCTATTTTTTCCAGTGGACGTATTTTCAGTCTATGAACCCATTTTCCTCCTTGGATCTGTTTTCCCCATGAACTTATTTTTCCCCTGAGCCTATGTTTCACCAATGTACCTTTTCTGCCAAACATTTTTTTTTCTTCATGGACATGTTTTCCTCTGTGGACTTTTTTCTCCCCAAAGTCTTTATTTTTTTTCTCCAACTGACCTATTTTTTTCATGGACCTGTTATCGCCATGGACCTCTTTTCATCATGGACCAAATTTGACTCCACAGGTACATTTGATTCATGGGACCAATTTCCCAAAGAGACCCATTTTTCACAATGGATGTATTTTCTTAATGGACCCATCTTATCTGAACTTACTGTATTTTTCGCAAATACCCATATCTCCCTTGGATCTATTTTACCACATGGACCTTTTATCCCATGACATACTGTATTTTCTCAATGATGCAATTTTCAACATAGTCTATTATTCCTCATGGTCTTGTTACCCATGGACCTATTTTGTCCATGGACCAATTGTCACCATGTCTATCTTTCGTCCTACGACATATAATCTACCATGGTTCTAGTTTTCCCACGCAGGTTTTTTTTTTTTCCTCCATGGACGTTCATCTCCCCATAGTCCAATTACCTCCATCAACCTATATCCCTCTGTGGACTTTTCCCCCATGGACCTGCTTCTCTTCCTGACTTATTTTCACGACTGGATCTACATTCTTACTTATGTCTTATTTCCCCAGGAACACATTCACAATGAAACTATCTTCCCATATAGAGCTATTCCCTCCATGGACCCACTTACCCTTTAATCTTAGCCCACATGAACCAACAGACTTTACGAAAGAAACTGACTGCACTGGGTGTAAGGTAAGCTATAATCGCACTCCATGGAATATATTAATGATACAGACAGACTGCACCATAACTGCATCCTAATACTTGGGCATGTTGCCCTTGGTCTCAGTTACAAACTGGAGGCGTTTCAGAATACTATCTACAAAATTTTGAAAATATTCTGCTCCCGTCTCCTTGACCCTATCATCCATTAAGTGAGAGGAACTTCATAATTCTTTTTTGTCTTGTGAGTAGGGGCAGAATCCTGCATAAAATGTGTGCAATGATGAATGTCATAAAACTGCAGAAGATGGTCGTCCAGCACCTACATATACAGGTGAGTATTCATTGTCATGTTTTTTGGAAGGAAGTGGAAGCCTCCCTTGCCCACTTCCTCGCTAAAACAATTCCATGTCATTATCCTATCACTACTACCCACACTGCAGTGTGGGTAGTAGGGACTGATGTTGCGAGACCTCGTTACACATTCAGTACAAGGAAAAAAACACATAAAGGTGCTCACATCAGAGAACATCACCTTCCTCCAGTCTTCTGAGGTCCAATCTTCTGATTTGCTTGCATAGTCATGCCATTTCTGGCACACTTGTTTGGCCAGAAGTGGTTTCTTTTCTCGTGAAGGCACGTTCAATGTCCTTCTGCGGCTAGAGTTGAATGCAGACAGAGACACCATATGGGAGTTTGAGATATGTAATTTTGGATTGTATAGCAGTAATATAAGGAGTTTTAAGCACCTCATGCATTAAGAGCTTGTCTCTAGCGCTCAGAATCTTACAGGGTCATTCTGGACGAGGTTTTCTTGTCGGGACAGCATTTGGTGGTAGGTCATGAGCACTGGCTGTCACTCTCCTTACCAACCATTCTGTCTATCCGGTTTGTTTTGCTTTTTCTTTGATAAAAATGTTCCCCTGCTTCCAGGGGACAATACGAACTTTTTCTTCATTATTTAGATCCTTAGCACCCAAAATTCATAGCTAGTGTGCGCACACTAACACCAGATACAGTGGGAAGAAACATCCACGTGCTTTGGCAAGGAGTAAAATCAACGGTATTACCCCACTGCTGAGCTGGTGTTTGACTGAACTAGGCTTAAACATAGCGTTGGTTTGAAGTAAGCTTGGAGGTATGCAAGGAAAGGATGTCACGAGACAGATCTCAGGCTGATAGTATGGCGTGCGTTGCAAATTAAACAGCAGCTTCTGGCCATTGTATTTTGGGGCAGAGTGGCCATTTTCTTTTGCAAATCTGTACTTCCCCTATGCTCACCCATGAACATACCAACAGTCTCACCCAATGTGTCTGGCTCAAAAAAAGGACGATGATTCCACACACACACACACACACACACACACACACACACACACACACACACACACACACACACTGAGGCACATCATATTAAATTGTACAGAGTACGGCTCTTGATGCTCTCCATAGGACCATAGTCTAGTGTTCATCTCTTGTTACAGATCACCATTCACTGTGGAGTAATGCCAGTCATAAAGTGGCCAGGTAATGTATAATGATTGCTGCTTGTTTCTACTCGTACATGACTATCCACCGTATTCTCCTTGGTTTAAAAGCTTCTGTAATTTCTCTTTCTCGACTGTTTAAATGGCAAAGTAGCCTACACTCGCTATCCAAAGAAACTATCCAGGCTTTGTCAATGCCGTGGTCAGGAAACCAAGAATGGTCTTGTGTTTGGACACAGTTAACACCCCCTCCCCTCCTCCTTCCATTCATTCCCTAGTACAACCAAATCCTTGATACCTTGATCAAGAGGTAGGTCACTCCTTTGCATCGCGGTATGAAGTGCACACACACACACACACACACACACACACACACACACACACACACACACACACACACACACACACACACACACACACACAGAAATGTGTGATAAAATAAGGAAAGAAGACAGGTCATTACGAGCTTCTCTGAATCCAGGTAAAAAATAACACCTACTCCATCTTCGGGAGCGTGGGTGTAATTAATGTAATTCACTAAGTAAAACTATCTGTGTAACGGGTGAGGCGTGTCCTATTCGAAGCTTAATAAAACATTCAGCCAGTACAACAATAAAATAGCAGGTTACATCATGAATGAAGTATTTAGTGAGTGTTAGTGTGTTAGTATGTCTTGATATGCTTTACGGTCTTCCTGTCCGGGAGAGTCGTATTATCACATCAACTGCGTAAAATCATCTGGCAGTAACAATATTGCAATACCAATTAATGTGAACTGATAATTCGGAATCTGTCTGCCTCAATTTCGTTCTATTTATTTTACCTGCTTCTCTGTCTTTCACGTGTTCATCTACAGAAAATGTTTATCCTCACATTCTGAATAAAATCGACCGTTTTCAGCAAGAGTGAAGTATCAATCAGAGTTAAATAATGACTGAGAGTGTCTGTTTGTCTTTCCCCTTGTCCGTCTGCCCAGTTGCCTATCACGTTTTCCTGTACAAGAAGGATCTGTTATCACTGAATCATAATAATAATCTTTTTTTTATGCTAAGAAGAACGAACCAAAGGCCATAAGCCCGTAAACTGTTCCTTCCAAGAGAAAACCAAGATACAAGAGAGAGCCAAATTCAAGATCCGATCATTTCGAGATGCCTGGACACATTGCGTTTGAAAGATTGGCGATCATAGGCAGCACGAAATATGGGCAGAGGGAGACAGTACCAGAGCTGACCTGTTGCATAAATGAAAGACTGGGAGTAACAGTTAACTCTTGCATTAGAGAGTTGGACAGAAAAAGGATGAGAGTATGCTGCTAGACGAGTGTTACGCGCCCGTCGAAGAGGTGGAGGAATGCTAGCAGACAGTTCAGAGGAGCAGTGAGCATTGAAGTAGCGATAGAAATGAGATAAAGATGCAACAGTGCGGCGAAGAGACAGGTTGAAGGGAGCCAGTAAGAGAAGGAGAGTTAATGAGACGAAAAGCCTTTGACTCCACCCTGTTGAGAAGAGCTGTATGTAGGGAGCCTCCCCACACATGAGAGTTGTACTCCATACAGGGGCGGATAAAACCCGTGTATAGAGTCAACAATTGTGGAGGGGTAAGGAAGGAACGGAGTCGACTTAACAAACCTAATCTCTTGGAAGCAGATTTTACAAGAGATGTAATATGATCTTTCCAAGATAAGTCCCGAGTGAATGACACCCCAAGCATGTTCAAGGGTGATGCAGGATTAAGCTGAATATTATTAGACATTAGTGGGTACTCTTGCGGAAGATTTTGTCGAGTTGATAGGTGTAAGAACTGAGTATTTGATGCATTAAAAACAACAAGATTATTTTTACCCCAGGCAGAGATACGAGCCAGTTCAGACATTAGGTGTACCATAGCCTCATCCCTTGTCTGTTGAAGTAACAGTTAAGATGGACGTTGCGAGAACCGAATGGCAAGGTGAAGGGTGGAATCATCAGCGTACGAGTGGATTGGGTTAGATGTACATCTTAGAAGGTCATTGATGAATAAAAGGAAGAGAGTTGGTGATAGGACAGAGCCCTGAGGAATACCACTGTTGATAGATCTAGGAGAAGAACGATGGCCGTCTACAACAGCAGCTATAGAACGACCAGAAAGGACCAGAAAGGAAGCTATACATGAAGGCACAGAGAGAAGGATAGAAACCGTAAGAGGGCAGTTTGGAAATTAAAGATTTATGCCAGACTCGATCAAAAGCATTTGAGATGTCAAGTACAATGACAATGCTTTCGCCGAAGTCCTGAAAGGAGGATGACCAAGAGTCTGAAAGGTAGGTGAGAAGATCGCCAGTGGAGCGTCCCTGACAGAACCATACTGACGATCAGAAAGAAGGTTATGATAGGAAAGATGCTTTAAAATTTTTCTATTAAGAATTGACTCGAAAACTTTTGACATACAGGATGTTAAAGCAATTGGACGATAGTTAGAGGGTTGGGAATAGTCACCCTTCTGTGGGACTGGCTGAATGAGAGCAAACTTCAAGCAAGAAGGAAAGGTACAAGTTGATAGACAAAGGCGAAAGAGTTTACCTAGGCAGGGTGTAAGCACAGAAGCACAGTTCTTGAGGACAACAGGGTGGACTCCATCAGGTCCATATGCCTTGTTAGTATTGAGGCCTGTGATGACAGAAAATACATCAGCTGAAGAAATTTTAATGTCAGCCATGAGGAAATCAGAGGGGGGAAGTGATTTAGGAACAGCACCGGAATCATCTAAGGTGGAGTTGAAGGAGAAAGTCTGAGCGAAGAGATCTGCTTTATCAGTAGAAGAAATAGCTACAGAACCATCAGAGTAGAAAAGAGGAGGGAAGGATGATGAGGTAAAGTTGTTAGAAAGGTTTTTAGCAAGGTGCCAGAACGAGCGGGAAGAATTCAAGTTGATGGGTCGAGAGCATTTAGTACGGATGAAATTATTTTTAGCAGAGCAAAGAACAGACTTAGCACAATTCCGGGCAGAAACATAAAGGAGATGTGATTCAGGGGTGGGTTGGCTCCGGTACCTTTTATTGGCCTTGTTCTTGTTGCGGACAGCATTAGAACAAGGGTGATTAAACCACGGCTTTCTTGCGTTAATCAAAGGATTCGAGAAAGGAATGTATGCTTCAATGCCCGAGAGAATAATCTCCATAATGCGCAAGGCACACTCAGATGGCTCTCGGCCATGGAAGCAATAATCATTCCAGGGAAAATCAAAGAAGTACTGCGTGAGGGCCTACCAATCTGCAGCTCTGAAGTGCCACAGATGACGTTTCTTTGGAGGGTCCACAGGCCGTACTGGAGCGATAGGACAGGTTAAGGTAATAAAGTTGTGATCGGAGGATCCCAATGGAAAGAAATGATTAACAGTGTAAGCAGAAGGATTAGTTGTAAGAAGGAGGTCAAGTATGTTGGAGCTCTCTCCAAGGCGGCCAAGGATACGGGTAGGGTGCTGTACAAGCTGCTCTAGGTCATTAAGGATAGAAGAGATGTAGGTTTGTTCACCAGGTGGATCAGTGAAAGGAAAGGAGAGCCAAAGATGTGGTGAACATTGAAATCTCCTAGAATGGAGATTTCAGAGAAAGGAGAAATGGATAGGATGTGTTCCATTGCAGAAGTAAGATAGTCGAAGAATTTTTGATAGTCAGTAGAATTAGGGGATAAGTAAACAGCACAGATATATTTAGTCAGAGAATGACAGGAAAGCCGAAGCCAGAGTATAGAGAATTCAGAAGAATCAAGTTCAGGAATACGAGACCAAGATAAGTCGTTACGTATATATACACAACAGCCACCTTTGGCTTTGAAATGAGTATGAGGAAAGTAGGAGGATACAGAAAAGAGTTTGCTGTCAGTTGCCTTAGACAGCTGAGTCTCAGTTAGAAAGAGAAGGCGAGGTTTAAAGGAGGAGAGGTGGTGGTCAACAGAGCGAAAGTTAGAGGAAAGGCCACGAATGTTGCAGAAATGAAGAAGTGAGTCAGATAGTGGTTCCAGGCAGCTCGAGTTGTCACCGGGAGAGGGGCGGAAGGTGGGGGCATTTATGTTCCCCCCCCCGGCGGGGACTCCGAGGCTGTGTGATCTAAAGCCACAATTTGTTTTTAAATTTTGGAATAGAAAGTGTGGTGTGTACTGTACATGTAGTTTGGTGTTGACAGTTAGGAGAAACTTGTATTGGAGAGGATGCTGGCCTACTTTCTGTGTTACTGAGACATCGAAAACGTTCAGCAAAGGGGGATGGTCAAGAACTTTTCTCAAGGGCTGATGAAACAGGAGCTCCAGCTCTCCCTGTCATCAGCTTTCCATCCACCTTGGAAGTACGGTACTGCCCTGCTCGACCGGTGCTATAGTCAGCGTGAATCGATGTCAGGAAGGGCATCCAGACGCAAATTGCCACACGCTCCAACTCAAGTCGTCAATATTGGGGCAAAGCATTATACCCTGGGAGACAAGAATGCATCGTTTACAAAAGCTTCATCTTTTATATCCTCTGGAATTCGAAAAGTTCCTCCATAGTGGTTGTAAGAACAATATATTGCATATAATGATTAAGAAGAAGCGTTTTCAGAGACCGGGGCCTGCCAAATTTATTTCTGGACAAGGCAGATCCACTTTCCAGAACCAATCAAACAATTGGCCCAGACTTAACTCTCTCTCTCTCTCTCTCTCTCTCTCTCTCTCTCTCTCTCTCTCTCTCTCTCTCTCTCTCTCTCTCTCTCATCCTTCAAGTGTATAGCCAATATTATAAATCAGACGTGGGAAGTAGGATTTATAATCCTTTTCGTGCTTCTCTCATTCTCATTCTTTGTAGATCTTGCTTCTCTCATAGTTCACTCCCCACCCTCTCGTCCTCTCACAAAGATTCTGTTATTATCTGTTTATTTATTTATTTTTTTTTTTACAATTGCTCTACCTTCTTGTCTTTTCTCCTCTGTTTCTTTCTTTCATTATATTGTTTGTTTTCCGCTCCCTTCTGCTTTTTCCACCTTCTTCGTACTTTTTTGCTGCTGCCGGTTTCATTACTTCCATCCTCCCTTTCCCTTCATATAAGAGAATTTTGTACGTTTTTTTTTTTTTTTTTTTTTTTTTTTTTTTTTTTTTTTTATGTGTCCGACTCAGGGCATAGGCTCCACAGCCTGCTCTCAAGGCCCAGTAGTCCTCCTACATATCATACTCCTCTCTACGTAATACTCTATTTAAAGAATAATGCAGTACTATTGATAATTGTACAGTCATATTCAACAATAATTTTTGACGACATATTAAAGTCCAGTTATGATACAGCATCAACAAAAAGGCTGATAAAAACTGAACGTAGTTATTGTCGTTAGTTATATGATTCTCTTTGCACAAACAAATAGCTATAATGAAATGGAAAATATTTTCAGAAATTCCTATTATAAAACTGCGAAGGTATGTGTGCCAGTGTGTAAAGACCCGGTCATAGGATCAGTGGGAACTTACGCTGGTGGAGTATGATTTTTTTCTTTTTAATGTGTCCGACTCTGGGCAAAGGCTTCAGGGCCTATATCTCGGGGGCACCAGCCTACCCCAAGGCCCAGCAGTCCTCGTACACCTCCACATGTCACCACTTCGGCGCTAACACCCACCATCCATACTGTATAAATGCTAGGGCTGTCTCATACAGGACTGGTGTATCAGTATTAGCGGGGGTATTTTTACGACATGTCGGCGGGTCATTTGGTAGATCAGGAAAGTCTGCTTTTTATCAAACTCAAATCCTTAAACTGTCCCCTGCCCCAGCCGGGATTCGAACCTGGGTCCATCAGGACTGCAGGCCACCTCTCTACCGATTGAAAAGAGTGCTTGGTATTGCTCATGTAGACATGATGAACTGAAACACCATACTTGTTTCTGACTCGATGTTTGGTTTGTGGTTATTCGCCATATTTCAAACCTGATAAGCAGCATTTACTGTACAGTACATACACCACTGGTGCCGAATGATTGTCTGGATGGGTTTTAACAGATGGCTTGCAAATAATACTTACTGTACCAAAATTATGACAAATCAAAGTTATGGGTTGTCTTTTACTATTATAATTATTTAGGAAAATTGATGGGTAAAAAATAACGTAGATTATTAAAATACGGATTATACCTCGTGATGAAAAATTTTATAGGTTATTACAATAAAGCAAAGGAATCATCCAAGAATAATTTGATCCTTATTAGTAACTCAGACCCACAAGAGTTATTGACTAAAACAGGAACAGCAAAACAAAAAGAATACGTATAAACAGAAACAACTGGCCAACTATTATTAACTAAATGAGATCATATTACCAAGTAAGCAAATATAACGAAAACTCTGACTTTTTTAACATCTACATTTTTATTTAAGAACCTTGCCATACTTACCAGTCTCTCTTTGTACATTTAAAATATCAGAATGACATTACGATTAGCGGCAGAGAACCGGTGCTTGCTATCAGTAACCTGAAAAAAAAAAAAATATGGGCCAGATAAAAATATGAATATTTTTAAAGGTAATAAGAAATATATTACCAAAACCTTCAGTTAACTTTTCAACACATTAACACTGCAGCTCATGACTGGAAACTGTTAAATAAACTATGTGTTCTAAACAGGTAATAAATCTCGCCCGAGATAACTGTCCAGAGCTTAATACTGAATTACCGGTAGTAGTACAGATCTTTTTGAAGACATTAAACAAAATCTCATTACAGTCCTAAGGCATAGATACGGAAACATTCGAACTGGTCTTTCTAATCTTAATTTATTTTTAGTGACATTATTGATATCCATGACGAAACAAAATTCACTAACCTATATAAGTTTCCAGCGAGTAATAAAAAAAAAAGTTCACCACAAAAATAGGCTTGGGAAATGAAAGTCCATGACTTCAGTGGCAAAGTGATCAGGTGGACTTATAACAGGCTACTGGATCGTATATGAATCGCCGAAATAAATGGAAATTAACCTTACCGAAATATCCCCATCAGCATGATGTTTTATTTATAGTTTTGTTGCTTTTGTTGTTGATTTCCTTCAGATCAGGGCAGACTTCAGTCTGGGAGGATGAGTTTTGCATTTACTAACTGTCAGTTAAGAAATCTTTCCAGTTTTAAATAAAATAATCTGATGGAAGGCAGATAAAAAAATTTTCTAGCGAATTGAATAGTGAGTCTTAAATGAATAGTGCCACATGATTTTTTCCCCTCCAATTCTGTTTCTAGTTTACACAGATGGCATTTTAATATTGACGGAGTGAATTACAGCAAAAACTGGAAACAGATTCAAAGCTTGATCAAATAACTGCAGCACTCGTAGAGACTTCATTAGATATTTGTACAGTATATTTATGTTCCAAGTTGACACCAGTTCAGACGACATTCAGATGACTGCTTAGAACTAAATTTTGCAATTGTATGTTTATCAGAGTTGTATGTTCAAAATCGATAAAATACAGTATTATGATTTCTACCATTCCATTAAATTCCAATCGTTGTTTTTTCATCATGTGTGTGTATGTGTGTGTGTGTGTGTGTGTGTTTGTGTGTGTGTGTGTGTGTGTGTGTGTGTGTGTGTGTGTGTGTGTATCTATATCTAAATCTAAATCTATATCTATATCAATCTATCTATCTGTATCTCTCTCTCTCTCTCTCTCTCTCTCTCTCTCTCTCTCTCTCTCTCTCTCTCCAGACAATAAATGCGCCCTGACGATCTGACTGTGAATATTCACTACACTCCACATTATACCCGACTGCGTTTGTTGGAAGAGCAGCCTGTCTCTTTTTTTGACCAGCTGCGTGAACGTTTGACCAACTCTGAGGCAAGTATTGGGGGGTGACGCCCTACCCCATCCCGGTCGAGCCAACTCTACTTGTTCTCGTACTTAAAGCCACCTGAACTTGGAACCAAGCTTGAATTATTGTTGACAAGAAAATAGACACCATGGAAATTTTCTAGTAATCTGATTAAACCAATTCACCCAGTCATGACATCTGGAGTTATTAATGACCAGACCAGTAGCAGGAGTGCATACAACTTTGCCCCGACCCTCCTTGCCACCCCTTTGCTATTGTTCAGTGGGTGAAGGGGGTCCAGGTCAAACCACCTTGACTAATATGTTACTTGATTTTGGCTTAGACTTTTCTTCTGACAGGAGGGAAACTTTGCTATTTGGTATTTTGTCCTCTGAAAGTATATAGAAAAAAATATATAAAAAATTATTTTGTCCTCTCGGAGACCTCTCTTTTTGTGTAAAAATATAAAAGTCACCACTCTCCATTTTTGGCCAACTCAGTAATTTTTTTACCAACCGGTCGGGCCATCCCTGTTTGAAGCGTGTAGCACTTTTAGGCCGGATGCCCTTCCTGATGCTTACCAATGACCCTTGGGTGGACTCGAACTTCCAACCTTTTGCCCAAAGTGGAGCACACTAGCCCACTGAGCCACGGTTTATATATATATATATATATATATATATATATATATATATATGGTGGAGGGGTGAAAAGTTTTTATGTAAGTAGTAGAGCGTGTGTAAGAGTGGGAAATACTGTGAATGATTGGTTTCCCGTGAGAGTGGGGCTGCGGCAGAGATGCGTGATGTCACCTTGGTTGTTTAATATTTATATGGATGGCGTCGTAAGCTAGGTGAGTGAAAGAGTTTTAGGTGGTCTGAGTCTGGTGAATGCTGATGGTAGAGAGTGGAATCTGAAGCAGCTGCTTTGTGCAGATGATATTGCACTGGTGGCTGATTCAGAGGAGAGATTGAGACAGTTGGTAGAGGAGTTTGGAAGGGTGTGTGAAAGGAGGAAATTGAAAGTGAATGAGAATAAGAGTAAAGTGATGAAGTGTACGAGGTTGGTAGATGGTAGGGGGATGAATATAGTTTTGAATGGTGAGTTGCTTGAGGAGGTAAAGTGTTTTAAAAATTTAGGGTCACATGTTGCTGTGGATGGAAGAATAGATGCAGAAGTGAAATTTTGAATGAATGAAGTAGATAAGGTGCTGGGAGGAATGAAAAAGTGTTTAGATGTGGTTCGCTTAGAATGGATGTAAAGAGAAGGCTGTATGAGGGTGTTGTGGTACCGACTGCGTTATATGGGGCTGAAACATGGAATATGGGTGTAGCAGAGAGGAAAAGTTTGAATGTAATGGAGATGAGGTGTCTGTGTGGAGTGACGCGTATGGATCGAGTGCGAAATGATGAAGTGCGAAGGAGAACTGGAGTTGTTCGGGAGATGGCTGGTAGAGTTGAGCAGAGGGTGTTGCGATGGTTTGGGCATATGGAGAGAATGGATAATGAGCGATTGGTGAAAAAGATAACTAGATCTGATGTGAGAGGTGTAAGGCTGAGAGGAAGACCACGAATAGGATGGATGGACAGTGTGAAGAGAGCGCTGGATGCGAGAAGGATGTCTGTTGGGCAAGGAAGAGTGGCTGTGCGTGACAGAAATAAATGGAGAGAAATTGTGAATGAATAAATGATGACGCAGCCCTGAGAGGATATTCTCCCGCATTTGGTCTGATCAGCTAGTCAGTTCAGGTGCAGGTAAAGGGATGGGTCTATTATGATGTGGCAGGGGTAAACCAGCTCTGCTGTCGGGCCCTGCTGCGTATATCACTGATTGCACTGGGCAGTTGACCCTCGTGTGGTGTGATGCGGTGAAGATCTGTCCCTTCTCCCCTTTGGGGCTAAGATGTGAATGAATGTGTTTGAATGGATGAGTATTTTGGGAGTGTGTCGTCCTGTCTCGGCTACCTCCCTTTCCTTAGGGGAAGCAACCTAGGTATATATATATATATATATATATATATATATATATATATATATATATATATATATATATATATATATATATATATATATATAATCTTTTCCTTCAACAACTAGCCAAACTAAGCAGCAGTTCTTATCACTCAGGGGATATGTAACATTATTCTCGCCACTACCATCAAAACGCATTTAATTTTTATCACAACTGAATATAAAACAGTATTAAGCTTGGAAGCCATCGACTGGCTTCACAGGTTAAAATAACATTTTCCACTAACATTTTCACTTCTGTGATGCAACTGTAAATCAATTATATATAAGCACTATTCCCTAAAGCCTCTCGTAGCGAAGAGGCAGTGCAAATTCAAATATTTGTTTTTAACTTTAACAGAATCATCTGGTGAAGGTCTGTGCAAAATGAGAAAAAGTATGTCAGAGTAGATAAGATTATCCCTTCATTTTGTCGGTGTCTTCTTTACTGTTCTTTCATTGTACTTTCATATGGTTTGTACAGTTATGGACGTCTCGTAATGGCAGGTTAATGAAGGCTGTATTTATATCCGTCAAATTTAAACTACTCGTATCTCTCATAATTTCGCTTCAACAGCTCGAACCTCAGACGTGCAAAGACACTATTGACCAAGAATGTACAGCCAGGGACAAATGTTCACCGTATTCCGCCATTTGTAATTCTCACCTTCCTCAGCTGAGGAGACAAAAGTTTGACTAATATGTCACCTTTTCTACGTCTCACTTTCCTCTGCAGGCTTATATTCCAACACTGAGAATGGCTTTGCATGTTCCTCTTCCCACAGACAATTCTTATATCACCTCTGCTACGTCTCACTCTACACTGCTGATATGTAATCTAAAGGCAAAGCTGAGAGAGGTATTATACGTTTCCCTGGTCATAGTTATTTCTCTCTGATATCATCCGTCAGGGAGGAAAATGACATTCAAACCCCTAGTGTGAAATGGACGCAGTGGAATAGTGGGTAAACTTTTTTCACTGAGTGCACATCATATGCAGTTTGATAGTTCTGTAGCCAATACTTTCTTTACATTTATCCTCCTCCTCCTCATCATCATCATCATCATTATCATCATTATCATCATTATCGTCTGGATACCGTGTGGCCTCCTAATGAGCACTTGGGCGCTAATCATTGATAATCCAGCGGGTTGGAATATCTATCCACTGGATATCGATGTAGTGTGTGGTGGTGTGACGTGAAGTGGTAATGTGTTGTGATATGGTGTAGTTTGGTGTGATCTGGTCTGGCGTGATGTGGTGTGGTGTGGAGTTAAGTATGGTAGTAAGTGGCAGGATGGTGTAGTAGTGTGTTACTACAGTAATAGTGTATGCAGAGAGTGTATGGTATTGTGATGTAGTGATGAGATGATGAGGAATGCATGATGTTATGTGAAAGTGTGTGTTTTGTGTTTTAGTTCAATGGTGATATAGTGTGCAATTCTATACTGAGGAGTGATATAATGTGAGGTACTGTGATGCTGAAGTGAATCAGTGTGTGATGAAAAACGGTTTCGTTCGTGATGGTGTCGTGTTGTCTAGTGTCCTGTTGTAGTGGGATATAATGTGGTGCACCAGTGCGTTATGTCTGTGGATGCATTATAGTCAAATGTCAGATGGTCGACTTCTGACTTGAATCTCTATAAATGTATCTTCTATTAACCCTCGACAAAATGTATATACAGTGTAGTAAGTATTATTACATCGTGATCACCAATTGTATGAGGGACGTTAAAAGGGCATGCTACATCCGATGGAGGTTAAATCCTACAATTACGTCAAACATTTTATTAGAATATGATGTTACCCAGGCTGCATTATTGAACTGAGTAATTAGTCAGAGCTACGTTATTAAAGACTCTATAGTTTAATCCCATGTAGTATCAGCTGATAAATCACGAACCATATATTAGCTAACTTCACACAGTGTTATGCAGCTCAAAGACGTCATTCAAGTCAATGACTTAGGTGAAGGTTACGTCTGTGATAAAACACACACACACACACACACACACACACACACACACACACACACACACACACACACACACATGCGCGCAATCACATCATTACTAACCATATCCAGGCTGATGCAAGACAAAGCACTCCCATCAGAAGGAAAACAATCAACCCCACGGTTTTCATATGCTGTTTCGAGGTGTGTGTGTGTGTGTGTGTGTGTGTGTGTGTGTGTGTGTGTGGGGTTTACGGTCCATCTGGTACCTACTGCTTGACGCTACAACTTGTGAGCGGTGGCCAGGACAAAGGACCTTCTTGGCATTTCTGTCCCTACTCTGCCATAATTTCACAACGATTTTCTTGGCTTACTATTCACCTGTAAGTCTTTATGTCGATTGCTTGATGACGCATCTTGAAGAGGAGCCTTGAACAAGGGGCTCTGTCACTGCAGTCGCTAATCAGCAACAACCTCTCCCATGAAAGTCCGCCCTCCTTTACATACACCACAAGTCGTATTCTGACTGGCTTCGCCGGATTTCATCAATTTATTTGGCACATATAAACTTAATAATCGTCTTGTCCATTAGTAATCCAAAGTGTGTCGATAAAAAATGGAAGTACTTAACCTTCAGGAGAAGTAATGTGACAGAAGGAGAACATATCGGTAGGCAAGAGGCACTGTGACGCCTTCTGTGCCAACTAGAGACAGCATCACTCACACCAATAATCCTATAGGCTGTATACTGTTGGTTCTATTGAAACAGCTGTAATGTGTGTGTGTGTGTGTGTGTGTGTGTGTGTGTGTAAAGATGAAATAAATTTTCAGAAATATATCTTTTAAAAGTTGTGGCAATTTAATAAGGACGTATAAGACTGGAGAATGAGTTTACAGGACAAAAGGAACACTTCATCAGGCAACTGTAGAATTAAACTGACTACAATTATATATCAGTTTAGTGGCATCGTTATTTCTCCTAATGACTTCTTCACTACGACGTCTTTCCTAGTGTGTATTATGCGATTTGGTGCCTACGAATTTAATGGAGCCAAACTCAACCCCCTCACGTCTTCTTTCCAAAGCTGAATAAAATAATATGAATCAATCAAGGATGAACAATGATTTTACTATATGAGGTAATGGAGAATGTTTCTGAACCTTAATTACAATGCGTCCCTTCGAAACTAATTTTCATCACTGGCGGCTAGAAAAAATTGAGAAAACTTTTACTGATGGTTTAATAGTTACTAACTTCTTCGTTACGAGAGGTCTCACCAGAAATGAAACAAGAAGAGACTATCTCCATAGACCAACGACGAAACAATGCGTCAGCTGATGCAACAACTGACGTGCCATACCAATTCAATATTTCAAGCTGAGCCATTTTGTATTTCAAAAAGTCACTAAAATGCCTTCTTATAGCCCAAATTGAATATCGACTGATGCTTCAGTTAACTCAACAGCTTACATGTTAAATCAACTCAAAATTTCAAGCTGAGCAACTTTGTATTCCATTAAGTAAATCGCTCAGAGCTGTCCAAGAGCAAATATTTGACCTTTCCTTGAAGAAGAGAAAATAAAAAAGATTCCCCAGGTTTACTTTGTATAAACCCTTGTGTTTCACCGCAGGGAAAATAAAAATGGTTGACACTAGCATGAAAAAAAAAAAAAAATAGACGCCGAGTAAAGCCTTGCACACTACGCCGAGTGGTTATAAAGGTTGTATGTAGTCGGAAATTACACTACTTCGATCCAGAGGCTGGGGGTATGGAATTGTTTGATCAAATGAATTTCTGGAAAACATACTTTACTGATCTTCCACAAAACAAACCGACATACCGCAAAAACAGCCCAACTAATTCCAGTGCACAAGTCCTGAATGAGACAACCGTAACATGAATCCAGTATGAACTCTGGGTATTAGTGCCCGTGTCAAGATATGCGCAGCTGTTTGGCACGAAACAGGGCTGCTGGGACGACGAAGCCTATGCCAAGAATTGGAAAAAAATGTTTGTGTATAGACAGGAGAACCCCATTGTACTAAAAAGGATTGTAATGGAAATTCCTATTAACCCCTTCACTAGACTGGCCTTCCCTAACCAAATAATATCAATTGGCAGTAGGAGTAATGAATGATCATGTCCACCAACGTAGTAGATGGGTTATAACTGAAACGGATGGAGGTAACTGGTGACAATAGTGGAGGGCACTTTTTTATGTAAGGAAGAAGGGACCATAGGCAAGGAGCCAGCAAATTGTTCCTTCAAGAAAAAACAAAAACAACATAACAGAGAGTAAAATTCAAGAGCAGGGCAGTGAAATGGCGGGGGACAGGGCGACTTGGAGGCGATTTGTTTGTGGCCACCCCAAACGGGATTGAGGCGTCTGGCAATAGATAGATAGATGGAAAATTCAAGATCACGGCAGTTTCGATTAAGTTAGAGACTGGGTGTTTTGTGTTAATTTTTTTTTTTTAAATAACAACGGAGGAAGGAAAAACAAATTAAAAAAGAATAATCCATGCACCAGATTACTGGTGTTCTCTGTTCATAAAATATCTATAACAGTTAGACTTGAACAGTTGTGGGTTGAAGTTTGGAGGGAAACAACTCTGGGGAAGCGAGTTACAGAGAGATGCAGTTCGGGGAATGAAAGAATTCTGATAGGCAGAAGTTCTGCAATATGGCTGAGTGACATTCCAGTCATGAGCGCTACCAGATGCCCGAGTAGCACGAGGGAAGGCATGGAGAGGTGGCACCATGGACGCAACTTCGTCTGAGCATTTGCCAAAATAATATCTGTAAAATAATGCAAGGGAGGCAACATTCCTCCTTACTTGCAGGGGAGGTAGTTTATTTGTAATGGCAGGGTTGTTAATAATTCTAACTACGTTGTTCTGAATTTTATCTAGTTGTTTTAATGCAACCTCTCCACATCCATTCCACAAGGGTGAGTGATATTCAAGCTCAGAGCGCACATGACTCTTATAAATTATAGTTAACTGCCCATCAGCGAAGAAGTTTCGGACTCTGTACAATAATCCACGTTTCTTTGAGGCGGTTTTAGCAAGTGATCTAACATGAGAGGTCCAGCTGAGGGCATTGTTAAGTGAGACGCCAAGAATTTCAATACTTTTGGAGATGGGAATATTAGTGGTACTGAAGGTAATGTATGAATCTAGCAATATCTATCTATTAGTAAAATGTATATATTTACTTTTACTAGCATTAAAAGAGACAAGGTTGTTTTGTCCCCGTTCACTGGTCGTAGATAGGTCTTGATTTATGGAGATGGCTGTACTGAGTTGAGAGGTAGAGATATTAGACTTTGTAAATGGGTTTTATTTACCGATATATATATATATATATATACACTTCGATCCAGAAGCTGGGGGTATGGAATTGTTTGATCAAATGAATTTCTGGAAAACATACTTTACTGATCTTCCACAAAAGAAACCGACATATTATCACAAAAACACCCCAACTAATTCCAGTGCACAAGTCCTGAATGAGACAGCCGTTTGATTATCCACTGCAGGACCGGCCTATCCCGACTGAAGTTGGGACGATACAGCCAATATATCTCTACCAAGTGGCTTAGGCTGTCTGGTAGAGATTGTATGTAGGGTGAGAAGTGCTTGTAAGTGTGATTGTAGTGTTGGGGTGGCTTTGGATGAGTGTGTAGTCTGTGAACCAAGTGTAATCGGCCCGCGCAAGCCGATGGGTGCAAGCATACTTTATAGTAAGCGAAACTGGTTCAACCACAGCACCCCTTGTGTCCGCCAATGCAGTACGTTGTCGGGTGAACACTCCCATAGTTTATTACCCTGGCGGGGCGCGAACCCTGGCTCACCCGTGTACGAAATGCACACTCTACCACTGTACCACAGAGGCTCTCTCTCTCTCTCTCTCTCTCTCTCTCTCTCTCTCTCTTTCTCTCTCTCTCTCTCTGGATATATATATATATATATATATATATATATATATATATATATATATATATATATATATATATATCATTCATCCATCATCCAATCCTGCGTTGCCCCATGAGGAACGTAAGAGCCCGGGTCTAGGCAAGTTGGTCCTGACATTTAAGATGAGAGTGACCTGCCCCACTCATCCCTGAATGGCATTACGTGAGCAATAACCCCAACCATCCCTTGGATATAAACCTTCATCAGCTCAATCCACTTGGAGCGCCGTAATTACCCACTAAATCATTAGGCACCATAATTTGGTTATATGGTTACCACCCATCATAGTAAATGGTGTCCTGGTGTACAGGAAACCATTTGGCTTGTCACTCAGTGCTGAGTCACCCACAGGCAGAAGGAAGAGGAAAGAATGAAGGACAGAAAGACGAAAGAGGGTGTGTAAAGTCACCCGTAGGCAGAAGGACGTGGAAAGAGTGAAGTAAAGAAAGACAGAAAATGAAGGAAGGTATGGAGGGAGGAGAGGAAAGGGCAGACACCCGAGAGGAGCACTACATCGAGTGGATGATGAGCGCTCCCACCTACCACTGTGTATATATATATATATATATATATATATATATATATATATATATATATATATATATATATATATATATATATATATATATATATATATATATATATATATATATATAGATATATATGTTCAGGCACAATACCACCGCTACCTGGCAGTGCCATCACCCAGGGTGGTGGAAAGGGGAAGTCCTTCTAGATATATGGGGTACCGTTGTGGGCGGAGCGGACCATGGGTCCCCCTGTAGATATACAGGGACCTACCAATATACTGAATACAGTGGCAAAAAAAAAAAAAAAAAAAAAAAAATCTCACCAGAAACAATGTGGCAGGGAGGTGAGATTATTTGCCACAATCCTCCCAACAAAGCATGAATTCTATTGCAAATTATTTGACGGGCATTCCTCTTGGATCATGGTCTACTAATGGTCCAACTGCACTGCCTCCTGTGTTTATAGGCAGTGTGCCACCGAAAGTGAGTAGGCACAGTGTCAGCAAATTAGGGACTAGATTGTTAAACAAACTGAAATTCATGAAGATCTTTACATACAATGCAAGAAACTTTGCTGAAGATTACAAACGTGATGACGACTGAATTGGAAAAATTTAGTTGGGATATTGAAGGTTTGAATGAGATCCACAGGAAAGAGAAAAAAGCAACTCAGCTCAAAGACAGCAACCACCTATTTTACTACAGAGTAAGGCAAAATGAAAGAGTTAATGGTGCAGGATTTCTAATTAAAGGAAATCTTGCAGACAACATTGTCAGATTCAACAGTGTATCTGACAGAGCTGCATGGATTGTAATTCAGACTGTGCAAAAATTACACCTTGAAAGTAATACAAGTATGTGCACCGACTTCTCAAAGCCCAGATGAAGAAACAGAAACATTCTATGACGAGATCTCCTAGACTGTGAAAGAAACAAAGACCACATATACTAGACTCATGGGAGACTTCAATGCAAAAGTTGGAGAAAAAAAAAATGAGAAGCATGTATGGGAAAATTTGGAGTTGGAGAAATGAATGAAAGAGGAGAAATGGTGATAAATCTTGCTGAAATGTATAACATGAGAATAATGAACACATTTTTTTCACAAAAGAACAGGGAGAAATTGGACATGGAGAAGTGCAAATGGAGAAACAAGGAATGAAATTGCCTTCATTATGGCAGATAAGAAAAACACGATCACAAATGTCAGTTATCAACAAAGTAAATATAGGAAGTACCATAGAATTGTGGGTTGCACACTCAAATTCGGTTTCGGAAATGAAAGAAAGAAGATGATTAAAAAAAAAAAAGATATGGCCAATAAAAGTAAACGAAAACAACACAGTCTTTCAGTTGGAGATAACGAACAGAGTTCAGGCTCTAAGTAATGCTGAATGTGACACTGATGATTTTTTTTTTTTTTTATGTGTCCGACTCTGGGCATAGGCTTCACAGCCTGCTATCAAGGCCCAGCAGTCCTCCTACATGCCATACACCTCTACATGTCACCACTTAGGCGCTAACACCCACCGTCCATATTGAATACATGCTAGGGCTGTCTCATACAGGACTGGTGTATTGGTATTAGCGCGGGTATTTTTACAACATGTCGGCGGGTCTTCTGGTAGTTCAGTAAAGCCTGATTTAATGAAATTCATATCCTTAAACTGTTCCCTGCCCCAGCCGGGATTCGAACATGGGTCCGTAAGGACTGCAGGCCACCTCTCTACCGATTGAGCCACCGCCTCCCCCTAATGAATGATATACTAACAAAAATGGTAACAGAATCAGCGGAGGTAGTAGAGGAACCTAATACAACCAAAGCCAAGAAGTATTCACAAAAGACACTCGAGCTCATGCAAAAAAGAAAGGAAATGGAAGTACAAACAAAGAAAGACGAAACAAACTACGGTAGCGGTATTAAATAAGCTTATCAACAAGAGACAAAGAGAAGAAAAAAGAAAGAGAAATAGGGATCAGATCAAAGAAACCATCAAAAAAGGAAAAAGTCTGAAACAGGTCTGAGGTAAAATGGCACTAGGAAAGCAACAAATTGTATTACTGAAAGACCAAAGCGGTGAAGTCATAAAATTCAGAGATAAGATGGTGAAGAGAGTTGAAGAATTTTACAAAGAACTGTATGCATCAAAGACAATAGTTCCAATAGCTACGTTTTCAGTTGACGCAAGTGAAGTACTTGAGGCAATACCAGACGAAGTAAACAGTTCTCTTAAAAATATGAAAAGAGGGAAGACTCCAGGAGAAGATGGAATAGTAGCGGTTTTACTGCTGAATGCAGGAATGGAAGTACAAAACAGGTTCCCCTGTTTTTTTACTCAGTGCATAAAAATGAAGAAAATTCCCAAAACATTGTGTAATGCAACAGTTATTTTACTTTACAAAAATGACAACTCAAAAGATCTTAGTAACTATCGACCTATTAGGTTATTATTAGTCATTTACAAACTCTTCACTAGAGTCCATACGAACAGAATAACAACAAATTTGGAAGAAAACCAACCTCGTGAACTGGTAAGATTGTGAAGCGGGTTTTCGGCTACTGATCATCTACACACAATGATTCAGCTAACTGAGAAAATATAGAGTATATTAAACCACTGTGCTTAGGTTTAGTTGATTATGAAAAGGTTTTTAACTCAGTGGAGCACATTGCAATAATAAATTCATTGTGAGAAGGAGTGAATAAGAACATTATCAAACTGCTCGAAAACAAGTAAAGAGGGAACTGCTACAGTTAAATGACATAGAGACTCGGAAAAAATTAAGATTGAGAAGGGCGTGCATCAGGGATATACAGTTTCACCAAAAATATTTACAACATGCCTAAAAAGTATTTTCAGAAAGCTAAACTGGGAACACAAAGGAGTAAACATAGATGGAGAAAACATAAACCATTTAAGATTTGCAGATGACATTGTCCTACTTTCAGAGGCAGCAGAGACATTGCAAGAAATGTTAAATGACCTGAACAGAGAAAGTCTCAAAGCTGGGGTAAAGATGAGCCGGAGTAAAAGTAATGTTTGATCCACATACACCAAAGAGCGTCATCAAAGTAAGAGAAGAAATTCTTGAAGAAGTCGAGGAGTACAATTACTTTGGGGCAAACACTTAAATTAATGAAAGACCATGATAGCGAAACAAAAAGACGCATTACAGTTGGATGGAAAGCTTTTAGTGAACATAGAGACATTATGAAAAATAGCTTGCCATTATGTATGAAACGGAAAGTATTTAACGAATGTATAATTTCAGCTATGACCTACAGTTGTGAGACGTGGAAACTAACAAAATTGATGGAAATAAACTACTCAGCTCTCAGAGAGCAATGGAAAGATCAGTGTCGGAAATTTCTTTAAGAGACAGGAAAACATCAACTTGGGTGAGAGAGCAAACTAAAGTCGAAGACATTTAATGAAGCTATAAAAGAACAGAAATGAAGGTGGGCACGCCATGTACCAAGAATAATAGTCAGGTGGCTTAGCAATATTTTCGTTACACGGCGGATAAAAGCACCGAATTTGGTATGAGGCTTCCTTAGGGTCTGATGATGAATTTTAGAAGGGGTGCCCTCCGGAAAATTAAAAAAAATATATAGATACCCTATACTGAAAGTGGAAAAATGGCATTATTCTAAGATAATAAAAATCGTGATTAGACGATATTGGTTGAAGATACATAAAATTTAATACCATATTTCTGAAAGGAAATTAAATTTTACATCTTTTTTCCCCTATGTTTTTTTCTGATCCGATTCACCGTTTATGAGATAATATGGTTTTTTGAGTTTTTGAGTTAATTTTTTTGAATTGTAATAAAACTATATTCGTTGAAGATACATTACATTTGAAACACTGTTAGAAAGGAAGTTAAATCTTGCATCTTTTTTATTTGTGACATATCTAACACCTTTATTTATCTATCTATCTATTGCCAGACGCCTAAATCCCGTAACGAATGGAAACAAACAACTCACCTCCATGTCGACCTGTCCCCCGCCATTACACTGCCCTGCTCTCAGCTCACACCCCTTCTCTCATAAACCTCTCCATTCTATTCCTACATCTCATCCTTGGCCTCCCCCGCCCTCTCTCCCCCTCCACCACACTCACATACGCTCTCCTTGTCAGTCTCGCGCTCTATATCCACTCCAGATGGCCAAACCACCTCAATGTGTTTCTTCTAAAGCTTCCTGTCACATCCACATGCACACCACAACGCTCCTTCACTTCCACATTTGTCAGTCTGTCTCTCCATGTGACTGCACATGCTCCTCTCAGTAAAATAATATGAATAAAATTAGAAGAACAAAACTATAAATACTTCCTCAAGGCTAATGGTAATCATGTATAGAGTCATTATAGAGCCACCATTCACTCATATTATGGATGATTGTTTTTTAACAATTCAAGGTCGTATTTTCTCTTGTATTTTAATGCAACCACTGACAGACGAATTTATTTAGCTGAAAATTAATCACTGGAGGCGGTGTGTTAATACTTGTACCATTAACTCTCTCAAGATGGGGTCTTCTTTTATATTTTGCTTCAATTATCCCCAGGTAATTCTATATGGGAAACCCACCCCATCAGCGGTCTCGTGTGTTCTTCCGAATCTCCCCGCAACCCCCGAAAGACCCCTCTTTTTCACCTCCTTGTTCCACAGCGCATCCACAAAGACACCTGGGGACACTTACATTGTGAGTATTTTGGTCTTTTGCTGAATGTTATGGGTTGTGAAGTAAATGAGATGTGATGGTGTGGAAACAAGCAATATTTAAATAATATCTCAGCGTGCACTGAGCGGTGTGCCAGATTTACTTCTGGACTTTGGTGGTTACGATTAGATGATCAACCCTGTTCGCTTCCAGTCACTTCTGGGGGATCGAACCAATGGAAAGCTGTCACTCAGGCTGGGTCACTCTAAGTACTAGAACACCAGGTACCACCGAACTAATGAGCTTATTAGGTTATTATCCATTCATGTGGTGATTTATCTATATTCTCTCTGGTTGTCTCTCTCAAACACATTTTATTAACTCATTTTGAATAATATCGTCTGCTGTTGGCAGGTAAAGAACGCCTGTCACGGCCATGAACGATTTATATGTATGCCCTCCGTGGGAAAAAAAAAAATCGATAATTGTTCAGAATCGATCATTGATTGATAAGGGTATTAGTTACCTGCGGTTGAACCAAGATCATAAATCGATGTGATTAGTAATTAATGGTTTTATTGTGACAGTATTATCTACGGTTAAAGGGCTCAAGGTGGTAGTATTAGCTATCCGCGAAACGTTTCATGGCGACAGTCCTAACTCTTGGTCTGCTATAGTTCACTCTTGGTGAATGAGATGTCTGACGTTATCTGGACTAGAGTAACAAAGTCGTCCCAATCATGGAAAGGTTAATGGTGTCCCCATTAACAATCAGACGTCTATGACTCAGTCTCGGCTGAGCAATTTCGTCAGGTATCAGCTAGAATTTCTTCCTTTATCCTATACTTTCTCTTCTCTTACACTTTGTTTTATGTCTTTCTTTACTTTGTTTCCTGAAAGGATGAGTCAGATTCCTTTAAGATTATTTTCCTTCAAGCCAAGATTTTTCTACCTATCCTTTGATGATTTTTCTTCTCACTATACTTGACAGTATTTTAACAGACATAACATTCGTTTATGTGTCATCTTCGACCTTCTTTCCTTTAGCTGTAATAATTGTCACGTTTCTCCTCATAATTCTTCTTTTTTTCATAATTATCCTCCATTATTATTATTATTATTATTTTTTTAACCTTTAGTCACAGGAGGTCTCTCTACCAAGCCCTATCTTGCATTTCCAATCATTTTTAGCTTGTTTGCCAGCTTGTCTTTTCGGAAACCCTCTGTAAAGGTTCCTTCCTCCCGTTTGTCCGTCGCCCAGTTTCTGTCTGTACCTCTTTCTATTTCTCTTTATCTGCCTGCAAGTATATGTTTGATCTGTAGGCCTATCCATATCTGTCTCTTCTTACCCCCTTCCTACTCTCTCAAATCAGTGTATTTCCTGTGTCATTACCCAGTCATCGCTCTTCCCTCCACATCCCTTCCAAACTCTCTCCCTCTCCTTTCATCCATTAATATCACTCCCTTCCTTCTCTCTCTCTCTCTCTCTCTCTCTCTCTCTCTCTCTCTCTCCATTTTAAATTTCACATGCATACGCGGTGGAGAATAACATGTATACAGACAAACGCAAAAACAATTATTAACTGAAAAACTAAATACATATAATTAGTCATGTCTTTTCTCACCAACACACAGGTAGGTGACGAGGACCATCATTCACCCACTTGATGTAGTGCTGCCTACTTCTTATGTGACTCTACACTGAGTGACAACCCAGGAAACCTTTTACAACGCAGGGTAGTAACCATATAACCAACTAAGGGGACGATGTGAAGCCCACTGTGGTGCCCCTGTTAAGTGCGTGGAGATGCCTAAATGCGGCGTCCATCCAAGAACCAAACCCCCACACTTTTCCTCGGACTGTGCTATGGCGAGGTTTTCATCGTAAATGAATATCAGTTTACTGCATGGGATGACCCTGCGCGGGCGATCTTTTCCTCCGGTTGATTGGTCTGCTCATCAAGACAAACAAGGGTCACTCTGCTACTACCAGTATGGTCACACAGGAGGACATACGCATCAATACTTAGGCAGGGAAACAGACACAGAGACAAAGAGAGACTGTTACACACACAGCCACAGGCAGTCAGACGGGAAGGCAGAGAGGCATGGAAGTGGACAGGCAAGCAATCAAAGAAACAAGCCAGCAAGCGTGCAAGTAAGCAGGCAGATAGGTATAGAGAACATGAAAAGGTAAATAGTGTGAGACCGACAGAAAGGCAGAACGAGGCTGATAAAGATACAGAACGATAGAGACCGACAGGGAAACCGAGAGACAGACCGACAGAGATACACAGACAAGCAGACACAGGCAAAATACAGATAGACAGACAGACTGAACACAAACACACACACACACACACACACACACACACACACACACACACGGAGGATGGGGGTCGCTTCTCCCCATATAAATGACAGTCGGTATAGATTCCGATGGCGTTTCATCTGTGTCCCATAATTGCTTATTGGAGAGTTGTGGTGACATGTTGTGTGGTAGGACTCTGGCAGCATAAATTGAGGAGAGAGAAAATAAAAAACACTTTACACAGCATTTGAGACACTGGTGATGGTAAGCGTGTTAAAACGTGAAAAGAGGCACGCTTCTCTTAACTTTTAGAGTTTGCCTGATTTTAATTTCAAATGTACGGTGACGTATTGCACAGTTAATGCTTGCTTCAGACAGATGATTTTGTTCATCCATGGGCACACTACTCTAGGTGAACGGGTGAGAAAAATTCATCAGTAACAATTCGTATTGATATTTCTTTTACATTATAACCTTGCACCATCTTGGAAATTTTAGTAAGCATGGTCACCGATGATTTCTTCATTAGGATGTGTATTTATTTTCTTTTATTTTCTATCTTTCCATTCGCTGTGAAATCATTTTTATTTAATTTCTTTATACCAACCGTATGTTTCACTTTTTTTTTTTTTTTTTTTTGCCTGCGTCGCTCTCTCCAGTGTTGTGTCTTTAAAACGTATAATAATTTTTTACAGGTCCTGGTCGGAACAATTAAAGGATTATATTCCAACAAACGCAGACGATTTCATTTATCTGAGAAGCAGTTACAGAAGCCGGAGAGGGTTAAAGCTGTTCCCCTTAACAATCTCGCAGTCAAGATAACTTTTCTTTTTTTAACTGCAACACACTTATGATCAGACGATATAATTCATCTTCGAATGAATCACACGAGCTGCAGAAGTATTCGTACATTTATCATTACCTTTCATTGTGGGGTCATCTTGGGGTTTCTGTTCAGCTCATCATGCGATATACAAGGTTAGAGAGATAAAATGACTCATATTTTAATTTTTATGTTTTATTTTAATACAAGTCATTCAGTTTTTCGTTAAACTTTCTTCGCTTTCATTTTGTCTTCAGATTTTTTCGATCTTCATATTATTTTTCTCCGTCTTCCTTCCCCCCCCCCGTCCTTTTCTTTCCTTCTCTCTCTCTCTCTCTCTCTCTCTCTCTCTCTCTCTCTCTCTCTCTCTCTCTCTCTCTCTCTCTCTCTCATTCTTTAATCCTTTATATCCTATTTTCTTCCATTCTTTTCATAACCTATCGTCCATATATTTTTCTCTCCATTGTCTCCTTTTTCTCCCCTCCATATAATTCATTTGTTCTTCATCTATTTCCAAGTTTCAGTCAATTCTTTTCTCCAGCATTATTATTTCACCTTCTTTATGTTTTTCCCCTCCTTTACCTCTCTAACTGTTCTTTTTTAAGTTCATTCCTTAGGGTTTTTAGAAACTTGGTTCTTTTATAGCTTTTTTTCACTTTCTTCTTCAGAGTTTTCCAGTTCTCTAGTCTACCTCTAACCATCTCTCCTTCACATCTTTGTGTGTGTTTTTTTTTTCTCTTTTGCGTCAGTTTTTCCTACGATTTTCTTAATTTTTGTATTTGTCAGTATATGTGTCGCGAATCTGCTAATCTGCCAGTGTCAGTCAGTCAGGCTGTCTGTCTGTTTGTCAACTTCAATTCATCAACTTGTTTATCCCTTTGTCCATTTATTTTTTTTTTTCCTTTACGTAACCGTCAGTCTCTTCTTTCCTTCCCGTTACCTTCAGTTACTCTTCCCTTATCTCATTACGTCTGCCTGTGTGTGTGTGTGTGTGTGTGTGTGTGTGTGTGTGTGTGTGTGTGTGTGTGTGTGTGTGTGTGTGTGTGTGTTCCGTTTTTCTATCCCTGTAAAATTATGCTCTTATTTTTTATACCTCTCTCTCTCTCTCTCTCTCTCTCTCTCTCTCTCTCTCTCTCTCTCTCTCTCTCTCCAGATAATAAATATATTGACTAAGATGTATATGTGGGCAAATATCATGCATGTGAAGGAGGTAATACTGCCGCCATAAACAGTAATACCAGATTCGAGGCCCTAGTAAAATTACTGAACAAGCTGGTAGGCGACGATGGTCAGCTCTGAGCGGACCAAGCTTTGTCCGCGACCGGATGTGAGTTTCGACACTAAAAGTCATTTCTAAATGGAGGTGCCTCAGTGCAACATTTCATCCTAGAATCATGGCCCTGGCTTAATAATCTGCGGAGCCTTAGCACTTCCCGCGGCAAGGTCGTAATTTTAGCGCTTCTCATATTTTCTGCTCTTGATGATCTTTGGCCCCTGACGTAGAGGTTATAGGTCAAGCATGTACGAAATACGCTTGTGGTACTCGTTAACGTCTATAAGTATGCAAGGTTTCATTCGGTTCCATCCACCCACTGTGGAGCTAGGGAACCTGAAATTCACGGAATAGCCCTCTGTCTACTTGGTGGCATTGCCAGCGACTGGAAGTGAGTTTTGACGCTAAACGTCATTTTTTTATGGAGGTTGTGAAAAATGTTTAATAGTTCTGGTATACAAATCGGGGCCCTCTTTCTGGGCACCAAAATGGGAAAAATATTTAATGTATACAAGTCGGTATCCCTGCCGGGGCACCGCTATGCACGAATTTTCTGGTAAACAACTCGTAGGTCGTTACTCCTCCCTAAAGTTGTCTAAGAGAATTAAACAAGTCTCATAGAGTTAGGTGAAACGTAAATTAAACTTAACTCACCTACAATACTATCTTCTAGCTTATAGCTAATCCCCCCTTGAATTGGCCAATTCGTAAAGGTTACTTAGCTAGTGAAGAGGGAGTGATCGTTAACCGATGACGATGAGGCTGCTTGGTGAAGTTGCTTGAGCAAGCAAGCGTCCTTATGGTGCTTCTGTACAACCTAGCTCGAGGATGACTAGGAACAAAGTGCTAACTCCACGAGATCTAGGAGCAGAGTGTGTTAACTCCACGAGAACTAGGTGCAGAGTGAGTGAACGCGGCAAGCCCCAACTCTTCATCGAATTGTGGGTTGCCAACTCTTATTTAATTACAGTACTAAATACAGTTAAATTACATCATGATATGTTCAGGGCAAATCTAACAAATTAATCTTAGTTTGACTTAAACTAAAGTTAGACCAAATATTCCCTTTAACTATGTAAATATCTTAATTCCACATCTGCCTTAACAGGAGAATCTTTCCCTGCTTGCCACGTCACCTAACGCGCAGACGCAGTTTAGGTCAGTGGAAAATACCACATAATTACATGTATTTACAATGTAAAGACTGACGAAGAGAGTGTATGTGAGTGAGGTGGAGGGGGGAAGAGGGAGGGGGAGGCCGAGGATGAGATGGAGGGATGGAGTGGAGAGGTATATGAGAGAGGGGGGTGTGAGTTGGGAGCAGGGCAGTGAAATGGCGGGGGACAGGGCGACTTGGAGGCGATTTGTTTGTGGCCACCCCAAACGGGATTGAGGCGTCTGGCAATAGATAGATAGATAGATACAATGTATAGTTGTCCACGGGGGTTAAATGCAGTAGCATTTAATTTATCAATAACAAGAATTATTAAAGAGAACGTAAGTTCTGGGTTATTAAAACCGCTTGAACAATTAACAACGGTCTCAATTTTTCCTCTGCCTTTAACCAGGGATAACTATGATAAAAATAGAGAGCGCAACTGCTCTGGGGGAAAATATTTCCCACAGTTTTGGGGCCGGTGGAAAATGATACGTTGTATCATGTAATATGACCCTTAACCAAGAGTTCCCTCCATAGTTCTCGAGAACCTTGTGCTGCGGCCCTACTAGGTCGCGCCTCTTGACCCGTTTGATCTTCACCATACTCTGGATCCGGAGTGGCTGCTAACTCAAGGGGTACCAGTTTATCAATAGTTTTTATACTGGTATGTCTCCTGTATTTTATTTTTACGAGTCTCAGCACCCCTTCAGAATCTGGGTGTGTGGAGATCACTTTAGCTAATGGCCACTGGGATCTTGGCTGTTCAGTCTTCACTAAGACCACGTCTCATATGTTAATAACTGATTTGTTGCTGGCAGCTTGAGCTCCATAAAACGTCTCACGTAGGCTCAAAAGATACTCTTCGCTCCAATGTCTGTTCCAAGTATCCAGCACCCTTTTCAGACGTAGATATCCCTCCCGCAGATGTTGTCCTAAATCATTATTTTCTATGTTAGGATCATCAACTTCTTCCTGGATATCCACACAAGGCATCGGAGGGAGCTTCCTGCCATATAACATGTGAGCCGGTGTTAAGGCCTCTAGCGAGTCACTAGTGTCATCTTGATAAGTCAACGGTCTATTATTAATCCTGGTTTCAATTTCAGTTATTACTGTTCTTAAATCTTCTCTCGTGATCTTAGTTCTATGTAATGTTTTCCTCAGGCAGTTCTTGACAATACCAATCATTCTTTCGGTAAATCCATTTTGCCATGGAGCTCTTGGAGCTGTGAACTGCCAAATATAATTTCGGATTCCCAGCGCCGACTTAACCTTTGGGTCGTTCATTAGGTTCAACAGTAAAGGTGCTGCTCCAACGAAATTAGTTCCGTTGTCGCTTATTAACTTGCCAGGACACGACCTTCTAGTGGCAAATCTGCAAAAGACATTGAGGAATGTCTCTGAGCTTAGGTCTTCCGCTAATTCTAGATGAATTGCCCTTGTGTAGGCACAATTAAATAAACAAATGTAAACTTTATGGGGAGTTTCCTCACCCGTAACAGTTATAGCCCCTGTGTAGTCCCCTCCTGTTATATGGAAGGGCCGTCTTATGTTCACCCTATCCTTCAGTAGGGCTGGTGGTCCTGGGTAGATATAAGGTCTCTGCTCATACCTCCTACAAATGATGCAGGTTTTGAGATATTTTTTAATAACCTGTCTACCCTTAGGAATCCAGTACCTTTCCCAAATTTGGGCTAAGGGCTGCTGTACACCTCCATGGAGAGTGGAATCATGGGCTTCCTTTATAATAAGTTGTACAAAGCATCCACTCTTAGGTAATAAAATGGGATGTTTGGTTTGGATGGGCAAGTCAGCCTTTACCAATCGGCCTCGACATCTTATCAGACCTTTTCCGTCTAAGAACAAGCCTAAATTCTTCATCAGCTTATTCCCCTTTCCAGTGTCTTGGCCTAAAAGTTTATATATTTCCCCGTAAGAATTTCTTTGTACTCTTTTCAGCCAGTATTCTAGGGGTTGTAATTTCTGAAACCCCACCTTCTTATTCAAAAATTCAACAACCAATTTAGTAGTATTTAGAAGTTGTCTTATTGACGAGAATCGGCTGATGTCAGTTACTTCTGGCTCAGGTACTATAGGATCCAAGTTCACTACACTAATCTCAGCAATACTGTACTGTTTCTGTTCAGGCCAATCCTTAGTGAGTAACCATTTAGGACCTTTAAACCACAAGTTATCTTTGATCAGTCTCCTTACGGTCGAACCTCTCGAGAGCAGATCAGCTGGATTTTGTTTGGAGGACACATGCATGAATTTAAATTTGGAAGACAGCTCTTTAATAGTCTTCACTCTATTACGGGCGAAAGGAATTTTGCTGTCTTCCTTCCCTATCCAGTAAAGACAAATCTCACTGTCAATCCATATGTAAATATCCTCAAACTGAGTATCAAGAGTAGTGGTTATATATCTGGCCAATTTAGTTCCTACTTCTATGGAAGCCAATTCCATTTGAGGTAGGGTTCTTTCTTTAATTGGCGCAACTCTGGCTTTGGACATTATAATCTTACTATCCTCTCCTGTTCTGCAATAAGCTACTGCTCCATAGGCCCTTTGAGAAGCATCACAAAATATGTGTAAGTGCGACTTCTCATTACTGTTTATTTTCCTGGGAATACATATGCTTGATGTAGTTTCAAACTCCTTTCTAATCTGTTCCCATTGTTCCACATATGTCTCACCCAATTCAGTGTCCCAGTCTAACCTTTCTCACCAAACCTCCTGTACTAAACATTTGCCCCTAATAACTATAGGACTGACCAATCCTAATGGGTCAAATAGCTTGGAAACCTGACTTACCAAGGACCTCTTGGTGAGAGTGACATCAGAGAACTTAATTGGTTTCAAACTTATTACATCAGCTGTTGTATCCCAGTTAAGACCTAATACATTTTGAATTTTGGGAATGTCAGAATCTGGATAGTCCTCTTGTATTTTATTTCTCAAAAGCGGTGCATTTGTATTCCGGCTCTGTAACGGCAAATTTGCCTTCCCACATTCGGAATTGGCTACTTCATAAGCCTTCAAGGCTTCCGATTCTGTATCAGCAACACCTTGCAAATTATGTATATAAAAAGCCTGCCCTATTTCTGGACATTTGGCATTTTCAAAATGATGCTTTAGAGTGTTGCAAAGTAGGAAATGACTAGCACAAGAGCCAAAGAGCACCGATCGGAAACAGTAAGTTTTCAATGGACTATCCTCATTTTGAGGATCTTGAGGCCAGAGGAATTTTGTAAATTTCCTATCCTCATCTCTCAGTTCTATTCTGAGAAAAGCCTTACTAATGTCAGATGTGTAAGCGTAAGGTTTCTCTCTAAATCTTAGTAACACATTCCCTAACTTCTCTGTTAGTGTAGGTCCAGAGTATAGGCAATCGTTCAAGCTAGCTGATCCCTTGGACGCTTTACTACTACAGTTAAATACTATCCTTATGGGAGTAGTTACTGAATCCTTGCTTACAGCATGATGTGGTAAGTAGTGTCCTTCTTTGTGGTTAACAGGGTATTCTACCTCTTCTATAAATTTATTCTTCAATTGATCCCTTATAATATTATCATATAGGATTGAGCAGAGGGTGTTGCAATGGTTTGGACATATGGAGAGAATGGATAATGAGCGATTGGTGAAAAAGATAACTAGATCTGATGTGAGAGGTGTAAGGCTGAGAGGAAGACCACGAATAGGATGGATGGACAGTGTGAAGAGAGCGCTGGATGCGAGAGGGATGTCTGTTGAGCAAGGAAGAGTGGCTGTGCGTGACAGAAATAAATGGAGAGAAATTGTGAATGAATAAGTGATGACGCAGCCCTGAGGGGATATTCTCCCTCATTTGGTCTGATCAGCTAGTCAGGTCAGGTGCGGGTAAGGGGATGGGTCTGTTATGATGTGGCAGGGGTAAACCAGTTCTGCTGTCGGGCCCTGCTGCGGATGTCACTGATTGCATTGCCCAGTTGACCCTTGTGCGGTGTGGTGCGGTGAGGATCTGTCCGTTCTCCCCTTTGGGGCTAAGATGCAAATGAATGTGTTTGAATGGATGAGTAAATGGAGAGTGAGTCGTCCTGTCTCGGCTACCTCCCTTTCCTTGGGGGAAGCAGCCTAGGTATATAGATAGATAGATAGATAGATAGGATCAGATGTTCTGGTTTGTCTCTCAACTTTCTTAGAAGAGAATTTTACTGAGCTTTAGCTGCTTGGTAATTTGTTGGTAACTCTGAATGGTTTAGTTCCATGGTAATCCTACCCAATACTGTCCATCCTTAAATTCCACAGACTGATTATACAAGTCCAATGTTATTTTAACTTCAGGGGTTGGCTCCTCAGAGTGTATACCTATACTGTCTCGGTCCCACAGTTTGTGTACAGGTTCAATGTTTTCATCCAACAAGTCATTTATCTGGGTAGGTTCTAATTCTGCATCTATTCTAGCTACCATCAATGACTGTGTGGGGGTAACAAAGACAGAGTCTACTAGTTTGGCCTCTCCTTTAACTTGTTTTGGAAAAGGCAAACTGACCCATAATAAGGTTACCTCCTGGACTCTTGAACAACTGTACCTTATTCCTTTTGAAAGTCCTATGTAGGAATCTTCCACAATAATCAGAACCAATTATCATTTTTATGGGACGCACAGTATCTGATTCAACATTCTGTTTAGCCAACTTTATCCCTGAGCTTTGTAGATGATCAGAGGTTTCCTTCAATCCCTTTATGTATATACTTGTCTCCATAGTATCAAGCACAGCTGCTGTTATACGGCATTTATATCTGCCTATTTGTATTACAGGTCTAACTAAATCAAAAGACTGAGCTTTCCTAGTTGTTAAGAATCCTGCCATGGCCAGATTTACCTTGCCGATAACTGGTAACTTTAATTTCTCCACAATGTCTGCAGAAATGAAAGTTTTCTGAGCACCCGTATCAAACAGGGTAAATACTAATTGGTTTCTATTCTCAAACAATACCTTCACATCTGCTATTGGTACTGCAGCTGGCATTACTAATGGAGCATTCCCTTTTGCAATTGTCATATTGACGCTTACAGGTTTAGGAACCTCAATTTTCATCCTAGGGCATAAAGCACTATGATGATGATCTTTTTTGCATTTAAAGCAAAGATTTAATTTAGAATTACAGTCCGCGGCAGTATGTTCGGAGTTCATACAGATTATACAACACCCCAGTTCCTGAAGCTTCCCTACTCTAGAAACATAATCAGGGTACTGTTGACAAGATACACTGGAATGTTGTTCACCACAAAAGACACAAACTTTCCTGTCTTTTACCATGGAAGGTTTTATTTCCTTAATATCCTCAGCATGTCTATTCCTTATTTTTAATACTTTATCCTCGGCCTTTGTGGAGCTAAGGAAAGTACCTATCTCTTCTTTAGCCACATACTTAGTCTTCTCTGACTTAACTTTCCCAATCAGTTGGTTAGTGGGTTTTTTCTTTACTTCAGTCTTCTGTTTGACCTCAGTAGTGTTTAATGTTCCTTGCAAATGTTTACAGAGTTGCATCAAGCCTTCTTCAATCTCTTCACAGGAGAAATTATCCTTCTGGTACCTACCATACAAAGCATCCTTGGTTTTCGGTGGTAGCTTTAAGGACACAATTCTTGAAAGCACCCAATCTGATGTCTTAATATCTTCGTAAGTACCTAAGGCCTTTAAATTACAACTTAGTGCAATTCTAAATTTTTGCAAGGAATCAAAATCGTGCCTAGGCGTGGGTAATTCTGTTAGAGCCCTTAATGATTGATTTATAACTTGTTCCCTGTCTTCGTAATTTTGTCTAAGGATGGTCAAAGCCACTTCATAGTTGTTTTCTTCTACTGGTAATTTTTTTATCAGTTGATATGGTGTTCCTTTGACCTGTCCTAACAAATACGTAAGTTTGGTGACTTTAGGGAGATCTGTTCTATCGTGTACCAAATATCTGAAATGATCCCAGAAAGATTTCCAGTTCTGCTCTCCATCAAATTCCGGAAGCGTTATTTGTGGTAACACAGCTCTACTCTGCTGTGCCACAACTTGTGTTTCCGCGGCAGGGTCAGCTAATTCTGACTCTAGTGTCTTTACTACAGTTAAGTATTCTACTAATTTGTTTTCAAACTTCGTAGTTTCTGACTCTAAGAGTTCCTTATTCTCAGCTTTTACTATAGCCGCTTCTAAAGTTAAGTAACTCTCTTCGTACATACTCCATCGATCTTTCAGGATATTTAGGAGACTATTTATTCTCTCCTTGGACAGAGGTATTTGGTCCAACGACTGGTTACAATCATTTATGGCTCTAGTTACCCATCCTGCCTTACTACTAGAAGATCCTTGCAATAAAGAAACAGACATGTTGACGGAGTTCTAATTTAATAATTTAATTATGAATTCCAACCACAATTTTACCTCAACTTAGTAATGATTTGATTATTTTAAATTTTGAAGAGGGTAGGGATTAAGTCCTCATTGTGCAAATTATCCCCTCTCCCAATTTCGTAATGTTCATTACAGCTCAGCTAATTATTTAATTTAATTTTGAGGAGTGTAGGGATTAGGTCTATAATTTCAACCCATCCCCCAGGGTTATTAAACCTCTAGGGTTTTATTTCATCCCCACACTCAATTGCCAAAACGCCCATATTCCCCGAGCTCAGAATTAATTACCTCAATACTCCATAGGCCCACCCATAGCTTGTACAGCATAGAACTCTCCTTTCTTATGTTCTACATAATTTATAAATTTCTGCAGAACCGCTTCCCTACCATGATGGTTCCAATGTATACCATCAGCTTTCAACATTGCTTGGAAGGGCTTGGCATTAAAATGTATGAAATCCCTTCCCTTCCTGGCCCGTTGCAACTTTCGGTTTACAGCTCTGCTAATTAATTTATATGTTCCATAACAAACTGGAGAGCCATATGGCAGGTTCCTTGGCTCGAGGAGGGTTATGGCTACTGAGGATTTGCAAGAGCCCTCTATGGCTCCTACCACTGCTAAAATATTCTCCACAACTTCATTGACCTCCACGTCCTCATGGATATCATTTCCTCCAAGGAACAGGACCGTATGGTCATGCTCCCAGTCTAGTACGGCATTCAGCCTTTCATCTTCAGAGAAAAAGCTTGCCTTTCCTCCCGGAGCTCTATAGACACGTACGTCCACGTCTTCCGCTTCAACAGAACGTGGTAGTAAACTGTGCCCCACAAAAGCAACTTTAAACACATTCAGCGCTTCGGCACACATCGGTTATCCTCACTCGGGGCACCAAAAATGTGAAAAATGTTTGATAGTTCTTGTATACAAATCGGGGCCCTCTTTCTGGGCACCAAAATGGGAAAAATACTTAATGTATACAAGTCGGTATCCCTGCCGGGGCACCTCTATGCACGAATTTTCTGGTAAACAACTCGTAGGTCGTTACTCTTCCCTAAAGTTGTCTAAGAGAATTAAACAAGTCTCATAGAGTTAGGTGAAACGTAAATTAAACTTAACTCACCTACAATACTATCTTCTATCTTATAGCTAATCCCCCCTTGAATTGGCCAATTCGTAAAGGTTACTTAGCTAGTGAAGAGGGAGTGATCGTTAACCGATGACGATGAGGCTGCTTGGTGAAGTTGCTTGAGCAATCAAGCGTCCTTATGGTGCTTCTGTACAACCTAGCTTGAGGATGACTAGGAATAAAGTGCTAACTCCATGAGATATAGGAGCAGAGTGTGTTAACTCCACGAGAACTAGGTGCAGAGTGAGTGAACGCGGCAAGCTCCAACTCTTCATCGAATTGTGGGTTGCCAACTCTTATTTAATTACAGTACTAAATACAGTTAAATTACATCATGATATGTACAGGGCAAATCTAACAAATTAATCTTAGTTTGACTTAAACTAAAGTTAGACCAAATATTCCCTTTAACTATGTAAATATCTTATTCCACATCTGCCTTAACAGAAGAATCTTTCCCTGCTTGCCACGTCACCTAACGCGCAGACGCAGTTTAGGTCAGTGGAAAATACCACATAATTACATGTATTTACAATGTATAGTTGTCCACAGGGGTTAAATGCAGTAGCATTTAATTTATCAATAACAAGAATTATTAAAGAGAACGTAAGTTCTGGGTTATTAAAACCGCTTGAACAATTAACAACGGTCTCAATTTTTCCTCTGCCTTTACCAGGGATAACTATGATAAAAATAGAGAGCGCAACTGCTCTGGGGGAAAATATTTCCCACAGAGGTACTCAAATACAACATACCCTCCAAGAATCATGGCCCTGGCTGAATAATCTCCGCAATCTTAACCTTTATACTGTGTTTTACTCCTAAAGCCTTTATTGATTGACTTATGAAAATGTTTTTAAAAAATTAATTCAGAAACTGTTTTGAAAAAAAATATTTTGAAATTAAAGTTTTTCTACGTTGAAGCTGAGGCAATTCCAATTCTTGTTGTGATACAGAGAGGTGAAGGCTAAACTCTCTCGCGGCCCAGAGCACAGCCCCCAATGATGCACAGTAATTTCTGGAGAGGAAACCAAAAAAGACCTAAAATTTACACCGAGAAATTTTAGGTAGTTTTGGCTTCCTTACTGTTCATTCATGAGGCTTGTGCTCTGGGCTACAAGATGTTCCAACCTTCACCTGTCTGTGCAGCTAGAGGGATTGTACCTACCTCAGCTTCAACTTAGAAAGACTCTAATTTCAAAATATTTTTGATTAAAAAACTAATTTAAAAAAATTCGACAATTCAATTCGTAAAGTTTCAGGGAGTAAAAAATGGTATAAGGGTGAAAGTTTATTCCTGTATTCTTTTTAATAACATATATGTAAAGAACTGTTTTTCCACATTTTTGTCCTTCATGAGGATGATTCCACCCCAGGTTACCTGATGGATCACTGCGGCCTGAATGTTACGTACATTCAGTTGTGGTTCACAGGATAGTGGCCTCAACATCTCTGACGCAATAAACAGTGTAATCAATCGTCACTTTCACTTTGTGTTCCACAAAAAAAACAAAAAAAAAAAAAAAAACAAGCTCTGCCAAGGCACAGCAAATCCATTCCATGGCAGTAATTTTAGTGCTGACGTATTAACGCAACAGTATATCTAGTCAAAGATGTCACATATAAAATTTGGAGTACATCAGGTGAAATTCTACGATCTTCTCCCCACTTGAAATTTTAGGCCCTACCCACCTGACATTGACCCCTCTACTGTTAACTGGGGTGTAACCCCCCTGATGTAATGAGAAATGTTATAGGATGCAGATTTGAAAAAAAAAATGCACCTTTAGGTTTTGGTTTCATGTCGATATGACGACTTTAAATGGAGTTATGGCAAAAAAGTTTTTTTTTTTTTTTTACATTTTTTTTTTAGCCTACAGCCTGGGCCTTGGCCCAGTTTGGCCCACAGTTTAGTCAGGTGATCAGGTCATAGTCCATCATCCCTGTAATTTTAGTCAAAATCGCAATAGTAGTATGCACATAGAGTTGTTAATAGACTGACAGACAGCAAGACAAAACGAATGAAAACAATACCCCTCCACAAGCCCCTCTGAGGCGGGGACGGGTAATAAATTCGCAAATCATAGTATGTCGTAAGTATAAAAAGTTACTATGTAGGTAACCTGGGACAGTTTCTACCCTAAAACAGCCTTAGGGAATCTATGGAGAGCGCAACTTGACCCCCTCCCACCTCAATGATGTCTGGACGAACGATGAAGCTACTGAGAGGCCCTGGCTGGGGTGACACATGGTGTCGATACGACCAATGAAAACATTATTTTCTTGGGGAGAAAATACCCCAGGTTACCTATCGTGGATTAAATACATGTACAACAAACTCTCATTACTTTTCTGTCCAACTTGATAATGCAAGACTTAACCCATTACTTCCAATTCCTCATGTATGCGACAGGTCAACTCTGCACCTGTCCCCCTCTGGCTGCATTTCCTACTGCCTTTGATCTCCAGTCTTTCAAATGCAGTGAGTCCAGGCATCTCGAAGTGAAAAGATCTTGATTTTGGCTCCCTCTTAATTTTTTTTTTTCCTGGAGGGAACGATTCTGCGGCCTCCTGGCCTGTGGTTCCTTCTTTCTTACGTATATATATATATATATATATATATATATATATATATATATATATATATATATATATATATATATATATATATATATATATATATATATATATATATATATATATATATATATATATATATATATATATATATATATATATATATATATATATATATATATATATATATATATATATATATATATATATATATATATATATATATATATATATATATATATATATATATATATATATATATATATATATATATATATATATATATATATATATATATACTACTCTGCGGCCAGGTTGTCTTAGGAAGAATACTGCCACCGTATTCCCTGCGTGTCGTAAAAGGCGACTAAAAGGGGCGGGGTGAGGGGACTAGGGACCCCCTCCTCTGTTTTCTAGTTCCTAAAAAGAGACAGGCCAGAGAAAGGGATGGGGGATGGAGTTATCCCCGTACCCTGAAGATTGGGTCTATGAATGTGCGTGGATGTAGTACAATTGAGGCTAAAAGGGAGGAGATTTTAAGAATGTTTGTGAAAAGAAAGTTGGATGTGTTAGCTTTGAGTGAATGAAAGGGAAGGGTGAGTCTATGTTTGGAAGTGTGAATGGAAGATTGTCAGGTTTTGATAGAGGAAGGGCAAGAGAAGGTGTGGCCTTGTTAGTGAGTCCGGAAGTACAGCAATGTGTGATTGAATGGAAGGAGGTGTCATCGAGACTAATGTGGGTGAAAGCGAAATTTGAATGTGAGTTGCGGGTGTTTGTGAGTGCATATGGGCCTGGTAGTGAAAGGGATGAAGAAGAGAGGGAGTCTTTCTGGTATGATGTTGATGAGTGTCTGCAGAGTTTTGGAGCGAATGTGAATGTGGTAATGATGGGAGATCTGAATGCTAGAGTGGGAAATGTAGCAGTTGAAGGTGTAGTTGGTATGCATGGTGTGCCTAGAAGAAATGAAAATGGGAAACGAATGATAGCGATGTGTGTTGAGCGAGAGATGGTGATTGGAAATACGCTGTTTGAGAAGAAAGATATTTATAAGTATACATGGGTGAGACAGGAGGGTGGAAGGGTTGTTGATAGAGCTTTGATGGACTATGTGGTTGTGTCTAGGAATGTAATAGGAAGATTGTTGGATGTGAGAGTTCTGAGAGGGGAGGGTGGAGGTATGTCTGACCACTACCTGGTGGAGGGAAAGTTGAGAGTAGGTAAGAGATGGGTGAGAGCTAGGAGGGTTAGGTGTCGCAGGGAGGTTTTGAAAGTGGGTCAGTTGGATAAAAGAGAGAAAAAGATAGTGTATCAGGAGAAATTGAAAGATGGGTGGAACGCACTGAAAGATCAGGAAAATGGCAGTGTGGAAGAGGAATGGCAGTTATTTAAGAGTGCTGTGGTGGGGCATGCAGAAGAGGTGTGTGGTGTGAGACGTGTGGGTGGTGGTGTAAGAAAAGGAAGTGAATGGTGGTGCGAGGAAGTAAGTATGGCTGTGGCTGAGAAGAGACGTGCATATGAAGCGTGGCTGCAGAGGAAGGATGAGATGTCATATGAAAGGTATAAGGAAAAGAGGAATAGGGCGAGAAGGGCTGTGCGTGATGCTAAAGTGGCAGCAGATGAGAGGTGGGGTAGGCGGCTTACAGAGAATTTTCAACAGAATAAGAAAATGTTTTGGAAGGAGGTGAAAAGGGTGCGAAAGGGAGAGTCCGGGAAGGAAGAACGAGTAAAAGCAGAGGATGGAAGGATGTTAATTGGGATGGATGCAGTAAGGAAGAGATGGGCAGAGTATTTTGAAAGATTGTTAAATGTAGAGGAGGAAAGGGTGGCTGAGATTGTGGCAGATGGAAGGGTGCAAGGAATAAATGTGTTGGGAGAGTTGAATGATTCTTTGATCACGAAGGAGGAAGTGAAGGCGGTAAAGGAGATGAAAACAGGGAAAGCTGCAGGTATGGATGGGTGTGCTGTGGAATGCCTGAAAGGTGGTGGAGTGACCATTGTTGACTGGTTAGTAAGATTGTTGAATGTGTGTTTTGTGAAAGGTATGGTGCCAATTGACTGGGCAAGTGCTTTTGTGGTCCCGTTGTATAAAGGCAAGGGTGATAAGTATGAATGTACTAGCTTTAGGGGTATAAGTCTGTTGAGTGTTGTAGGTAAGATTTATGGTAGAGTGTTAATTATGAGAGTTAGAGAGGGTACAGAGGAAGTGATTGGTGAAGAGCAATGTGGCTTTAGGAGAGGGAGGGGATGCGTGGATCAGGTGTTTGCTGTGAGACAAGTGTGTGAGAAGTATTTAGCAAAAGGCAAGGATGTGTTTTGGGCATTCATGGATTTAGAGAAAGCGTATGATAGAATTGATAGGGAGGCTTTGTGGACTGTTTTAAGATTGTATGGATTTGATGGTAGGTTACTAAAAGGGGTGAAAAGTTTTTATGTAAATAGTAGAGGGTGTGAAAGAATGGGAAATGCTGTGAGTGACTGGTTTCCTGTGAGAGTGGGGCTGTGACAGTGATATGTGATGTCGCCTTGGTTGTTTAATATTTACATGGATGGTGTTGTAAGGGAGGTGAATGCAAGAGTTTTAGGTGGAGGTCTGAGTCTGGTGCGTGACAGAAATAAATGGAGAGAAATTGTGAATGAATAAGTGATGACGCAGCCCTGAGGGGATATTCTCCCGCATTTGGTCTGATCAGCTAGTCAGGTCAGGTATGGGTAAGGGGATGGGTCTGTTATGATGTGGCAGGGGTAAACCAGTTCTGCTGTCGGGCCCTGCTGCGGATGTCACTGATTGCATTGCGCAGTGGACCCTTGTGCGGTGTGGTGCGGTGAGGATCTGTCCGTTCTCCCCTTGGGGCTAAGATGCGAATGAATGTGTTTGAATGGATGAGTAATTTGGGAGTGTGTCGTCCTGTCTCGGCTACCTCCCTTTCCTTGGGGGAAGCAGCCTAGGTATATATATATATATATATATATATATATCATCTCTCTTCTCATCTCATCAGCCGTTGGTGTGTCCACTGCAGGACCGGCCTATCCCGACCGAAGTGGGAACTGTACAACCAATGTATCTCTACCCAGTGGCTTAGGCTGTCTAGCAGAGATTGTATGTAGGGTGAGAAGTGCTTGTAAGTGTAACTGTAATGTTGCAGTGGCTTTGGATGTGTGTGTAGTCTGTGAACCAAGTGTAATCGGCCCGCGCAAGCCGACTGGGTGCAAGCATACTTTATGGTATGCGACACGAGTCTAACCACAGCACCCCATGTGTCCACCAATGCCGTACTTGGCCTGAAGAACGCTCCCAAAGTGTATTACCTTGGCGGGGAGCGAACTCTCGTTCGTCAGTGTACGAAAACGCACACTTTACCACTGTACCACAAAGACTCCATCATCAGCCATAACTGGTCCACTGCTGAACAAAGGCCTCCCCCAACCTTTCCCATGAATTCCATGACTGAGCCAATCTTTGCCACATTTTCCCTGCAAATTTCTCTATCTCATCTTTCCATCTCCTGTCTGGCCTTTTTCTGCTACGCTTACATTCTCTTGGTGTCCAGTCAGTCAGCCTCTTGCTCCATCGGTTATCCCTTATTCTTGCTACATGGGCTGCCCACCTCCATTTCTGTTCTTTTATAACTTCTATAATATCTTTGACTTTAGTCTGCTCTCTCACCCAAGTTGATCTTTTCCTGTCTCTTAAAGATATTCCCAACATTGACCTTTCCACTGCTCTCTGGGAATGGATTAATTTATTTTCCATTGATTTTGTCAGTTTCCAGGTCTCACAACCATACGTCATAGCTGGAATTATGCATTCGTTATATATTTTTCGTTTCATACAAACTGGCAAGCTACTTTTCATAATGTCTCTATGTTTACCGAAAGCTTTCCATCCAATTGTAATGCGTCTTTTTATTTCGCTATCATGATCTTTAGTATTTCTCCCAAGTAGTTGTACTCCTCAACTTCTTCAAGAATTTCATCGCTTATTCTTATGATGCTCTTTGGTGTTGTGGATTAAACATTACTTTAGTTTTACTTTGGGTCATCTTCAGTCCTACTTTCAGACTTTCTCTGTTCAGGTAATTTAGCGTTTCTTGCAGTGCCTCCACTGTTTCTGAGATTAGGACAATGTCATCTGCAAATCTTAAATGGTTTAGCTTTTCTCCATCAATTCACTCCTTTGTTTTCCCAGTCTAGCTTTCTGAAAATACTTTTTAGGCATGCTGTAAATAATTTTGGTGAAATTGTATCTCCCTGACGCACGCCCTTCTTAATCTTTATTTTTTCTGAGTCCTTATGTAATTTAACTGTAGCGTTCCCTCTTTATATGTGTTTTCGAGCAAGTTTACAATGTTCTCATTCACTCCTTGTTCTCGCAATGAATTAATAATTGTTATGTGGTCCACTGAGTCGAAAGCCTTTTCGTAATCAGCAAAACCTTAGCACAGTGGTTTATTATATTCTATAGTTTTCTCAATTAGCTGGTTCATTGTATGTAGATGATCAATGGTCGAATACTCGCTTCGGAATCCTGCCTGTTCACGAGGTTGGTTTTCCTCCAAAATTGTTGTTATTCTGTTCGTAAGGACTTTAGTGATGAGTTTGTAAATGACTGATAATAAGCTAATGGGTCGATAGTTACTAAGATCTTTTGAGTCACCTTTTTTGTAGTGTACAATAACTATTGCATTACACCATGTTTTGGGAATTTTCTTCTGTTTTATACAGTGGGTAAATAAGTGAGCAAGCCTATTTTGTACTTCTACTCCTGCATCCAACAGTAAATCTGTTACTATTCCATCTTCTCCCGGAGCCTTCCCTCTTTTCATATTTTTAAGACAAATATTTACTTCTTCTGGTGTTACCTCAGGTATTTCACTTGTGTCAACTGAAAAGTTAGCTATTGGTACTACTGCCTTTGATGCATACAATTCCTTGTAAAATTCTTCAACTCTCTTCACCATCTTATCTCTGCATATAATGATTTCACTGTTTTTTTTCTTTCAGTGATACAATTTGTTGCTTTCCAAGTGCCATTTTACTTCGGACCTGTTTCAGACTTTTTCCATTTTTGATGGTTTCTTTGATCTGATCCATGTTTCTCTTTCTTTTTTCTTCTCTTTGTCTTTGTTGATAAGCTTATTTAATTCTGCTCGTTCTATTTCATCTTTCTTTGTCTTTACTTTCATTTCCTTTCGTTTTTTCATAAACTCGAGTATCTTTTCTGAATACTTCTTGGCTTTGGTTGTATTAGGTTTTCCTACTACCTCTGCTGATTCTCTTAGCACTTTTGTTAGTCTGTCATTCAGCTAATCAATGTCACATTCAGCATTATTTAGAGCCTGAAATCTGTTCCTTATTTCCAACTGAAAGACTGCTTTGTTTTCGTTTACTATTATTGGGCATATCTTTTTATCTTTAATCATCATCTTTCTTTCATTTGTGAAATTGAATCTTGCTGTGCAACCCACCATTCTACGATCACTACCTATATTTACTTTGTTGATAACTGTGACATTTGTGATCGTGTTATTCTTATCTGCTATAATGAAGTCGATTTCATTCTTTGTATCTCCATTTGGGCTTCTCCAGGTCCACTCTCTTCCTATTCTTTTTGTGGAAGAATGTGTTCATTATTCTCATGTTAAACATTTCAGCAAAATTTACCAGCATTTCTCCTCTTCCATTCCTTTCTCCCACTCCAAATTTTCCCATACATGCTTCTCCATTTTTCGACTTCCCAACTTTTGCATTGAAGTCTTCCATGAGTATAGTAGATATTGTCTTTTCTTCTTCCATAATCTCGGAGATATCATCATAGAATGTTTCTATTTCTTCATCTGGGCTTTGAGAAGTTGGTGCATATACTTGTATGACTTTCATGGTATATTTTTTGCATAGTCTAATGACAACAAATACTGCTCTGTCAGATACACTGCTGAATTTAACAATGTTGTCTGCAAGATTTCTATTGATTAGAAATCCCACACCACTAACTCTTTCATTTTCCTTTCCTGTGTAGTAAAATAGGTGTTTGCTGTCTTCCAGCTGAATTACTTTCTCTTCTTTTCTGCGGATCTCACTGAAACCTACAATATCCCAACTGATATTTTCCAGTTCAGTCATTAGGTTATCAAGTTTGAAATCTTCTGCGAGGCTTCTTACTTTGTATGCATAGATCTTCATCGATTTCAGTTTGTTTAAAATCCAAGAGTCAAATTTTTCAACACAGTGCCTACTCACTTTTGGTGGCACACTGCCCGTAAGCACAAGTGGCAGTGCGGTTAGACCTCGAGTAGATGATGATCCAACAGGAACGCCCGTCAAATCATTTACAATAGAACTCATGTTTGGTTGGGAGGATTGTGGCAAATAATCTCACCTCCCTGCCACATAGTTTCTGGTGAGATGTAATTTTTCTGCAGCCCTATATATCTATAGGGGGTCCCATGGTCCACCCCGTCTAAGACGGTACCTCGTAAATCTACAAGGCCTTCCCCTATCCGCCACCCGGGGACTTGCCAGGTAGCAGTGGGATCCTGCTCCTGGATATATATATATATATATATATATATATATATATATAAATCTTTCTGTCTATCTATTAATATGTGTATTTATACTGTAAATCAATCTGTTTAACTCTCTCTCTCTCTCTCTCTCTCTCTCTCTCATTTCGACACACACACACACACACACACACACATATATATATATATATATATATATATATATATATATATATATACAGTATATATATATATCTATCTATCTATATACCTAGGCTGCTTCCCCCAAGGAAAGGGAGGTAGCCGAGACAGGACGTTACACTCCCCATTTACTCATCCATTCAAACACATTCATTCGCATCTTAGCCCCAGAGGGGAGAACGGACAGATCCTCACCGCATCACACCGCACAAGGGTCAACTGCTCAATGCAATCAGTGACATCCGCAGCAGGGCCCGACAGCAGAACTGGTTTACCCCTGCCACATCATAACAGACCCATCCCCTTACCCGAACCTGACCTGACTAGCTGATCAGGCCAAATGCGGGAGAATATCCCCTCAGGGCTGCGTCATCACTTATTCATTCACAATTTCTCTCCATTTATTTTTGTCACGCACAGCCACTCTTCCTTGCTCAACAGACATCCCTCTTGCATCCAGCGCTCTCTTCACACTGTCCATCCATCCTATTTGTGGTCTTCCTCTCAGCCTTACACCTCTCACATCAGATCTAGTTATCTTTTTCACCAATCGTTCATTATCCATTCTCTCCATATGCCCAAACCATCGCAACACCCTCTGCTCAACTCTACCAACCATCTCCCGAGCAACTCCAGTTCTTCTCATTTCATCATTTCGCACTCGATCCATATGCGTCACTCCACACATACTCCTCAGACACCTCATCTCCATTACATTCAAACTTTTCCTCTCTGCTACACCTATATTCCCTGATTCAGCTCCATATAACGCAGTCGGTACCACAACACCCTCATACAGCCTTCTCTTTACATCCATTCTAAGCGAACAACATCTAACCACTTTTTTCATTCCTCCCTGCACCTTTCCTACTTCATTTATTCTAAACTTCACTTCTGCATCTATTCTTCCATCCACAGCAACATGTAACCCTAGATATTTAAAACACTCTACCTTCTCAAGCAACTCGCCATTCAAAACTATATTCATCCCCCTACCATCTACCAACCTCTTACACTTCATCACTTTACTCTAATTCTCATTTACTTTCAATTTCCTCCATTCACACACCCTTCCAAACTCCTCTACCAACTGTCTCAATCTCTCCTCTGAATCAGCCACCAGTGCAGTATCATATGCAAGCAGTAGCTGCTTCAGATTCTACTCTCCACCATCAACATTCACCAGACTAAGACCTCCACCAAAAACTCTTGCATTCACCTCCCTTACAACACCATCCATGTAAATATTAAACAACCCAGGCGACATCACACATCCCTGTCGCAGCCCCACTCTCACGGGAAACCAATCACTCACAGCATTTCCCACTCTTACACACGCTCTACTATTTACATAAAAACTTTTCACCCCTTTTAATAACCTACCATCAAGTCCATACAATCATAAAACAGTCCATATATATATATATATATATATATATATATATATATATATATATATATATATATATATATATATATATATATATATATATATATATTGCCGGAACCCTTCATCCAGTAAGTGTGGCCACAAACAAATCGCCTCCATGTCTCCCTGTTCCCCACCATTTAAATGCCCTACTCCAAGCTCACACACCCCTCTCTCATATTCCTCTCCACTCTATCTCTCCATCTCATTCTCGGCCTCCCCCTCCCCCTCCCTCCCTCCACCTTACTCACATACACTCTCCTCGACAGTCTTATATTTATATATATATATATATATATATATATATATATATATATATATATATATATATCTGGCCGCACTATGGGGTGATACGACTACTCTGCGGCCAGGTTCTGTTAGGAAGAACACTGCCACCGTATTCCCTGCGTGTCGTAAAAGGCGACTAAAAGGGGCGGGGTGAGGGGACAAGGGATCCCCTTCTCTGTTTTTTTTTTTTTTTTTATTCCTAAAAAGAGACAGGCCAGAGAAAAGGACGGGGGACTGTGATATCCCCGTACCCTGAAGATTGGGTCTATGAATGTGCGTGGATGTAGTACGATTGAGGCTAAAAGGGAGGAGATTGGGAGAATGTTTGTGAGAAGAAAGTTGGATGTGTTAGCTTTGAGTGAAACGAAGATGAAAGAGAAGGGTGAGTCTATGTTTGGAAGTGTGAATGGAAGATTGTCTGGTGTTGATACAGGAAGGGCAAGAGAAGGTGTGGCCTTGTTAGTGAGTCCGGAAGTACAACAGTGTGTGATTGAATGGAAGGACGTGTCATCGAGACTGATGTGGGTGAGAGCGAAATTTGAATGTGAGTTGTGGGTGTTTATGAATGTTTATGGGCCTTGTAGTGAAAGGGATGAAGAAGAGAGGGAGTCTTTCTGGAATGATGCTGATGAGTGTCTGCAGAGTTTTGGAGCGAATGTGAATGTGGTAACGATGGGAGATCTGAATGCCAGAGTGGGAAATTTAGCAGTTGAAGGTGTAGTTCGTATGCATTGTGTGCCTGGAAGAAATGAAAATTGGGAACGAATGATAGGGATGTGTGTTGAGAGAGATGGTGATTGGAAATATCCTGTTTGAGAAGAAAGATATTTATAAGTATACATGGGTGAGACAGGAGGGTGGAAGGGTTGTTGATAGAGCATTGATGGACTATGTGGTTGTGTCCAGGAATGTAATGGGAAGACTGTTGGATGTGAGAGTTCTGAGAGGGGAGTCCACGACCTGGTGGAGGAGAAGTTAAGAGTAGGTAAAAGATGAGTGAGAGCTAGGAGAGTTAGGTGTGGCAGGGAGGTTTTGAAAGTGAGTGAGTTGGATAAAAGAGAGAAAATGATAGAGTATCAGGAGAAAGTGAAAGATGAGTGGAATGCAGTGAAAGATCAGGAAAATAGCAGTGTGGAGGAGGAATGGCAGTTGTTTAAGAGTGCTGTGGTGGGGCATGCAGAAGAGGTGTGTGGTGTGAGACGTGTGGGTGGTGGTGTAAGAAAAGGAAGTGAATGGTGGTGTGAGGAAGTAAGTATGGCTGTGGCTGAGAAGAGAAATGCATATGAAGTGTGGCTGGACAGGAAGGATGAGGTGTCGTATGAGAGGTATAAGGAAAAGAGAAATAGGGCGAGAAGGGCTGTGCGTGATTCTAAAGTGGCAGCAGATGAGAGGTGGGGTAGGCGGTTAACTGAGAATTTTCAACAGAATCAGAAAATGTTTCGGAAGGAGGTGAAAAAGGTGCAAAAAGGACAGTCTGGAAGGAAGAGCGAGTAAAAGCAGAGGATGGAAGGATGTTAATTGAGATGAATGCAGTAAGGAAGAGATGGGCAGAGTAATTTGAAAGGCTGTTAAATGTAGAGGAGGAAAGGGTGGCTGAGATTGTGGTGGATGGAAGGGTGCAAGGAATAAATGTGTTGGGAGAGTTGAATGATTCTTTGACCACGACGGAGGAAGTGCAGGAGGTAGTAAAGGAGATAAAAAAGGGAAAGCTGCCGGTATGGATGGGTGTGCTGTGGAATGTCTGAAGGGTGGTGGAGCAATTATTGTTGACTGGTTAGTAAGACTGTTGAATGTGTGCTTTGTGAAAGGTATGGTTCCAAATGACTGGGCAAATGCTTGTGTGGTCCTGTTGTATAAAGGTAAGGTGTATGGTTGAGTTTTTTTTTTTTTTTTATGCGAGGAATAAGGAACCAAAGGCCTTGAGCCTGGAATTGCTGTTACTTCCAAGAGAAAAACAAAATACAAGAGAGAGCCAAATTCAAGTTCCGATCATTTCGAGATGTCTAGACACACTGCCTTTGAAAGACTGGAGATCATAGGAAGCAGGAAATACACACAGAGGGAGACCGTTCCAGAGTTGACCTGTTGCATAAATGAAGGACTGGGAGTAACAGGTACCTTTTGCATTAGAGAGCTGGACAGAAAAGGGATGAGAGTTTGCTGTTAGAGGGGTGCTACGCACCCGTCGTAGAGGTGGAGGAATCCATGCAGACAGTTCAGAGTAGTAGTGACAATTGAAGTAGCGATAGAAAAGAGATAAAGATGCAACAGTGCGACAAAAAGACAGAGATTGAAGGGAGTCAGTAAGAGGAGAAGAGTTAATGAGACGAAAAGCCTTTGACTGCACCCTATTGAGAAGAGCTGTATGTGGGAAGCCTCCCCACACATGAGAGATGTACTCCACACAGGGGTGGATAAAACCCCTGTATAGAGTCAACAATTGTGCAGGGGTAAAGAAAGAACGGAGTCGGCTTAGAACACCTAATCTCTTGAAAGCAGATTTTAAAAGAGATGTAATATGATCTTTCAAAGATAAGTCCCGAGTAAATGAAATCCCAAGCATGTTCAAAGATGATGCAGGATTCAGCTGTATATTATTAAACATTAGTGGGTATACCTGTGGCAGATTTTGTCGGGTTGACAGGTGCAAAAACCGAGTTATTGATACATTAAAACAACCAGATTATTTTTACCCCAGTCAGAGATACGAACCAAGTCAGACATTAGGTGTGCCATAGCCTCATCCCTTGTTTGTTGAAGCAACTGCAGAGATGGACGTTGCGGGAACCGAATGGAAAGGTGAAGGGTGGAATCATCAGCATAAAAGTGGATAGGGTTAGATGTACAGCTTAGAAAGTCATTGATGAATAAAAGGAAGAGAATTGGTGATATGACAGAGCCCTGAGGAACACCACTGTTGATAGATCTAGGAGAAGAAAGATGGCCGACTACAACAGCGGCTATAGAACGACCAGAAAGGAAGCTAGAGATGAAGACACAGATAATAGCATAGAATCCGTAAGAGAGCAGTTTGGAAATTAAAGATTTATGCCAGACTCGATCGAAAGCCTTTGAGATGTCAAGTGCAATGGCAAAGTTTTCGCCAAAGTCCAGAAAGGAGGATGACCAGGAGTCTGAAAGATAGGTGAGAAGATCGCCAGTGGAGCGTCCCTGACGGTACCCATACTGACGATCAGAAAGAAGGTTGTGACAGGAAAGATGCTTTAAAATTTTTCTATTAAGAATTGACTCGACACTTCTGAGAAACAGGATGTTAAAGCAATTGGACGATAGTTACAGGGTTCGGAATGGTCACACTTATTGGGGACTGGCTGAATGAGAGCAAACTTCCAGCAAGAAAGAAAGGTACAAGTTGATAGACAAAGGCGAAAGAGCTTGCGTGTTAATTATGAGAGTTAGAGAGTGATGAACAGTGTGGCAATAGGAGAGGGATGGGATGCGTGGATCAGGTGTTTGCTGTGAGACAAGTGTGTGAAAAATATTTAGTGAAAGGCAAGGATGTGTTTTGAGCATTCATGGATTTAGAGAAACCGTATGATAGAATTAATAGGGAATCTTTGTGGACTGTTTTAAGATTGTATGGACTTGATGGTAGGTTACTAAAAAAGGTGAAAAGTTTTTATTTAAGTAGAAGAGCGTGTGTAAGAGTGGGAAATACTGTGAGTGATTGGTTTCCCGAGAGAGTGGGGCTGCGGCAGGGATGCGTGATGTCACCTTGGTTGTTTAATATTTATATGGATGGCGTCGTAAGCTAGTGAAAGAGTTTTAGGTGGTCTGAGCCTGGTGAATGTTGATGGTAGACAGTGGTATCTGAAGCAGCTGCTGTTTGCAGATGATACTGCACTGGTGGCTGATTCAGAGGAGAGATTGAGACAGTTGGTAGAGGAGTTTGGAAGGGTGTGTGAAAGGAGGAAATTGAAAGTAAATGAGAATAAGAGTAAAGTGATGAAGTGTACGAGGTTAGTAGATGGTATGAGGATGAATATAGCTTTGAATGGTGAGTTGCTTGAGGAGGTAGAGTGTTTTAAGTATTTAGAGTCACATGTCGCTGTGGATGAAAGAATAGATGCAGAAGTGAAGTTCAGAATGAATGAAGTAGGAAAGGTGCTGGGAGGAATGAAAAAAGTGTTTAGATGTCATTCGCTTAGAATGGATGTAATGATGCTGTATGAGGGTGTTGTGGTACCGACTGCATTATATGGGGCTGAAACACGGAATATGGGTGTAGCAGAGAGGAAAAGTTTGAATGTAATGGAGATGAGATGTCTGAGGAGTATGTGTGGAGTGACACGTATGGATCGAGTGCGAAATGATGAAGTGCGAAAGAGAACTTGAGTTTTGCGGGAGATGGCTGATCGAGTTAAGCAGAGGGTGTTGCGATGGTTTGGGCATATGGAGAACATGGATAATGAGCGATTGGTGAAAAAGATAACTAGATCTGATGTGATAGGTGTAAGGCTGAGAGTTTGACGATTAATATGATCGATGGATAGCGTGAAGAAAGCGTTAGATGCGAGAGGGATGTCTGTTGAGCAAGGAAGAGTGGCTGTGCATGACAGAAATAAATGGAGAGGAATTGTGAATGAATAAATGATGACACAGCCCTAAGGGGTTATTGCCCCACATTTGGTCTGATCAGCTAAGCAGGTCAGGTGCGGGTAAGGGGATGGGTCTATTATGAAGTGGCAGGGGTAAACCAGCTCTGCTGTCGGGCCCTGCAGTGGATGTCACTGATTGCAATGCGCAGTTGACCCTCGTGCGGTGTGGTGCGGTGAGGATCTGTTCCTTTTCTGCTTTGGGGCTAAGATGCGAATGAATGTGTTTGAGTGGTTGAGTAAATTGGGAGTGTGTCGTCCTGTCTCGGCTACCTCCCTTTCCTTGGGGGAAGCAGCCTAGATATATATATATATATATATATATATATATATATATATATATATATATATATATATATATATATATATATAGATAGATAGATAGATAGATAGATATACTCTCGTGTGTGTGTGTGTGTGTGTGTGTGTGTGTGTGTGTGTGTGTGTGTGTGTGTGTGTGTGTGTGTGTGTTGGAGTGTGCAGATCTCTATTCAGATTTTCTGAGTACTATCATCACTGGAGATGAGCCTTGGGTGTGTGGGTATGACCCAGATACAAAAGCACAGTCGTTCCAGTGGAAACCTGAAGGATCTCCATGGTTAAAAAATTAATTAATTAAGCACGACAGGTTCGCAGCAAGGTGAAATGCACCCGCATATCGATTTTTTTTTTTTTTTACTTCCGTGGTGGTGTGCATCACGAATACACTCCAGAAGGTCGGACTATCAACAAACATTACTACCTCGACGTTACCTGTCGCCTTAGTGACGCCTTTCAGCCAAAGAGGCCAGAGCTTAGCAAAGCAGCAAGTTGGATGCTGCGCCATGACAACACCTTCATTCTTCAACTGATTTATGAGTTTTTGGCCAAGCACAATATCCCGCAGGTCCGGCACGCTCCCTACGCACGAGACATGGTTCCTTGCGACTTTTGGTTATTCCTCAAGCTCAGAACTCCGCTTTAGGGCTACCGAGTTAAGACGAGAGAAAAGATAATGACGAATGCGACCATTCATCTGTAGAAGATAACGAAAATAACTTTGAAAAATGTTCCAGGCAGTGAAAAGTTCCCTGGGCTACGTGTTTCAAGTCGGAAGGGGACTATTTTGAAGGGGATTTATGTCCTAGTTCAACAGGTTAGCTGTTTATTTTTTTTTTCACAACCTAAACTAGCTGTTTATTTTTTTGTTATAGCCTGAAGTAGTGAAAAGGAAGACAAAACGAAGGAAAGAAGGAATATAAGATTAAAAAAAGGAGGGAAAAAGGAGTAAGAGAGAAAGATGAATGCTTTGAGAGAGAGAGAGAGAGAGAGAGAGAGAGAGAGAGAGAGAGAGAGAGAGAGAGAGAGAGAGAGAGAGAGAGAGAGAGAGAGAGAGAGAGCATACTCTGATAGGAACATTAGCCTATGCCAACACAGACACAACACATCCTAGTGTGGAGAGGGGCAAGTTGTGGTCGCTATGAATATTCACATACGTTTACCCTTATAGACATGCATACATACATACACACACAGATATATACATTTACAAGGAACAATATTACCCCGTCACATACATGCATTCATATACACTCAGCTGTTGAAAGTGGCTAGTTCTTACTATAGTTATGCGCTTACGTACGTATATACATTCGTACATACAAGAACAATTAGCCCTTCACACAGACGTTTTTGAAATTAGGGCTACATACAACTACGTATATATGAATGATGAAAATATACTTTTTTATGCAAGGAAGGAACTAAAGACCAGAAGCCTTCAAGGATGTTCCTCTCAAAGGAAAAAAAAAAAAAGCCAGGTTGATTACCGGTTTTATTACTGCAAACATTTAAACATACAAGTAGATACACTAACCAGCATACATACACTTTAATGTATTCATACATATATGCATGTAAAGAAATAAGAAATGTTGTTGTTGTGGCCCGAGGCTTATCTGGACGTGAATCCAGTGACTCTGAAAGTGTCGTTCTCCTGCAAGCCAACATCCACTTTTTCAGGGATAGGAAATGAGATGAGGGATGTTTGTAGAACCAATCACAGGGTCAGCTGGGTTAAATCAGCAAAATCGTACGCTGGCGCCCTTTTACAGGACAAAACTATACATTCTTTCATATATATAACAATCATAATTTTAGATGCAAATGTTTAATCGATACATACCATGCATAGTGACAGATACATACATTCATAGAAATGTACGTGCACACAGTATGTAAATAAACAAAAGAGTAACAATTCCGTTACACACACACACTTTCATACAGTACATACCTTCACAGAAATATACATACAGTACACAGGTCATAAATATACAAAGGAGTAATAATTCCGTTACACACACACACACACACATATATATATATATATATATATATATATATATATATATATATATATATATATATATATATATATATATATATATATATATATATATATATATATATATATATATATATATATATATATATATTGCCAGACGCCTCAATCCCGTTTGGGGTGACCACAAAAAAATCGCCTCCACGTCGCCCTGTCCCCCCGCCATTTCACTGCCCTGCTTCCAAAGAAGGTGATTAAAAACAAAAAGATATTTGCAATAGAAGTATGTGAAAACAAGTGCAATCCGAGATTGTTAACATCCGCCAAGATGTTATCTTGTAACTATTGTGCAAGCATTGTAGGCATAATCTATTAAGTTAGAAGTAAAAATATTGATATTGTCACTATCCCGCAGTGGTAAAGAATCTTTTAAAAAATGTCTGGATCCGGATGACAATCCGAATCACCACCAAAATCTAATGAATATTTCATCGGCCCTACCCTGCTCTTCCAAAAAATTCCAGCAAAATCCGTTCATAACTTTTTCAGTAGTTCTGCTAACAGACAAACAAACCAACACCGGTAAAAACATAACCTCCTTAGCTGAGGTAACAAAGCAGCCTTTCAGTCAATAATAATGAACAGATTTCAGGCTCTAAAGTATGTTGCGTGTGACACTGATGAGTTGAATGATAGAGTAACAAAAGTGCTGTGAGAATCAGCAGACGTAGTAGGGAAAGCTAATACAACCAAACCTAACAAGTACTCAGAAATGACCCTCGATTTCATGAAAAAAGAATGGAGATGAAAATAAAATAAACAAAAGTTGGAATAGAAAAGCGGAATTAAATAAACTAACAAAAGTTGGAATAGAAAAGCGGAATTAAATAAACTAATCAACAGGAGACAGACTGAAGGAAAATGAAAAAGAAACACGGATCAACTTCAGGAAACCATCAAAAAAAGGAAAAAGTCTTAAACAGGTCCGAAGTAAATTGGCAGTAGGAAAGTAACAAATTAAGTAAAAAATTATATTAGTGAAAGATAAAAACGGTGATATCATTAAATACAGAGATAGGATGGTGAAGGGAGTTGAAGAATTTCACAAAGAACTGTATGCATCAAGAACAAAATAACTTGCAAGTGACAAAAGTAAAATACTTGAGGTAACACTAGACGAAGTAAACATTTCTCTTAAAAGTATGAAAAGAGGGAAGGCCCCACGCGAAGATGGAATAGTAGTATATTTACTCTCCTATGCAGGAGTAGAAGTTCAAGACAGGGTCGCCCAATTATTTACTCAGTTTATAAATAAGAAAAAAATCCGAAATATGGCGTTATGCAATAGTTACTTCTCTTAACAAAAAAGGCGATTCAAAATATCTTTTTAGAAAAAGAAAACAACTTCTTGAGCAGGCAGGAATCGGAAAAGGCTTTCCTCTCAGTGGAGGACATGATTTAGTCAGTGGAATATCCAGCTAAACTCAGTAAAAAGATAAGTCAATGAAGTTTTTGCATTTTTGGCATCCTAAGAACGTCTAGTCAATATTTTTGGATGATAACATTAAGTTTGGGAGGTGGCAGTTTTTTCTTTTTATTTGCATATTTTCAAGATGGCTGCCACCCGCATCCACTGGAAACAAAGAGCAGCACATCTCAGCAACTAATGGGTCA
>NC_136970.1:30751754-30964254 GCF_032717465.1 Coenobita brevimanus
TTCCATGATTCACACACACACACACACACACACACACACACACACACACACACACACACACACACACACACACAACACACACACACACACACACACACACACACACACACACACACACACATTTATCCAGTTATATGTAAGCTGTTTTTCTCTATGACAAACATTCACAAATACTGTATTCGCACATCGCTGTCATAATATACTGTATATATATATATATATATATATATATATATATATATATATATATATATATATATATATATATATATATACAGTATATATATATATATATATATATATATATATGTCATTATCTTACAATATAAAACATGTCAGTCAATGTATCATCATCATCATCATCTAGACCTCCTTTCCCACCCTAGGGCAGGGTGTATAGCCTATATTGTACAGTATATATATATATATATATATATATATATATATATATATATATATATATATATATATATACACACACTGTTATAATAACGGTCTCTTATCGCTTACTATGCTAAACACTCATTCTTCTATAAATCTAATATTCTTATTCCTTAATCTATGAAAATATGATACGAACAGACACTTATTTTCTTTCCGCGCCAATTACTGAAGAAATTAATTTTCTTTTTGAATACGTAATCCTTGTTTGTTTGTTTTTATATAAATATTAACTCAAGCTATAGATACACGTCTCTGTCGTAAAATAAATGCATGTCTATCGCCCATATTGGTTTACCATGTTGTTTTCGAACATTACATGTTCTCCCGCATCTGGTCTGATCGGCTGATCGGGTCAGGTGCGGGGACGGGGATGGTTCCATAATGATATGGCAGGGGTAAACCGGGTTCTTCTGTCAGGCCCTGCTGCGGATGTCAATGGACTGCACAGTTCTGTTCACCTTTGTGCGGTGTGGTGCAGTGAGTAGCGGTCATTTCTCCCTTTACAGGCTGAGATACAGACAAATTGTGTGTGTGGATGAGTGTTTTCGCTAGTGTGTCGTACTGTCTTGGCTACCCTTCGTTAAAGGTGAAACAGCCAAGGTATATAGGAAGATAAAGATGCATTTAAATCACTTGATACTACATGAATCATAGATATGCTGATACCCACAACGAAAAGGAAGCACGATATATCCCGAGCGCTTTCGTGAATTCATATCTTCAGGGGACAGCAAAGTAAACATGTCAGATATTTTCTAGCGCCACCGTCGTAAACTATTTAGAGGCTTTACTGTCGTATACAGTTTACACTATGAGAGTGAACACCCCTACTCCCCCTAAAACACACACACACACACACACACACACACACACACACACACACACACACACACACACACACACAGAGGAAAGGCATCACACAAGACATAGTAGGGAGAGTAGCAAGGCATCATATGAGAAGAGGGGAGCCAGTATATTGCCATGTTCTGCAAGCGGTACGTCCCGTCTGTTGATGTCGACTTATGGCTCAACAAAAGAGAGACTACTATGTCCAATTCACAGCTTATGGCGCTATCATTAAGCCCCTTACTTGGGTGCATTGGCTGTGGGGGGGTGGGAGGCTTGGCTGGGATGGAGGTGGTGTGTGCCGCGGGCGTGCAGTCAAGGAATCGAGCGATGCCAGTTTGTAAATTTAAGGCCATAGAAGCAAGCGTGTGGCTAAGCCTGCCAGATGCACACTCAGCTGGCTGTAATGGGATGTCAGAGCCAACTTGACTCCATATTTATGGCGCACTCTTCCACCTGGGACGTCAGTGATTGCATGATTCCTCGTGATCAGACGCGATTAAAATCCCTCAGTCACGTCATGATACCTCGTGACCCAAAGGATGAAAATAAACTCCATTTGCATTGTTTGAACTCAAGTGAACAGTTTATGAAGTTCGTTTTCAATCTTTAGTCATTCTTTATGGGTATCTGCAATGTTACCAGTTTTCGTTTGTCAGCAAATTTGCCTATTTTACAACACAGACCATCTTCAGTGTCATCAATTTAAAATATTCGAAATAATACAGGATCAAAAACTGAACCCTGTGGCTCTGTGCACTTAACATTCCTACACCCTGATTCCTTCACGTTAATAACATCTCTGTTTACAGTCTCTAAACGAGCTTTCAAACCACCTTAGAACACTGGCACCGATGCGATAAATCTGATTTTCTGAAAATGTCTGTTTCGGGGAACTTTATCGAATGCTTTCTAGAAATCGAGTCAGATTACATGACAGCGTGATTTAGTTATATCATGTAAATCAATAATATAATTGAAAAATATAATTAAATATGCAAGATACGAGCAATTGTTCCTATGTCTGTGCTGTGAGTCTCAGTGAGCTTATTGCAATTCCTTTACTATTTTATCTTCTCAAAATATGGTTTCCAACAACTTTCATACAACTGGTGTTAAACTAACTGATCAGCAATTTCCGGGTGTGGTACATTGTCAATTTATTTAAATAATGGAATTATATACTCGTATGCTAGTTTCCAGTCATTTTGTATACTGCCACTCCTAAGTGATAAGCAACATTTTTCGATATTTCGTTTTTCGCTTCCTATTAAATTCTTGAGAGAAATTCTATCTGGCTCCGGTGTTTTGTTTATATTTTTTCTTTTACTGCAAGTAATACATCTCTTTCTTTGTAATGATGCTAATTAATCTTGCCTCGTTTACGTGTATTCCAGAAGACGAAGGGATCGAGCATGGATTTTATATTGTAAATATTGATGCAAAGAAAACACTAAGAATTATTTTATGAACAGCTCCCCCCCCCCTCTCTCTCTCTCTCTCTCTCTCCCTCCAGGCCAAACATAAGAGCACTTGACTTGCTACTGACATAAAAAAGGAGTAAGAGTGAAATAGAGCCAGGAGGAGAGGGCAGAACATGCAAATGGTGGACTCAAATGGCAAACTTTAGAACTGTATGGAATCCTTTACACCACCTTACCTTACACGGTATAAAGGGTGGAGAGGGAGGCAGAGGAGAGGCAAGGAGGAAGTAAAGAAAGGTGTGGATGAAAATAAAATCAATAAAATGGTAAAAACAGACAATAATGTATGAAAGATAGGTGAGTGAACGAAGAGAAGGTAAATAATAAAGAATGAGAGAGTAGAGATGAGATGGAAGGAAAGGCAGAACAATGATGACAAAGAAGGAAATAAAAGAAGAAGGAAATAAGAAAAAGGAGCATAGCGCAGGATGGAGGACGCGTGAAGGAAGAGAACGGAAAAGAGAGAGAAGAAAGAAGTTTAAAAAGAAGAGGATTGGGAAAAATGGAGTAGTGGATAGGAAGAGAAGGAAAAGGAGAGATGAGGAGGAGGAACTAAAAAAAAAAAAGTGGTCGAGAGAGGAGAAAGGGAGGAGGGTGAAAGATGTGAAGGAAACGAATAGACGACATGAGAGTAAAGAGAAAAAGTAAATAAATAGATAAAGGGAAAGACAATAAGATAAGAGCAGAGAACTGGGCGGAAAATGAAAGAAGAGACGGGAAATGAGAGAGTACGAGACGTATACAAAAAAAAAAAAAATGAGAAAGGGAAGGAAGAGGAGGAATATGGAAGAGGAAGAGGAATTTCGTCGACTGCTTTACCTCCATCGTGCCATGATTTCGGCAAACAGGGTCGAGATAAAGAAATGGGCGTGGTGAACAAAGGGATGGATGGGAAGGGCTGGCAATTTAGTGGGCGGTAAGGCGTATACCTTAGGACAAGAGATGAATCCGTGTTTGTAAATTTGATTGTAGTAAATGTAATATAACAGTGTCCTCTAAGAATTAATACAAACAAAGTGTAACGAAATTGGTAGGATGAGCTGGAAATGTAGTGGGGATATTTAGAGGAAGTAAGAGGCATATGAGTATATGCCGTGAAAATGGGTGCTGTAGAAATGAATGTTTGAGCGCAGTGAAGGTTTATTTCAAAGTTTTCTCCATCACCAAAAACAAGAACGTGATAAGCTTTCGATGCCCTAATTTTCTTGGTGTCTCTGAGTGCTGGAAATATAAAGCGATTAGGCAAGAGACAGTACTGTATAGCATAGTGAGAGGAAAAGAGAGTATGGAAGAGACTCAGAGAGACGGAAAAGAGAGGATAGGTGTGGAGGAAGGGAAGACGCAAGGAGGGAGAGAAAGGGAGGGAAGAGGTACACGGAAGAAGTAGGAAAAAGTAGAGCAGGAATGATTGGGATATATGAGTATGATCGGGAAAGAGGGAAGTTCAGAATGCGAAAAAGGAAAGCAAGCAGGAATAGCCGGACATGGGAGTACAAAGAAAGGGAGAAAGAGAATGAAAAATGAGGACAGAGGAGAAAGAAAGGGTCAGAAGGAAAGCAGAGAGAAGAGGAGAAAAAAGTAAAAAACAAAAGGGAAGAAATAGGGAGAAAAGGAAAAGGGAGGAGAAATTATGAGGAAAAGGAAGGAAAGAGAGAAGATCAAGGAGGTGATGGGTGGTCGAGAGGTAAAGAGGAGGGAAAAGATCTTGGAAATGAAGGAGAATAGGAAGGTAAAGAAGAAAAGGAAAGATGTAGGGAAAACAATGAGAAAGAGAGGACTGGAAGGGATATGGGTGAGGCTGAGAAGGAAGTAAAAAATGAAAGAGAAGGAGGAATGAGGGAAAGGGTGACGGGATAAGGTTGAAAAGAGGATATGGGAAGAGGGCTTGACTATATATATATATATATATATATATATATGAAGAAAAAGGCGAAGGCAAGGAGGAGAGGTTGCAAGGAGAGAATGGTATGAAGGGAAGGAAAAGTGTGGAAACTTAAAGACTGAGTGAAGGAAAATGGAAGGAAGAAGAAGAACGAAATTGATATGAGGAGGAAAAAGAGAAGCAAAGAAATAAAGACGACCAAAGGAGAGAGACAAAAACCAAAAATGGAAAATTTCATTAACAGGAAGACAAACCGGCACCCGATGATGGCCAGCTCTAAGCGGACCAAGCTTTGTCAGCGACCGGAAGTGAGTTTCGAAACTAAAAATCATTTCTATATGGAGGAACTCCAGTGCAATGTTCCCTCCAAGAATCATGGCCCTGGCCTAACAGTCTTCGGAGCCTTAGCATTTGGCGCGAGTAAGGCCGTAATTTTAGCTTTTTTCATGTTTTCTGCATTTATGATCTTTGACCCCTGACCTGGCGGATACAGGTCACGCATGCACGAAGCACACTAGTAGTCTATAAGCATGCAGTTTCACTCGAATCCATCCACGCACTGTGGATCTAGGGAACTTAAAATTTGTGGAATGGCCACCAGAAGTACAACGTCTAGGTGATCCTGCCAGTAACTGAAAGTGAGTTTCAACACTAAATGTCATTTTTGTATGGAGGTACTCCAGTGCAACATTCCAGCCAAGAATCATGGCCCTGGCTGAATAATAATCGAAGCATTAGCATTTTACACGAGCATAGTTGTGATTTTAGCCTTTTTTTTTTTTTTTTTTTTTTCATTTGATGACCTTTGACCCCTGTCCTGGCCAGTGTAGCAGATAGGTGTGCAATGGAAAGTTGTAGTAGTAGTTAATGTCTGTAGGCATGCAAACTTTCATTCAATTCCATTTGAGCCACTGGTGAACTATGGGGGCATTTTTTAAAAGCGGTGCTGGTTGGTAGGGATGCTGCGGCCAATCATTGCAGGGTTGCCACTAAAAAACTAGTGGAGAGAGGGGAATAATGGATGGCACAGGACCGATAGGGAGTGACGTCAAGATTACGCCTACAAACTCAAAGCTTTCTACGCCCATTAGTAAAGCTTCTACAGCTCAAAATGTGAAAAGTACGAAAAAAACGGGTTTTCGACCGTTGCTAGGCAACGAGTAGTTGCCTGGCAACCAAAGCCTTGCAGACACAACTATGTCAGAGGCTGGTTGCTGTGTCCAGGTTTGGGTGGAATTGGTTAATTCTGAAGGGTAGAACGCCTGCCACAACTAAGCAAGAAAGAACACAATAAAGAAAGAAAATGCAACTAACAATAAGGGCAGCATGGAGCTGGCCAAAAGAGACCAAAAGGAAGAGGGAGAAACAAGAGAAGTAAAGGAAGGGCTGGAAATGAGAAAAGGGGGGAGTGAGAAGTGAAATACAGCACCACTGGGAGAAGAGAATGGGGACAGGTACTGAAATAAGAGACAGATGCGAATCCACTCGGTACAGTGAAGCACCTTGCTTGTGAAAGTGTTTAAGTAACCACAGTGAGGAACTATATGGGACTTAAGTAGAGGGAAGAACATTACGTTTGAACAGGAGTAAAATTACTCTGGGACCTGCGGAGAGGCTCCAGTTTCAAACAGTTTGCTGTAAAAAGTATTTAACCTTAAGCACTGTTACAAAAGTTGTCGCTAAATGGCGTAGGGATGGCTCAATCGGTAGAGAGGTGGCCTGCATTCCTACCGGACCTAGGTTTAAATCTCCACAGGGGCAGGGAACAGTTGAAGGATTTGAATTTCATACAGTTAGACTTAACTGATCTACCAGAAGACCCGCCAACATGTCGTAATAATGACCCCGCAGTACCAATACACCAGTCGTGTATGAGACAGCCTTCACAGTATTCAATAAGGACGGTGGGTGTTAGAGCCGAGGTGGTAACATATAGGGGTGTATGGTATGTAGGAAGATTATTGGGCCTTGGGAGCAGGCTGTGAACCCTATGCCCAGAGTCGGAAAAAAAAAAAAAAAAAAAAAAAAACTCAGGTGTCAGGTGATGGCAGATTTGGATTCCCCATGCCTAATTACCCTGTATCGTACCACTTTTGTCTCCAAAAGCTTTCTTTTAACAAATCCGAAAGAAGCAGAAGCAGATGAAGCTGAAGAGGAAAGAGGAGGAGGAGAAGAAGGCAGGCCACTCACTGACATGCTGGCTATCTCTGCAGGTAGTAATATTAAGGAGTGTATAACTGACCTGGTCGGTGGTAAGGTTGGTTCCACATCAAAAGATTCAGAGAAAGGGAGAAGAAAGCGAAAGAGAAAGGAAGTAAGAGGGGGGGGGGAAGAAGGGCAGGAGGAAAGAGAAAAGAAAGGGAGGGAGGGAAAAGGAAATGAGAGGAGGGAAGGAAAAGAATGACGACAAGGAAAAGTAGAGGACCATAAAAAAAAATAGAATAAAAAAAAAGAGAAAAGGATGAAAAGAAAGAATGAAAAGATAGTCCGAGGAAAGAGAGGGTGAAAATGGAGAAAATGGGAGAGATAAAGGTGGAGGTGGAGAGTAAAGGAGGAAGGGAAGGGAAGTGAAGGAGAAAGAGATTTAGAGAAGTAAAATGTGTTAAAAGGGGAACGGAGTAACAGAAGAAAAGATAAAAGAAAGGAAAGGGGAAGAAGGAGAGAAGGAAAATAGATAAAGAATTGAAGATGCGAGGAAAAAGAAGTTAAGGAAAAATGAAAGAAGACAAAGTGGAAATTAATAAAGGGGAAGGAATGGAAGAGAAAGAAGGGAAGGAGAAAGAAATGAGAAAGCACATGAACGAAAATAAACAAAATGAGTTAAGCGAAAACAGGAATAAACAAAAGGAAGGAGTGGATAGGAAGAGAAACGGAAAAAAGAGAAAGAATAAGAGAAGAACGAAAGAAATAAACAGGAAGAGAAATAATAAAGGAAAGAAGGAGAGGAAGAAAGGGGGAAAAGTTAACAGCAAGATTGACAGGAAGAGGAACTGAAGAAGGAAACAATGGAGAAAGAAAAGAAAGGGAAGATGAAAGAAATTGATAAGATGTGGGACGGAGGAAAGAAATGGGTTGAGAGGATGAGAAAGAATGGAAAGGAAAGGAAGAAGTGGATAGGAAGAGGAAAGCCAAAATAAGGAAGTGGAGAGGAAGAGAATAAGTGGAAGGAGAGGAGAATATAGGAAAAGGAATGGAGGAAGGAAAAAAAATGAATCTATAGAAAAGAGTAATGGAGAAAGGAAAGAAATGAAGAGTAAAAGAAATGATGGTGGGGAAGGAAATGGCGCGTTAGTCGAAGCGAAGAGGAAAACAAGACAATGGACATCTTTAACACTCTCAGTCACTCAGCATTAATGGAAGTGGAAAGAAATAATTACTTGCGGGCGAGGGGCAACCACATGGCGTCTCACATTACCTCAACTATAGCCGGAGTGAAGGTATACCACAGTAAGAAAAAAAAGAAAAAAAAAGTGTTCCTAGGTAGAACACTATGGAGCCTCCAGTAATCACCCATCTGGGGGAATATGGAGTTCCATCCTGCCTAAGACATGTTCCTGGTGATGGTCTACCACTATGAAAAATTTCCACTGTTTCCCAAGGGGTCACCCCACTCTTAGGAGGTCAGGGAATTCCACCCCCTGCCTAAAAGGTTACCCCCAGGGGGGGAACCATAAATGCCCCCACCATCCACCTCTCTCCCGGTGACGACTCGAGGTGCCTGGAACCACTGTCTGATTCACTTCATCTTCATTTCTGCAACATTCGCGGCCTTTCCTCTAACTTTCGCTCTGTTGAGCACCACCTCTCCTCCTCTAAACCTCACCTTCTTTTTCTAACAGACTCAGCTGTCTGAGGCAACCGACAGCAAACCCTTTTCTCTATCCTCCTACATTCTCTATACTCATTTCAAAGCAAAAGGTGGCTGTTGTGTTTATATACATGACGACTTATCTTGCTCTCGTGTTCCTGAACTCGATTCTTCTGAATTCTCTACACTCTGGCTTTGGCTTTCCTGACATTCTCTGACTAAATATATCTGTGCTGTTTACTTATCCCCTAATTCTACTGACTATCAAAAATTCTTTGACTATCTTCTACGATGGAACACATTCTATCCATTTCTCCTTTCTCTGAAATCTCCATTCTAGGAGATTTCAATGTTCACCACCACCTTTGGCTCTCCTCTCCTTTCACTGATCCACCTGGTGAACAAGCCTACATCTTTTCTATCCTTAATGACCTAGAGCAGCTTGTACAGCACCCTACCCGTATCCCTGACCGCCTTGGAGAGAGCTCCAACATACTTGACCTCTTCCTCACAACTAATCCTTCTGCTTACTCTGTTAATCTTTTCTCTCTGTTGGGCTCCTCCGATCACAACCTTATCACCTTAACCTGTCCTATCACTCTGGTACGGCCTGTGGGCCCTCCAGAGAAACGTCATCTGTGGCATTTTGGAGCCGCGGACTGGGAGGCCCTCAGGCAGTACTTCTTTGATTTTCCCTGGAATGATTATTGCTTCCATGGCCGTGAGCCGTCTGAGTGTAGCTTGTGCATTACGGAGGTTATTCTCTCGGGCATGGAAGCATACATTCCTTTCTCATACCCTTTGACTAACGAAAGAAAGCTTTGGTTTAATCACGCTTGTTCTAATGCTGTCCGTAACAAGGAGAGGGCCTACAAAAGGTACCGGAGCCAACCCACCCCTGAGTCACATCATCATTACGTTTCTGCCCGGAATCGTGCTAAGCCTGTTATTCGCTCTGCTAAAAATAATTTCATCCGTACTAAATGCTCTCAACTCTCCAACTCGTATTCTTCCCGCTCCTTCTGGCACCTTGCCAAAAACCTTTCTAACAACTTTACATCATCATCCTTCCCTCCTCTTTTCTACTCTGATGGTTCTGTAGCTATTTCTTCTACTGATAAAGCAGATCTCTTCGCACAGACTTTCTCCTCCAATTCCACCTTAGATGATTCCGGTGCTGTTCCTCCATCACTTCCCCCCTCTGACTTCCTCATGGCTGACATTAAAATTTCTTCAGCTGATGTATTTTCTGCCATCACTGGCCTCAGTACTAACAAGGCATATGGGCCTGATGGGGTCCCTCCTGTTGTTCTCAAGAACTGTGCTTCTGTGCTTACACCCTGCCTAGGCAAACTCTTTCGCCTTTGTCTGTCAACTTGTACCTTTCCTTCTTGCTGGAAGTTTGCTCTCATTCAGCCAGTCACAAAGAAGGGTGACCACTCCCAACCCTCCAACTATCATCCAATTGCTTTAACGTCCTGTATTTCAAAGGTTTTCGAGTTAATTCTCAATATAAAAATTTTAAGGCATCTTTCCTATTACAACCTTCTTTCCGATCGTCAGTACGGGTTCCGTCAGGGACGCTCCACTGGCAATCTTCTCACCTACCTTTCAGACTCCTGGTCATCCTCCTTTCGGGACTTTGGCGAAAGCTTTGCCATTGCACTTGACATCTCAAAGGCTTTCGATCGAGTCTGCAATAAATCTTTAATTTCCAAACTGCCCTCCTACGGTTACTAACCTTCTATCTGTGCCTTCATCGCTAGCTTCCTTTCTGGTCGTTCTATAGCCGCTGTTGTAGACGGCCATCGTTCTTCTCCTAGATCTATCAACAGTGGTGTTCCTCAGGGATCTGTCCTATCACCAACTCTCTTCCTTTTATTCATCAATGATCTTCTAAGCTGTACATCTAACCCTATCCACTCATACGCTGATGACTCCACCCTTCACCTTTCCATTCGGTTCCCGCAACGCCCATCTCAACAGTTACTTCAACAAACAAGGGATGAGGCTATGGCACACCTAATGTTCAACTTGGCTCGTATCTCTGACTGGGGTAATAATAATATGGTTGTTTTTAATGCATCTAAGACTCAGTTCTTACACCTGTCAACCCGACAAAATCTTCCACAGGTATACCCACTGTTTAATAATATTCAGCTTAATCCTGCATCATCTTTGAACATGCTTGGGGTTTCATTTACTCGGGACTTATCATGGAAAGATCATATTACATCTCTTGTAAAATCTGCTTCCAAGAGATTGGGTGTGCTAAGCCGACTCCACTCTTTCTTTATCCCTGCACAATTGTTGACTCTATACAGGGGTTTTATCTGCCCCTGTGTGGAGTACAACTCTCATGTGTGGGGAGGCTCCCCACATACAGCTCTTCTCAATAGGGTGGAGTCAAAGGCTTTTCGTCTCATTAACTCTCCTCCTCTTACTGACTTCCTTCAACCTCTGTCTCTTCGCCGCACTGTTGCATCTTTATCTCTTTTCTGTCACTACTTTAATGGTCACTGCCTCTCTGAACTGTCTGCTTGCATTCCTCCACCTCTACGACGGGCACGTAGCACCCGTCTGGCAGCAAACTCTCATCCTTTTTCTGTCCAACTCTCTAATGCAAGAGTTAACCGTTACTTCTATTCTTTCATTGATGCAACAGGTCAGCTCTGGAACTGTCTCCCTCTGTCTGTATTTCCTGCTGCCTATGATCTCCAGTCTTTCTAACGCAGTGTGTCCAGGCATCTCAAAATTATCGGATCTTGAATTTGGCTCTCTATTGTATTTTGTTTTTCTCTTGGAGGGAGCTGTTACTGCGGGCTCATGGCCTTTGGTTCCTTCTTCCTTGCATTAAAAAAAAAAAAAACTCTGGATGGGACCCCTTAGGAGCCTCCCCTCGTGGAGGGCAGTCCCTGGGGATCCTACCTTGCCTAAAACTTGGTCCGAGTGAAGGTCTACCAGTGTGGAAAACTTTTTGTTGCTAGATTTTAAAAAATTGTCGTACATATCAGCTTATGTTGGTCTGATTAACAGAACTTCTTCTGAGACGAACATCATCATCCTGAGATGGCAAGAGTAAAATATAATTCACTGGACTTAAGGGAAGCATCAAAGTTCTTTGCAATGACTTTCATATTTAGTTTATGAAAAGGGCTAAGCAAAAACAGTCTCCATAAATATGCTTCATTGCAGGCAGTACTATCGATCAACCTCTTAGCATTAAATAAAGATATAGTGAGCAATGACTTGCCGAAACCCACTGATGTGATCATTAGACCCCGGCAAACTTCTCAGAACATGTAAGTCCATGACTCTGTGACTAAAAAATAGAGTTATATTCCAGGCGGTAACTGTTCAAACTAATGTTAAGATGTAGGCTAATGTACAGTCGTGGTCATAATCACCTATCCTTTGGTAGTACCTCAGGCTTGCTCTTTTATGTGCGGCAAGTAACTGTGGAGTAAGAGGGGCTGAGAGGGAGAGGCCAGAGAGAGAAAGGAATGTGGATGAGGGAGAGTGATTGTAAAGGGGTGAGTGAATGAGGGGAGGGAGGGGAGGTAGAGAAGGGAGAATGAAATGCGAAGTGGTGGTCACATAATTTGTCTGTTTCATTCAGGGCATGACATAAAGGAGTTATATTCGGTGGATAATGTTGCATCACACCTCGTATAGCGGCGTCAGATAACATGCTGTAGATAGGTGGTGATATCTAGGGCTTGTTCGTGAGAGAGATCTACCGACGTGACTGAGCAAACATTAGTGCGGAGCCAGATGTTTGTGTTAATCAGTGTTTTTGTTTTTTTTTTACTTCGGACGCAGAAAATATTCTGGATGGCTTTAACTTCACTAAGGTTTGTGTAAGAGAAGTCCTCTACTTTTACATGTAATTGATATTTGGTGTTAAATATCATATGCAACCTTTGACACGACTGTGTCCACAGTAAATATGATCATCCTCTCGGTATACACTTCCTTTATACAATCACCAACATCTCAACAGTTTTATGATATCTCTATATGGAAAGGCTATTAAAAATAAGTGTACACAGAAGGTAAATAAATTGGATGTCTATGCACATGGATGGATATAATATCTCTCAAAATCTGTTACTTGGACTCCATGCCGGTATGGGTTTGAATGGCCGTCCAACAACCCCAACACCCACTTATCACCTCGGAATGATATTTTCTTCTGAAAAAAAAAAAAGAAAAAAAAAAAGGCTAGTTACAAATTGGTGGACAAGGCAATAGTGTATTGTGCTGGAAACTTCTCTCTCTGCACTAAAGTCTGATCTGTCACTTCAGTATATTTCTCTTATGAGCCAGCCCTTGATATCACCATCTATGGGACTTTGATGCATGGTCGTGGAGTGTGCAGACGTGTTTCTCTGGCTCTCCTCTAGCTGCAGGGTTGCCTCACCGGCTTTAGCTTTGTTTTCTCCGCCACTAGGGCGTTTTTCAGTAAAGTTAGGTTAGCTAGACCTCATTTTCCTGCCTGGCCTTAGTAGATATACTAGGCGTCTATATCTAACTACTGAGATCGCCAATGCTTACTCACCTCTGGAGTGCACCCTCCACTGATCGCTCAAGGGTGTGAGATACACACAGGCGCGTCCTCCCGAGAGTGGTTTGAGAGGGTAATCTCAGACTAGGTGTGTCTTCCCCGGGCAATTCTCCCTTGGTCGTTTCTCTCCTTCCCACTTCCCCCGCGAGGGGGAAGTGGTAACTATGGCGGACGCCACTGCTGCCTCCCTCCCCTTCAGGGGGGGAGGTAGTCCTGACCGACCCCCGACTGTCTCACGGACTGACTACCCCCAGACTGAACGGCCCCAGACACGTACCCGTCTTGACATCAATTATAGAAACGCCGAGTTTGTACAGATCCACGCGGTTGGTCCCACTCCCCTGTCCAGCCTCAATCCCTTTATCATCAAGAAGGTGATTGACGGGTGTGCAGGTGAGGTGGAACAAGTGAAAAAACTTGCGAGTGGAGATCTTCTTGTTAAAACTAGAAACTCAAGTCAGGTAAAGGATTTGCTAAAACTGAGCAAGTTCCATTGTTATGATGTTCAGTCCACGATCCCTCACTCCATGAATTCCTGCAAAGGTGTGATCACCTGCAGAGATCTAGTGGTCATGGAGGAGGAAGAGATCGTACAGGAACTTGCACAGCAGGATGTTATAGAGGCACGTTTTATAACTAGATTCTCGGAAGGCAGGAAGACGAAGACCGCCACAGTTGTCCTAACGTTCGGCAAAGTTGCTTTACCTTCCAACATCAGAATTGGATATGAAATTCTTAACGTCAGACCATATATCCCGAACCCCTTGCGTTGCTTAAAATGCCAGATTTATGGGCACCATGAAAAGGCTTGTAGGGCTTCCCAGCCAGTGTGTGGTAGGTGCGCGAATGTGGGACATTCTGCTGAACACTGTACATCTGAGACGGAGTGCTGCTTTCACTGCAAGGATGCTCACTCCACTTCCTCGAGGGCTTGCCCCAAGTGGAAGGAGGAGAAAGAGGTCTGCACAGTGAAGGCAACCGAGGGCATTTCCTTTGACGATGCTAGGAAGAAGGTGAAGGAGTTGCATGCAACTCCCAAACCTAATGTCTCCTATGCATCGGCGGTTGTGTCCCGTCCCGTGATGTGCACCGTTGAAACACAGACTGACCTTACATTCGCTCCTCATGCCCCACGCCATACCTCTCAGCCTAAGCCTCCTGTACGTTCCAACTCTCTGACAGACATCCCAATTGCCACTTCATACTCTCAAGCTGCCGCTGCTCATTACGCAGGCAGTGCGGTCAAAACAGAAGCCTGACAAGTCAGATAAAATTAACTTGACCACCCTCACCAAACAGTCACGTCCTCATGTCCTTCCTGCTCCTGGTCCGGAGAGGGAGAGAAAGAATAGCTCTCCCTCGATGGAATCTGGGAGCCTCGTTATTGATGAGACTATGGAGATCTCCACAAACAAGCACCGGGATAGGTCCCCCGGTAGCCACTCGCCTGGTCGCGGGGGGCATAAAAAGACTAAGCACACTGGCCACCCTCGAAAATCTTAAACCGCCGCATTCACTATACTGCAGTGGAATTGTAGAGGTATTGGGAATAAGTTACATAATATAGCCATCTTGCTTTCACTACACAGGCCAGATGTTGTTTGTTTACAGGAGACACGCCTGGAGGATCATCCTGATCCTTCACAGTTCAGACACTACCACTCGTATAGAAGATATGAAGGTCACGGAGTTGTCATTTACACACACAAATCACACCCACAAACGGAAGTGATTCTAAATTCTACTCTGGAAGCTGTCGCGTGCAGAGTAAAATTTAATAACACGTATCTGTCTATTTGCTCTCTGTACTGTCCCCCACATGGCCCCATTGATAGTGATGCTTTAAATTCACTAGTTGAACATCTGCCTGGAAATAGGTTAGTGCTGGGCGATTTTAACGCCCATCACTATCAATGGGGTAGCTTGAGGATTGATGGTCGTGGGAGCAAGTAGCCGACCTAATACTACAGTCCAACCTCTGTCTTCTGAACGATGGTAGAGCGACTCGTGTAGATGATCGTACTGGTAACTTTTCGGCCATTGACTTATCTTTGGCCTCCCCTGGTATACATCAAGATCTCTCATGGGACCCTTACGACGACTCCTTGGGAAGTGATCATTTACCCATCTGTCTTTCTTATACACGCGACATCATTTCGGACCCTCCACCTCCAAAATTTAACTATAAGAAAGCAGATTGGGGATCCTTCTCAAGGATCGCCAATTTAGATATATCTGGGGAGACCATAGATGTCAAGGTCGAAAATATAACCACTTCCATATTACACGCAGCTGAGGCTGCTATTCCCAAGACTTCTACAGTTCATGCGAAGCATAGAGCACATTGGTGGACGCCGGATTGCCGACAAGCATTAAGAAAACGCAATAGGAGATACAGGATTTTTGATAGTCAGCCCACTGAGAAAAATTTTATTGCATACAAACAGGCACGGGCTGAGGCAAGGAGAATAATAAGAAGGGCCAAACGTGACTCCTTTGTGTCCACGGTGACTCGTACAACACCATTACGTAAAGTCTGGTCCACTATAAGAATATTGAATAATAAAGGCCCATATTTCCCCATTACCACCTTGCAAGTAAATAATAACATCTATGACGAGCCCGTGGACGTTGCTAACATCCTCGCCAGGAGTTTTTCTCATGTAAGTAGCTCAGCCAATTATGACCCGAGTTTCCAACATCATAAACGCACGGCTGAGCTACAGATATTAGACTTTGCCACAGAAGACGTAAACTCCCCGTACAACCAAGAGTTTACGCTAGATGAACTGCTCCTTGCCCTTAAATCCTGTAAAGACACCAGCCCTGGACCAGACACCATCACGTACGGTATGATCCAGCATCTTAATCAGGACAACCTGATTAAGATGTTAGCGTACAATGAGATTTGGGCGTCTCGAACGTTCCCAAACTCATGGCACTTTGCGCACGTCATACCGATACCCAAAGAGGCTGGTCGTCTTATGAATCCCACTTCATTTCGTCCTATTGTGTTGACTTCTTGTCTATGTAAGGTCATGGAACGAATGGTTAACAATAGGCTTCTTTTTGTTTTAGAGTCGAAGAATTTGTTAAATGATCAACAATGTGGCTTCCGTAAATACAGAAGTTCACTAGATCATTTAATGAATTTGGAGCATTGTATTGCAGAGGCATTTGCCAATAAAGAATTCATGATAGGGGTGTTCCTGGACATCCATAAAGCCTATGACATGACCTGGCGACACGGTATACTAATGAAGCTCTATGCTTATGGTTTAAGAGGAAATTTGCCTGTTTTTATTTCAAATTTCTTAAGGGACAGAACTTTCTCTGTCAAATTGCCCCGTAACGTAATATCGGATATATTTATCCAGGAAAACGGGGTGCCACAGGGAAGTGTGCTTAGTCCTACTTTATTTAGTATTATGATCAATGATATTCTGTCATCAGCTCCCATCCAGAGGAATCTTAAATACTCACTCTACGCTGACGATTGTGCAATATGGCACTCTTCCCGTAATGCACAATTTTCGGCTGGGCGGATTCAAGCAGCCCTTGACTCCGTCCACCAATGGGCCTTGCAGTGGGGATTTAAGTTTTCCGTACGTAAGTGTGCAGCTATAGTTTTCACTAATCGTAACGTACCTAATTTGTGCTTAACTTTGGATAATCAGGCGGTACCTTTTCAAAATTCTGTAAAATTTTAGGAATACATTTTGATCGTAGAATGAATTTTAAACTTCACGTTAATACTTTGCTTGCTCGTTGTGATAAACCGTTAAATGTCCTCAAGTACCTAGCGGGTACTACCTGGGGTGCCGACAGAAAATCTTTATTAATGGTGTATAAGTCCCTTATTCGATCGAAGCTAGACTATGGCGCACAGGTGTATGGCTCGGCATCCGATGCCACTCTGAAAGGATTGGATGTGTTACAGAATAAATGTTTGCGGAATGTGTCTTGGAGCTGTCCGTGTACCCGTGTAGCTCGTATGGAAGTGGAGGCGAATGTGCCTCCCTCTCCGTATTCGCCGTGACCACCTGGCGTTGTCCTACGGCATAAGGACATTAAGAAAAAGTAATATCGGCAATGTGGCCTGTACCCCCCTGCGTCAATACCACCACCTTCTGCGGGGGGTGCGTCGGCCACTTGCCACTCGCCTCCACTTACTGACTCAGGAGCTTGATGTGGACCCCAGTGACTGTGACAAGTTGGTGCTTAAAAATATAGTGCCTTGGGAGCCACCCGGCTTTACAGTCGATGTTACATGGCTCCCAGCACCAAAGGCCAAGGCGCCGGAGGCCAGGGTCCACCACTTGTTTCGTAACATCATTGTTCGTCACTTGGGGTCCCATCAATTGTACACCGACGGCTCCAAGTCAGGTGAATGTGTGGGTGCAAGTGTGTGGTCGACTGAATGTGCCCTCAGGTATCAAGGTTGCCGACTCATACATCTGTGTTTACTTCAGAACTTTTTGCTATTGACAAAGCCATAGACTATGCTCTCAATTCTAGACACGACTCATTTGTCATATTTTCAGATTCAAAATCAGCCCTTCAGGCAATTGCATCTTGCACTACGGACTCTCACGAGATCCAGGGCCGCATCGTTAATAAGTTGCATTCATGCAACAAGTCATTCACGCTGATCTGGGTGCCTGGTCATTGTCGTATCTACGGCAATGAGCAGGCTGACTTACTGCAAAGTCGGCTGTAGAGCTCGAGGAGACTTGGGACGTTCCTCGTGATCTACGGTCGAGTCTATCTCTCGGAAAGAAATCAATAAATCTTCTGTGGCAAGGTCAGTGGACCAGACTAAATATTCCAACTTGTAAGCCGTACCTGGGCGACTGGGACACTGCCAACCGTCCCAGTCGCCTAGAAGAAAAAGTGTTGGCACAGCTGACGGCCTGAATGCCACCATTGTAACCCACATAAAACCATATATGGAAAGACGCTTCCCACCGCACTGTGACATCTGTAATGCGGTGTTATCTATTAGTCATATCATCCTGCGCTGTCGGCGATTTATTCGTGAACGTGCTTCACTTATAAATTACTGCGGCGCAGTAGACGTCCCCTTCACCCTTTCCACCATCCTGGGTGATGGGGACATTGTTATGACTGATAAATTGATGGCTTTCTTGAGAGAGACCGGACTGATCAGAGTGATGTGACTTTTTTACTGCGTGGTTATGGTTTTTATGAACAGTAAATATGTATATATTGTAATATTAATTAGGGTTGACAGTTGACATATTTTAAATAGTTCCTCCTCCCACCGATCTATTTCTAAAATAGATGTCCCCTACATTAAGCCAAGTTCCTCGCCTGACAGTCACCAGCTGATGAGTGCAAGTGTGCAATATAGGAAGGTATTGGGCACTTGTAGTCGATGGTGGTCTGCTGGGCGAGGTTCTTCACTTTTTGTACAAATTATGTAAATACATTATATCATCTTGCTTAAGTTGTTCTAATTAGGGACGACAGCTGACGTATATGGAAATGTTCCTGACTCGTCTGGTTCCCTTTCATATATTGATGTCCCCTATATTAGGTTGTGCCTCGACTGACAGTCACCAGGTGATGAGTGCAGGTATGTAATGTAGAAAGGCATTACATATCTGCAGTCGATGGTGTTCTGTTAGTCGAGGTATTTTTACCATTAGTGTAGGTCTAGCTATTTGTCTCTGTAGGATTTAGTATAGATTAGCGATTTGTCTGTTAGGTGATTAGTTTTAGGGTCTTTAGATTAGTTTGTCTTTATATTATAAGGTATAAAACATATAAAACCAAGAAAAAATTAAAAAAATCAAAATACAAAAAAATAAATAAATAAGATTAAAAATATTATATATATATATATATATATATATATATATGTACGTTTGCATGAAAATGTGTCTGTATGTATGCATGGAAGTGTGTGTGTGTGTGTGTGTGTGTGTGTGTGTGTGTGTATGTATATATATATGTTTGTATATATATGTATATATATTTAAATGTATATACATATATATATACCCATGGCCTTAATAACCAGGGGCTTCGGCCCCGATGGTTGATAGGCCGGAAAAAAAAAAAAAAAAAAAAAAAAAAAAACACCATCTATCTAAAGCTTATCTGACGCCGTTATACAAGGTGTAATGCAGCATTATCTACCAGATATTAACCCTTTGATATCATGCCCTGAATGAAAGAAAATAGACAAATAATGTGACCGCCATTTCGTATTTCATTCTCCTCCCCTCCCTCACTCCAACCCCACGCCATCACCCGTCCCCCCACCCACCTTCCCTTCTCTCTCACGCCCCTCCCTCTCAGTCCCTCTTACTCCACTGTGACTTGCAGCGCATCAAGGAGCCAGCCTCAGGCACGGGGTACCGAATGATAAGTGATTATTTATGACCACGACTGTAGAGTAAATTCCAAAGATGCAGCCACACTATAGATGTTGCTTTACCTCTGTGTATGTATGTCAGTGTTCTGGTGAATCTTAGGTGTGAGATGTCACGAGTTTCGACGCCTCCCATTGGCTGATCATAGAGTGGGAGGAACCAAGGATGGCATCACAAGCCAAGAACCATCATGTAATACTGAGTGGTTAGGATTGTGAGTGGAGCTTAGAGTGATGTCTCAAGCTTCCCATTTACTAACACCTTAATGGATGAGTTGCTGAGACACTGCACTGGGTAGGATGAGTGGGTAGGTGGATTTTCTGAGGCAAAAGGAGTATTAAGTTTTAACTCGCCTCATCCCGGCAGATTTTTCACCAATGACCCCCCCAGTCCCAGCAGATTTTGGATTTTTTTTTGGCTTAAACCTCCACTTTTTGTGAGAAACAATGGCAGCTCATAGAAAAAGTGCTCACCTGGGATTAGAAGTGGTCTAAACAGGTGACCCTCCCCACACCTGGTACCGAGTTCTCTGGAGCCGCGCTGTGGCTGTTGCGTTCTCTATGTAGCGGTAACTATTGCAAACCACTCAAAATAGGTAGATATTTGTTCTTTTGGTACGAATTTATATGTAGTACAAGAATGTATTGGTTTTCACACAATAATATAGGCAATATAAGCATTGTTCCACTCACTCAACACATCAACATACCGCACCTTCCTTGGCGACGTTACCTCCTCATCACTTCCACTCGTTTCTTCCGCGCCATGTAATCTTTGTCCTCCACATCATCATCGATCGGGGAATCACTCTCATCTTGAATTTTGTACTGTGGCGCAACATGTCTTTACTGGCCAGGTCACTGCTAACAGGTGAGTGGCTGAGACAGTGGTATGCGGGGGAGGGGTTCACTCAGGGTAAGGCAGTGACACCGCCTGGCGGCAGGTAAAGGAAGGTCTCCCGCGTATGCCTACCAAAAATCACGAGCAAAACTTGAAAAATGTGGAAATGACGGAACTTGGAGTTGCAAAATGTATGGGTATGCTGATGGGACTCAGCATGACAAAATGTTATAACGTACCCACACATTAAAGGGATGCAGCGAGTTAACCTTCAAGTGTGCAGAAAAGCTAACATAATTAACATTAGTGTTAAGTTCCATTATCAGAGCCCCTGATCATTAAGGCCATATATATATATATATATATATATATATGTATATGGCCTTAATGACCAGGGGCTTTGCTCCAATGGTCGATAGGCCAAAAAAAAAAAAAAAAAAAAAAAGGTCCATTATCACTGGGCTACGAGGTGGACCAGCCCCCCTTCTTTTTTAGGGGGAAATCAATTAGCAGTAGTAGTTGCATTATTTTCATACTGAGCATTTTAAAGTTTTGTAGCACAGTTTTATTTTAGTTTCACTTTCAAGAATGTTTAACTATCTTGAATGTTTCTTAACGTAAACCTAACATAATGTGGAAGATTTTAACATAAACATGGAGTAATTGTATGCATTATGGAGAATGTCAGGCAAAACGATCGCAAAGAATGGAAAACAAAAGAGGGAGTCAGACCATGAATTAAAATGTTCTGAAATGAAAATACTACATTAATCCATGACAATTCACCCAGTAAAAAAATAAATCATGTTCTAATGCTATATTGATATAACATTCCTACAACAAGGCAACTTCCCAACGTTCCCCAAGTAACTTCACAGACTCCAAATTAACACTGTGAAACCGTACTAACTTCATGGAAGAGCCAAGGATATTTCCCACTCAAGTGTTTATTAACCACTACACCGAGGGGTTGTTTTTGCGCTCCTTGCGCGTCCCACGAGGATATTTGCGCTCCGACTGACTTTTTAAAAATATTTGCCAAAAATCAGTTATTAGTCCTAGAATATTAAAATTAAATATGCTTATGGCACATACCTTCAGCTTTACCCTGGGACGTTTGTTGAGCCTTCGTCGTCTACCATAGGATTTGTGGAGACTTCTGCAGTTGGGTAACGAAGTCTCCACTTTACACTTCCCAATACTCCGTAATATAGTTACCACTGCCTGATATTATAACTACAAACACTATTCTATGAATTTAAAGTAGTCTGGAATCCATATTCCAAAATATAAAACACTGTGAAAGCAATGTAAATTACGAGCGCATACGAGCTTTCCTCCCATGCTGGTTCCCCGATGGTATTCTGAGGTGGAGCTGTCATTTATTATTTACAAACACACTCACACTTTATATTCCTAGTACTTTATTACACTTGTATATACAATATTTATCTAAAAGTTTCTTTCAGTACTAGTAGTTTATTTTCACTCCAGGCATTCACTTTCTCATCCTGTATACTAGCGTAAAGAACGAATCTGTCACTTTCACTTTCATTGCTCCCAGTATTCATACATGCTAGAGTGAAACTTTCACTTTCATTACTCCTAGTGTATATACTCGTATTATCTTACTATTTATTTACATTTCTATTTACATTCTCTATTTTATTTACATTATTTACATTTCTATTTTATGTACACTATGTTATGCACTCATTTGCAGTAACTTATAAAACTATTTTCCACTGTTCAGTTATATTTACATTAATTGCTTTCACTTGCTGTTTACACATTATTTACACATTATTTACATTTCCACTTGCACTGTTTTAGAGTCACCAGAAAGATCATAATGACTGTCCATCATTATCATTGATAAATTAGCCAGTTCACATTCCACAGCAGTCACTTAGCCCTTTACCCCTTTCCACATGAGGTTTAATAGGGATAGAGGTCACAGGGCCCTTTGCATGGGGCTAAAAAGCGGCGGAATTGGACAGGCGCGAATCTGACGTGGTTTCACCTTGAAAGACGACAGTAAACTGAATGCTGTGGCCTAGGGGCAGTGAAGGGCTGCCAATGTCAGCGTGATGACAGCTGCTAATATATACCCTATGAAATGATTGGCAGGAAATCTAGACAATACATAATAAATTAGGTAGTTCCAGGTGAATGTAAATATCACTTAGGCTTCTCCCTTCCTTTCTTATATATATTTTTATTATGAGAACAGTTCATATGGCATATTTCAAGGGGAAATAAACAGGGAAAATTTGCGAACGAGTGCACGTGAGGCGTTGCCAGGAGATAATTAGCCCATTCCAGATGTATGGCAGTATCAATTACCTTTTCTCTTTCTTTTATATATTATTTTGTATAAGAATAGGGCAAAGGGCACATTCAGCGGATAGAATGAGTGGAAAAATCAGTCCAGCATTTGTGTAGCACAGCGCAGCTGGTCAGGTGGGAGGAGGGGGTATTGGAAGGGAGGTAAGGAGGGGGGGAGTCAAGGACAGGAGAAAAATGGCTAAATTGCCAACAGTGGATGGGAGTACAGATGACATTAGCAGAACTGAGTATAGCTGGACACTGGTAGTACTGATAGATGATACAAGCCACAACTTGAAAGCCCGGGCAAATTCAAAATAACACAGAATCACAAAAGTGACGCCCCGCAGTATGATCCCTTGCTCCCGAGCATCACGAAAGTGACGCCCCATGGTTAAGGGGTTAAAGATATTTTCTGTTTTCAGTAATATAATGGTAATGTGTGTATTATTCCAAGAATACAAAGTGACATGAGAGGATTATATTTATGAAAATGATGTCTGTCTGTACTAATGTTTTAATCTTACTTCTTCTTTTTTTTTTTAAATCAGAGATTATCATGCAAGAAGTTGAAGGATTTTCCAATATTTATACAAAATATTTAGTCACCATTAGCAGGGCAATGGCACTTTTTATATTTTTCTCCAAAAACTGTCTCTATAAAAATGAATGGTATTAAGAAAGAAGCATAGTTTTATCATAAGTAAATAAATAATTTGCATAATTGTGCTACATTTTGCACAATGTTAGAACCTGTTCACAAAATATAATAACAGGCAAACTCTAACTCTCTTGGAGGGTTGATGCACTGCTTTAAGGAAATGATTCCTTTTGAACCATTGTCCTCCAGGAGAGGTTTGAGTTTCCAATGGAGGGGAGTGGGGGTGTCAGCCCCTTTTGGGAATGGAGGCTTAAACTGGAAGTGTATACCTCCAGGGGCATCCCCTAGAGTGGAGGTAACCCAGGAATAGGGATTTGCAAGCTTTCTCATGTGCACACACCCTGGGGAGGTAAAATAATGATTAACCATTTTTGAGTGCATAATGTCATAGTACTCACAATTCCAGTACAGTGCCAAAGATAGGATTTCTGTTGTTTCTATCCTTTAAAACTTTTGGTTTATAGGACAACTTTCAGTTGAACGATATTGTATGAGCTTTGATTACAAAATGTACAGACGTCAGAATAAGTTCGTTTCCTTTTCCGTGGACTAAGGTGTTTGTAACACTGCTCGATGGAGAGGTATCCCCTCCTCCTCCCTTCCTCATAGTCCTACATTCCCACCCAACCCCCCCCCCACTTGTCTCTCCGACCCCATAACCCCACCCGGTACCCTCCATATTCTCGCTCACAGCCAGCTAGGGGTTTCTGTACATCAAGCACCTCTCTAATTACGTGTAGTCCGAACAACTAATAAAGGAATACTACAGTATATATCATAAACCAAGTTAGGAGAAGATTTACTACACACACACACACACACACACACACACACAGAGTTAAAAGACAGGGAGCGACAGGTGAAGAGGGAGAGCGAGTGGAAAAATGAAGAATGAGAGGACAGTTACGGAGAAAATAAAAAAGGGGAGAGGCATGGAGAGAACAACGAGAGTTAAGAAAAGAGACAGAGAGTGAGAAGAGACAGTGAGAGGTGAAATGGGATACAAGCAGTGTGAAAGTGAAAGAGGAAAGGGAGATGTGAATCGAAAAGCCGGGAGACAGGGAAGTAGAGACAAAAGGGGAGACAGCTGAGAGAAAAAGGGAATGGAGCAAACACAGAAACAGGGATAACAAAAGAAGAAAGTGGGAAAGAGAGCTACGGAATGGAATACTGAGAACGATAATGAGGAAAATTAGAAAAGAAGGCAATGTAACAGGGAGTAGGAAAAAAATGTGTTATTCTGGTAAGGACGCAGGGAAAGAACTAAGCAGGATAAGACGAAAGCATTGAGGCTGAGTAAAACGAATGACATTCAAATAAAAAGGGAGGGAGAGAAACAGAGAAATTAGAGAAATTTGAGGAGGGAAAGTAGAGATTAAGGGTGGGAAGAAAATAGGTTAATTTTTAGGGGAAGAAAAAGGAGGGGGATGTTAAGAAAGGAAGACAAGGGAAGGGGCAGGGAGGGAGGAAGGGAGGGAAAGACGGTGGGAAGAGCGGAATGGAAGAAGAGATTTCGGGTGACAGGGAGAAACGGAGAAGGGAGAGAGAAAAAGGAGCATGCAGTTATTACTGGGGAAAGAAAGCATTGAAGGAAATGGATTTAGTACAAGTAATGAAATACGGAGAGAGTAATGAAGAAAAAAAGGTAACATATGTAACAGATGTGAAAAGTAAGACAAAGTTATGACACAGGTAGGGAGAAAGAAGAGTGAGGTAAGGAGGGAGTGACAGAGGGGAAGAGAGACGATGGTATGGAAAGAGAGGGAGGAAGGTAGAGACTGAGCAGATTGCTATAAAGAGGGGAAGGAGGGAAAAGGAAACTGGGGATGAGACAAACGACCATATTCTTAAAAATAATTCCTTCCCTAAACTTTTCCTTCCCTTGGAAGGATTTTTCTTTCCCTTCAGTATGCTTAAAGATTTCCTTGGAAGGGAAGGAAAAATGTTAAGGTTGGTAGCCCTGTTAGACTAAAATGACCCATCCTGCTGATATTTGGTATGGTGGAGCGTTAAATATATAAACAAATACATCAAAACACGCATATCTCGTGCTGGATACTGAAAGCACAACACATTTGAAATGTGGGAGGTCGCCACCACATCCATAGTGTTGGTTTGTATTCAGCCATAAATGCCATTCTGGCCAACACCGCAGCGGTGTTCACTCCTCAAGACAATATTTTGATAAATTATATTCGAGGAATATTATTATGCTTAATGTTGTTATCGGTAAGTGTAAGAATCACTTATTAACGTCCGTCTCCCGTACTCGCATGGCGGAGCTCACTTGTTTTCTTCCAGTTGGAAGACATGAGCCGAACCATTCATGTGACCTTGACGGCAGATTTTCCTTTTTCGGGCAAATTAACAACCAAAATGTTTCTTGAAAATAATCCTCGTGTGACCCTGGCCATAATGTATAAGATTTGTCAGTGTCAGATCATAAAAGACTGGATGAATATCGGAGGTAGTGCGTCGTCTGCTCTGTTTATGTCTGGCTAATTATCTCAACCGACATGGGTAACACTTTTAAAGAGATTCAAATAGCGCTTAAACATTAGTATAGGGTTGTAAACTGCATGAATAAAATTATACAGTAACTTCCGTCAATATTTTAAATATACGTAAGACAATGAATCACAACAGAAAGCACAAAACTTATAAAGGAATTTTTGAAGAGACGGGTCAAGGAATTCCTTCAAGTTCCAATAATTTCTGTTGCCCAGAGGAAAAATCTTTCCTTCGAGCGGCTTAGGAAGGGAAGTAATTTTTTAAGAATACCAATTCGGCTAAAGATTTCCTTCCCTTGCCTCTACAAGGGAAAGAAATGTTTAAGAATACGGCCGAAAGGATCCAGAGAGAGAGAGGGGGAGGGGGAGGGGCAGTACACAGACAGGCACAGACAGGTCGACAGATGTTCAGAAAGTGTGTGTGTGTGTGTGTGTGTGTGTGTGTGTGTGTGTGTGCTTCCCTTCCCTGTGTCACTCCTATAACACTGTTTCATTTTTTCACCTGCGTGTTTTCTCCCTCTCCCCTTCATTTTCTTTTATCACTTACTTTTTTTTATCAGTATTTCTCCTGATTGTTCTTACCACTCCAAGTCTCTCTCTCTCTCTCTCTCTAGGAATAAAGAGATTGTTCTCACAGTCTATAGCTCCTTAATACGGCCACTTCCTCAGTTACTGTGGAGTTTTGGTCGACATACATCGACTTAAAAAGAGTTCAGCAGACTAAGGTATCAGGTTCGCCTGAGGGCTGTGGGACTTTTTTAGTACAAACTCGTAGGCAACGAGGTCAGTTCATTAAAGTGTTTAAAATTTGAATGGGTTTCACAATCATTACATAGAAAGTTGCTTACTCTTAACACGGACTTGGCACACAACCATGGTTGGTAGCTGTAAATGAAAAAATTTACCAGCTGAATTACGTGAAAACTTTTTCACGTGCAAGATCAGCTCCACATGGACCTGACTCAGCATGGACGTTGTTAACACTACAGTAGAGAAGTTTAAGGGATTCATCGGCAGGATCTTACACTAGAATAAATTAATGTGAACTGGATATGCATTCCCAGGCAAACAAGAAGTATCTCCACGGTATGGGCTGCATAGTCATTTAGATCCTAACTTTTCCTTGTAACTCCTCTAGCCCCAGTCACACATACGCGACTCAAGGCCCAACCGTGGCGCAACTCAAGGTTGTAACGACTTTTGTCATTGGTCGTCCCTTGATTCTCCGACAAAGCCCAGACTCTTGAGGGCGGTCGTGAGCCGCTGGGACAACTCCTCGAGCCTCACGAATATTTAACGTGGACGTTAAAAAATCGTGGCCGCCCCACGACTTGCCAAAAGTCGGGTCATAGTTGCGTCATAGTCAGGAGTGTCATAGGTCAGTTTGATGCAGTCTTAGCTCAATCGGATGCGTTGTGATGCGTTCGTTGCATGTCAGCGTGCAGTCGCCAACAAAAAAACTGTTACGACTGCATAACAAGTTGCTGACCAAGAGCAGACCTTGATCAGACCGCAACCAGACCCCGAGTCGGGGGAGGCTCGGGGGGAGGTCGTCGTGCATTCCTCAAACGCGTCACGCAGTTGTGTTGCATTCTTGGGCAGTGGTGGCTGACAAAAATCAGTTAAAATTTCAAATTTGAAGACTCGTTGCTGCATCACCTTGTGGTCGCCTTGCGGTCGCCTTGTGATCTGGTCGCGTTCTTGAGGACGTCACAACCAGTCGTGAGGCAGTCATGAGCAGATTAGATTCAGGGCCAGTCAGGAGACGTGGGAGCAAACTAGGACACGACCTTGAGTCCCGCCGAGGTCGGGCCTTGAGTCGCGTATGTGTGACAGGGGATTCTGTGTGTATGTGTGTGTGTGTGTGTGTGTAAAAGAGGTGCCTACTATCGCAACATGTAATCACAGTTGATATACTCTCTCTGTGCATGTGTGTGTGTGTGTGTGTGTGTGTGTGTATGTAAAAGAGGTGTCTACCGCAACATCTAATCACAACAGACTAATTCTCTCTCTCTCTCTCTCTCCCCGTGTGCGTGTGTGTGTGTATGTAAAAGAGGTATCTACTATCGCAACATTTAATCACAGCAGATCTATTCTGTGTGTGTGTGTGTGTGTGTGTGTGTGTGTCTGTGTGTGTGTGCGTGTGTGTGTGTGTGTGTGTGTGTGTGAGAGAGAGTGTGTGTATGTAAAAGAGGTGTCTACTATCGCAACATTTAATCACAGCAGATATATTCTGTGTGTGTGTGTGTGTGTGTGTATGTAAAAGAAGTGCCTACTACCGCAACATTTAATCACAACAGACTAATTCTGTGTGTGTGTGTGTGTGTGTGTGTGTGTGTGTGTGTGTGTAAAAGAGGTGTCTACTACCGCAACATTTAATCACAAGAGACTAATTCTGTGTGTGTGTGTGTGTGTGTGTGTGTGTGTAAAAGAGGTGTCTACTACCGCAACATTTAATCACAGCAGATTTCTCTCTCTCTCTCTCTCTCTCTCTCTCTCTGTATGTAGTAAATCTTCTCCTAACTTGGTTTATGATATATACTGTACTATTCGTTTATTAGTTGTTCGGACTACACGTAATTAGAGAGGTGCTTGAAGTACAGAAACCCCTAGCTGGCTGTGAGCGAGAGTATGGAGGGTACCGGGTGGAGTCATGGGGTCGGAGAGAAAAGTGGGGGGGTTGGGTGGGAGTGTGGGACTGTGAGGAAGGGAGGAGGAGGGGATACCTCTCCAACGAGCAGTGTTACAAACACGGAAAAGGAAACGAACTTATTCCGACGTCTGTACATACCACCATCTTTGAAAAATAATTATGCATCAAATTACACTTAACAAACCTTAGACACTGTGCAAAACAACGCCTTAGAAGAGATAAGATTGCCACTGAAAGACAGGTGTATTTTAGGCATATAAACTGAATTCAATAGTTTAGATGGCAAGAAGCATGGCTGATTCGCTAAATGTACTGATTGAGAGAATTTGCACTGATTAATCACACAGTCCTTTACTGACCCACCAGCAGCATGGGCACGCTACTCAGCCATCATTCAGTCCATTTCAGACACATCAGCATCAAGGGCAGGCTATCCAGTCATCATTCAGTCCATTATAGACCCAACATCACCAAGGCCAGGCGACTCATTCATCCCCCATGCCATTACTGACCCATCAGCAGCAAGGGCACCCGGTGCTTGGCTACTCAGTCACCACCCAGTCCTTTACTGATCCTTCAGCAGCATCAGCACTCATTCTTGGCTACCCAGTTATTGTTCAGTATTTCACTGATACATCAACAGCATGGGCATCCAGTGCTTGGTGTTTTAGTCATCACTCAATCCTTTACTGATCTATCAGCAGCATGGGCACCTGTTCTTGGCTACACAGTCATCACCCAGTCCTATACCAACCCCGTGGCTGCATTAAGGCGAGAATGATTGGTAGCAACTCCTGAATAGTATATATGAGCACTTGCCTTAATCATTTTTCTACTGTATATATTTATGAGTGGCATATGCTTGGACAACTTTTTCCCATTACATCTCCATGCTTCCATTTTCTGTATGGTTACCATGTAGTGTACAGAATTATGTGTGTTGCTACAAGAGGCTATTTGCTTGCCAGCTACTGTACTTTGGAGTCACCTGAGAGTATCGCTACATGAAATGAGTGGATTGTGGGTGACCCCATGTATCTCCTAATTTGACCAATCTGAACCGTACCCTAAACTAATATGCTGAGCTGTCATTGTGACTTGAATATAATAGTGACACAAACAACTTGTGTTTAAACCCACCACGCCAGGGGTTTTCCGACGTCACCCACTCCTCCCTACGGGGGATTTCCGTGATTTTGGAATAAAAATACCCTTATTGAAACCCTAATATCTTCCAAACTATAATAGCTAGAGAAAAAATTAAAGATACATAAGACTCACCAGCTCCACCTTTTTCATATGAAAGCATTCCCACGTCTCCAGGTGGTCCTGTCGATGAGTAAGGATAGTTTAAAGATGACTGGTTTTCCATGTTTTGGCGGATTTATCTGAGCACACGCCACTGCCAGTGACCTTAGATTCACTGGCTAGTGTTGGCAGCACTGATCAGAGTGGTGATTGTAATACTGCCCGACCTTCTTTTTAATACCCTGAATTTTCCATGAAATCTTCGACTTTTCCTTATTCACCGTTGTAAGGATGAGTCATCACCCTGTTCAAGCGGCTCCCCATTGTGTTTCCTGCCTATTTCATAGTGCCACTATACCCCGTAGATGTGTGGGAAAAGAATTGCTCCTTGATTTTCTGTAGCTGCTCACTTCTTACATCACTTATAATATTTTCCCTTTACTACGGCACCTATATTTACACTTGACATCACGATTACGGGTAATTGCACTTTAAGAAGTACATGATCTGACTGTTTCTTGCAGAGTGGTTATGAGGTAATTACTTGTACTAATATTGTGACTAATTTGTACTAATCAGGGGCATTGTGAAAATATTTCTAATGTTATACACAACTAACATTTATTGTAATTTACATCACAAATACACTAATTCTCACATATTCACCATTAATTTCTAAGTAACGAGAAAAAAAATAGTTTCAGCCAGCCAGGTCATTTTCTTTCTCACCCGTGCACTCGTGGTTTTCTTTTATTGTAGCAGGTAGTGTTACTCGAGGCATTTCCGGTCATTATTTCACAAAAAACCATAACACTTATTGCAATGCACTTGTAAAACTTATTATAAAACACTTATTTCATAAAACTTACCAAGTATAACTTACATTTCACTTATGTAAAAAAAAAAAAAAAAAACGTGCAAAGGCTGCCTGTTTACAATTTCCCACACACCTGCCCAGTCACTGAGCCTTTTCCCCAGCAGTAAGGGAGAACTTTCGCAGAGGTCGATGATGCAATTGGCCCTGTGTTTAGGGGAGTGGAACTGGATGAGGAGGATGAGGAAGACATCACTACACTTCATCAGTGCCGTGTACAGACTGAGCAGTGGATCAGTGGGGTACCATGGGTACCTACCTACCCTATGGTTGTCATAGAAAATGATAAAGTGTTCAAAGGGTGGCAGGAAGACGCTTGCAGTTATACCAGTCAGCCGGCAGTGCTCTGTGCCCCAAATCGTGACGGTATAACACGTGAACTGGGGTGTAGGGGTTAAGCATTAACACGCAAAGTGTAATTCAAGTCTCTACATGTCGACAGTCATTTGTGGAGTTCCTGCTGTTAATACATAAAGTCTGTCTGCATCCCCATTAGCAGATTGCAATAAGCAAGAATAAAAGAAGGTCAAACTATTTTTTTTGTGGGGAAGGCGAGTTCATGTGCTTCAAAAATCATCAGAAGTTGAAAGCTTGCATCTTACTTCGTGGTTTAAGGCTAAAATAATCGACCAATAGCAGCAGCAGTAGTGGTAAATGTAAACCCAGGTGTCATGGGGTTTTTAAAGGTAAAGAAAATTAAATGATAATTCTCAATAATACTGAGAACAGGGACAATGAATTGTCTTGCTAAAAATCAAGCAATGATTACTTTATGTGCCTTGCTTCGCCGATTCTCTCAGAACGAGAATTTATAAACTTTCTCAACAGTACACAGCAGAGACTAATTACTCACAAATGCTGTTTATTAGTACTGTTGGCCTCTGGAGAAAGTGACTTCACCCCTGACAATCAATAACTAATGCTATTACTAATAACAGATTCTTGCTGATGTATTAACTCCTAGATGGCACAACAGATTTTAAGCTTAATACAACAAGACTGGCCTAAGTACCAGTTATGAATAGCAAAGCGTTTATGCAAGCTAGGAGCTATAAAGGAAATAAGCTTAGTATGGAGAAATGAAACACGAGTTTACATTACATTAAGCTCGAGAAGAAGAACTGTTAAATTTATTGATTACAAAGGAATAAATTTACGTTACATTTCAAAATGAATTCAAACTAAGGAGATCGCACTCGCTCACTCACTCAAAAGCTAAACTCTTAAACCTAGGAAAACGAAAAGAAATACTGGTCAAAGAGTGGACTAAGCAGATGACTGGGCGTCGTTACTGGAAGGACACTGCACTCGCTTAAGTCTCTCGCCTATCACACTACTGTAGGTGGGAATACGGCGGCAGTGAGAACTGCGTCATAGGAAGGACACTAACACACACTATCTACTTCCGTGGCGCTCAAACCTTGACTGACTAAGTTGTGGGAAAGAGGCAAGTGCTATGGCCGCATTACTAACGGCTAGAATGAGCGAAACATGCCCAAAATAAATCGCTCAGCGGAAGCTCTAATGTCTTGCACAAAGACGATCATTTATGACATTGAAAAATTGCCTGAAAAACACTCCCGGCCGCGAATTTTTTTTTCCTGCCCAGTTCCGTCACTTTGCACATATGGCAACGTTGCCCTGTGTTTAGTTTGGCAACGCCGCGCAGCAGTGACCGAAGGGGCGCCAAAACCACTGCATAGGATAAACTTGCAGGGGCGATTGCTTGCCTATGGTAGATGGGTCAGTTGCACAGACTGTCTGAGATTATTCACGAACAACAAAGTAGACCCTTAATATGACAACAATAATTGCTTATTTTCCAATCATTATTTTACATTCAGTCCCTCACTGAAGATCAGCAAATGTGTTCCCAGCCCAATGCTATTACCAAATAGAATATATTGAGTTTATTTTTTTAATTCCTTGTTTCTCTTGATTTACTTATTTTGCACACAATGGTCTATAATGTCTCATGTCTGACCCAATGCCTGTCATCAGCACATGGGAAATAGCATATGGTGCCTGGTGCTGTGTAATATTTAATAAAGATTATACCGTAACAAATAAAGCTTTGCATTTCATCAAATACAAAAACCCTTCAAGCATACTTAACATGAAATAAAGGACATGAGAACATGAAAATAATCTGAAATGTAACCTGACATATGATTTTACTAATATACCTAAGAAAAACAAGAAAATAATCTGAAATCTAACCTGACAAATGATTTTACTAATATACCTAAGAAAAACAAGAAAATAATCTGAAATCTAACCTGACATATATACCTAAGAAAATGTCTAATGAAACATTGATATTCAGGCATCATTGATACCAATATTTCCCAGCTTGCAGCAGAAATTACCAAGGTTAACCCTTAAGAATGATCATGAAAAGCGTTTTAGGTGATAAAATATTATGGGTTATTAGCCTCTCTCTCTCTCTCTCTCTCTCTCTCTCTCTCTCTCTCTCTCTCTCTCTCTCTCTCTCTCTCCTGTAAACACAGCTGATTGAATCGTACGTCTGGGAGCAATGACAAGAAATGACAGGTAAAGTAGTATAGGCCTACAACATATGTTACTGATAAGTGTTCTCAACGAACAGTCATGTACCACCCCTAAGACGTACCGCATTTTCATTAAATCAACATATAACTAATTTTAGCAAAGTGTAGAGAGTATCTTCCTTGCATACTCACTTTTTATTGATGACCCTGCATGTTATTATTTTATACTGTTTCAAGCTCTCTCTCTCTCTCTCTCTCTCTCTCTCAGCAGACGAGTGACGAAGTAAAGACAGTGGTATGGCCCCTTTTTATATTTATTTAAGCTAAGGCAGCGAAAACTATATGACCTCTATGTCTCTATTATTCTTTCAATCCATGTAAAATATAGTCAGGTATTATATTTATAGTCAAGCATAAAAAAAGGTAAATAATTGTGATGAATACTAAACCTTGCATCCGATATGGCTCACTGCTGCGCGGCGTCGCCAAACTAAACACAGGGCAACGTTGCCATATGTGCAAAGTGACGGAACTGGGCAGGAAAAAAAATTTCGCCTCCCGGCCGGGTGAGCGGTTAACTGAACGATAAACTGGGATTCCACTAGAGTTCGCGGTTTCCCACAAAAGCCAATGTCACTAGCCGACTCGTGACACCAGGTTCATCTGAATGTGAATCCAGTAGACTGTAGACTGTAATTGCCCTACACCTGCCGGGAATATAAAGAGAAATTAGGGGCGTTTGCATAAGCAGGCAGCGTAGCCGGCCAGCTGTATTAGTTCCACCATCCGAAGGCGCCCCTCTCCAGTCCAGTTATAGCTTAAATGTCCATTATGATGGACTGAGAGAACAAGGCACAGTGCCATTATTTTTCACTGCTGTAATCTTCAACAATCAGTGACAAGGGAGTAGGGATTCATTGCCAGGAAACTTTGAAAGAATTATAGACTTATAGGAGAGAAAACAGAACAAAAAGAACGAGGAGGTATATTGCTCGTTTGTCTAACAGAAAGAGGGTGTTAGGAGAGAGCCTGGGAGAGAAAGGAAGATGGATAGAAAAAGAAATGAAAATGCAAAATAGGAACAGGAGGACCAGAGAAAATGGGGCAAGGAAAAGAGGATACGAGAAACGAGCGTGTGAGATGAGAAAGCTGGGGTTTAGGAAGGAAGGCAGGAAGGAGGGAGGAAAGGGAAAAAACTAAGGAAGGAAAAAATGAGATGCAGAAAGGATGAAGGTGAAACGAAAGATTAGGAACGTGGGGCAGCGCGTAAAAGAGGGAGGGAGGAAGGAATGAGGGAAGTAAAAATTAAGTGTGTGGAAGGAAGGAAGGACGTATGGAAGGAATGTTGGAGGGAAGGAAAAAAGAAGGATGAAATGAATGATAGCCGGTAGAAGAAAACAGATATAAGCAGGTGACGGTAGGAAAAGTAAAGCAAGTAGGAGGAAGAGGAAGATGAGATAAGCAAGCGGGAAAAAAGGAAAGATGGAGAGTGAAATAAGAATGACGGAAATTGACTAAAGAAGGACTATGGCTGCAAGACACGAGAGGCACAAGAAAGACATAAGAAAATGGTTGACAGAAAAATAGGATGCAGAAGGGCGGAGGAGGAAGAGGTGAGAGAGAAAGATGAGAGGGAAGGAAAGGAAAGCGGAAGGAAGCAAGAAACGTAGGAAGAAAGCAGTAAGGAAGGCAGACGAGGAGAAAAATGTGAGAATAAGAAGAGGGAATGGAAGAAAAGAAAGGTAATACCGGATACATCGAAACAAATAGAGAATAGAGAGAAAAGTAATGCGGTAAAAGAAATGGAAAGAAAGAATGAAAGAAGGATAAAGAAGAAATGCGAAGAACGGAGGGAGAGGAGCTAGAAGGGAAGAGTTATAGGAATGTACGAGAGAGAGAGAGAGAGAGAGAGAGAGGGGGGGGAGGGGGAGGAAGAAAGGAAGGAAAGAGAAAACCTAAGTCCCATGCCACAGACACCAAATCACTGTGTGTTGTCACTCTCAATGAACTGTAGTGATTTCTTCGTCGTACAGGGACTGTAGATAGCATAGTTGTGACATCAGCTGATTGATTAGGCTGTCGTCGGGACACAAGTGTATTAAGATCGTCGGTTTGTCAGTGGGTTTTGAGCAGAAAAAACAAGAGATAGAGGCTCCAGTGTACCTTATGTAGAGGAGTCTGATGCTTGGTGTGGGGAGTGATAATGTGTGTTGTCTGTTCACTCTCATAGCTGCAGGGCTGCCTCACCGGCATTAGTTTTTGTTTTCTTTTTAATCATTAGGGTGCAATAAAGTTAGACCAGCTGGTACTCATATTCCTCCCTTCCCTGTTGAGAGATACAATAGGTGTGTGTATCTGTTTATTGAGACTGACTTCGCTTACTCATCTCTGGGGTGACCCCCTCAATGACCGCTCTGGGGTGTGAACCGACTCAGAGGCGGCCTCCCGACAGTTGTTTGAGAGGGTAATCTCTGCCATGGTTGTTTTTAACCAGGGTGACTTGTTCATTGCTCGTTTTCTCTCTCTTCCCACTTTCCCCGAGATGGGGAGGTAGTAACTATGACCGAGGGCCCTGCCGCATCTCCCTCCGTCAGGAGTGGCGATGGTCCTGATGATAATATGAATATTGACAGGACTGACTGCTCTAAGACTGACTGTCGCCAGACTCCTACCCAGCTCGAATTCCTTGTTGCAAATGCTTATTTTGTTTTATTACATGCTCTCTGTTCGGCTCCCCTGCCCAGTCTCATTACTTTCATTATTAACAAGGTGACTGATGGCTCAGCTGGTGAGGCTGAATAAGTGAAAAAAAAAAAAAAAAAATTGTTAATGGAGATCTCTTGGTTAAGACAGTTATATCCTCTGAGGTAGAGAGCTTGTTAAAGATGCAAAAGGTTCACTGCTATGATGTCGAGCAGAAGATCCTGGTTTCCACGAATTCCTGCAAAGGTGTTGTCACTTGCAAGGATCTCATGGTGATGAGGACATCATATATGAACTTGCTCAGCCTGGTGTCACTGAGACAAAATTTATCACATGCTTCTCAGAGGACACATGGACAAAGACTGCTACCATTAGCTTGACTATTGACAAAGTTTCTATCCCCAATCATTTCAAAGATGATTACAAAATTGTTAACATACGGCCGTATATCCTCAACACTCTTCATTGTTTGAAATTATCAACAGTATGGACGTAGTTATGTCTGGCTTCCCGACCAGTGTGTGGCAAGAGTGAAGCACAGGGTCATGATGCTGAAGACTGTACATTCAAGACTGTATGTTGCTTTAACTACAAGGCTGCTCATTACAATTCCTCGAGGAATTGTCTCAAGTGGAAGGAAGAGAAAGAGGTCTGCACGTTGAAGACAACTGAACACATCTGTTATGAAGTTAGGAAGAAAGTAAAGGCATTGGATGCAACTCCCTCATCAAATACCTCCTATGTTTCAGTGGTGAGGTCCAGAGTTGTGATGTGCACCGTTGAGACACAGACGGACCCTGTCTCTGTTATTCATGCCACTCACTCTGCCTCGTCGTCTCAGCCACCTGTTCAATCCAACTTACTCTCACTACCTTTTACTTTCAGGCTGATGCTACTTTTCAGTCAATACAGCCTAATTGAATGTCCAAAACTGGTAAGATTCATTTGAACTCCTTCTCCAAACAGTCATAGCCTCACGTTCTTCTGACTCCTGCTACAACAAGAGAGAGAGAGAGAGAGAGAGAAGAGTTAGCTCATTCTCGGAGGAATCTCGGAACCCTTTTACTGATGACGTGACGAAGAATTCCGTTAGCAAGCTCCAGGATAGGTCCCCCAGTAGCCACATGCGTGGTGGCGGGCAACAACAACAACAACAAATTATAATAATAATGATAATCACAGTGACCCACCTCTTAAATATTAAACCGTTCAATTCACTATGTTACAGTGAAACCCATATGACTCTTGACAATAAATTACAAAATATAGCAATCTTGTTATCTACACACAGGCTAAACCTTATTTGTTTACAGGAGACAGGCTTGGTGGATCACCCTGATCCTCGACTGTTCAAACACTACCACTCGAATCAAATATATGATAATGATCGTCCCGGGGTTGCCATATATAAACACCTATCACACCCACAAACAGAAGTGGTTCTAAACTCAACTTTAGAAGCTTTTGCGTGCAGAGTAAAATTTTTAAACACATCTCTATCTCTTTGCTCTCTTTACTACCCTCAACATGGCCTGATGGATGATAGCAGTAAATTCTTTTATTTCCAAATAAAATATACCTTAAAAGGAATAGCAATGAAACAGAAAATTTAAAAATGCAAAGTGCAGAGTCATGCTAATTGATCTTTTCCAGTGACGTCACAGATATCACGTGGTTTTGTTTATGGCTCCATATTGGATGGCAAACTCCTCGCAGTAGTGGCTGTCCAGACAGGGCTGTCGGAGACTGAACTGTCTGATATATGCAGAAATGTGGATCATCGCCACCAAGATCAGTACAGGAACAAGATAAAGTGTTTGAGGCTGGACACTTACACCATATCTAGGGAAAAATTCACCCGTTTCTAGTACAGGAGACTGAAACCTGATCTCAGATATGGCGATCTTTATCACTATTTGGTGAACACCCCGTGAAAGTTCACCGGAGCATCTCTCAAGGTAAATATGTGTAATATATCTAGTTGGAATCGACATACAGTACATGTAAATCGTCTTGGTAATCAGTAAATTATTGACATGAGACCAAGGGTGATCGAGTAGTTGATGATTTTTTTATTTTTTAATGTGAGGAAGAAGGAACTAAAGGCCACGAGCCCGCAATAACTGTTCCCTCCAAGAGAAAAACAAAATACAAGAGACAGCCAAATTCAAGGTCCGAGCATTTCGAGATGCCTGGACACACTGCGTTTGAAAGACTAGAGATCATAGGAAGCAGGAAATACAGACAGAGGGAGATAGTTCCAGAGCTGACCTGTTGCATAAATGAAGGACTGGGAGTAACGGTTAACTCTTGCATTAGAGAGTTGGACAGAAAAGGGGTGAGAGTTTGCTGCTAGACGGATGCTACGCGCCAGTTGTAGAGGTGGAGGAATACATGCAGACAGTTCAGAGGAGCAACGACCATTGAAATGGCGATAGAAAAGAGATAAAGATGCAACAGTGCGGCGAGAGAGGTTGAGGGGAGTCAGTAAGAGGAGGAGAGTTAATGAGACGAAAAGCCTTTGACTCCACCCTATTGAGAAGAGCTGTATGTGGGGAACCTCGCCACACATAAGGGTTGTACTCCACACAGGGGCGGATAAAACCCGTGTATAGAGTCAACAATTATGCAGGGGTAAAGAAGGAACGGAGTCGGCTTAGCACACCTACAGTAATCTCTTAGAAGCAGATTTTACAAGAGCTGTAATATGATCTTTCCAAGTCAAGTCCAGAGTAAATGAAACCCCAAGCATGTTGAAGGATGATGCAGAATTAAGCTGAATATTATTAAACATTAGTGGGTACACCTGTGGAAGATTTTGTTGGGTTGATAGGTGTAAGAACTGAGTCTTTGATGCATTAAAAACAACAAGGCTATTTTTACCCCAGTCAGAGATACGAACCAAGTTAGACATTAGGTGTGCCATAGCCTCATCCCTTGTTTGTTGAAGTACTGTAATTGCTGAGATGGACGTTGCGGGAACTGAGTGGAGGGGTGAAGGGTGGAGTCATCAGCGTATGAGTGGATAGGGTTAGATGTACAGCTTAGAAGGTCATTGATGAACAAATGGAAGAGAGTTGGTGATAGGACAGAGCCTGAGGAACACCACTGTTGAAAGATCTAGGAGAAGAATGATGGCCGTCTACAACAGCGGCCATAGAATGACCAGAAAGGAAGCTAGAGATAGAAGGATAGAAACCGTAAGAGGGCAGTTTGGATATTAAAGATTTATGCCAGACTCGATCGAAAGCCTTTGAGATGTCAAGTGCAATGGCAAAGCTTTCGCCAAAGTCCCGAAAGGAGGATGACCAGCAGTCCGAAAGGCAGGTGAGACGTTCCCTGACGGAACCCATACTGACGATCAGAAAGAAGGTTGTGATAGGAAAGATGTTTTAAAATTTTTCTATTAAGAATTGACTCAAATACTTTTGAAATACAGGATGTTAAAGCAAATGGACGATAGTTAGAGGGTTGGGAATGATCACCCTTCTTGTAACTGCAATAGAGTGGAGGGTGGGGGCGTGGGAATGCGGGAAGGAGATGGAGGGAGAGTGGGGAGATTGAATGGCTGTGGGGGGATGGGGGGTGGGATTTGGGTTGGTTTGGGGTGTGGGGGTGAGGGTGTGGGGGAGGGTTGGGGATGGGTGGTAAGGGGTGGGACGGGTAGGGGATGGAAGGGAAGGGGGTTGGGTAGTGGTGGGGGATATTTTGGGGGGGCCTGTGGAGGGGAGTTGGGGTCGTGGGGTGTCGGGTCGTGGGGGGTTCGAAAGTGGGGGGTAAGGGGTTGCTGGGGGTGGGAGTGAGGGGTGGTGGGGGCGGTGGCGGGGTGGGGGTGGCGGTGGGTGGGTCGGAGTGGCGGTGGGGGAGTTGGGGTGGCAGTGGGAGGGTGGTGGGTGTGTGTAGGTGGGGTGGTGGTGTGTGTGAGGTGGTTGGGTGGCATTGGAGGGGATGGGGTTGGGGCTCGAGGGGGTGGGGGTGGCTCACCTGATATGAAATGCCTGCTACAGAGTCGGGAGTAGGCCGTCGGTTGCTAATTCTCCCTCTTCACGGCAGCTATCCACTTCTGTTGCCTTTCCTCATTGGCTGGAAACCGGCAGAAGTTTACCCCACTTCCACTTTTCTGCCATGTCTTACAGCCGAAGGCACAACAGTGGAATACCATGGTGGAATCTGCAGTTCTCTCTCTAGACGTCCGACAATTTGCCGTCCAGTATGGCGTCGTAAACAAAAGTCACATGACCCTTGACGTCATATGGAAAAGATCTATAGGTACAGTCGCTCCAAGACGTGATGGCAGAGATTCAGATTCCTTCGGTCACTGTGCACTGCCATACATTCAATGAAAACTTACTGAATATAAAGTAAAAGTTCTGTGCCTTCATCACGTCATATAAAATAAAATATAAACTGCATCATGCTAAAACTCATGTAAGATGAATACCTTGGGGCAATGATATATTAGAAGTTAATACTTGGATACATTTTCCGATTTGAATGAATATGTGATGTATCACTCCACGCACAGTGTGCAGTACAACTAAGTGTTCCAGATGAAGTTGCTTCTCAGAATTTCAAATACAGTTGCTCTAGCTTCTTGTTGTTGTTGTTTAAAGATATCTCCCTCCTATAGAGGGAGCCAGGACATACATTAGCCCGGTCAGTGGGGGATGGCTTTTGCCAGGGGCATCTCCTGGTGGGCAACTGCCACCCACTAGGGTCTGCTGGTGGGACACCCAGCTGTCCACCAGGGCAACCTGGCAGCCCACCAGAGGGCCCGCTGGGCGCGGCGAGCAATGCTCTAGCTTCGATGACCAGTTAAGGAAATTCTTGTGACTGCAATACACTACCCTATTTTCAAATGCTATGGTGATGATATAGCAACATGCATGCCACAACAGTGAAATGCTGTCTGCATAACAGCAAGACCATTCTGCCTTTTATTCCTTGTCTTCCCCTCACATATAGTATGGTAATTATAGTTAGCTACTTATCCTCAGTTTTCGGGAGGTATGGCACAGTATGGCACATTTTACACTTTTGTCTTACACTAGATAATAAAGAGGACAAAATAAATGAGTTTATAAACACTGACAATGCAAAAGCACACACTCTTTGCTCAGTCCTTTAATATGTAATATTTTTCCATTTTTAATAAACCATTGTCCTGCTTAACTGAAAATGCTGATTTGGAAGTTTTGAACTCAATGATTTGTTTATGAGCCTCTGCATTTTATTACTCATGTCACTCATTTATGCTCTGAAGATACTAGTCTAGGACAAGTTGGCATCCTCCAAGGGGCTCCGTTTCTCTGCAGGTTTTTGAGGTTCTCTTTTTATGTTTCATCTACCGATAGTTCTCTAGCTTATCTTAAATCCTCCAGAGATTATTCTTGGTGGAAAACTTGCCAGATGCAGTGTAATAACTGCATGTTTTTTGAGTAAAATTTGTCTCCTTTCGTGATTGTTGACTGAACCATTTAAAATAGCCTACTAACTGCTGCTTTCTTGGTTTCTGTCGTCATCCAAGGAGAATAAAGAACCGGAAATAAATTATTTTAAATTATCCCCTTACGTTGTAAAGGAAAATATTTTTTAAATAATAATGAATCATGTAAATGTTTACTGAAGGTCTTTTCTTTTCAGTCATGCTACTATAAAAAAGTGTTGCTCGTTACCATACTAGATCTGAACTCCGCAAATAACTCCTGAGTGTCCCTAACGAAAGTTCTGGAATTTCAATTAGTTCTGTGGATTTCCTATTATCGTAACAAACGAACTGCTTCCTACTATTTTGAAACGTACCGGTACTCTAGCATTTACTTATTGTTTTCTGCAGCAATTTTATATAATAGGTGTCACCTAATAAAGATGTAAGAAAAAGTGTGTGCATTATTGCTGACCAAAATCTTCTGGATACTCTACCGTCACTTCTTAGGCCGACTGTAGCCTACATGGGCACTCTATTACACTTTTCACAACTAAGGAGACTTGGCAAACACCTGCCCCTCATCTCTGTTACTTCTTTAATTTGACAAGCTATATGAATAAAATATTTTTGTCACATTCCTCTTTCCTTGCATTAAAAACATTAGCATACTTAAAATCGTATTTTTCACGGGGATAGTTAGAGGTGTGTGTGTGTGTGTGTGTGTGTGTGTGTGTGTGTGTGTGTGTGTGTGTGTGTGTGTGTGTTGCCTACATCTAGCTGACATCCTTATTTATCTTTACTTAATTTAAATGATCGATAATTAACTAGCACATTTGTCTAATTACTGCACATTACTAATAAATAATAATTAATAAATTACTGATGTAATGTAGAACAAAGATCATTAATTGACAATACTGACGAAAGTGCTATTTTTCGTCATTACTAAATACAACCAAACCGTCGGCATATCTGTATGTACTCAGCGACTCCGGACCTGTATTCGTCGCGTGAGTAGCGAGGAGCGCGGTAACGCGTGAGTACGGCCAAAAAGTAGCGGCGCTCTCAGTTCCGCTACTGGCTAAAAAAAGTAATGGCGTTACCACCATCGCTATTAAAATAGTAGCGGCGCTATTCCCAGCTTTGCTCGTGGGCCTCCATGGTTAGACAGTTTTGTTTAGCTAGGTGCCGGCCCATAATGGACTGCAGGGAAGTGATTGTGCAGATGAGGCACCCAGGGCAAAAGCTACCCTTTGGCATCTCATATTAGAGTGCCCCAGTCTGAGGGAAGCTCGTCGTTGATACCTCTCCAGGTTTAGGGCAAGAGATGGGTCTTCCCTTCTCCCCTTCGTCCTTGGAGAGGAGGCGTGTATGATGGGAGGAGTAATCTTCTTGATGCTGAGGAAGCAGGCTTCCTTAAATAGCTTTAGTTTTTATGCTTATTACTTGTTGTTATTTTATGCATAATTTTATGTAGTGTGCATGACGTATTGTATGAACTTTAATGTTTGATGACCATTTTAATTTGTGTTATTATGCTGTTTACAAATGCATATATCTGTGTACATTTTAGTTATGCTTGTTCTGCTTTTACTCCTGTTGTACGGCAGCAATGATCTCTGTTGTCATGTTGGCATGATCATTTTAGCGGAATCAGTCAGTCACCCCCCTACCCCCCGCTCCCGTCCACTTCTTATATTATATCTCTCTCTCTCTCTCTCTCTCTCTCTCTCTCTCTCTCTCTCTCTCTCTCTCTCTCTCATTTTTTGTTGCATATTTAGGAACAGCCAAATTTTGGGAGTGTCACGCTCATGAGGGTGTGTTGAAGCGTGAGCTGTGTTGGGCATGTGTTTGTAGTGTTTGGGATGTGTCTGAGATACGTGTAGTGCGCATGTGGGGTGTGTCTGGGATGTGCCTGAGGGGTCTGTCCAAAGATGAAGGCAACCGTTTTAGATGCTGGGGTGATGGATACATTTGGAGTAGGTGCGGCTATCTGTGTGTGTGTGTGTGTGTGTGTGTGTGTGTGTGTGTGTGTGTGTGTGTGTGTGTGTGTGTGTGTTTGTAATTAAAAATATGGATGCAGTGCATGGGCGTTAACGAATATGAAATATGAAATATAACAATGAATGAAGTGGTTCCAGTTACAACTTTATTACCAGTTTTTGTAGGTATCTATAGCTTTGGTGACAATACAGGCACAACAGAAAATATCTTTCATGTAGAGCCAGATATGCTGCTCTTATATGATGGTTAACATCTTAGAAAACTCATCACATATATTTGTAGATGCGTATAGCAGCAGCAGCACCCAGATGGTCAGTTTGCTTATATCAGGGTAGCATCTCGTTATTGCCCAGACATCCTTAGTGACCAAGTGAATCATATGAAAGTGTCATGAATTCTTATGCTTTGCGAAAAAGTTGTGGTAAGAGGATTAATTACAATTTTTGCGATAGGAAAAAGAAGCTGATGTAAATATTGCAGTGGCTCCAGGTATTTAAAATTGTGTCACGCCACCCCAACCCTCCCTGAGAAACACACTATGGCCCTTAGGTTGGCAATTAGTGCTATATTTCATCACATTAGTTCTTTTGCACTTTTCACATTCCCAGACGATTTTTTAACATACAGTATTGTAGAGACTTTTCGTAATGGTGGGTTAGTGTTGATTATTTCGAAGTCATTCATTGCCCGAAGTTACTAAAATATCAGGTAAATTTGTGTGAAGGCAACAGTAATTAAGTACATGGCATCATTGTAATTAACTCCTAAATGAGTAATAATAATTATATTCTGTTCTATTGCCAGACGCCTTAATCTCGCAAGGGGTGGCCACAAACAAATTGCCTCCATGTCACTCTGTCCCCCACCATTTCACTGTCCTGCTCCCAGCTCAGCCCCCTCTCTATCATATACATTTCCACTCCACCCCTCCATCTCATCCTTGGCCTTCCCCTCGCTCTTCCCCCTCCACCTCACTCACATACACTCTCCTCGTCAGTCTGTCACTCTCGATCCTCTCCATATGGCCAAACCACCTCAGTGTGTTTCTCCTAACGCTTCCTATCACATCCAGATCCACACCACAACTTTCCTTCTCATCCTTATTTGTCAGTCTGTCTCTCCTTGTGACTTTACATGCTCCTCTCGAATAACTCATTTCCACTGCTATCACTCTTGACTTCTGTCCCTCCAACAGGGTCCAAGCTTCACTTCCATACGTTAGAGTTTGTATCACAATACTGTCATGTAGTAACTTTTTCACTTCCATGCTCACTTCCCTGCTTCTTATCACTGCTTTCAAGGAACAAGTAAACTATCTTCCTTGTTGTATCCTTTCAAGCACTTCACCCTTCAATCTTCCATCCTCATTCATCACACTACCCAGGTACTTTAACGCACTCACATTTTCCATTTCCTCCTCATCCAGTCTCACTGTACATTCACTGACTTCATTCTCTCGAAGACCATAACTTTACTCTTCCCTATATTCACCTTTAGACTCCGTTTCTTACACACTCTCCCAAACTCATCCACCAAACCTTGCAACTCTCCTTCGTCTTCACTTAACAACACAGTATCATCTGCAAACAACAGCACAGGGAGTTTCCAAACACTGCCCTCTCTCATTGGGGTCGCTCCGACATCCACTGCCCTACCTTGTATCTCTGTTATACCCCCATCAATATACAGATTGAACAACCTTGGAGACATGACACATCCCTGTTTCAATCCAACCTTCAAGTAGAAAAATTCATTCAGTTCACTAGCGACACGTACTGTAGCCTTAGCACCATCATACAAAAGCTTCACAGCATTCAACAACTTCTCATCTTCTCCATACATTCTTAATACTTTCCACAATCCCTGTCCATCCACCCTGTCATATGCTTTCTCCAGATCCATGAAGGCCACATACAACTTTTTTCCCTTCTCCAGAAACTTTTCCACTAAAGATCTAAGAATGAATAGCTGATCTGCACAACCTCTTCCCTTCCTAAAACCTCCTTGTTCTTCTCCCACTAATTTCTCTGTTATTCCCCTAACTCTGCTAGTAATTATCCTGCCATATACTTTTCCTATTACACTAAGAAGACAAATGCCTCTGTGGTTACCACACACTTTTTTTTTCTCCTTTTCCTTTGTACAAGGGAATAATTATATCTGACTTCCAATCCTCCAGGTCTCTACCTTTCTCGCAGGCTAATTTGCACATCTTCCACATCCATTCTACTACTATCTCTCCCCCATCCTTCAGCATTTCGCCATATACTCCATCAATTCATGGGGCTTTACCCATTTTAATTTTCTTCATTACTTCCACAACTTCCATCCTTCCACAACTTCCATCCTACTGATTTCTTCCTCTCTTCTCACATCCCTCCGTCTCCCAGCAATTCCCCAGCCACTTATACTCGCGTTACTTTCATTCTCTATGTTCAACAATTCCTTAAAGTGTTCTTTCCATCTGCTCACTTTTTCTCCCTTCTCCATTAGTAATCTACGAGTTTTATCTCTCACTCCCCGACTACTGTAATTTCTTTGCCACCCAGTCTAACTCGCTTTACCTCTTTCCAGATCAACAACAACAACAACAACAACAACAACAATAATAATAATAATAGTAATAATAATAATATAATTTGCGTCTCTCTAATAATAATAATAATATAATTTGCGTCTCTCTAATAATAATAATAATAATAGTAATAATAATAATATAATTTGCGTCTCACCACCCACTTTACAAGGACACCATAGTAGGCTCCACTTCACCCCGTGATCGCGTTAAATGGTTACCACACACCGAAGAAAGTGGTTTGCAATGTTCCAGGAAAACATTAGGCTTGCCAGTCAGTGTAGAGCCACCTAAAGCTTAAAGAAGAGTAATGAAATGTAGCAGGAAGGAATGGGAGAATAAGAAAGAAAAGAGGGAAGACAAACATAATGATAAATGAGAAGGAATAACTAGGCTGCATTTCATCAAGTGACCACTTTGTCTTAGACTGTGTTGGTGCGGTGCGAAGTGTGAGGTTTAATGGAAGTTGTGGCGACGTGAGGTGTTGTAGTGTGAGCTTTATGAGTGTGTTGGGGACAGTCGTGTGGCTGGTGTGGTTGGTTAAGTGTAGTGGCCTATTGTTTAGCAATGAAGGAAGTGGTGTGTGAGTTGTGGCAGTGTGTTGAGCAGCAGTTATAAACTGTGGTTGTTGTGGTAGCTGAACCGTGGCTGTGTGTTCTCTGGTGGAGTGATATATGAGGTGCAGTATATGAGGTGTGGCAATGTTATGTTGCAGTGTGAAGTGTGGCAGTATATTGTATGGCTTTATTGGGAGTTTGTGGTGTGGTCTATGAGGCATGAATATGATGTATGGTAGTGATAGGTATTTCAGTGTGAGTGGTAGGGTTAGGTATGACAGTGTGAGATGTGGTAGATGTCAAATATGAGTAAGATGTAACATCGTGTTGGGAGACAGTTTATGGTGTACTAAGTATGCAAATGTATATTACATAGTGATTTTCGTCGCGCCCTTTACAAAACCTATAATAAACCCAGAACCAGACCGCCTTCGCCTGATCACCATGATTCCCCTCCGTAGCCTAAATCCCTCTTCTCAAACCTCCTGATAAAAGTTGTGGGGAATTTTCGCGAGTTGCCGGTCCATGAGCGCGGAGGCCTGTGAAACTTTTATATATTTTGCTGAGTATTATCCCGTAATTTATTAAAAGGGATTTTGGATTTTGTTGTTGTCGTTTTCTATACCTTTGCATGTCCGTCTCTGGGCATAGGTTTCACAGCCCGTTTCTAAGGTCTTACGGTCTGCGTATCTCCGCATATCACCCATTCAGCGTTATCACCCACAATCCATATTGACTACATACCAGGACTGTCTCATGCATGACTGGTGTACTGGTATTAGCGAGGGTGTTTTACTACACGTCGGCGGGTCTTAAGGTAGATCAGTAAAACCTGCTTTAACGAATTAATATTCTTAAACTGTTCCCTTCTCTAAACAGGTCCATTAGGACTGTAGGCCTCCTCTCTACCAATATATCGTATACATATAATCGTAGAGAGAGAGAGAGAGAGAGAGAGAGAGAAATACTAGCGACTGACTGATTGCTTGGAAAACACAGGAGAATAAGGGGACTAGTAGGAAAGTCTTTACTGGTGACACTTCACAGTATCTCACTGCATCGTTATACAAAAAAATAGTAGTAATATATTTCCGTTATGGAAACAACATTTACGTTCCTGATCAAACTTTGTGTCCAAAATTGCTCACAGAGTTGGTAAAGTTGTGTAACGAAGTTAACTCACACCATCGACCAAGTGGATCACAGCCACGTATCATGTATGGGCTTCCCAAAGTCAACAAGAGTGTATGTCCATTGCGACCAGGTTTAACTGCCACTGGAACCTATAATTATTATTGCATTGCTAAATATGTGGTACCGATCTTGAACCCCATTAACACCTACCAGCACGCTTGCATGGATACCTTTTCTTTCATTAAGATCACAAACTTAAACAGAGAGTTGTGTTATGGCCAGTTTTGACATGATGTCTCTGTTTACTGTACCAATATCCCGTTAAATGAGGCTATTCATATTTGCATTAAGAAACTTTTTAATGAGCATGGCATAGTTTCCGGCTTCATTATTGAACAAATGTGTAAATTACTGAACACAACTGTATAAGACTGCATATTAATGAGCAAGCTCACAGACAAGTAGATGTGGTAGAGATGGGAAATCCTCTTGCCCCAAAAGTAAGTAACATCTCTCTTGAGCTTTCATGAGAAGAATTGAATTAACGATTGTCCAGATGAGGTAAACATTGTTCTCATCTGAAAAACAATCTATGTAAACTACTTAGCCACACATTCCCACAAATAGCTTTCAGAGTCATTTATAGTAGTAGGAATATAGGCACTCTCTTCAAAATCAAAGACAGGTATCCTTACACCTGGGTCCTCTGTTGTTTATAAATTTACATGTGACAGTTGCCATGTGTCATCTATTGGAGAGACAGAGAGACATATAAAAACACGGATACATGAAGACTTAGTTTCATCAGCATGAGCAGTTACAACAGTCACCAAACCACCCTTCCGTGCCATTAGATGACACGCACACACGATCACCCAGTCAGCCGAACGGCCATTACAGTTCTTGCTAGAAGCACAAATCATGGAGACACTCTGTGCACACTCTACAACTCCACTCTCTATGATAACACAGGTATACAATGAAAAAATTATTTTGATTATTGTTTTATATACGAGTATTCTGCGGCACTGAATTCAAAAATGAAAACCATTATTCTCCATCATTTAACATTTTTTCACAAAACACTTTTTTCAGTTATAGTTTTTATCATTTCACAGAATATAATTATATACATATGGATATATGATTATGATGATATTATGTTTGAATTTAGTATATTCTTATATTAAAATCCATGTTTAAAACAAGACAGTTATATCATTTCATAATAAACCAGAATATAGCACAACACCGTGATGAGTCATATCAGCACTGGAGTGCGGCAAACATCTCTCAGTGTGAATTAGCTGAATAGTGCACTTGTAAATTACTCTTAGTGGAGTATATATATTTTTATCACAGTGATAGGTATTGAAAATAGTGGTGTTTTACTGAAGAAGCGGTGATATTTATTGACTTTTTTATAGATGGATTAACATTTTGTTGTGCTGTTATCGATCAAATTATGGCGTCTAGAGGTTGTGTGAACAGTCCGAATCTGTTTTGCTATATTTGGGGAAAATTTGTTGTGAAAAAAAAAAACCACACACAGACAGAACGTAACAGATTTTGTTTGAAAAAGTTTATGACGCCCACTTTGGAATAAAACTTGATAACCAGGACAAAAAGTGGGCCCCTCACTGTGTCTGCTCTGTTTATTTTCAGGAACCAATACAATGGGCAAATGGCAGAGAGAAGGCTTGTGCTTCTGGTATTCCGATGATATGGAGGGACCCCAAAATCATAGTAGCGATTGCTTTCTTAGTTCCTGCAAAATTCAAGGACACAACAAAAAGAATTAGAATATTTCTTTATCCTAATCTTCCATCAGCAATAAGACCTGTACCACATGGACCTGATCTACCAATCCCTACTCCACCTGATAGTCTTGAATACGGTATGTAGAAACTCACTCAGAGGAAGAAACTGCTGCAGTAAACGACGAACGAATTGTCCCAACATGTTCAAACAATGAGCCACAGTCATTCTCTAAGGATGAACTTAATGATTTATTAAGAGACCTCGGTCTCTCCACAGATGCTGCAGAGCTCTTGGAGTCCCGATTATAAGCTAAATACTGTACTTATTGCACCCAAACACAACTTTCTCTTGGTACCGAAAGAGAAAAAGAATTTCTACCATATTTCAAGTAAGATGTATCCTTGGTTTATTGGACGGACATAAGTTGCATAGTGCAGCAACTTCGCAGAGATTATTATGCAGAGGAATGGAGACTATTTAGAAATTCATCTAAAAGAAGACTGAAAGCGGTACTTCTTCATAACAGTAATAAATATGCATCAATATCTGTTGCACAATCTGTACATTTAAAAGAAATGAACCAGAATTTGGAAAATTTTCTCGAGAAAATCAACTACAATGAACACTGTTGGTTTACATGTAGAGACCTGAAAATTGCTTATCTTACTTGGTCAGCAATCAGGGTATATAGAATTCCCATGTTTTCTTCGTGAATGGGAGAGCAGAGACAAGGATTTACAATGGGTTCAGAAGGAATGGCCAAATAGGAAAAATCTACAGCTTGGTGCCAAAAACATCGTTAGACCTAGCTTGGTGAATCCAGATGAAGTACTGCTACCACCACTTCATATAAAGCTTGGATTAACGAAGCTGTTTGTCAACGCCTATCAAAAGATGGAGCCTGTTTTCTGTATGTGTGCCAAAAGCATCCTGGTTTGTCTGAAGCTAAATTGAAAGTGGGTACACTTACTGGACCTTATGTTAGAAAACTGATTTCTGACGCAGAATTTGATGGCGAGATGAACGACCTGGAACGAGAGGCTTGGATATCATTCAAACAAGTAATTTCTAAGTTTGGGGGCAACAATAAGGATTCAAATTACAACAACAACAAAAAAGTGAGAAATTTTTTTGTCAAGTTTAAGCAGTTTGGTTGCAACATGAGTCTCAAAGTTCACTTTTTGGATTTGCATTTGGAATTTTTCCCCGAAATTCTTGGATTGGTGAGTGAAGACCAAGGTGAAGGATTCCATTAGGATATCAAGGACATGGAAAGAAGGTACCAGGGACGTTGGGATGCCAGTATGATAGCGGACTATTGCTGGATGATTCACAAAGATGCACCAGAAAAAGTGCAAAACCGAATGGGCAGCAAACGAAGTTTTGGGAAAAAAATTAAATAAACTGAAGTTACAAAGACTAGATGTGTCATGAGTCATAGAATATATAGTTTTGTTTCCTTTATGCATATGTTTAAAAAATTACATTTAAAATATTTTCATTTTCAGTTAATGTAGAACAATATGAAGTTTTGGAGCAAAAAAAACAAAAAAACTGTGAAGTTACAAAGACTAGATGTGTTATGAGTCACAGAATATATATTTTTGTTTCCTTTATGTGTATATTTAAAAAAATACATTGAAAATATTTTCATTTTCAGTATAGATCGAATGGAATTTATAATTTGCTATAATTAAAATTCTTTTAAATTTTCCATTAAAATGTGATGTGATGGAAATATTTTAAGTGTATTATTAAGTGTATTCATAAGTGCAATAAAAATAACTACCATACTCAGAATTACAAAAGCTTTTAATGACTTTAATTTTGCTGACCTGCAAAATAGTTCTTCCATTCAGTTGCTGTGTATTTAAATGTTTGATATCCACACATATATTAAACTGTTTTGATCTATTTTACCTGAGTGGTTCTGCTTTAACTCACCAGAACGAAGCATTTTAACCTTCAATTAATACTATAATTATTTTTTATCTTCACCTATTACCAATGGTGAAGGTCTTTGTTTCCATCATAATTTTTATGTTATTATTATTCCACCACTTTTTGTGTCGAATTTTCATCATACTTATTTAGGATGTACAGCATCATGACCATATTATACTGACCCTGTCTCAGTAACACTGACCTAACAGGAGAAGCAATACCCAAAACTCATGAATTTTCAACCTCAATTAACTCCAAAAACAACTGTAGGTGTACGAACATAGAAGGAAATCCTATTTTCGAAAAGTATGTACTGCAAAAATTTGAAGATTATTCATCATGACATTGATACTATGGACATCCTGTTTTTGGAACAATTTTATATTGCTCTTCCATTCAGGAAAAGTAATTACATAGCTGAGGCAATTATTACCTCAGGAAGCTTTGTCTAGTCCTGGACCAGGTCTGTATACTTTTGGGTGGCAGTTTAACCAATGCTTTTTGAGGTATTAAAAAAAAAAAAAAAGACAATATTCTCAAAGGTGGAGATCAATAATACTCTTACAGTTCAAGCTTTCTAGTTATTATTATTATTATTATTATTAGTAGTAGTAGTAGTAGTAGTAGAAGTAGAAGTAGTAGTAGTAGTAGTAGTAGTAGTTGTTGTTGTTGTTGTTGTTGTTTTATTATTATTATTATTATTATTATTATTTCTATTTTTAATAAACATCGGTAGGAAACCCATTCGTCTGAGTATATTTATGATTATCATCGCCATTTTGAACAGAAAGGTTGATCAAAAGCTTAACAGTTTTTAAAGCAACTGAAATTCATTACCGGTACTACTGTTTTTTTTTTACGTCTGATGATGCAATATTACGAGACATAACCATTAAAGATATTCCTACAAGAACTGGAGTTGATATTCATCACAGATACACACATCTATCAATCAATCTAGCTACCCATCTAAATATATATATATATATATATATATATATATATATATATATATATATATATATATATATATATATATATATGTGCGTGTGTGTAGCTACCCATCTATATCAATCTATCTATCTATCTATCTATCTATCTATCTATCTATATATATATATATATATATATATATATATATATATATATATATATAGATGGGTAACTACACCCCCCCCCACAAACACACATATCTATCTATCTATATATAGATAGATATGTGTGTTTGTGGGGGTGTGTGTAGTTACCCATCTATATATATATATATATATATATATATATATATATATATATATATATATATATATATATATATATAGATAGATAGATAGATAGATAGATAGATATAGATGGGTAGCTACACACACGCACATATATATATATATATATATATATATATATATATATATATATATATATATATATATATATATAGATGGGTAGCTAGATTGATTGATAGATGTGTGTGTGTGTGATGAATATCAACTCCAGTTCTTGTAGGAATATCTTTAATGGTTATGTCTCGTAATATTGTATCATCAGACGTAAAAAAAAAAAAAAAACAGTAGTACCGGTAATGAATTTCAGTTGCTTTAAAAACTGTTAAGCTTTTAATCAACCTTTCTGTTCAAAATGGCGATGATAACCATAACTATACTCAGACGAATGGGTTTCCTACCGATGTTTATTATAAATAATAATAATAATAATAATATATATATATATATATATATATATATATATATATATATATATATATATATATGTGTGTGTGTGTGTGTGTGTGTGTGTAGGCTATGCATATATATTTGTATATACAAAGTTGCAATGACGAAGGCCTATATCTCAATGGGTAACTCACGCTTATTTTTTTTATACACTCTCTTGGAATTATGGGGAATCTTTTTTTTAGGCATGGATAATTGAACTCCGGTAAATTAGAAATTTTAATCAATTTTTGCAACATCAATTTTTGCCACAGTTAGCCTGCATAATTATTTTTTAAGCAAAAAAAAAAAAAAGGAACGAAAGTAATATAATAGAAAAATGCAAGATTATTTGTCACTGCAGTTTTACTACCAGATCCTTGACCTCAGAACGAAACCTTCCTGATTGTGTTGCTGCCGGATTTTCCCTGTTACGCAGGACAGGATTGCTATTATAACTATATCTATACCTGTATCAGTATATATATATATATATATATATATATACAGAGAGAGAGAGAGAGAGAGAGAGAATATTACATCACCATCAGTATTTTCTAGTCCGCTGCTGAACAAAGGCCTCCTCCAAACTTCTTCACGAATTCCTTGGCTGAGCCAACTTGTGACACATTTTACCTGCAAATTTCTCTTTCTCATCTCTCCACCTCCTGTCTCGCCTTTTTCTGTTATGCTTATGATTTCTTGAGGTCCTGGCAATCAAGCTCTTGTTCCAACGGTTTTAACTTATTCCTGCAACATGACCCGCGAACCTCATTTTTTTTTTTTTTTTTTAAGTTCTGTGTTTTTGACTTTAGTCTGCTGTCTCACCCAAGCTGATATTTTCCTGTCTCTTTAAGATATGCCCAACACTGACCTTTCCATTGCTCTTAGAGAATGGATTAGTTGATTTTCCATCGATTCTGTCAGTTTCCAGGTCTCACAACCACACGTCGTAGCTAGTATTATACATTAGATATATGCTTTTCGACCCATTCACACTGGCAAGCTACTTTCCATGATGCCTCATGTTTACTGACAGCTTGCCATTCAATTGTAATGCGTCTTTCATTTTGCTTTCATAATCTTTGTTAGTTTTAGTACTTGTCCCAAGTTATTGTACTGCACGGCTTCAACATTTTTTTGTTTTGTTTTGTTTATTCTAATGACGCTCTTTGGTGTATTGATATTGAACATTACACTAGTTTTACTATAGCTCATCTACACTCTTAGCCCTACATTGAGACTCCCTATTTAGGTCATTTAGCATTTCTTGCAATGTCTGCTTTTTCTGAGATTAGGACAATGTCGTCTGCAAATCTTAAATGGTTTAGGTTTTCTACATCTACTTTACTCCTTTGTCCTCTTAGTCTAGCTTTCTGAAAACAGTTTATATGCATGCTGTAAATATTTTTGGGAAGCTGTATTTTCCATAACATGCCCTTCTCAGTCTTAATTTTTCTCTGAGTCTTTATGTAATATAACTATGTTGGGTCTTTCTTTACATATGTTTTCGAGCAGATTTACAGTGGTCTCAATTCCTCCATGTTCTTCCAATGAATTTATAATTGCTATGGCTCCACTAATTTGAAAGCCTTTTCCTACTCAATAAAACCTAAGCACAGTGGCTTATTATATTGCGTAGTTGTTTCAATTAATTGATTCATTTTGTTTAGATAATGAGCAGTGTAATACCCACTTCAAAATCCTGAATGCTCACGACGCTGGTTTTCTTCCAAATTTGTTGTTATTCTGTTTGTAAGGACTTCAGAGAAGAGGTTGTAAGTATCTGATAATAAGCTAAAGGGTCATTAGTTACTAAGGTCTTTTGAGTCGCCTTTCCTGTAAAGCAAAATAACTGTTGCATTACACCATGCATGGGAATTTTCTTCTTTATATACTGAATAAATAAGTGGGAGAGCCTTATTTGTATTACTACTCACGAATCTGACTGTAAATCTGCTAGTATTCCATCTTCTCCTGGGGCTTTCCCTGTTTTCTTATTTTTAAGAGAAGTGTTTATATTGTCTGGTTTTACTTCTGCTACTTCAGTTGCGACCTTTGAAAAGTTAGCTATTGGTACTATTGTGTTTGTTGCATACAGTTCTTTGTAAAATTCTTCAACTCTGCACCATCCTATATCAGTATTTATTGACTTCGCTATTATTTTTCTTCCAATGGTATAATTTGTTGCTTTCCCAGTGCCATTTTACTTCGGGCTAGTTTCAGACCTTTGCCTTTTTTGATGGTTTCTCTAAGCTGATTCATGTTTCATATTTCTTCTTCTCTCTGTTTCCTGTTGATAAGCTTATTTAAATCTGCTCTTTCTATTTCATCATTCTTTGTTTTTACTTTCATCTCCTTTCTTCTTTTCATGAGCTCGAGGATCATTTTTGACTACTTGTTGGCTATGGTTGTATTAGCATTCCCTGCTACCTCTGCTGATTCTCTTAGCACTTTGGTCAGTCTATTATTCAACTTTCAATGTCACTCCCAGCATAACTTAGAGCCTGAACTCTATTAGTCATTTCTAACTGGAAGGCTGCTTTGCTTTCGCTTACTTTTATTGGGCATATCTTTGTAGTTTTAATTAGAGTACCTATATACTGAGAGTAGCGACGAGTCCGCGATAGGACGCCATTTTCCTGCCAAATGCGCAGCGCTCACCGACTCCCTGCCCGGAGACCTGCTGTCCCCTTTCTCTCTCCTGCTGATGATAGTTTCTATAAATACTGACGAAAGCATAATATAAGAGAAGGTGATGAATGAGAAGTAGGATGCTTACAATCAATGTTTATTTGCGAATATTTAACAATATACTATACTAAAGCAGTAACCTGTTGAGGGACAGGACTTGATTACATTCTGTACAAGTTTCCTCACGGCTACACGTTTACTACTAAGTTTTATATTTTTTCTTCTGTGTGTTTCTATTGTCTTCATTAATCTTTTTGTGGTAGAAATGCAAGCGAGCATTGATAAACTTGCTTAGAAGTTTGTTTTTGAGGTTGTGACAGGTAGGATTACCATAATTTTGGGGTAGGTTTACTGCTTCATTCATCACGGTTTTCTTAATGTTATCCCTTCCTGTCAAATCACGCTGACCTTTCCTGAGCATCAGCTCTACCTTATGCAGCATCTCATATAATTTAACTGACACAGCAGTAAGTCTTCCTTTTGTATTCCCTGAGTAAAGTGAGGTCTGCTGCTTTATGGGCTGTCTGATGGGGTGATGATATTACATCTCCCAGGCACTCGTCACAGGTGGTCTCCGTGTTTTCTTACACTATGACCACAGTAGCCTATAAAGTTGTACAAAGAATCACTCTATGTGTTCCACGTATTGTCACAACACACGAAATAATATGAGTACATGTAAAATACACATCAAAAGATTCTGTACAGATAATGCACGTAAGAATACGCGTAAAAACACGAGACATGTGATAATAAACACACGAAAGGTAAACGTCATACACATATGAACAGTAACATACGATAATATAAAGGTAGGATAGTATAAAGGTACGATAGTAGTAGTAGGCTACCTTGGTATGAAGAGCGCACTATTATTTTGTGAATACTCGGTAATATTTTTTTCCATGTAGGCATAATACACAAGTAACACAATGCACTCATATGAACAGGATGTATAATAATACATATGCAAGATATGCATAAATAACCATAAACAACTAATATCAACACAGTATGAAAAAAACGTGAATTTGTGAATCATCACTTCTTACGCAAATTCATTCTCAATGATTAACCATCCTGATACTCTTATCTACTTTAGTGGTTCCCTCTTACAATGACAGTTCATTTATTTCTACGGCAGAGAGGAACAAGCTCCCAGCAAATTACATGAAAACATTCATTAAGCATACCATACCTCACATAAGACTGATTTGGAAGTTGGTTCCCACCCCAGACGATTGACTTTATTCCTCAACAATTTCCTTCTTTCTGGATCAGATGGAAATGTGAACACTTAAAAGCCTTTCTCCGGTCGATTGGCACACCCATAGGCAGAACAGCCTGGCATCACTCTCACTCTCAGCAACAAAAAAACATGAACTAACGGAATGCCTGTGCGTGAGTCTCAGTCAGGGGGCGCGCGAAATTGGTAGGAAAATGGCGGCCATCAGCTGAGCATCCGGTACCCCCTTTGTCGCTACTCTTCCGGTATATAGGTACTCTAGTTTTAGTCATCTTCTTTCATTCACTTTTGATACTGGATTAGGCTGTGCAACCCACGATCCTATCCCACTATCCTATGGTCACCTCCTATTTTTACTTTGTTGATAACTGCGTCATTTATGATCATGTACCTCATGAACCTAGAGTTAAATACATATGCAATATATTACCGAGCAACAGATAACGTGCTTTTTAAAAAATGTTACCGTGCTTGCATATCAGTCATATCATACTGAATCTAATTATATATATATATATATATATATATATATATATATATATATATATATATATATATATATATACAGTATATATATATATATGCACACACACTGGAGAGAGAGAGAGAGAGAGAGAGCAAGCAAAGCTCTGTCACATCAGTAAGACCCAATTTTCTGGCAATGTTATGGATTGTGTTACAGGAAATATTTCATGAAAATGTTCGGAAACTCTTGAAGTTATACATGTTTGCTATTATTTTTTATCTAAATATCTGCCATTTTAGAAAAAAATGGAAATCAATTTGAGATAAATCAAACCAACCTTATTTTTCAGATATTTGTTGACAATTTTAATTAGGTGGCATATATGTTTTGTGCAGATATACAGTGTATTGCATATGTATTTAACTACAGATGAATTATTTTTTTTTTTTACCGTCTTCAAACGTTTTTAATTCAAATATCAAAAATACTCGCGTATTGAAACGGTTATTGAAGGCTATATTTGAGGCGCTGTGTTCATTACCAGGCTAAGCACCAAAACTACAAAATGCCAGAAAATGCGTTTAAAGTCTGGCAACTTTAAAATTTTGATATCTCGGTAACTGCTTGTGTTTTTTTTATTTTTTTTTTTTTAAATGTAGCTTATGGTATTTCCTTTATTGCAATAACCTCTATTTTGCGCTATCTGTCATTAATCATGATATCGTGTGAAGAAGGATAATTTTGCCTCCCATTGTGTGACCGATCGGCTAAGAAAATATTTTGATCCTACTAATAACTATAGAAATACATCATGAGGCCAATAATATATTAGCATAATGTCCCAGGAGTGTCATACTGTGGAATAAAATCAAAGTTCTGTGATATAAGTATTATTATTTTAACAATAATAGCAGTTTAAAGGTCGGAAACTTTGTGCATGTTTTTCTCGGAGTTTTTAACCACCAATAAACACGAGCCACCTCACAAACATCAAGAAAAACACATTAAATTATTATATTGCTGATAATAATAAAAAAGTAAGACGACATTCAATGTATGAAGACATTATTAGAAAATCCCTGTAACCTGGATGATAAAAAAAAACACACACACACACACACAAACACACACACAGTTATGAATACCAGTAACTTCACAAACACAATGGCAATAATAATGAGAGTAACAATGGTTAAAAAATCTTATAATAGTAATGAGAAAGCACACACAAGGCAGGTGAGAGAACAATACTGTCCCTTCTCTCCACTCAGCAGCTGCTGGTAGGAGTAGTGTCAGGCATCAGCTTATTGGCTTGCTGCAGTGCAATCTGACTATCCGATTGGCCAGCTTCAAGGAAAGGGGCTGTGATACAGCCCGGTAATGCCCTCATATTCACTTCAACACCATGGGGAGTCAACATAAGGAACATAGGACAGGCTGAACTCATAGGAAAAGCGATCATACAGCTGGCGGAATTCTGGACCCAGTCGCCTGCCCTGAGCACTAGTGCGGGAACCGGACGTTTTTTTTTTTGCTGTGTGGCATGACAGCGCAACACACATGTCTACTTAACCAGGATTTTGACCCCTTTGTTGGTTGTTTCTTAGCACTTTTTTACCTCTATCATAAAAAGGGATGGTTTACTGTAGCTACTTGTTGGTGCATGTAGCTGCTTGGCGGCCATTTTGGCGCTTAACCCGGTAATGAACTCAGCGCCTCATTTAACCCATCCATATTGTAAATTGTCATAAGCTGAATAAACTCTGGAATTTGCAAAATAAGCAAATATGTCATCAACGAAATGAAGGTCTTACTTACATGTTTTACATTCCTTTGTGTTGCGTGAGGCAGGGGCGGGGGGAGGTGGAGGTTGTGTGATCTTTCCCTTCAGTCAGCCTCACTTCCTCTGTCAACAGTGTTCAGTCACTTCCTCTTGAAGGCGGCCGTGATGTGCTGTGAGTACACTTGGCAAGCGGCATGAACTGCCTTGTTTAATTTTCAGAGTGACTGTGAGACTTATATTCAAGGTTGTATTTTCCAAAGTTTGCTCATTGGTTCGTTCGTTAGAAGATAATTATGCTCCATCTACAGTGAAGGCCTGGCCATATACTGGCCCAGCCGGTGGGGATGAGCTGTTCATAATAAGGGGCAGACGGTGTGAGGGCGCCGGGAGGTCACGATGCTCGTTCGTTCGTTCACTTAAAGATTCCATACATTAGCCCGGTCAGTGGGGTATGGGCTGACTAAAAAAACAGTAAGGGCGAAGGACAGGACCTGGGGATTGCCCAGCACACACGTCCTGTCTTCTAGTTGGCTTTGTTATGCTCGTTCGTTCAAAGACTTCCTGCACCTATAGTGCAGGCCAGGCCATACATTAGCCCGGTCAGTGGGGTATGGGCTGGTTAAAAATTAGTAAGTGGGGAGGACAGGACCTGGGGATTGCCCAGCACACATGTCCTGTCTCCTGGCTGGCTTTGTGTTTTGTGTGTGTTATGCTCGCTCCTGCAGTTCAGAAAAGGATCTGGACTGAAAACTTGACGGTTAAGTGTGGTAGTCTATAAGAGTGGGACTTGCCGTCGATAGGTGATTATATACTGTACAGTAGGCCATTTTTTCTTCGACACATCCCCATCATATTTCATTCTTTTGATTGAATGCAATGTTTCCAATACTTCCCTGTGAAATAACACTGCTTGGACTGCCTGTTAATGAAGTCAGTAAAAGAATTATCAATAGATATAGCCGAATAAAAACACAAGGGCATCGTGAACCTACTAAAACACAGTATGCACAAGTTACTACGTAAAAGAAAAAACTGCATGCTTACTTTGCTCTTGTTCGTTTTTGATTATAAATATAACCAAGCCACTATAGATGAATCTACAACATCCACCTTCACAAGACGTAAATACTGATCCAATCCTGTCCCACCATTGTTGCCATACCAGAACCAACTTACCCAATCCTGTCGACCCATCTAATACTTCCTCTGCTCCCCCAGCCATCAGACTTCTAAGAGAAATGTGTTTCCTCGTATTCAATGTCCATCTTCACGAAGTGTAATCGTCCCACCTTTCCCCACAGCCAACTTGACTCATATTACTTACTCGTTTGTCTCCAACCCATCCATTTTCTGCTCTACCACCGAATTGCCCCTTGCCAGTCTACCTGGAACACTTTTCTCCACAACATATCCTTCCGCTGGCATACCCCATCACCCACCACCACCGAGCCTTTCGTGCTTACTCCGTCCCACTCATCCCACCCATTTGTGCTTTGATATGGTGAATATTATAGCAACAATTGTAGAGACTACCAGCTGACTTACAACATACATTTCCCAAAGATACACATATGGATATGTCTCACTATCCTCATTCCACCATCCCACTCAGTCCTAATCCCAGGAACTGCAGCAGGGGGACTGCAGTACAGGTTCTGTGGTGTAGCAATATAATCAGTTTAGCTCCCATGGCAAATAGACGTTAATCATCGTCCTGGAAGTGGGGTGACAAACCTGCCCATGGAATGTTTTTGCTGACCTCACCACATTTATGGAAGCAATCATTGTGGTCTGATCTTTCCCAGTTAGGCAGGAAACCAGCAACTGTACGGGCAGGCCACGCCTGGCAAGGCCTCAATGAGTTCTCAGTTACTCAGGTAAGTCAACTTTAGGGTGACATGCAGTTTTCAGTAATTTATCCCTTCTTTCCCTTACATTCGATTTTATCATCAATGACTGTTTTTTCGAGACAGGTTGAGCTTTCCTCTGTTGCTAACGCCTTGATAAATGGATCATGAAGTGGATGAATTTCCTTCACTGTAACTAGCTTTGTTTCTGCATTCAACCTTGGAGTTGACGGTGAGAGATGAGAGAAAGCCTAATATGCAATTAAAACTGCATGATGCTGCCTGTGTGAGAAACTTCAATGTATGTTGTTAAAACTTCCGCTCGTATGAGGTAGGTCGCATGGCCCAGGAGTTGACACACATGGGGTAAGCCGCACACCATGGGTTAAAGATGTGAGTCTGTTACATCTAAGCAATTTCAGTGACAGGATTAATTTTCCTCACGCATCTTCAAAGGCATGTTTGGAAATGATCTTCATAACCTAGTCACTACTTAACCCATCCCACCCACTCTCCTCCACAGACAACCCGCTTATTTCTGGTCAAATATAATGTATCATAATGACTATTGTGACTACAAACAACCTGGAAGGCCCGTATTCACAGCCTATAGACCTACTCCCCCTAGTGTTTCCCACCACCCACGACTATTGCAGTCCATCTTGCCTACTCATCTCTCCCCATCCCAAGACTAGAAAAATCTGAATCGTCATCTCAAGTATCGCAGCACCGATATTCCTTTTTTTTGCAAGGGGGGGGGGCACATGCCCTCCTTGGCATGGGCTGAAGTGATCTCTGTTGACTAGATCCGATGGGCCCACAGAGATCTGAAAGGGTGTGGAAGACATGAACAGTCATACATCTTTAAAAAAAATTTGGGAAAGATTTTTGCCATACATCATTATAGGAATGATCTGAAATAATCTATACTGACACCTGAAAGAACAGAAAATGGGTGAAAAACTTATGAACTTACCTGTCTGAAAGTAACCATGGTTGAAAAGAATATAGACTACAACATCGTGAATGGCTCTAAGCTGACCTAAACAGATTGGACTGACTTTGAATTGCTCTGTCTGGCTCTGACAGTATGTGAAAGTGCTGAATGGACGAGAATGATCCTGGATGACCCTGAACTGACCTAACTAAAACTAAAAGGACCAGACTGGAACATGGCCCTGCCGTGGGGAAGATGGACATTACAGTGATCAGTGGACCATTAGTGGTCATAGGCAACCATAATGAGTTGGTTCATAGCCCACTGAATTGACCTAAACTTAAATAACCTGGGAAGGACTAAATTGATGTCATGGACTTATTTAGACCTCAAAAAACATTTATGGACCTAAATGGACCTAGTTGTTGCCGCATGAACCTAAATGGTCATGAATGAACCTCGGTGAACTCAAATTGACTAACTGAGGAGGACATGGGGCAAAGTACTTGAATGATCATTAAATAGTCTGCATGAACTTACTGGACCCAATTGGCATTAAGCTGACATTATTGAAATAAAATTGAACTGGCTGGACCTGTGGTCATGAAAATGTATCTTGAGTGTGAATGTTTGTGGTATAGCCTAAAATAGTCGTGGCAACAACGTTGTGGAAAATCTAGCCACATTTAAAGAACAAGATCCTAGATAACCTTGAACATGTGTAATTCTAACATAGCCTAAAAATAAGTAAAAATGTATATATATGAGGACACTTACGATTAAATAAATCAGACTTCTGGAAATACCTGGTATGGATAGTGAGGGTATGTGAAAATCATGTGAAATTACAATAACTAACCTGTAACTAGAAAAAAATAGAAAAGCCAAAATGTTTAGTAATGGGCCGTCGAGGCTTTCAGTAAAAAATAAAAAAAGATTAAAACTAACCTGATTATGGACAGGTAATATATATTTTTTAATTCATATAAAATCGTAATGATTTGTATTAAGAAATTTGATTAAGAATTCTTCTAAATGTGACTTCGATCCATAATTCTCGCTTATAGGATCCCAAGAAGAAACTTTTAACAATGCCAGAGGCCTGGAGGCTCTGTGAGGGCTACCAAATCCCCATCTCAAATCGGTGTTCCGGTAACATAGTAACTCAGTGACACTGACTTTTCTAGGCCAGCGCCTAAAAGGATACATCAACAATAGTTTGAATAAAACGTTTACTGACATACATAGACCAGGTTCTGAATAATTAACAACCCCCACAAGAAATAATAATAATAATAATATCAAAGTAAATTGTATTATATGATTTTGTATGAATCATGAAGAATATTAATGCATATTTTGGGGGACTTTTGTATAGCTCTTACTGTAGTTCATTAGCCTATTTAGATCTGACAACATAGTATGGAGACCTACTGTACTTAGCCTCGTCTTTCATCGTTTTTCTTTCCTCAAAACACTTTCTGGTTGGTGACACTCCTTTATTTCCTCACCAGTTCCCTTCAAATTTGGCACAGCTGCTCATTGGGCATATTCATCAAAACACCCATTCATTTATTTTTTTTTTTGAGACCTTTAAGGAATGGATTGGGAATCCTATTTTCCTATGTTTCCATAGTTATGTATCATTTATGATACATAACTATGGAAATGTAACAGAATGTAGTGTGTGTGTGTGAAGACTGTCATGCATTCACTTGAAAGAGATTGCAATCTTTATTTCTTATTTGTTTTCATTACCACGAATCGTGCAAAGCTCCAGTACGTGATATGTTAGCTTGACCTGTGTGTGTGTGTTTGTGTGTGTGTGTGTGTGTGTGTGTGTGTGTGTGTGTGTGTGTGTGTGTGTGTGTGACGCGGTTTTTATCTTACCGGTACCTTAACTAAACTTGGTGGAAAGGTTGAGGGTCAACAATGAAGCTGTCCTTTTTTTTTTTTTTTTTTAACACTGAAATTTCGGGTGATGGCACAGACCGTTAAAAAACATGAGTTCCGGGCGACTCAGGTGATGGAAATGGTTGTTATGCATTTTCTGCCATGGTTTTAAGTCAAATCTATTTTCTATGGAGACCACTGCCTGACGCAGGCATACTGGACGTGGGTATGTGCCATTGCCAGTCTACCTTGGGACACAGAAGCACTAGGACAGTGTTTCTCAACTGGTGGTCCTTTGACCACTGGTGGTCCATGGTGACTTTTTGGGTGGTCCACAGGACGTTCACTATATTTGTTATTAAAATGGAGATTGGTGCATATATTTTTTTATTATATTGAAAATGAAGTACGAAAAATTTTATCAAAATAAATAATTGGCCATTCATTTTATTGTATTATTCTGTCTAAGAAATATATTTCAAACCAACATGTTTGTTATTTATGCTTTATATATCATTCCTCAAAAATGAAATGGTCCACGATATTTTTTTTAATTGGTCTGGTAGTCCGTGGCCAGAAAAGAGTTGAGAACCACTGCACTAGGAGTGATGATTTCCGATTCATCATCCATTTAACTTGCTGCCGCTCAGCCCCTGCCACTTCCTCCCTTGCCAATTTTCCCACTCATGAATGGATGGGGCTGAGTGAAAATTCAACTGGGAGAGATTTGGAAGTTAACAGCATCGCCACTGAAGAGTGGGGAGATGACGCCTGAGGATGGAAGTTACAACATACAGTGATGTGTCCAGGCATCAGTCCTGTGCCTATTCCCATAGCTCTTTGCCAGCATTCAGGAGTGACCCTGATGACCCTCCAGAAGCCAGGAACTTTCTCTACCCTTCTGATAGTTCGGCAGGCTCCTCTGAAATGTCAGACTCTGAAGATAATGGTCTGACGGCCAGAAGTCATGTGACATTAATTCTGCATTATGGTCTCCCAGCCTAATACTGCATGGGTGTGTGGGATGTGTATATATATATATATATATATATATATATATATATATATATATATATATATATATATATATATATATATATATATATATATATACATATATATATATATATATATATATATAAATATAAATATATATATATATATATATATATATATATATATATATATATATATATATATATATATCTTGTCAGTTTATGCATAAAATGAAAATGGTGAGTGGCATTAAGAAAGAGGAAAACTTCAAGGTAGATTCATGTACAGTACTGAAATCAGATTATAGGGGAAAAAAAAATGCAATATACGTAAGTTACAGTAGGTAAGGAAAACTACAGTATTGAAAACAAGTGTTATGACCAAAATAATCACGTAGAAATTAGTGTCATTCCTGCAGTGAATTAAAAATTTAGATACGCAAATGCTTTATACATAAATTATTAGACAACAAGGAAAACTATGTTACAGAATATGCGTTATGACCAAGAGTGCCATCTCTGTAGTGATGTACAAATTTAGAAAATGAGGAGAAATTACAGAATACAAAACAGGTGTCAGAGTGGAAGTGAAAGTGATCTTTCAAGGCAAATGTTGTATCTACCATACAGTACAGAAAACATGTTTTGGAATGAAAGTGAAAGCGATCTTTTCGATCATACATTGACACCCATCCTAATTGGAATTTGCCCTATTGTTACTGACGTGTCTTGTGAACTATTTCTTAACCCATGATGCCCAGGTTTATATCTGGCGCGTTGCTCCCTGTACGCAATCATTTTTTCCTAAACGTGCTTATTTTGAAAAAAAAAAAAAAAAATCAGCAAGTAACATACACCACCTATAATATTCAGTGAAAGACCGGGATCCTCACCAATCCTTCGTCTCTCTACTGCAAGTGTTTCAAAGATTCTAGGTGGAGGCACTGTGGAGAGAGGAAGTGGAGAGGAAACCTTGGGGGTCACGATGAGGCTGTTTCTAGATGAACGTACAAGTCAGCGACTGGGGCCGCCTGGCATCATAGGCTGGGGCAGCCTGGGCAGGATGGTGCTACCCCACTCTCACTTCATCCTTGCACCACTAGACATCCTCACTCCTCTTCACCTGCCCCTGCCAGTGCCACATGAATGATTTATTTCCTTCTATTTGTGGCTTCCTTATTTTATTCTCACTACATCTCTGGCATATCTCCGACTTTTTCAGAGTGCCACTGTGCCATACAGTGTGTATAAAGAATGATACAAAAACACTGAAAGGTTTTGTCCTGAAAGTTCACTTTCACTTTCACTCCAACACTTCTGTTCTATACCACTGGATACAAAAGCACTGAACAGTACTTGGCCCGAAAGATCACTTTCACTTTTACTTGAACACCTGTTTTCTATATGGTATATGTAAAGTCACTGTATAATACTTCCCACGTAGATGAAAAAGGAAGAACGAAGGCCATCACTTTTGGTAAAAATCGATCAGAGGTCTAAGTCACAGTGCAAGGGACCATTCTATACTCTGTGTATGGGTGTGAACAAAATAACTAAAAGTTTTGACGTGATTCTGGTAAAACTCAGTGGAATTGCTGTGGATGAGCCATGGTACAGGCCTGGTTCCCTCCCCTTTTTTAAATAATACTGTAGGTCTAAGATATTGAAGGTCACATGGCAAGGTGAATGTAGCCTATTTCTATTTTATCTAGGCCAAACTGAGCAAAAAATTTCATGGTAAGGCAGGGATAAAGGGACTCGATATTGAGAAAAATAATTCAAATTTCAAAGTCACAGGGAAGGTCAAAGGTCAAGGTCAGAGGGAAAGTTCCTAATGTTTGTCCATGTTATCTCATTTTTCTTTAATTATTTAGAGAACATTTGGTAGAAGAGCTGAAAGTCATCGACAGATGGAATTCGATTTTCAATAGGATAAGTCAAAGATGAAGGTTACGGGGGAAGATCAGTTAAAAACCGCTTTGATCCAGTGTGGTCCAGAGTTGTTGGAAACGTTCAGTGTCAGGCTAGAGAGACGTAATTCCATTCTGACAGCAATCGGATCAAGATTAAGGACACGAAGTCAATTCATCGGCACATAGACCAGCTGGTTGGCGCATATGGTGCACACTCTGCATGCCATATGCTGTACTGCATTATATTCGCATCCTTCACTAAGAACATTCTCTCTCTCTCTCTCTCTCTCTCTCTCTCTCTCTCTCTCTCTCTCTTTCATTACTGGCGTACGTTATGATATATGTATTATCCATATTTGCAGTTCATCTCAATAATTCGGCTTTTAAATTCCTCTTTTCTTGCTCTATAATTTATACATACTGTAAATACGAGAGTGAAGGTGAACACACACACACACACACACACACACACACACACACACACACACACACACACACACACACACACACACACACACCTCGTATCTCTGACTGGGGTAAAAATAATATGGTTGTCTTTAATGCATCTAAGACTCAGTTCTTACACCTTTCAACCCGACAAAATCTTCCACAGGTATACCCACTAATGTTTAATAATATTCAGCTTAATCCTGCATCATCCCTGAACATGCTTGGGGTTTCATTTACTCGGGACTTATCTTGGAAAGATCATATTACATCTCTTGTAAAATCTGCTTCCAAGAGATTGGGTGTGCTAAGCCGTCTCCGCTCTTTCTTTACCCCTGCGCAATTGTTGACTCTATACAGGGGTTTTATCCGCCCCTGTGTGGAGTACAACTCTCATGTGTGGGGAGGCTCCCCTCATACAGCTCTTCTCAATAGGGTGGAGTCAAAGGCTTTTCGTCTCATTAACTCTCCTCCTCTTACTGACTCCCTTCAACCTCTGTCTCTTCGCCGCACTGTTGCATCTTTATCTCTTTTCTATCGCTACTTTAATGGTCACTGCTCCTCTGAACTGTCTGCTTGCATTCCTCCACCTCTACGACGGGCGCGTAGCACCCGTCTGACAGCAAACTCTCATCCTTTTTCTGTCCAACTCTCTAATGCAAGAGTTAACCGTTACTCCCAGTCTTTCATTTATGCAACAGGTCAGCTCTGGAACTGTCTCCCTCTGTCTGTATTTCCTGCTGCCTATGATCTCCAGTCTTTCAAACGCAGTGTGTCCAGGCATCTCAAAATGATCGGATCTTGAATTTGGCTCTATATTGTATTTTGTTTTTCTCTTTGGGGGAACTGTTACTGCGGGCTCATGGCCTTTGGTTCCTTCTTCCTCGCATAAAAAAAAAAAAAAAAAAAAACTAGCATGCAAACACACAGGAAGCACGCATAGACACCGCACATGCATGTGCCCCCTCCCACACAGACAATTTCTCTCTCTCTCTCTCTCTCTCTCTCTCTCTCACTGGCAACAAACTTCATAGTGTTAAACCGTCTTGTTCCCTGGTGTACATCATTCCACTCCACTTGTAGAGATGGCACAGTAGACTATTCTTGCTCGTCTTCACTTGTGTCATACCCACCTCACTCATGCTCACTTAATGGGCCATGGCACTCAGCTCCTATGTTCACAGAGTAGCCTACCTACCCCATGACTATCCGTTACCTTTTTCTTGAATACAGTCTCTCAGCTTTCCCCTTCCCTTCCTTACCAAGTCGGCCCCACTGATTACTGATTTCATGGGTGACTTTCCCCCAGTTTTCATTTCTAGTATAATAACTTTTCCAACTGCTTTTCTCATCGTACATTTATTTAATTAAGTCACTCACTCCCTTCTGCTGTAGCTTTGTGCAATATAGTTTGGTGCTACTGTTTCATTATTCCTTCCTTCTCTCTCTCTCTCTCTCTTTCTCTCTCTCTCAAGCATATTACAACAATGCTTAAGTTGCTATGTTGTTGTTGCTCAGTCCTTATGTCTGACTGGGCAGACCCATCGACCACATTTAAGTGATTCTGTAGGCCTGTCGGACTGGTATACGTACCGCATAACACATATCATGTAAGGATCTGTCGAGCCCTTGTGATAGACTGTGCCTCGCCAGTGCTGTACCACAACTTGTTATAGGGATGTATGAGTTGGGTTGGCTCCCAGGTGAATGCCGCAGTCGCTATGCCGACGGTGCACAGCACCAGCGTGTGTAGGCTCCTTGGCAGCCCCAAGCCACTTAGAACTGCATGATTTAAGAGGCTTATCCTCCCATTATACGTGCGTTCAGCATCCCTTAATATTTGAGTAGGCTTTCGACTCAGAAAGTAAACATGAAAAGATATTTGTGCCAATGTCATCACTAATTAAGTCACTTATATATTGTTCCATGTTTACTTTCTGAGCCAAAGCCTTTTCAAATATTAAGCGTCATTATATCCTCGAAACGTATGGTGGTAAGGTAGAAAACTTAGGTGTTTACAGAAAACTTGAGTAGAGGACTTTTATCACAACATATTTGTAAGTATATGTGTAATTTTTGTGCAACCAAATACACTCTTGGGAACAGTTCCACTCTGGAATGTCTGGAAATCGGGCATACAGGTAAGTCAGAGGCACAGGCATAATGAAACATGCCCCAAGACAGTAGCAAGGGAAGACAGAGTCTTAAGGCAGGAAATGGATGGAAGCAGAGGGAGAGGGCGAGGTAGGCTTGCCCGCCCGAGCTAGTTCTCGCATGCACTGAGGACATGGCCAGGGGTGTGCATTCGAGCACAGCATTGCTCACCCTCACACGTTACCTCACTTCAGAACGCCATACCACTAAATTTCCACCACTTAGCGTCCTAGGGACACTTGCAATAGGAACATAAAGGATTCTTGAATATAAGAGTTATTTCAACGTCATACGTTGGGTGGCTGCAGTGGTATATGTGCGCGAAAAGCTGTTTTGTGGGAAATACCTGGAGGGGGTAGGGGTGCCATGCATAAAGAAGCCTGGACTTTGAGGGTTAAAGAAGCAAATGGGATTAAGAGCTGTTTCTCTAAATCCACTTGACAATACACTTGGATAAGACTGAAAAGCATTCAACACTGCTGCTGCTTGTAGTGTTGCTCCTGCTGTTGTTGCACCTGCAACTGGAGCTCCTGCAACCATTCTCCTGCTACTGCTGTTCCTTCTGGTGTTGCTCCTGCTACTGCTTTTCTTCCTAGTGTTATTCTTATTACTGCTGCTCCTGCTTCTGTAGCTCGTGATACTGCTGTTCATGCTGCTGCTGTTCCTTATAATGTTCCTTCTGCTGCTTGTGCTCCTGCTCCTGCTGCTTCTTCCACTGCTGCTCCTTTTACTGTTTTTTCTGCTTCTTTTGATCCTTCTAGTGTTACTTCTGCTCCTGCTGTTCCCGCAACTGCTGCTCTTGTTTCTGTTTTTCCTGCTTCTGCTGCTACTTCTTGCATTACTCCTGCTGCTGCCGGTCCATCTAGCGTTGCTTCTCCTTTATTGCTGCACCGTCTAGTTGCTCCTGCTACTGCTGCTCTTACTAGCGGTGCTACTGCAACTGCCGCCCCTCCTCCTTCTCATGTTGCTGCTGCTGCTTCTCTTCCTGCTGTTCCTGCTACTTGTGCTCCTGTTACTACTGTTCCTGCTATTTCTGCTCCTGCTACGGCCATTCCTCATGCTACTCCTGCTACTGGTGCCCCTCCATCTGCTCCTCCTTCTCCTCCTCCTCCGCTCCTTCCTCGCCTCTTATTTTCTTCCTGTCTCCATGATTCTTCTCTCCCCAGCTGCCTGTCTCCCAGCTTCCATCACGTATGCCCAGGTCAGTGCATTCACAAGGCCTTGTAGGGAAGAAAGGAAGGAGAAGGAGAGTAAGACAAAGTACACCTTTGATAAGAGGCGGTTACGGGGGCGGAGGAAGAGGAGGAGATGGCGGAGAAGGATGAGGAGAAAGAGGAGGAGGAGATGGTGGTGGTAATGTCAGTGGTGACCAAGGCAAAGCTGGCGGCAAGAATGAGGAGAAATATGAAGAAAACATATAAAACCGGTGTAATGGAGGAAGCAAAGGAAGGAAGAATGAGAAGAAGGAGGAGTGGAAGGGAGGAAAAAAAAGGTAGAAGAAGAATAGGATAAGTAGGAGGATGAGGAAGACTACGGCGATATTAGTGAGGTAATCTAATGATGATAAAAAAAAAAAAGAACACGAATTGAAAAAAGACAAAAGGTGTAGGGAAGGAACAGGGTATAAATGTTAGAGACAAACCGAAGGAGAAGAGGCGGAGGAAGTAGAAAATAAGGAAACAGAGAAAATGGAGGAAGTGAAGTGAATGAGGAGGGAGGGGAAAAGAGGATGGAGAAGGTGGACGGGGAGGAACAGTAATGGTAACAGTGGTTGTAATAACTGTAGACGCTGTAATTTTAGCTGTGTTCGTAGTGTATTTGCAGTGGTCTGGAGAAAGCAAGAATGAAATGAAACGTGCATCACTGTATTTATGGCCTTAATTGATTTATTCCATACACCTATGTCTTTTACCTCTACCTGACAAAGTCAGAGAATGGCGCTGTTATCACTGGAATCAATAGGTGTTCGTCCTGAGAGCTGGGAAGCAGGGCAACTGGCCAGGTGCAGAGATTTCGTTTCTGGGACAGAGCTCAGAAACTAGTCATGAAATTTCACATAGTTATGTGTCTTACAGTGATCGGGTGCCTTTTAATAGGCAGAATGCTGTGTCTTAGGTAGTTTTTTTTTTTTTTTCCATACCACGTTGATTACACCGCTTCCCGTCCGATCAGCGAAGTTAAGCAACGTTGGGTCTGGTTAGTACTTGGATGGGTGACCACCTGGGAACACCAAATGCTGTTGGCATCCCTACGTGTCAAGTGGGGTTGGTGGAGGATTAGTGCCCCTCCCTGTAAAACAATTAACTCTAAGCCGTTGGCCACCCCGTTTGGGATACATGGCGTCTGGCAATGAGTGAATGAATGAAAAAAATAATAATAATAATAATAATTTTTTCCAGAGATTTCGTTGTGACCTGCGTAAGGGATCTGGAGTAACAGGTTATGTGTCCTTAAGGCATTCTCCTGACGCCCACCTGTAAAAGAAAAGATGGGGGGGGGTGAGGGCCGTTATGCGCTTGGTTAGGTGTGCAAGGAGGTGGGGGGTATGTGCTTGGTCAGATGAAGGGCTGTAACAGCTTAACGTTGCCTCTTGGTTTTATTCTTTTAATCGCTTTTTATTTTTTTTTATTTTCTATTACTTTATTCTGAAAGGTTATTCGAACTGGGATAGGGTGTAGTTGTAGCCTTAATTAACCTCTTCACTACTGCCGTTAAAAAATCTTTAAAGTTGTCATAAGGTGGCTTCATATAAAAGGAAAATCACTTTAAGTAAGACGTTAAGTGCACATTAAATTAAGGATTTATGAAGCTCTTATACGAGATTTTGAAAAATTCGTTGGGCTCCAAGGATCACATTACTAGGTTTCGGAAGTCATTGCTCACTGCCTTCTTATTCATCACTAGGAAGCTCTGTATTAGTGTTGGCAGTAGTACCAAACAGTTTTACGCATCTAATGAAACTTTCTTGTAACGAAATGGTTTTTGTAAGCTTTATCTAACCACATAAATTCGATATCCTTTCTTAGGTTGAACAGAATCATCTGAGGGCGGCAGGAATAGAATGCAAATTACCTCATCAGATAGTCAGGTTTGACCAGATGCTTTATTAGTCAGCCAACAACACACCTCTTTTACAGTGGTAAAGCTGCGACAGTGTTGTAACCGGTCCTACAGCTCCCAAACTCTCTTTCTTTCCCTTGAAAGGCGAATGGTAGGTTCCAGGAGATGTGTAACTTCATTCTTCACTCTGCAGTTCAATGGGTTCACATTTAAATGAGACTGGGGTTGCAACCAGGTCTTGTCTTTTGCTGTCAATTCTTTGAACAGACTAACAATTTTATTTAGTTCAGGAGAATATCCTGGCAGTGAAGAGGTTTCTGGAGTCGGTGTCTAACTCTTTAAGTCTGAATAAAATAATTAGAGATAACAAGAATGAGATGAAAAAAAAAAAAGGGGGCAAGTTTGTGAGAGACTAATTACATAAAGATTTTGATTTGGATAAAAGAATAGCAAAATTCGTCAGACGTTTTGTATTGTTCAGTTCTGAACGTGCTTAGCTGGGGATAGGTTCAAAAGACTTAAATACTGTTGAGTCTGTGCCACTGAAGGGATTGATATTGTTTTATATATTTTCAGTCCTATAAACATTCAGGTTCTGGTGACTCACTTCCAACTTGATAAAACTGTTGTGCGGTAAATGGAGTTAAAATCCTATATTTGTGCCAATCATGTAATAATATTTATACCAGTATTAACACAAATTCTGCAGACTCACACTTATCCGAATAAACATATCCAGCATTTGTCAGGAGAGTTTACTAGGGTTGTGCCAATCATGAATTTGTCAATGAAGACTAACTGTCACCTGAGTAAAATACTCTGGTGAGAGAATTAATTCGTAGGCTTCAATAACTTACTCTCACCTGAAATAAATAAAACTCTTGCTTCAGCTGTAAGAGAGCAAAAGATTTTTCTTATCATGAGTGGGTGACATGTGCTCCATGACCTAAGTTAGATCTTTGATTGATTCCTTTCAAAATCAGGTTAATTCATTCTTGCCCCTAACACTTAACTATTCCTCCAAATTTGGCACAAATCAAAGAAAATTATTAGTGACCGACCGAAATGACCGGATTTCGTTCCTAGGCTGCGGTAAGAAGCAGTTCGATAACCAGAATTCTCTCATAGCAGACTTTATTTATCTTCCACAAAACCCAACGACGGGTAAAAAATACACCCATCATGCACTGGATGGATGGTGGGTATTTGCACCGTAGTGATGCCATGTGAACGTTGGTGTCTCATGCTGGAGGACTGTTGAGAGTCAGAGCTACTGCCTACTCTTGGGGCCCAGAACATATAAAAAACTCCTCAGATACTGAGCCAATCGTGGCATGCCATACCATAATTAAACTCTGAAAATTGGTCTTAAGTAATACCAGATTTTTTTTTTTTTTTCAAAATAGGCGAAATACAATCTAAGAACGAAAACAATATCATTTTATGCTAAGTAAGCACACTGAATCAGCTTTTCCCCCGCTCTAAGCACGGCATATCGTATCTTTTTTGAATTTCATGAAAATTACATTCCTCTGGTAACAATCCTCAACCCCCATTCCTCCCCCCCCCAAAAAAAAAAGTCTGTTTATCCCCCAAAGTCTCAAAATATAACCAATATCCCTCCGACAGGCGTCACATTTGAGGTGTGGACGCCTTTTTTTTTTTTTTTTTTACTAGCATTTGCTGACTACAGATAAAACTCATCTAATACCTTAAGTACGATCACATTGTTTTTTTTCTTCTAAGTTTCCTCTTGCAGTATGCAGGCGCTTTTATTTAGTTTCAAAGAGATTTTCCACCTTAGTTATTTCCCTGGCAATTACAGATGCAAATATAATCGAAAAAAAAAAAAAATCGCCCTTTGCAAGCTTAGTCCAAATGAAAATGCGTTATCAGAGTGAAGGGGTAAGTAGTGAATTTCGGGGTTGTCATGAAACCTGAATTAAGATGCTAGAGTGAATACTGCTAAACACAAGTTAGTACTATAGAAATACAAGTGTTACACAAGAGAAAGAGAGAGAGAGAGAGAGAGAGAATTATTCTTGGTTCCCCGGCGGCAATTATTGACTCAGTTTAGGTTATTAAATCCAGACAATGTGCAAAACATTCGATTATACTGGCTGAACCAACACATGTATGTCGGATATTGAAAACATGGAATATACCGGTATTTTATCGTCAGCAGTATACTGGCTAAACTAGGAGGTGCTCAGAAAGCGCAGACCTCTGTCATTGCCATTTTTATTAAAAAGGATCCGGATCCGAATCCCTGGATATAGGGTCCGGATCCAGATCCGTGGATATAGGATCCGAATCAGCCCCCAAATTTAATCATTTCTTTCTTGGTCCATAGCCCACCTTTGCACAAAATATCATTGAAATTTATTGAAAACTTTTGGAGATGTTGTGCAAGATACTCCGGTTCCGGATCTGGATCCGACCCAAAACTTAATAATTTCTTCATTGGCCCACCCTTCCACAAAATTCATCAAAAACCGTTCATAACTTCTTGCATAATCCTGGATCCGAATCCATGGACATAGGATCCGGAACCAGAGCAGCTACAAAATTTAATCAATTCTTTCTTGGCCCATGGCACACCTTTCCACAAAATTTCATTGAAATTCATTAAGAACTTTTGGATACTCGGGATTCGCCAGCCCAAAATTTGATCATATATTCTTTGGCCCATGGCCCACCCTTCCACAATATTTCATCAAAACCTGCTCATAACTTTTTGATTAATCCTGCCAACAGACAGTCCTTCTCCTGGATTGTCATCTGAAGAGCCACGTATCCACCCAACCACTCACCCACCTACCGACTCAAGCCATCCAGCACAACCCAGCGACTTTCCTTCGGCCACTCGCCCTGTCCAACCACCTTGGCAACCCACCCAGCCCACCGATTCCGGGCATCAACCCTGCCCACCGACGAATGCCACCCACGAAGCACATCTATCAAAGCCACCTCACTCACCTACCCACCCTGAACCCATCCAGCCACCCATCCCACCAACCCAACTATACACTCAGTGCACCCGGACCATGCCGTCTTCACAGCCACCCTGGCCACCCATTCTGCCCACACATTCCAACAATTCTTCTTGCCCACCGACCCCTACCACACACACTCCCCAACCACGAATTCCACCCACCCTGCTCACACAACGGTGCCATCCATCACATCCACTCACACTGCCCTCCTGCCGTACCCGCCCACTTCCCTCTGAACACTCACTCATCCTGCCATTCCATCCCGCCCCTTGAACCTACCCAACCTATCAGCCCACTACTCCCAAAAACCCAACCCTCAATCCACACACCCAACCACCCTTCTTACCTAACCCCATTTACCCACAGTCCCTCATTCAATTCACCTATTACAGCCCCACTCATCCACCAAACTCATCCCATTCAAACCGGGTAAGCCACTGCAACGGTGTGTGGTCTCTCCTGGCCCACCCACTCAGCAAACCCCACACATCCACTTCCCAATCCATCTATCCCTATAACCCACCCCAAGCCATTCCACACCCCCCACCCAACCAACCCTTCACCCACCATTAGCAATCATCCTGCCTACCCACCCTGGCGATCCACCCAACCACGACAACCAACTCAACCTCATTAACTCCCACCCGCCCAACCAATTGACTCCAACACACACACACACACACACACACACACACACACACACACACACACACACACACACACTCAGACATAGAGGAGGAATGAACGCATTACACACACACACACACACACACACACACACACACACACTCAGACATAGAGGAGGAATGAACGCATTACACACACACACACACACACACACACACACACATAAGCAAACATCAGACAAAGTAATATTTTGTTTGAGCTTTGTTTGTGTGTGAGGGCATATTGTAAAGGGATATCACGAAGATAATAATTATCATTAGAGGTGGGGAGTTGTGTTCAGCACCTGAGTGTGGGGAAAAGAGATAACAGTTCGTGTGGTCAGTGCTACAGGTTGTAGCCAAGTGTGTGCTTGATTCCAACGATACTTGACAATATTTTGTAGGAATTAGCCTCAGAGATCCTTCAAATATCTGTTGACATGCCATCTCTTATACCATGCTGGGATAGTTCCGCACTACAATGAATGAATAGACAGGTTATACAAACTTTGCCAGATTTTATGCCAGTATATGATTTAACCTGTAACAGATGTCGACACTGGTAATATTAAACTCCTGAGCAGTAAGGGGTGATCGGTGTGTGACACGTAAGACTGTTGGGCCCCAGGCAAGAAGTTGTTTGGTCTATGCCCAAAGTTGGACACATAAGAACAAAAATTCACTTTCAAGTTAAGAATTATATAAAACATACACTCTAGGGTATAATTCAACCCAATAGTCAGCGATTGACTGCATACAACTATATTTTCCCTACGTATGGGAGGAATGGAAACTTGGGAGAACAGTATTTAATGGTCAAAATCAAGGTCACGGATTTTCAGAGGGCTATAAGTTGAAAACGGTTGAAGAAAGAGATATTTACTATTATGAACATACAGGAATTCGTAATATGGGCTTTCATTTGGCACCAAGACTTTTGTCCTTGACGGAACTTGAAAGGTCTAGATGTCACAGATATTCAAGGGGCTATAATCCAAAACTGGATGAAGATAGATATTTACTATTATCAACATTAAGGAAATCTCATATGGGTTTTTAATTGGTACCTTAACCTTTGACGATAAGTGACCCTGAAATGTGAAACTCAAGGTCATGGATATTCAGGAGGTTATAACTTGAAACTTGTTCAAGATAGGTATTTACTATTACCAAGATAAAGGAAGTCTCATATGGGCTTTCATTTGGCAGCATGACCTTTAACCTTAAGTGACCTTAAAAGGTCAAATGCAAGATCATGGATATTCAGAGGGTCAAACTTGAAAATATTTGAACCATTGCCTTATGCTTTAACCTCCTACCTGCAGGGATGGCTGGACCGCGCCGTGTCCCTCCCACAGAGAAACAGGAAATCTAGACAATACACGATAAATTATCTACTTCCAGGTCAATGGAAGATCACTTAGCCTTTTCCTTGTTTTTATAAATATATTTTTTATTATGAGAATATGCCATAAAGGACATTTCAGTGGGTAAAGAATAGGGAAACTTAGCAACCAAGTGCACGTGGGGTCTTGTCAGGTGATAAATTAGCTACTTTTTTTTTACATATTGTTAGTATGAGAATAGGGCATAGGGCACATTTCAATGGAAAAAGCAAATGGGAAAAACCGGCAGGGAGTTACGTTGCGTGGCCAGGCTGTAGCTAGGCAGGGGAGGGGGGAAGGGTGGGGAGGTGGGGAGGCGAGACAAACACAGAAAAATGGCTAAATTGGTAACACTGGAGGAGAGTACTATCGGTATTAGCAGCGCTGTCTATAACTACACCCTGGCAGTACTCATAGATTATACAAGACCACACTGGAAAGCTCGGGGGTTTTAAAAATCCCTGGATCACAGAAGTGACCCCCCACAGTATGGTACTTATGTAATGAGCGTCACGGTAGTGATGGCCCCCAGGTAAGGGGTTAACTGTGCACTGACACTATATGGCAGAAATGAGTCAGTATTTAACTGCAATAAAATAACTGCTGTCAGGCGACGTTTGTTGTGCCTGGCACCACTTGTTTCCAGCAGTGTTGGTAAAGTAATGTAACTGTCTTGTACAAAGTTTGTAATAGTAAAATAGAAAACGTATCTGTGTTTTAGAATGCTTGTATGTGGAAAAGTTTTCCTTGTAGTCCGGGAAGGAACTACGACAGAAAGGGATACACAGTGTCACATTGTCCTAATTCTTATGTTACAGAGTATCTCTGGACTTGTCTCCAACTACCTACTGTTGTTATTCTCACACTACCTATCTACAATTTTATCAGTTATTGTGCTCTTTAGAGATGAGTGTGAAACATGTAAATGATACTGAAGGGAGTGTAGGGCACGACACATGCAAGGAGAATGGGTGGTAGTGGATGAATTCTCCAATGACAAAAAGAGATGTTACTGAGTCCTACAGAATGATTTCCCACCAATAACCGTAGAATAAGGCTTGAATGGGTATAGTAAAGGTACCCAACCAGTGCAGTCGTGTGAAGCCGTCTGCTTTAACCCCTAAACCGCGGGCTTGTTTTTGCTTGACTTGCCTCGCGGGCATATTCGTGCTCCAACAGACTCTCAGAAAATATTTGCCAAAAATCAAGTTATTAGTCCTAGAACATTAAATTTACATATGCCTATGGCACATACCTTCAGCTTTCTCCTGGGATGTTTGTTGAGCCTTCGCCGAGTACCGTAGGACTTGTGGAGACCTCTGACGTTGGGTAACGAAGTCTCCACTTTACACTTCCTGACAACCCGTAATATGATTACCACAGCCTGATATTATCACTAGAAACACTATTCTATGATTCTCAAATAGTTTGGAATCCATACTAAAAAAAAAAAACACTGTGAAAGCAATGAAAATTATGAGCGCGTATGACCTTCCCACTTGCACTCGTTCGCCGCTGGTGTTTTGTCATTTATTACTCATAAAAACACTCACACTTTATATTTCTATTACTATATAACACTTATATATATCTACAGTCTTTATCCATAAGTTTCCTTCAGTAATGGTAGTTTATTGTCAATGTACGCATTCAATTTCCCTTTCAGTAAAATACGCAGCATTCACTTTCTCGTCCTGTATACAGGTTCACTACCTGTCATCTTCACTTCCACTTTCATAACTCATGGTATTCATACATGCTAGAGTGAAACTTTCACTTTCATTACTCATAGTATATATACTCGTATTCTTATATTACTACTCATTTACATTTCTATTTACATTCTCTATTTTATTTACATTATTTACATTTCTATTTTATTAACACTGTGTTAGGCACTGTCACTTGCAGTAACTTATAAAACTATTTTCCACTGTTCACTTATATTTACATTCATTGCTTTCACTTGCTGTTTACACATTATTTACACATTATTTACATTTCCACTTGCACTGTTTTACTCACCAGAAAGATCGTAGTCACTATCATTTTCATTGACAAATTAGCCAGTTGACGTTCCACAGCAGTCACTTAGCCCTTTACCTCTTTCCACATGAGGTTTAGTAGGGGGTAGAGGTCACAGGGCCCTTTGCATGGGGCTAAAAAGCGGCGGAATTGGACAGGCGTGAATCCGACGTGCTTTCACCTTGAAAGACGACAGTAAACTGAATACAGTGTGGTGGCCTAGCCACCTAGGGGGAGTGCAATGCTGCCGATGTCAGCTTGGTGACAGCTGCTAATATATAACCTATGAAATGATTGGCAGGAAATCTAGACAATACATAATGAATTAGGTAGTTCCAGGTGAATGTAAATATCACTTAGGCTTCTCCCTTCCTTTCTTATATATATTTTTATTACGAGAATAGATTATACGGCATATTTCAAGGGGAAATAAACAGCGAAAATTAGCGAACGAGTGCATGTGAGGCGTTGACAGGTGATAATTAGCGAATTCCAGGTATATGGCACTATCACGTACCTTATTTCTTTTCTGTATATATTATTTGGTATAAGAATAGGGCATAGGTCTTATTTCAATGGGTGATATCAGTGGATAATTCCAAGGAAGATTTACTTAGCACAGCACAGCCGGGCAGGCGAGAGGAGAGGGTAATGGAGGGGAGGTAGGGAGGGGAGTCAAGAACGGGGAGAAATGGCTAAATTGTCAACAATGGATGGGAGTACAGATGAGATTAGGAGTGCTGACTAATGTTGGACATTGGCAGTACTGATAGATGTTACAAGCCACCACTTGAAAGCCCGGACGAATTCAAAATAACACAGAATCACAAAAGCGACGCCCCGCGGTATGATCCCTTGCTCCCAATCGTCAAGAAAGTGACGCCCCACTGTTAAGGGGTTAAAAAGCAAACTTCCTGCCACCACCTTTCATTTTATTCTGCATAAAATGATAGTAATCTCTCTCTCTCTCTCTCTCTCTCTCTCTCTCTCTCATCATTTCTTAATATACTATTTCCTACTCTCTTTTTTCAATGGCTTCCTCACTCCGTCATATTGTATAGTCACGAGCTAAAATTTCTTTATCCCCACTGCAAGAGGGAAGTCGAAACCAGTTGTCGGAGAATGATTCATGGACCGAGATTCACACCAGAACCTGAACACATGCCAGTGTGAACATGTGTGAGGAAACTTAAATACACATCCATTTATCATGTTCTTTACTCGTGAGAAAGCCAAATGATTAGAAGGAGAGAATAAAACAGGTTTTTGAAAGTGAGGTACTGCATCCTAGAAAAGCAGGATATTAAGAGGGTACTCATATTATGTTGCTTAGTTTATGAAAATTTTTATTTGTTTATATTTTGTGTTTGGTGCCTGGTGGTTTAGTGGGTAATTGCAGCTCCAAATGGATTGAGCTGGTGAAGGTTTATATCCAAAGGGTGGTTGCGGTTATTGCTCACATAATGCTACTCAGGGATGAGTGAGGCTGATCAGTTTCATCTTAAACGTCAGGACCAACTTGCCCAGCCCCGGGCTCCTACGCTCCTTGTGGGGCAACATAGGACTGGATGATGGATGGATGGATGGATGGTTTATATTTAGTGTAACCTTCTGGTGACTAAGTACTGAATGAAAATCAAAAAGTATCCGGTAATCCATAGAACTGTTTACCATGCTGGATGGTCACCATAGTTTTACCTTACACTCAACCCTTCCTCCATGTTGGTCTAAACTGGATGAAAATCTGTTGATTCTACAACGTTAGTGTTTGACTTACCCTGTAATCTTGGCTTTTGTCCGCTTGTTGTGGAAAACGATTGGTTTAGTTACAGTCTTCTGTCAAGTTTGATTTTTTTTTTTTTTTTTGCACACACCCACACACACCCACACCCACACACGCACACACACACACATCCAGAGAGAGAGAGAGACAAGTGGAAACAGGAAGATGACTAAACTCTCCCCACCTCTAATCATAATTATGCTCGTGGTATTCCTTTATGGTATACTCCCATATACATGCAAAATGGCGAACGAAATATTACTCTGTTCGATGTTTTTCAGTATAGGCCTATGTGTGTGTGTGTGTGTGTGTGTGTGTGTGTGTGTGTGTGTTCTTACCTTACCTAATTGTTCTTACCTAATTGTATCTTTACAGGAATGAATCAAACTCGTACAGTCCCGTGTCTTAATCCACATTTATCACACATATCCTTAAATTTTTGAATTGATTTGGCACACACTGTTTCGTTCGGTAGTGCATTCCACTGATCAATTGCTCTATTTGTGAAACTAAATTTCCTTACATCTTTATCACTTTTTTTTTTTTTTTTTTTTTTTTTTTTTGCAGATTTTTACAGCGTCCTCTTGCTGATGCATCCCCATAGGTTTTGTAATCATTTATGTCTATTTTCTCCTTCCCAGATATGCATTTATATAACATAATCATGTCTCCTTTATTCCTTCTCTCCTGTAGTGTAGGCAGATTCAGTTTTTCTAGTCTTTCTTTGTAGCTTACATCCTTTAAGCTTGGTACCCATCTTGTAGTGGCCCTTTGAACTTTTTCAATGTTATCTATTTGTTTTTTGAGATGAGGACTCCAGACTACTGATGCATACTCCAGCGTTGGTCTGATGAATGATGTTATTATCTTTCTTAGCGTGTCTTCATTTTTTGTATGTGAATGTTATTCTCATATTTGCAAGCAGTGTATACATGTTCCGTACCTTCTCACTGATGTGGTCAGCAAGAGATAGTCTGTTACTAATAATCACACTTAGGTCCGTCTCTCTTTCTGATGTGTGTAGGGTTTAATTTCCTAACTTATAATCCCAGTCATGTCTTTTTCCACTTTAACCAAACTTGATTACATGACACTTGTCCACATCGAATTCCATTTGCCATGAATTGCTCCATTCATGAAGTTGACTTCATTCTTCTTGTAGCTCTTTACAAGAATTTACATTAGTAATTGTCCTCTGTATTACTGCATCATCAGGAAACATATTTAGATAGCTTTCATTCCAGTGTTGGTATCTGTATCATTTATATATACTAAAAATATGACTGGTGCCAGCACTGAGCCCTGTGGAACTCCGCTAGTCACTTCCCTCCATGCTGAGTAATTTACCCTTAGTACTGTTCTCATTTCTCTTTTTTTGAGAAAATCTTGCATCCAGCATTACAGTTTGCCTCGGATTCCTCTTTGATGGTACAGTTTCAATAAAAGTCTTTGATGCGGTACTCTATCCAATACTTTCTTGAAATCTAAATAGATACTGTCCACCCATCCTTCTCTTTTCTGTAATGTTTCTGTTACTCTTTCATAGTAGCTCAATAGATTAGTAACACAGGATTTTCCTTTTCTGAACCAAACTGTCTTTCTGTTATCATACTATGTTCTTCTAGATGATTTACCCAAACTTTTCTTATCAGCTTTTCTAATACCTTGCTTACAACACTGGTTAGTGATACTGGTCAGTAGTTGAGTGGAATTTGCCTATTCCCTTTCTTGAATAAGGGAACAATGTTTGCTTTCTTCCATATATCAGGTAGTTTACCTTGTCTCAAGGATTTCTTGAAAATTAAAGATAACGGTTTACTTAACTCCTTTGCACATTCATGTAGCACCGAACATGAAATTTCATCAAGACCATTTGCTTTTCCTTTGTCTGATTTACTTAACTCCTCCTGTATTTCTTTCTGATATTTGTAGATCTGGTAATATGTGTGGGCATGCATGTTCCATATCATCCCTCTCAAAATGATTTTCTTTTGTATAAATGATTGGAAATTCTTACTGAGTGCTTCACAAATATCCTTCTCTTGCGTGTAGGTCATCCCCTCATCTGTAGTTGATTATATTTTATCTTTTACTTTGGTTTTGCTTCTGATGTAGCTGTAAAATAGCTATTTTGTTTATGATATCCTCCTCAAACTGTTTTTGGGCTTCCCTCCTTATTCTTGTATAATCGTTTCTTGCCTGTTTGTAGTTGTTATATGCCCTTTCACTATTGTGTCTTCTGTATCTATTCCACAACAAATCTCTTTTTTCTTTTGATTTTTTACATTCTGTATTAAACCATTTCTTTATTTTCTTTTCTGCTTCTTTGTGTTGTGGGATGCACTTCTGGAATCCTGTTTCATAAAGTTCACAGAATGTTGTATATATAGCATTTAAATCTTGTCCTCTAACCCCTTAACCACTGGGCATCACTTTTGTGATGCTTGGGAGCAAGGGATCATTCCGCGGGGTGTCACTTTTGTGATTCTGTGTTATTTTGAATTCGTCTGGGCTTTCAAGTGGTGGCTTCTATCATCTATAAGTACTACCAGTGTCCAGCTATACCCAGTTCTGTTAATGTCACTTGTACTCCCACCCACTGTTGACAATTTAGCCATTTTTCTCCTGTCCTTGACTCCCCTCCTTACCTCCCCTCCATTACCCTCTCCTCCCGCCTGACCAGTTGCGCTGCGCTACACAAATCCTGGACGGATTTTTCCACTCATTTTATGCATTGAAATATGCCATTTGCCCTATTCTTATACCAAATAATATATCTGGAATGGGCTAATTATCACCTGGCAACACCTCACGTGCACTCGTTCACAAATTTTCCCTGTTTATTTCCCCTTGAAATATGCTGTATGACCTGTTCTCATAATAAAAATATGTATAAAAAAGGAAGGGAGAAGCCTAAGTGATATTTACATTCACCTGGAACTACCTAATTTGTTATGTATTGTCTAGATTTCCTGCCAATCATTTCACATCATATATATTAGCAGCTGTCACCACGCTGACATTGGCAACCCTTCACTGCCCCTAGGCCACAGCATTCAGTTTACTGTCGTCTTTCAAGGTGAAGCCACGTCGGATTAGCGCCTGTCCAATCCTGTCGCTTTTTTGCCCCATGCAAAGGGTCCTGTGACCTCTACCTCTACTAAACCTCGTGTGAGAAGGGGTAAAGGGCTAAGTGACTGCTGTGGAACGTGAACTGGCTAATTTATCCATGATAATGATGGACAGTGACTCCGATCTTCCTGGTGATTCTAAAACAGTGCAAGTGGAAATGTAAATAATGTGTAAATAATGTGTAAACAGCAAGTGAAGGCAATGAATGTAAATATAACTGAACAGTGGAAAATAGTTTTATAAGTTACTGCAAGTGACAGTGCATAACATAGTGTAAATAAAATAGAAATGTAAATAATGTAAGTAAAATGGAGAATGTAAATAGAAATGTAAATCAGTAGTAATATAAGAATACGAATATAATTACTAGGAGTAATTAAAGTGAAAGTTTCGCTCTAGCATGTATAACTACCGGTAGTAATGAAAGTGAAAGTGACAGCTTCGCTCTCTATACTAATTTACAGAACGAGAAAGTGAATGTCTTGAGTGAAAATAAACTGCTAGTACTGAAAGAAACTTACAGAGAAATATTGTATATATAAATAAGTGTAATAAAGCACTAGGAATATAAAGTGTGAGTGTGTTTATAAATAATAAATGACAGCTCCGTCTCAGAATACCATCAGGGAACCAACACAGGTGGAAAGATCCTATGAACTCGTAATTTACATTGCTTTGACAGTGTTTTTTTTTTTTGGTGTATGGATTCCAAACTACTTCAAATTCATAGAATAGTGTTTGTAGTTATAGTATCAGGCAGTGGTAACCAAATTACGGGGTATTGGGAAGTGTAAAGTGGAGACTTCGTTACCCAACTTCAGAAGTCTCCACAAGTCCTACGGTAGACGACGAAGGCTCAACAAACATCCCAGGAGAAAGCTGAAGGTATGTACCATAAGCTTGTATAATTATAATTTTCTAGGACTAATAACTGATTTTTGGCAATTATTTTAAACAGTCAGTCGGAGCGCAAATATTCCCGCGGGACACGCACAGCACACTCTCAACAACCCTGCGGATAAGGGGCTAAGCTCCTTTTCCCAATCAGTTTCTAAGAAGTACTTCTTTAGGTCATGGTAGTTTCCCTTTTTATAATTTAGGATCTTTTTGTAACTTTCATTGTTGTGAACTATGTCATGTGCAATCCTGAAGTTGCAATTATGTACTGCATGGTCGCTTTTGCCAAATGTGTGTGTGTGTGTGTGTGTGTGTGTGTGTGTGTGTGTGTGTGTGTGTGTGTGTGTATTGGAGTCAGATGGTTGCATGGGTGGGGTTAAGAGTTGGTGTGTGTGGTGTTTGGGCGCATCGCCAGGGTAGGTGGACAGGATGGTTGGTACGGGTGGATGTTGTTCATTCGCATGTGTGGAGTGGCTTGGGATGGTCTCTAGGGGTAGATGAGATAGTGAGTGGATGCGTGATGTGGGCTGGGTGTGCTAGTGGCTGAATCGGTGGAAGATCGGGTAGGGGTCAAAAAAACTGTGTGGGATGAGATTGGTGGATGTGTAAGGTTGAAATGGGTGAATGAGATTGGGGAGTGAATGGGGTTGTTTGGGTGAATGAGATTGGGGAGTGAATGGGGTTTTATAAGAAAGGTGTTTGGGCTTGAGGATGTGCGGGTTGGTCAGTGGGAGAAGTGGGTGGATAGGATGAGTGGGTTCCCAAGGTGGGGATGGTGGTCAGGATGGGTGAGTGTTGAGGAAGAAATGGGTGGATACGGTGGGAAGGTAGTCTTGATGGATGCGATGGATGGCACAGTTAGGTGAGCAGGGTGTTTGGAATTAATGCGTAGGGAGAGCGGATGGCTGAGGTCGGTGGGCGAGATGGGTTGTTGGAATGTGATGACAGAGTGTGTCGCCAGGGTGAGTGGGCACGGTGGGTCTCCAAGGTGATTGAGAAAATTGCGTGGCCGGGATGCTCTGGGTGGGTGGTTGGGTTGTTGGTTTGGGTGGCTGCATAGGTTCAGGGTGGGTAGGTGAGTAGGTGAATGTATTAAGTGTCACTGTTAGACGAGCTTCGTGGGTGGCATTCGTGGGTGGGCAAGCTGGATGGCCAGAGTCAATGAACTGGGTGGGTGGCCAGGATGAGGTTGCTGGATTGTGTTGGACGGGGTGAGTGGGTAGGTGGATAAGTGGGTGAGTGGATATATGGCTCTTCAGATGACAAGGCAGGAGAGGAACTTATTTGGCTAGTAATCATATAACTTGTTACTCTTACTTAGATTTTGTTATATTGTTAGAAGATGGATTAATATTTGGAAACTAAACTCTGTATTGTAGGGTTATTCCTCTGAAATCTGTGAAACTTGTCTATAATTTCTTCTCATGGATCTGTAGATAGATCTATGCACGTAATGAAACACCTAGTTGTAGGAAAAATAAAATTAACCTAAAATGCGGTTTGACATGTGAGTGAGCGAAGCTTCAAATCTCTGATCCATTCGCTTAACAAATAAGTCATTTGGTGGGGACAAGGAGGGAGATTTGGGGGGTGAATGTGTGCTATTAACCTACCCTCTGGTGGCACACTACCCTCTCCCTTTATTCGTGTTCATAACTGTACAATGGCTTCAAAAATGGCCTAATGTCAATCGAGAGCGATCCACGTCCTGGGAGGCCATCAACATACAGCAGTGCTGAAAATGTGAAGAGAGTCTGGGATTTGGTCATTGGATTTTGTTGGTTGACTGTCAGAGAAATTGCTAATGAAACTGGAATCAGTGATGGATCAGCATACGTTACTTAAGCAGATGAATTGGGCACGCAAAGAGTTGTCACCAGGTTCGTTCCAAAGCTCCAATCATGTGAACAGCTCTGCAGATGAACGTTGCTTAAGACATGGTGCAGTGTGCAAATCGCCGTCCAGACATTCTGAAAGCAGTTATTACTGGAGGTGAGACTTGGGTGTACGAGTACGACAAAGAAACCAAAGCACAGTCGTCCCAGTGGAAGCATGCATGGTTGTCTCGGCCCCCAAGAAAGCACAACAGGTCTGGAGCAAGGTGAAATGCATGTTGATAGTTTCTCTTTTTGACAACTTTTGTGTTGTGCATCACGAATACACACCAGAAATCAGACTGTCAACAAACATTATTGCCTTGACACTATCTGTTGTCTTCATGACGCAGTTCGATGGAAGAGACCAGACCTTTGGAAAGTGGCAAATTGGAATCTTTGAAATGACAATGTCCCTCCCCATTCTTCTGTATTGTTTCATGATTTTTTGGCCAAGCACAACATCCCGCAGGTCTGGCAGGCTCCCTACTCACCAGATATGGTTCTGCACATCTTTTGGTTATTCAAGCTCAAAACTCCACTGAAGAGTTCCTGATCTGAGATGAGGGAAGAGATCACTATGAATGCAACCAAGCACCTGCAGGAGATTTCGAAAACCAACTTTGAAAAATGTTTCAGGCCGTGGAATGAGTCCTGGGCTGTGTGTCAAGCAATAAGGGACCCTACTTTGAGGGGATATTAATGTCTTAGCTTAACAGGTTAGCTATTTATTTTTTTAGAGCCTAAGGTTGGATACATTCTGAACAGACCTCGTATGAGATATGTTACCTCACCCGGACGAAGTCCGATGAGGTACTGTTTTTGGATAAGTTTGGTTGTCTGTTAGCAAGATTGCGGAAAACAGCTAGATGATTTTATATGAATCTTTCAAGATATGTGGGCACTGGTCCCAAAGGAAAGTGATTAAATTATGGAGGTAATCAAGTGACCTTAAAGGTCAAAATAAAGGTCACGGATTTTCATAGGACTATAACTTGAAAATGGTTGAAGATCGAGATATATACTATTATGAACATACAGGAACTCGTAATATGAGTTTTCATTTGGCACCAAGACTTTTGTTCTTGAATGACCTTGAAAGGTCTGACTCAATGTCACGGATATTCAGGGGGGGCTATAACCTGAAATTGGATGAAGATAGATATTTGCCATTATTAGCATACAGGAAATCCCATATGGGTTTTCAATTCGTACCTCAACCTTTGACCATAAGTGACCTTGAGAGGTGAAACTCAAGGTCACGGATAATCAGGCGGTTATAACTCAAAACTCGCTGAAGATAGATATTTACTATTAACAAGATATATGAAGTCTCATATGGGCTTTCATTTGGCAGCATGACCTTTGACCTTGAGTGACCCTGAAAGGACAAATTCAAGATCACGGATATTCAGAAGGCCTAACGTGAAAAACATTTGCACCATTGCCTTAAACTTTAATTGTGCACTGACACTAAATGGCTAAAACGGGTCAGTATTTAACAGCAATAAAATAACTGCTGTTGGGCGAGGTTTGTTGTGCCTGGCACCACTTGTTTCCAGCAGTGTTGATAAAGTAATGTAATTGTCTTGTACAAAGTTTGTAATAGTTAAACAGAAAACGTATCTGTGTTTTAGAATTCTGCTGTGTGGAACAGTTATCCTTATAGTCCGGGAGGGAACTGGGACAGAAAAGGATACACAGTGTCATATTGTCCTATCTCTAATGTTACAGAGTCTCTATGGACTTGTCTCCACACTACCTACTGCTGTTGTTCTCACATTACCTGTTTAGAATTTTAGCAGTTATATATCGTGCCCTTCAGAGATGAGTGTCAAGCGTGTAAATGATACTGAAGGGAGTGTAGGGCACGACACATGCAAGAAGAATGGGTGGTAGTGGATGAATTCTCCAATGACAAAAAGAGATGTTACTGAGTCCTACAAAATGATTGCCCACCAGGACCCGTAGAATAAGGCTTGAATGGGTATAGTAAAGGTACCCAACCAGTGCAGGCGTGTGAAGCCGTCTGCTTTAAAAGCAAACTTCCTGCCACCACCTTTCATGTTATTCTGCATAAAATGATAGTAATCTCTCTCTCTCTCTCTCTCTCTCTCTCTCTCTCTCTCTCTCTCTCTCACACACATACACACACACACACACACACACACACACACACACACACACACACATCGTTTTTCAGTATACTATTTCCTACTTCCTTTTTTCAGTGCCATTCTCACTCCGTCATATTTTGCAGTCACGAGCAGAAATCTCTCTCTCTCTCTCTCTCTCTCTCTCTCTCTCTCTCTCTCTTTCTCTCTCTCTTCTTTTTCTTTTAATTCCTGCAGGTCTACGTCTTTCATGCAAATTTCAAAGGGAGGTGTTGATTTTGGTTTAGAAGATTTGTGTTAGAGAGAGAGAGAGAGAGAGAGAGAGAGAGAGAGAGAGAGAGAGAGAGAGAGAGAGAGAGAGAGAGAGAGAGAGAGAGAATGGAAAAGAGGGTGAGCGAGTACTTGAGAATGAAGTACCTAATCAGTAAGAGTGAGTGAATATGGAAACTATGAAATGTGAGTGAGAGGGCGTGAGCGAGTAGCCTACAATAAAGTGAAAGTAATATGAAAACAAGTATTGCAGTGAGTGATAATGAAAGAAAGTGAGAAGGAACAAAGTAACGAATGAGAATAAAAGCAAGTTAGAGTAATTGAATATAAAATGAATTAGATGGCAATGTAAGTTAATGCAAGATGCTGTGTAAGGGAGTTTTTACACCTATCAACTCGACAAAATCTTCCGCAGGAGTACCCACTAATGTATAATAATATGCAGCTCAATCCTGCATCATCCTTGAACATGCTTGGGGTTTCATTCACGAGGGATTTATCTCAGAAAGATCATATTGCCTCTGTTGTAAAATCTGCTTCCAAGAGATTAGGTGTGCTAAGCCGTCTACGTATCTTCTTTACCCCTGCACAGTTGTTGACTCAATACACTGGTTTTATTCGCCCCTGTGTAAAGTACAACTCTCATGTGTGGGGAGGCTCCCCACATACAGCTCTTCTCGATAGGGTTGAGTCAAAGGCTTTTCGTCTTATTAACTCTCCTCCATCAACCTTTGTCTCTTCGCCGCACTGTTGTCTTTTTATCGCTTTTCTATCGCTACTTCAATGGTCATTGCTCCTTTGCACTGTCTGCTTGCATCCCTCCACCTTTACGACAGGTGCGTAGCACCCGTCTAGCAACAATCTTTCATCCCTTTTCTGTCCAGCTCTCAGCAAGCCCAGTCCTTCATTTATGCAACGGGTCAACTCTGGAACTGTCTTCCTTTGTCTGTATTTCCTACTTCCTATGATCTCCAATCTTTCAAACGAAGTGTGTCCAGGCATTTCGAAATGAACGGATCTTGAATTTGGCTCTCTTTTGTATTGCTTTTTTTTTCTTCTTCTTCTTGGAAGGAAGTGTTTTGCCAGCTCCTGGCTTTTGGTTTCTTCTTCCTCGCAAAAAAAAAAGAAAAAAGATAATGAGTTCGAATGGACGGGAGTGAGGGTCAGGATGGTACGTTTTAACCTGTAACCACGAAGTGGAATGCAGACTCAAAATTATTTACGATAAATTTTAAAGTATTTGAAGATGATGAAATTTGTTTCGCCTTCTTTATGGCTGCTGACTAAGTCCTGTAGTATGGGATGCACGCTGAACGTAGGTAAGAATAGCAGGCGTTCCATAAATAAAGGAACTGCATTCCACTTTGCGATTTAAAGTTTAAAAATGCAGCCTTTGTGAGTAAGCGTGAGAGTTTAAAAGGGAATGATTGAGATCAGGAGTGAGATTGAAGACGAAAGGAACTTTGTGATTAAGTGAATGAGAACGGAAAAGGGCGAGGTGCGTGAAATTGGTCGTGAGCAAGAGAATGAAGGTAATTGAAAAGAGGTGGGAGCGAGTGAGCAATTAATGAGTAAAAACCAGCGATAATGTAGGATAATGATATAAATTATACCGTACCTCCATGAATCGGTATTTTTCATGTTAATCAGACCCTCACTGGGCAGTTTTATTTACCTTCTGGAATGGTCTCTATCAATGAAGTGGTCATTGAAGGTAATAACTAACACCTCCGGCTCTAAGTATGTCCTTAAGCAGAGCAATATCGTCTGGAATTAACAAAAAAATGTATAATTCGTCACAGGATCTAATGGAACTAGGAGAAAGAAATTATGTTACTAATCATGATCATCAACAGCCTGAGAGTGTCCACTGCAAGTAGGCCTATCTCATCACTGTACACTGACAGAATGTTAGCCTGTTCCTCCAAACCTAGCATATCTGCGAATTTCAGGCTTCCCTGTTGTTCTCTATCTTCCTCTGGTTTCACTTAACTAAGTCGGTACTCACCGCTGTTGTCCATCTGTTATAAGTACAACAGAAGACACCATTAGGACATACCCATTTCTACTTTTTCCTGCAGTGATAATATGTGTTACCTATCCCTGGATGATGTACAGCAATAACCTATCCCTGGATGATGTAAAGCAATATTTGAATGAGTAAGAAATAATATATGCTGGATTATATGGAAATGAAAGTTGTAGGATGGGGAATAAGTAAGTGACGAAGATAACCCTTATGCTGTAACTTTCAGTACGGATGTTATCCAGGAATATTTACTATAGGCAAAAATGTGTCGCCAAGGACTGAACTCCCGTAAAGAGTATCTCCCAAAGTGCGTGTGCGCGCGCGCACACACACACACACACACACACACACACACACACACACACACACACAAACGAATACAGTTAAAATAGCAGGAAAAAATGTTCACTGCTGAGCTTTTTTTTTTAAACTAAATTCACGTGTGGACAAGAAGAACAGAGTAAAAAAGACATCATGGCACTGACGGGTTAAGCTACATGTGTGTGAACAAAGGCAAAACCGTGAGAGGAGAGTGGATTGCTGAATGCGGGGGAGCTTGAGAGAGAGAGAGAGAGAGAGAGAGAATCACACAACCGAGAGATAAAACTTCACACAAGAAGAGAATCGGAGAGTGCTGCTTTTGAGAGTGTGTGTGTGAAAAACTCCAGGTTTTGTGTTGTGTCAATGTAAAAAATGTAATCTCATCGCCACCACGTCTTCCTCTGTTTTCTCTCGTTTTACTGCCTATTCTTTTCACAAATTATCATATTTTTTCCCGGTTTTCAATCTTATTCACTTGGATTTTTTTTTTTTCAAATTTTATATTACAATAGTGCATTTTTCTTATTTTTGGATCCAGACATATTTTATATTATCACTTTATATTCGCAGTAGTGATAATAATAGTAAAGATGATGATGATGATGATGATAATGATGTTGATGATAATAATACTAATATATTCTCAGTGTTGATGATGATGATGATGATGATGATGATGATGATGATGATGACTATCATCATCATCATCATCATCATCATCATCATCATAATAATAATAATATTATTATTAAGATAATTATAACACAAGAAGAAGAACGAAAGAAAAACATTCGGAAGCCGAATGCTAATCGCCAGCCAGAATATGCTGTTGGCCAAGTCCAAGATTTAGGCCACATCTTGACACCCTGAAGAGTTGATATTGATAGCTCAAGCAGTTCATGAGATATAATGCAGTTAAAGGCGGGCGATAAAAACTAGTTGACATTTGGCAGCCATTTTGGTGACCGAGATCTTGACCCCGAGTACCCATTTTCGAACTCGTCCAAGATATCGGCAATATCTTGATACCCTGAAGGTTTCATGTTGATAGTTCAAGCCCTTCTTGAGATGTAATGGGAACCGACACACACACACACACACACACACACACACACACACACACACACACACACACACACACACACAAACCGAAAGACACAGAGGCAGGCAAAAACATTATCTCTCCGCCTTCTAAAGGCGGGCGATAATAAAAATAATAATAATAATAATAATAATAATAAATTTTATATTATTATCAGTAGTAGTAGTAGTAGTAGTAGTAGTAGTATAGTAGGACTCGCGTAAATTTGCGCCTGTGGTGTGGCCCGCACCTGTGTACAGTGTTGCCACTTTTTCTATACCGTTATCTCTCTCTCTCTCTCTCTCTCTCTCTCTCTCTCCTGGAGGGAGATGTGAGCCACCCTGAGTACGGTACTTCTGATTCATTTTTAAGTTATTTATAATTGTGCTTTCATTTGTTAATTTGGTTTTCTTATATTTAGTGATATTTATCATTTTTTGTATACGGCAACAGATGACCCGTTATTGCAATACCATGATTGATTTTCATTCATTCATTCTCTTTATCTGGGTGTGGAAGTGTTGCCGCTCGCGAGTGAATATTTTTTTTTTTTTCGGTATTGGCATATGCCTACTATTTTGTCATATATATTAGCTTATGATTATAAATGTGATTATTCCTCGCCCTTAAAATTACGGTAAAAGCCAGTAAATGTGAGCATTTTTCCCTAGCAACACCTGTACAAGCTATGCTTGGGTCTATGGAGGTACGTACTTTACCTTAGGCCAGACTGGGTGTGTCAGTGTTGCCACTCACAAGAATTATATGAATCATTTCTTTTACTTTGGATATTGGCATATTTCTTCTTTTTTTAGGCTCATTATCTTATATCCATAACTGTGATATTATTACCCACCCTAAAACCACGCTAAAAACCATTAAAAGTGACTACAATTTCTTTTAGCAACACTGTACAATATGTATGCCATGTTTCTGTGTTACTGTATAAATATTTTATGCATAATAAGATTACTGTTGATTCATCCATCAAAATACACAAGTGTAAGTTTTCTTCATCTGAATTTATCGTATTTGTGATGCCTTGTACATAAATAGCTTCCGTTTCACATCGCAAGTTGGGGAAACGTGGCACCACTGTACACAGGTGTGGGCCACACCAAAGCCGCAAATTTACGCGAGTCCTACTATAGTAGTAGTAGTAGTAGTAGTAGTATCATCATCATCATCGTTGTTTTGCTAGCGATGCAATTGCTGATATTCTCTTTCTTGTTCTTTCTTTTCTTATGAACATCTTGATAAATCAGTATGTTTCTCGATGCTCGTCACGCCTCCACAGTCCACTATTACTCCCTGCCAGCGCCTCTCCCAGACATCTGTTTATTCACCAACCTTCTCGCCTTTCACTTTCACTTTCCTCCACTTTCTGGCTTCTCGCCATATCCTCCCCCTGTATTTTATCTTCTTTTATTTTTCTTGCATTTTCTTTGGCATTCTTCCTAACCTCATTTCCCTCCACTTCCTACCTCATCTCCATCTCTTTCCTCCACCTTCACATATATTCCCTCTCTCCATTTCTTCGCCATCGCAGATCTTTCTGTCTCATCCCACTGCTCCTCCTCCACAACCCTCTCCTTCGCCACTTTTCCTACTCCTTCCATATAAAAGTATTAACCTTTTTAAAATATTTCTTTCATTTTTCCTCATCACTCTCCCTTACCTCACCCTTTCCATGCTTTAGCTCCTCTCAGTCTTTATTCTTTCTTTCCTCTCTACATCCTTGCATTATCTAGTTCCTTCCTGTTAATCCCTTTCCGCTTCCTCGTCCATTTTCTCCAGTCCATTCACCTTACGTTTCAGTTCCATTCACTTCCAGGACTGTCTTCGACCGTCCTCTTTCTCCTCCTATTCCTCTTCTTCCTCTTTCTCCATATACTCTCTTCCTTTTTTCCTTCTACTGTTCATTTCCTCCACTTCCTATGCTCTGTTTTGTTTCTGTTGTTTCTTCCTCCTCGTTTCCTTTATTCCACTTCCCAGCTTCTCTCCATTTTTCTCCTTCCTCTTCCTCAACTACTTTTTTTTTTCTTCCCTTCTTGTTCTATGGCAGTGGAATTTTCACCTATCTATTTACTGATCCGCACTCAAAATTTCCTTTGAAGCTGAATAAAATTGTTTGAAAACAGCAAGAATATAAAAATGAGTCACAGGACTGAAGGGACAGGGAGAAGAATGTCTCATTAATCCAAATCATCAGCAGCCTGAGACAGTCCACCGCTGGCGAAGGGTTTACCCATTTTTCTCCACTCTATCAAGTCCTTAGCATCATCCTTCCAATCCCATGAAATCTAAAAATTTGAAGTCTCTCTCTCTCTCTCTCTCTCTCTCTCTCTCTCTCTCTCTCTCTCTCTCTCTCCCCCACCCCCTCTGCCACTTTAATTAATGAAGACTAAACTAAATGAAATCAGTGAGAATGACAAGTAAATAGTGGTCAAGAAATCTATAGGGTTCCAGCTTCGTTATCCGATCATGGAATCTCCATTTCAAGATGAAATAAGTCTCCCAATGTTTAAACGCTAAATTGTATCCCGCCAAGACTTCCCCCGCCACCCCACCCCCCCTACATACACATACACCACTCGGGCTCAGTGGTAACGCTCTCGCCTGGCATCTGTTAAGACAGGGGTTGGCGCCTTGCTCGGGATGCGAAAAGCTTCTCTGACGAAGCGAGTGGTTGCTGTCCCTCATGAGCAAAGGGATGGGTGTTTGCGTATGATAAGTTCACGGCCTAGTTCGTTAGGTCAAACTATATGAGCTCTCAACTCTAATCCTATGAGGGGAAAAAACTGCCAATTTCGACCATTAAGTGATCCTGACGGACCCGGTGAGTTAAACACACAGGTAGACACACAGAACGCTTCGCTACCGATATTCTCTTCGGGCACTAATACAAATGCTTGTGGGCAGCAACAGTAAACTAAACCCAAGGAGGAGCACACAAAGAGTTCAACAACCGTGGCCACCAACTGGTCTAAGGGCAGAATATTGGCCTTGTCCTGTGACTATGACCCTCGACTGATTACTCTCAGCATTAAATTAATTCTTTCTCACCAGCACTTAACCTTTCCTGCAAATGGGTTCATATCAGATCAAAGCTGTTTCAACTGACTTTAACCTGTATGTATGACTTTGATTTTTGAAGGATTATTCTCAGAATCTAATCTCTGTAGTCTTGTTTGAACCGAAAATCTTCAATAAAGCATAGCTTACAAACGAGAAGAACTGTTTATGTTGATCATGTCATGTGACCTTCACCTTTGATCTGTTCTTCTGAAATACGAAAAGTCAACCTCTTGGCTGATCCTTAACTCATCCACCAATTTTGACCTAAATTGGATCAAAACTACTTTGGTCATTTTGTTTGCAGTCAGACAAACAAGTCGATGTTTGACCTTGTGCTGTGGCCTTGAACTTTGATTACTTTCAAAACTGAATTCCTTTTTTCTTGTGTGATCCGTAACGGTTCCTCAAAGTGTGGTTCAAATCAGATCAGAACTGTTTGTGCCGACCTTGCCCTGTGACCTTGGCTTTTAATCTTTCCCTGTGACCTTGACCTTTGACTGACTGTTCTCAAAACCAAATCCTTGTATTCTGGCTTATCCTGAATCATTCCACACAGGTTGATCTAAATTGACTAGTATATATCTGTTTAAGGTGATCATGCCCCGTGGCCTTGATCATTGTCAAAAATATAAGGCTTACGTCCTAGAATTTTCAAAAAGTCTGGTAAAATATATCAAAGCTAATTTATTACGTTAACAGTCACACACACTTCAAATTTGGCCTTGCCCTAAGACCTTGAGCGTCGACTGATTGTTCACGAAACTAAACACTCCATTCATACCTAACCTTCAACTCTTCCCCCAAGGCGGATCTGATTTGATTAAAAAGTCCTTAGGTTTACTTTGCTGCGTCGAATTTTGACCTCGTGGGTTTGGATAAAATCGAATAAAATCTGTATGAGCTACTTGTTGACGACGAAACGCACACACACACACACACACACACACACACACACACAAGCCAATCAAAACATAGCATCCGCTTTGACTTCACGAGCGCAGGTGAAAAAGATAAGTCACCAGAATACTGAAAAGGTAGGGTTACTTTGTGTGTCGGAAGATAAAAGAGAGAGAAGAGTGCATTCCTGAGTGTGGAGGAGTCTGAGAGAGAGAGAGAGAGAGAGAGAGAGAGAGAGAGAGAGAGAGAGAGAGAGAGAGAGCAATAGTGGGATTAAAGGAAAACGAGCAAGAGAGATAAGCAACAGAAAGCGAGTGAGATAAAGCCAAAAAATGCCATGGGGTGTGAGAGTCCTGCTTTGGCAAGTGTGTGGGAGAGAAAATCAAGGTTTAGTGTTGTGTCGGTGTAAAAAATTTAATATCCTTCCCCGCCGCCACGTCTTACTCTCTTTTACTGTTTACAGTTTTATCTCATACTTTTACACATTATTATTATCTGTCTTTGCCCTGATATTTTATGTCCTATATTTATGTGCTGTTATCATTGTCGTCTTTTTAAAATGTCATTATAAAGGTAAACCATGTATTATAATGACGTATTAAAATTTATATTTATTATGGTTACTATTTTCCTTATTTTGTATACAGCTACTATTACTATTTCTTCAACTACTGCTATTGCCTATAATTATTTTATTATTAGTAGTATTAGTATTAGTATTAGTATTTTATTTTTAAAATAATAATAATAATAATAATAATAATAATAATAATAATAATAATAACTGGTATTAATATTTCTGTTTATTATAATTATTACAACAACAACAACAACTATTTCTATTACTGTTTATATTGCTGTTGTTGTTATTCTATTGACTCCTCTCAGCAATATCACACATCAGATGTTTTTCTCTATCCTGCTTTCCTGCTCCTCATAATCAATTCCTATACCCTGCCAGTGCCTGCCCCAGTTGTCTGCTTTCTCACCAACTCTCTCCCGTCACTTCATTTTCCTCCACTTCCTAATTTCCCTTCATCTTTCCTCCTCCTCCTCCTCCTCCTCCTGCTCCTCCTCCTCCTCCTTTACTTCTTTTCTTTTTCATCTCCCCCTCCTCAACAGTAGTCATCTTCTCTCTATATTCGTAATCTGCACTTTATTTTCAGGTCTTTGATAATTACAGTTCACTCTCTCTTACCTCATTTCCTTTACTTTCTAGTTTTGTAACATATTTTCTTCTTTCCTCCTCCTTGACTTCACCTCCTTTTCATGATATATATATATATATATATATATATATATATATATATATATATATATATATATATATATATATATATATATATATATATATATATATATATATATATATATATATACACACTAGGGTGGTCCATATTACTAAAGGGGGAAAGTAATTCTGGAATATTTTGTTTGCTGGAAGTGTATTGCGTGTTTAGGTGTAGACTCTTGAGACACCAGATTTTAGCCGAATTGGATGATATTTATTGGTGCTGCATCTTACCCAAAGTTTCAGACAAATAAGCAAAATTATTGTTGTGACAATAATCATTTTTGTTATTTGAAAAAAGTATTTGCTTTAGGTCTACTTCACTGGACGCTACATTCTAGTAATAACCGTTTTTTTTTTCTTTTTTCAGTGATTTGCCTTTTGAATTCGGCTCTCTTTTGTATTATTTTATTTATTTTTTTCTTGGAGGGAACGGTTTGCGGGCTCCGGGCCTTTAATTCCTTCTTTCTTGCTTGATATATATATATATATATATATATATATATATATATATATATATATATATATATATATATATATTCTGTGACCGAAGTGAAATAACTCTCAACGCCAGTGATGAAAAGCAGGAGCGAAACCAAGTTTTGGCTTGTTGGCCAACCAAGTGAAAGATTACTTGGAATTAAGTTAGCTTCTTGTGGAGAAGTATTAATGCATCTTTTCTACCTGATGCGAACAGAGACATGAACACTGAGGGATTCAGCATGTGTTCTGTCTGAGGAACTAGGGGGATTCTGAGAGAAAGTTTGCATTCCTGCATCTGAGCCATGCAATCATATCCTCAGTACTGAATCTCTAAATAAAGAAAGGAGGAAGTTGAAGAGTAACAGCCGGAATACGGAATGAGAAAAAAAGAGAAAGAACTCCTAAGAACAGATGAAAGATCTTTTTGACACTGGACTCACGAATGCCTTCGACCTCATCAAAAATCGTGAGGATGAGGAGTTTCTTGTGGCTCAAAGGGAGAAAGGGAGGCAAGGCTCTATGGTGGGTATTGGTGTCAAACTCCACCGGAATGAACAATGACAGAGAGAGAGAGAGAGAGAGAGAGAGAGAGAGAGAGAGAGAGAGCAAATTGAACAGGAGAAGAGAGAGCGTGAGGGATGTCATTGAACAGTAAGAAAGGAAGCAGTGGAGCTGGAAAAAAGCCCAACTAGTGATGAAGAACACTGGTGACGATTATACAGATGTAGCAGTTCCTTCCTTTTCGGCAGCAGCCCGTCCTCCTAAACGCCAACGGGCATGAAAAACAGTTGTCTCTTCTCCAGGTGCCGCTGCTTTAGATCGGACGAAGACTTCAGACCGTGCTGCAGTCCATCTGCTTTCTGCGACCATTTCTGCCTGTAGACAATATCCAACAGTGTATACTATCAACAGGCAAAGTATCCGCAGAGCTCGAATCAAGAGTCGGAGGGAAACTGCAGAATGGCTGAAGAAATCATTCTATCCAACTTGTGCCACTTGTAGGGCACTGGAATGGAATATTAATTCCCGGCGTAACAGGAGCTATTGTAACTGAAAGCCTTTCAGTTCTAGTCTCAGGTGATGGAGGTGCAACGCTTTTGAATGTAACCAGTTTGAGAATCAGAGACAGGAAAGACCATGGCCAGTGTCATCACTAAAACCTTGAATGACTGCAGTATATTTGAACGTGTGGTAGGAATGTCATTCGACACCACTGCCAACAATAGCGAATTGTGGGCAGAGGTATGCATCTTTATGCAACAACAGTTGCACAAGGATCTCCTTCACCTAGCTTGTCGGCATCGCATTTTTGACATCCTTGTTCAAAAGGCCTTCATCATTTGCCTTTGACTGTCCTCTGGTCCCGACATCCACACATTCAAACAGTTCAAAGCCAAGTGGAATACTATTGACACAACACGCTTTCAGACCTTGAATGGCAATGAGGAAATGCCGGTGATTGATAGTGAGCAATGTGATGAGCTCAAGGCATTTTGTATGAGGCAGCTGCAAGAAAGCGAACCTCGAGATGATTATCGAAAACTGCCACAACTGTCCATTGTTGTCTTTGGTTGTATACCGTCCCGTGGAACACGGTTTCAGTACCCTGGTTCTTGTCACCAGGCCTGATGGATGGCTAAAGTTATATACGGCATCAAAATCTATCTTTTCCATCATCAGATAAGCACCACACCGAAGCAAGACCGAGGACTGAAGTGGTTTGTTGTGTTCATGAAGCAATAACTGAAATCATGGTTCATGGCCAAAAAAAAAAAAAAAAAAAGCAGCTCTAACTCCAGCAAACGATCTGAGGCTTGTCCACGAATTGTCATTTTATCTTGATAAGGTCATCTCATAAGTCTGCTTGAAAGCTTTTGGTCGTCACATGTTATTTGTCAGAGTAATTAGTTGGATTGACCTTCTTTGATCCAACTGTTGACCTTAAAGAGAAGCGAAAAATGGTGATGGCTCTTGACGAGGAAGGACGCAAAGATCAAATAAAGAGAGCAACAGTTGTACTTAAGGAGACAGCACTGAATCATAAAACAGTTTCAAGTTTTGTGACCAGTAACATCAAGAAGATCTTTACACTGCTTGACCTTCCTCATTCATTCCTAGAATTCGATTAACCCACATGGGAAAGTCTTGAGGATTACAGGGAAACTGAGCACATTGTCCAGGGGCTACAGGTAACAAATTATTTTGCTGAAAGAGAGGTAGCACTGATACAAGAGTTTAATCCAGTTTTGACCAAGAATGAAGATCAACGGCAGTTTCCTCTCCAGGTCGTTGAAAAACACAGGCAAGTGTATCCAGATGCAAAGAAGGTTATAGCTAGCAGCAATTAGAAAAAAAAAAAATGGCAAGAATGAGTGAAAGTAGGGTTCCCATGATACCGTCCCCAGTGAGGAGCTAATACTCAGCAAAGAGGGGGACTTAGGTAACCCAATGGCATATTAACATTAAGCCATAATAGAACAACTTTGACCATGATGCGGCACCAGTTAAAATAATCCAGTAAGCATGAAGGATTGCATACACCATGTTTTAATCAATAGGAAGAAAATCCCGCAGCAGCTAAAGCAAATTTTTCAAGCTGAAAAGTAAGGACCTCCCTAACACATACTTACCGTACACACACACACACACACAAACGCACACACACACACACACACATATATATATATATATATATATATATATATATATATATATATATATATATATATATATATATACGTATATATATATATATATATATATATATATATATATACATATATATATATATATATATATATATATATATATATATATATATATATATATATATATATATATATATATATGTGTGTGTGTGTGTGTGTCTGTGCGTATCATAATAATCAGCAGCCGTGATTGTAAGACCACTGCTGAACAAAGGCCTCCCCCAACTTTCTTCACAAATTCGTTGGCAGAGACAACCTCTGCCACGTTTTATGAGCAAACTTCTTTATTTCATCTCTCCACCTCCTGTCTTGCCACTTTCTGCAACGCTTACAATCTTTCGGAGCCCCGTCAGTCAAACACTTGCTCCATCTTTTATTTCCTATTCTTGCTTCATGAGCTGCGAGCCTCCATTTCTCTTCTTTTACAACTTCTGTAATGTCTTTGATTTTAGTGTCTCATCTCACCCAAACTGATCTTTTCCTGTCTCTTAAAGATAGTACAACACTGACTTTTCCATTGCTCTTTGTGAACAAATTAGGTAATTTTCCATTGATTTTGTCAGCTCCCAAGCAAAATGTTCAGGGAGTGATTTACCTACTACAGTGATGTCATCTAAATAAGCAAAAGGAGAATAGCCAAGCACACATCTGAATACAAAATGGAGAAGCCTCATGAATACTGATGGGGTATTTTTAAGACCTAAGGGAAGCCTTTTAAATTGATAGTGGACAGAAGGGGTACTGAATGTGGTTATAGGGTGAGACGACTCTTCCATTTGTACTTGCCAGTAGCCACTAGTTAAGTCAATAAAAGAGAAAAAAACTTTAGTCTCGGCAAGTGATTCCACTAAATCAGTTAAGCCTGGGAATGGGAATCAATCAGTTACAGTGACAGTATACTTTATGATAGTCAACTACAGTATAAGCTCACCTCCGTTCTTGTGGACTAGGATCAGTTGACTGTTCCATGGACTGACGGAGTGTTCATTGATGTCCTGATTAAACATATCCTGAACTGTCTCACCAGTTTCTTTTTGTAAGCTATGGTGTAATCTATATACCGGGACATAAATTGCTTGAACACCGGAAATCCAATCAATATTGCCCTTTATCAAACTGGTCTTCCCCATAGGTTCACAAGGTAAGGCCACAATATCTCTATAGGTCTGCAAATGATTAATTAAATGTGCTTTATACTGAGGGGAGTCACCCGGTTTTACTTGAAGGATGAGATCAGCTGAAGGAGTCGTAATGGAATCCGTAGAGTTTTCAATGGTATATACACCAGGTAAATCATCATCATCATCGTCCTTAGCAGTTTCAGAAAATGATGTATCCTGGTACACATATACGGCCGATGGATTCACCAGGAAATCACCAGTCTCTGTTCCATTTTTAAGCTATAGTGGAGCATTGATGGCATTAGTAGGTAGAGATAACGGAAATTGTCCTCCTATGGTATATGGAACTCATGCTGACTCACACATGACAGGTAAGGTTAATATATTCACTTCTTATTTTGCACCTGCAACACGGACAGACACTTTTGTGAATTCATGCGGCAACAAAACTGTGCACCATTTTGTCACTGTTTGTTTCGTCTCCGCATGTTGCAAAATGTCATTCAGAGTCTCTGAAGTAGTTAAATGTGACAGATGAGTCAACCATTGTATTACTGTTGGAAGGGGTGTCGTAAGATGATAAGGTGACATGTAGAGGTGTGCGGTACGTAGGGGGGCTACTGAGCCTTGAAAGCAGGCTGTGAAGCCTATGCTCAGAGTCGGAGACACACACGCACACACACACACACACAAAGATACTGGTACTAAATTATGATCATTACTCTGCTGGGACTGTAGAGTTATGGTAGACTGTGTCACCGAATTTACATGTAAAATGATAGGATGTGGGCAATTCATGCCTGATACAATCTAGTCCCTTTACTGTAGTACTACCATGTTCGGTAGAGTGCTGAGCCATGGTGTCAGTATCAGTCAAAACATCTGCAAGGTATCGAAGTTTGTTTTTTATATAAAATCTGCTGTGGAAGGTTTTAATAATTTATTGGGTTGTATCGCAAGAGTTGACTTGACCCCCCCACATAAAATTCAGAGCTGTCAACACAACAGAGGCGAATGTCAGGCGGCTCAAACCCATTTGATCTTTCTTTTCATACTGTTTTGGGAGGATTCAGATAATAAATTCACCATAGGCCCAGATTCCATAAAAAATGATGGAGGGACTCCTTCACAATTACTTACGATAAGTACAGTACAGCTAAGTGAGTCAGAGGACCAATCTGGCTTACTGGGAGCTCAGAATAATGCGTTGTTTTGGAGGATTCTGTTGGTTCTGGCGCTGGGTTTCCCTCAACTGTGTATTGGCATTCGCTAGTGAAATGGTGATAGCTTTTGTGATAAGTACAGTACTTGTTCCTTAATGACTATGAAGGTGATCTACTACTACGCCTGTGTCCTCGTTCATCTCCTAGTCTTTTGTAACAATGGGCCATGCGATGACCGGTTTGTTTACTGTACCAAAAAACTGTCTTAGTTCTGCTTTTAGATCTAGCACGGTCAAGAGAGAAACTGCTTTGAGACGCAGATCTTGCATGTGACGTGGCTGGTGAATGTGGTGTTATGTTTTGCAGCTGAGAGGACGTGAAACGTGTCCTTGACCTTGTGACTGCAAAAACTGTGGTGTTGAGCTAGTAACTGGTTGAACTGTACATACCGTACCGTTTGAGTGGATATGGTACCATGTTTCTTTTTTATCTGTACAGCCAACATGGTCAGGTCATCCCTAGGAAAAAATTGAATCTCTAATGCAGCATCTAATTTATCCTTGGTAAGACAATTTAGGAATCTGAGATAAGTAAATAACATTGCTACATTATTCAGAGTTAAAGTGGTTTTTACCTGATCATCATTTTCCGCCCCTGGACTGTTTCGTAATGCCACTGAGATTTGCGTTCCTGTTGCTGCTGACACCGTTGCCACTTCTAACGGCGTATTTTGTTCAGAAGGGATGAACTTATCCTGTCTCATACTTTGCAATACTCTGTAAACGCTCATCAAGCATACTTTCATGTGGCTACAAATATATATATATATATATATATATATATATATATATATATATATATATATATATATATATATATACGAACTAGTTGCAGCATTTATCAGAGGAAGTAAACTTCTCAGAGAATCTACACCTTATGAGAGATCCCACTCAGGAGTAACCATCATCTAATCGGCTCCTACGATAGGCGATTGTAGCATTGTCTGTCGTAAGTCCTTTGCTTGTAACTGCCGACCGGACATCACTAATGGTATCATAAACACTAATAGCAAGATTCATTACCATAAATTTAGGACTTAATGCATCTCCCAAGATGATTATTTGGGGGGCGGGAGGGGTTGAAGGTTGTAAAGCCATATTTTAAAAAGTAGGAGAAGGTAACTGAGAAATGTGTGATGTATTTTGGATATGATATGAATGGAACTCAATTGACTGAACTATTACTCTCGGAAAAGTCCTTCAGTTTCTCAGACAAGTAAGACTGTTGTGTGAGCTTTCAGTTTGGGTCTTTTTTTTCTTTTATGTCCGGAAGTATGTATATCTTCTTCAGATAAATTAATCTTCTTTAAGTAAGGAAATGTAAATAAAAAATAAATTGGATAAAAGTAATAAGTACAAGGAAAATATTAAGTGAATACATGTGATGAGATTTTTTCTTTTTTAACTAAAATAAACTATTATGTACAGAGATAACAAAAGGGAATCTCTCTATATACAGGGTGTCCCTGTAGGTAAGTCAAAAACATTGAGAAATGACAGATGAGGGAATTCTAAGCAAAAAATGTTATATGAACATGTGTCCAAATCTCAACCGTTACGGAGCTACAATTGCTGATGACCTTACGGGCGAAAATGGTCTCCTTCATATAATTCACCCATAAGGTCATCATTAATTGTAGCTCCGTAACGGTTGAGATTTGGACACATATTCATATAATATTTTTCCTTAGAATTCGCTGCTGTATCATATCCCAAAGTTTTTGACTTAACTCCCAGGACACCCTGTATAATGTTTACAAATGAAATGCACATATGGATGATTTACATGTAGAGTAGAAGAAAATGGAAAGTATAAAAAATTATCTGGAGAAGTTTTAAGTACAGTAATTTATTTACGTAAAGGAAGAAAAAAAAAAAAGATTATTGGTCCGGAGATATCAGAAGAAGCTTTTTACTGTATGAATTTATCTCACGACCCATTAATACAGCATGTGGCGTAGGGTGCGGTGTGAGTTGGTATTGATAGCTGGTGAGAGGTGAAGAGCGTGAGTTGCAGGTCACCAGGTCACTGGAGGTTTGACAATCATCAGAATCGTGATCGAGGTGAGGAGCTAAGCAAGTCTGGTGACAGACATGCTTGGCGACGGCCAGGCTTGGCGACGGGCAGGATGGTGATAAAAAGGCTCGATGACACAGGTTCCATGATAGACTGGCTTGATGACAGACAGGTTCTATACCAGACTGGCTCGATGATTGACAGGTTTTATGACAGCCAGGCTAGGCAACAGACGGGAGATCGATTTGAAATGTGGCGTGTTCTTATCCCAGTGATACCACCAAAATGTGAGATTTAGTCCTGTAGATATACCATCAGGATTGCAATTAATTCTTAAAGACTCTGTACTGCTACTGAATGTTTTACTGGGAGCATGTTGTGGTTCACCCCTGAAATCTAGTTGATCTCTGTCTCTCATACAGTCTTTCAGGGTAATGGTAAGATTTCCTTTGTATGTGTTGCTCAATGTCATAACTATGCTGTGTACGCATAAAACAGTCTCCTCACCAGATCTGGTAAGAAGGCAGCAGACCACTGTTCATGACATTCTATCAGCGTCTGAGTCATGATGAATAAGCAGCAACATCCACTTGCTTAAAATTTTGACATTCCCATAGAACTTTACCTCTCAACAATTATTCTCAAAATTATATCACTTCATCTTTTATTGTCACTCAAAGTTTCCACCAAGTTTGGTTAAAATCAGACCAGTAATGTAACATGTGGGTGTAAAAACTGGATAGTGAAAGATAGAGAGGGCTTAGATTTATGCGCATCAGTTACAAGAGACAATTATCGTTAATTCAACATGTTCCCTTAGAATACAACCCACAGTAGTCGGTGTACATCCAGGTGCCCAGTAGTAATGCTGCGTGAACAGAGGCAGAAGGTAAACATAATTTGTTCACGATCCTGAACGGCTTCCGAATCAAAGACATTTTTTTTTTTCTTAGATACAGACTGCGTTGTGCTAACTCATACACCACAGGTGGTTATGCCTGAGAATTTCATTGAACTGTCTGACGAAGCAGTGAACTACAGCTCTGTCTAGAAAGGGGACACACACACACACACACACACACAGTTTTCTTCCTGGGATGACAATGAAGGGGTTAGATACAACTTTCAATAACTTTCTGCACGACACATCATTTGTAATTTTTTTTTTTTTTTAATGTATCAGACTCTGGGCATAAGCTTCACATCCTGCTCTCAAGGCCCAGTAATCCTCCTACATACCATACACCTCTCTACATGTCACACTTCGGCGCTAACACCCACCGTCCAGATTGAATACATGCTAGGGCTGTCTCATACAGGGCTGGTGTATTAGCTTTAGCGGGGGTATTTTTACGACATGTCGGCGGGTCTTCTGGTAGATCAGTAAAGTCTGATTATATGAAATTCAAATCCTTAAACTGCCCCAGCGGGGAATTGAACCTGGGTCCGGTAGGTCTACGGGCCACCTCTCTACCGATTGAGCCACCGCCTCCCCCAATCTGAATAAGATCTGGAATATGCAAGAATGAAGTAATATGAGAAGTAGTGGTACTGAAAAGGCTAACAAATTTGGAGATATTTCTCGAAATGAAGAGTTTAGATAAAGCCTTTATTAATCCATTGAATACAAAACGTCCCTCTTATGCTTAAAGACATTTTCTGGGGGGAGGGGGGAAGACATCATAATAATATAAGGGTAGACAGAATTTTTTTAGTGATCTGTATATTTACCGTGTTTGTGTCGAATAATAAAGGCATTTTTCATTTGCAGGTGAGTAGATACAGAGAGAACGAGGAGACGGCTGAAATGGTGAGTACAATTTCAGTCACAGCTGCTTGTCAACTCAACTTAGGTCCAAATCACATCACTCTGGATCAGGGGTTTTAACTCCATTTACTCTCACTACAACCTTGGTTATTGATGCTCACCTCTTTACTCCTTAGTGGGGCCAAAAGCAGTCAAATGGTATATTAATACATTGTAATACAACTGCTTTCAGTATCATTCTTATGTTACGCGGTTACAGTGTATAATATGTACAAGTCATACAGATATAGTCAGTACATGAGTAAAGAGAAAATAAAAAAAATCAATTAAGAGGTAAGCAAAATTTTTACTATGTATACTGTAGAGAGAGAGAGAGAGAGAGAGAGAGAGTCTCAGATAATTTTCAGTGTTACACTAATTCATGAAACACAGTTATCATTAACATGGATAACATGTAAAACTTTATATGCCAAAAACAGGGATGTACATCAGGATCGAATAATATATTTAGGAGCTCTGAAAAAAAAAAAATCATACAGCAAAGTGAAAAGAAATGTATTTTTCAGTCACTCAACAATGACTCCAAAATATCACTGTGAAATACTGTGGCTAAGATAGGACTATATACTGTGGGGGTATTTTCCAGTAACATTCACCCATCATAACATAAATCATTTTTTTTTTTCATCAGTATTCTAACTACAGTGGGAAAATGAGTTTTTTTTCTTTCTTTGCAACTAACTCTGATAATCGAGGCAGTGCGACACTCAAAGCACATCATTCATATGCTTCACTATCCAGTATATTTCGTACTTTAGTCTTTATTGCCAGCAAAGCTGAAAAGGCAAACTCACACAAGTAAGTGGATGAAAATGGAATGGGGACCTGAAGAGCTACAAAGGAGATCTATGGGTATACAACTTTGCCCAGAAGTGGGAGAGATTCAAGTTGGGAAATTCAGATTTTTTACCTGAATCATTTGTTAGCTCCAAAAACTCACCTTGAATTTCTTCAGGAACATCATCCACTTCACATCTGAATGGGTCTCATGTGACGGATATTTGGGTTAATTCCTGGGAAGAAGGGCTTAAATTCGTTACCAAAATCACAGAGATGTTCTCTGATGTCTGTTTTAAGATCATTGTTAATGGACTCACCGTCAAAGTTAAAACTCAGTTTGTGAAACATTGAAAAAAATTGCTTTATCTATTTTTTACCCAAAGGCAAACTTTGGCTATGCATGTCTTAATGTGGTCACTGTGATTAATTATGGTGAGCTATCTACACTGCAGCTTGGTGTTCAAATTGTTCAACAAATGCATCAACTAGGTAATCTGAATGTGCTTTGAAGCCAGGTTTTCTCATAAATAACGTGAGGTCCTTCTTCGCTAGGGCTTCAAGAAAGACATCAAGTTCATGATGTAGCTCTAGAACTCTTGCAAGCATATTTCCTATAGACAGCTACCGCACCCTGGTGTGGTACATCAGATCCTGGTGCTCGGAGGACAAATCGCCACGTAATTGCCAAAACAAAATGGTAGTAAGCGCCACAACCTTTAGCCTATATAGCTGACGATTCTGATACCACTTGCCAAGGTGGCACTGAGCCTTTCAGGGAATATGTTTGATGCAAGCTTCTCTTGGTTGATAACACAATATTTTAGGGCAGGATTCTTTTCCCTGACTAGCGTCATAAAGCAAGATCTAAAACCAAACATGTCTGGGGCTGCATGTGCACGCACCCCAGCATGCCTGCTCCATGACAGGAGTGCTTTCACACACACACACAGACACACAGACACAGACACAGACACACACACACACACACACACACACACACACACACACACACACACACATATATATATATATATATATATATATATATATATATATATATATATATATATATATATATATATATATATATATATATATATATATATATATATATCACATACATGGTTCATTACATATGGTGCTTTAGAAACAGCCTTCATTTCTCGTCAGGTTAAGAACTCATCCTCAGTGGAGTTTCTATATACAGTACAGTGTTTTGCAAAACCACTAACCCTGGTCATTCAGCAATATCAGTAGTCTCATTGAGCTGGACCGGAAAGAAAAGCGAGTTCTTAGCCTTGTTGATGGATCACCCATTCTTTGATATCTCCTGCCATCTTACGTATTCGATGTTTCACTGTCATTTAAAAAACGAGATTTGCTCTATTTTGTTATAGATCTCTTCATTCAATATGAGGAGCACGGCTTCAAGGAGACAAAGTTTTGTAAGGTTTTTACCTGTTGTGTGGGGTTTCTTATTTTTGTAAGGATGTGTCAAATGATGCATCCTCAAATTTAGTTGATCTTTGCTGGAAAGCCCCATCTGCATCAAACCTTCCTCTTTTTTTTTTTTTTTCTTTTTTTATAATCTCTCATTCTTACTTTTGAAGTATTCAATCACCTTCCTCACATTTCTGGATGAACCTTGTTGAAGTGTTCCTTCAGTGTTGATGACTTCAGGGATTCATATGTCATTACTCACAAGCAGATAATGCACTGAGTGGCTTCAGTACCATTATTACAAGTAAGTAGAAAGATAAAGCCATAACTAAGATGAAAGAAAAGCATTCGGGAGCCGAATGCTAATCGCTCGCCAGAATATGCTATTGGCTATGTTACAAGCTACTTACAAGGCAAATGTAAAAAAAAAAAATCAAAACTCTGCGGAAGTCAGCCACCGCTTTTCACAAAAAGCCAATTTGGGCACTCAGTTGGTAGAGAGGTGGCCAACAGTCCTAAAGGACCCCAGTTCAAATCCCCCGCTGGGGTACGGCACAATTCATGGAACTGAATTTCATAAAAGTAGATACTACTGATCTACCAGAAGACCCATTGACATGTAAAAACACCCTGCTAATACCAATACACCAGTCCTGTATGAGACAGCCCTAGCATGTATTCAGTATGAACGGTGGGTATTAGCGCCGAAGTGGTGATGTGGAGATGTAGGAGGACTACTGGGCCTTGGGGATATGCCCTGGGGATAGGTCTTGAAGCCTATGGCCAGAGCCTGACAGATAAAAAAAAAAATCCATATTAAATCTAATTGACCTTTGGCAGTCTTTTAGGTGACCTTGACCCTGACACCGAGTGCCCATTTTCGAACTCGTTCCAGATTTTGGCCATATCATCATACCCTGAAGGCTTCACTGATAGCTCAAGCCATTCATGAGACGTAATGGTAAAACACACACACACACACACACACACACACACACACACACACACACACACACACACACACACACACACACACACACACACACACACACACACACACACACACACACACACACACACACACACACACACACACACACACACACACACACAGATGTGGGCAAAAACATTACTGCTCCACCTTGGTAAAGGCGGGGAATAAGCACTGACATTATAAAATTATCCTCTTTTTTTTTATGTTGACCCCTTGTCCCCTCAAAACTGCAAAAACACCAGTCTGCCTTACTGATGACTCAGAACAAATTATGCAAATACACAGAAAGAACCTATACAGATACAGATTGGATAAACATTAGCTGGCAACAACAATAATGTTGCCCGTGATGCGATGGTCACCACAGCACCTTTGCAGCTAAAACACTCGTCTTGCTCTTGCATATGATGTCATATTTTATAAAGAATAACATTGTCCAGTGCAATGTTTCTTACATTTTAATCTCTTTCTATCTCGAGTTCTGGTCCAGCAACCTCCTTCCCCAGCTCCTGCCTGGAGATGATCACCACACATGCCTCAGCCTATGACCTGTTAAGAGGGGCAATTGATGGCAGTCCAGTTGTCACGAGCCCAGACCATCATGAGGACGGTGAAATGGTACAATGTAAAGGGGAGGTATGGATTCATCCAGCGACAGGACACTGGTACTGATGTATTTGTGCACCACCTTGGGGTCATTGCACCCAAATCACGCCGCCTCAAGCGTCCTTTAGGCGAGGGTGAGACCGAAGTATTTCGTCTCTTTCAGACACTGAAGGGTCTTGAGGCCAGGGACATCACTGGGCTGGGAGGCACGGCTGTGCAGGGCTCGGCCCATGCACGGCATCGCCCTTGGGACTCGGTGTGCCAGGGAAACTGATACTATCGTTGCAATGTGTACTGTGATGGCCAATGTCTTCTGTGACGTTGACAAGGCTGCGCTGCTCATCCTCCTCCCACAAATATTTGAGGAGAATGGACTGCTGTGCCTTACCATCCCTCAGAGCCTCACCCATGATGCACATTCCCCACCTTGTCGGGAATGTCAGGCTAGGCCGCTGCAGTCAGTCCTACCCCACACAATACCACGGAAACGGCTGCAGCTGGATGCCCCTCTCAACAGGGTGACAGCCACCACCACTACCGCTACCATCATTGATTACCCGGCACCGGAAATGGACGTTGATCTGACCAGCTCCATAACCACCATCGAGGTCCACCCTCTGCCGTCAGCAGCCAAGGGTAGACAGGTTTCCCTTGTCCTTCTGATCCATCAGGAGGGTCCTCCTTTACCATCACCCCTTGCTGCCGACCGGCCAGATGACCCGCCCACCACACAACTCTGTGCTTCTCCACCACCACCTAAGAAGCAGGGAGTGAATGGAAGTGCTCACGCCTGCCCATACCCCTGAGCAACACCGTGGCAAGGTTCAGTGAATACAAGGTCATTTCACGCGCAAGTGGGCGAGACCGTGATGACGTCAGTAGGCCTGATGACAGCTGGCCTGCTCCTCCTCCCTCCCTCTCTTTTTTTCCCTGAATTCTCTTTTACTGCTTTTCTTAGTCTGTTTTCCCCACCTTCGTCATTTTCTTTCCCCATCCCATTGTTCCCTTCTGTGCTTCATTTCCCAAACTTCCCCCCTCCCTTTCCTTATCCACTCTTCCTTCATTCTCTCCCCGTCACGTATTTCCTTCCCTTACTCTGTTCTTTCCTTCCATCCCTACCTTTCCTCTCTCACTCTAGTTTCAGTCTCATCAATACATACAATGTACTGCACTGCACATTTACGTATATCTGTACTTATTTTCTATGTATACTTGTTTACAGAACAGTCAAAAGTTTGTGTGTGTGTGTGTGTGTGTGTGTGTGTGTGTGTGTGTGTGTGTGTGTGTGTGTGTGTGTGTGTGTGTGCGTGTGTGTGATGTCTCCATTTCTCTTTCCTTCATTCCTCTTTTTCTTTCCTCTTCTTCTTTTCCTTTTCCCCTTTCCCTTCCTTCTTTCTTTATCCTCCATTCTATTCCTTTCCTCTTACATCACTCCATTTTACTTTTCACTTTCATGGCGTAATTCCTTTACAAACGCCGCACGCCCTTCCTTCCTTACTACTGAGTTTGCCGCACCTCCCTTCTTAAATCCCTCCCTCCCCTGCTCTCTTTCTCACGGGATCAGCTCACACTCACTCAGTGTTCAAAAGTAAACCACAACCTTGTTCTTCACTATAAATATGCACGTATATCTGTATATGTATATATACAGTATGTAGTTACATTTGATAATACATATGCTTTTCTGCATTTATATTCATGCACATGCTTTCCTGTAGGCTATTTATCCCCATAGCTTAGGCATACTGTTTTTTAAAAACAACATCCTTAAACTATAGTAGGCTTGTTAATATATATGCTTTTCTACATTTAACCCCATAGCATTGGCATACTATTTTTTTTTAATCAACATTTTTTATAAGCCATTGTTAAGATCATATTTTTAAAAAATCTTACTTTTAAATAGGCTATTACTGAAACAAATGTCACATCAAGCTGTACTGTATACATGTCTACACCTGGCTCTTGATGTGGGAAGGCACAAAGTTGGTACTGCATCCACCGCTAAATTTCGGATCTTTGCTGGAACTGATATGTCCAAGAGCCCATACTTTATATTTCTTTTAAAGGAATCAGCTTCAGAATATAAACTACATATCCTCGCATTTTGGGGATTGAAACTGTCTTTTCTCCGACACAGATTAATCCAATTCTAAGTTCTTCATCTTGAGGAAATCCTTGTAGAGAGTAGGCTCTTTTTTGCGAATAGGAAGCATTGCAACCATAAACTGCACAATAATCTGACATTTTTTCGACCTAGAGCAAAACCCGATCAGTGTGGTGGCCTGGGTCAAACTGAGACAGCAGGTCTAGTGATGTCATACGCGGCTAGGGACCCGTTTTCATCCCTTCGCGGACTGACCTGGTATTCTCTGGACCTTTCACCGTGGTATCACCACCTCCTCTCGTCGAGCCCACCACCGACCTTGAGCCCGCGGCCGCTCCATCTACGCTGTCGACATTGACAAACCGTCGAGATTAACGTACGATATGGCCTGTCAAATGATGCAGCAATTAAAGAAAGCTGGCCTATTAATGACGAAGGACTTACAGCTGTACAACAGCATCTCCAACCCATAACTAACCTCCCTCTCTGTCTAGCTAACAATAGCTCCCAAAAGTATACTCTGCGCTACTCTGACGGGCTTCATCTGTCCGTGTCCACACTATATTCATAGGTGGACGAATCTAAACTAACTAAATAACTCTCTCTCTCTCTCTCTCTCTCTCTCTCTCTCTCTCTCAGAAGTGGAGGAATGGAAGGAGAGAGAAAGAAAGTGCACGTGGAAGGCAGGATAGTGTGAATGGGGGAAGGAAGTAAAGGGGGAAGGGAGGAAGAGAGGAGGAAGGAGAGGAGAAGACTAAAGAAGGGAGAGAGAGAGAGAGAGAGAGAGAGAGAGAGAGAGAGAGAGAATAGTAAGAAGAGCGTAGGAGAAAGGGAGGGTAGAGTGAATGAGGGAGGACGGAAGGAGACGGGGAAAGCAGAGGTTGGAAGGATGCAGGGAGAGCCTAGCGGAGAATGGGGGAACAGAACCTAAAAGACAAAAGGAAAAGTTAAAATTAATAGAGGAATATGCGAAACTAAGGGTGGAAAACAGTAGTACGGAAAAATTACTGCAGGGAGGAAGAGAGAGAAAGTGATAGCTTGAAAGAGAACTGGAATAATCGGGCACAAGGAGTGAGTGTGTGGATGTAAGGAATTGTGAGACACACAGCAAGGTTCAGACAGAGCTGTACTGTATGAAGTACAAGAAAAAAATAATTTCAACAGCAGAGACGGATATATATATATATATATATATATATATATATATATATATATATATATATATATATATATATATATATATACACACAAATATACTGTATATATACTTTCTGACCACTACTTGGTGGTGGCGAGAATTAGGATTCAAGTAAGATTGAGGAATAGAAGAAGTGAAAGACGAGAGGAAGGAGTAGTTGCAAGGAGAGTAGAAAGGTTACAAAAGGATGAGGAAAAGGCAGAGTATAAGAGAGAAGTGGAGGAACGATTGGGCAAATATGAATTGGAGCAGATGGGAGACGTGGAAGGTGTGTGTAGGATATTTACAGAAGTATTTGCAGCATGTGATGTGGTGTGTGGAAGGAAGAGAAGACGGAGGGGGTGCAAGGAACAGCGTGGTGGACTGAAAAGGTGAGACAGGCTGTGGCACAAAAGAAGAAATCATATAATGAATGGATGAGAAGTAGGGGCGTGGAAGAAGTTGAGAGGTGGAAGAGAGAGTTATATGTAGAAAGAAAGAGAGAGGTGAAAAGATTAGTAAGAGAGAGTAAGAAGAGAGTGGATGAGGAATTTGGAACGAATTTGAGTGTAAAGTGGAGGGACTAAGAAAATGTTCTGGAAAGAGGTGAAAAGAGTAAGACAGGTGGAAGTGAAGTTAGCAGGGGAGTGAAAGATAAAAATGGTATATTACTAGTGGAGAAGGGAGAAAAAGTGAGCAGATGGAGAGAACACTTTAAGGAATTGTTGAACATAGAGGATGGCAAGTATAAGTGGCTGGGGAATGACTGGGGGAAGGAGGGAGGTGAGAAGACAGGAAGAAATCAGTAGGATAGAAGTTGTGGAAGCAATGAAGAAAGTTTAATTGGGGAAAGCCCCAGGAATTGATGGAGTGTGTGGTGAAGTGCTGAAGCATGGGGGAGAGATAGTAGTAGAATGGATGTGGAAGATGTGCAGATAGGCCTGGGAGAAAGGTAGAGTCCCGGAGGATTGGAAGTCAGGTATAATTATTCCCTTGTAAAAAAGAAAAAGGGAAAAAGAAGTGTATGGTAATCATAGGGGCATTTGTCTTCTTAGTATAATAGGAAAATTATATGGTAGGATACTTATTGACAGAGTTAGAGAAAGAACAGAGGAATTAGTTGGAGAAGAACAGGGAGGCTTTAGGATGGGAAAAGGTTGTGTAGATCAATATTCATTCTTAGATCTTTAGTGGAAAAGTTTCTAGAGAAGGGAAAGAAGTTGTATGCGGCTTTCATGGATTTGGAGAAAGCATATGACAGGGTGGATAGACAAGGATTGTGGAAAGTGTTAAGAATATATGGAGTAGATGGGAAGTTGTTGAATGCTGTGAAGAGAAAATATGATGGTGCTAAGGCTGCAGTGCGTGTGGATGGTGAACTAAGTGAATTTTTCTCTTTGGAGGTTGGGTTGAAACAGGGATGTGTCATGTCTTCATGGTTGTTCAATCTGTACATGGGTGGGGTAATAAAAGAGGTACAAGGTAGGGTAGTGGATGTTGGAGTGGCCCTGGTGAGAGAGGATAGTGTTTGGAAACTCCCTGTACTGTTGTTTGCAGATGATATTGTGTTGTTGAGTGAAGACGAAGGGGAGCTACAAGGCTTGGTGGATGAGTTTGGAAGAGTGTGTAAGAAACGGAATCTAAAGGTGAATGTAGGGAAGAGTAAAGTGATGGTCTTTGAGAGAGGTGAAGTCAGTGAATGTACAGCGAGGTTGGATGGTGAGGAATTGGAAAATGTGAGTACGTTTAAGTACTTGGGTAGTGTCATGAGTAAGGATGGAGGTTTGGAGGGTGAAATGCTTGAAAGGGTACATCAGGGAAAAAAGGTTGCTGGATCTTTGAAAGCAGTGATAAGAAACAGGGAAGTGAGCATGGAAGTGAAAAAGTTACTACATGACAGTATTGTGATACCAACTCTAACGTACGGAAGTGAAGCTTGGACGTTGTTGGAAGGACACAAGTCAAGAGTGAGAGCAGTGGAAATGACTCATTTAAGAGGGGCCTGTGGAGTCACATGGAGAGACAGGCTGACGAATGAGGATATAAAGGAGCGTTGTGGTGTGGATGTGGATGTGATAGGAAGCGTAAAGAGGAACACACTGAGGTGGTTTGGCCATGTGGAGAGGATGGAGAGTGAAAGACTGACGAAGAGAGTGTATGTGAGTGAGGTGGAGGGGGGAAGAGGGAGGGGGAGGCCGAAGATGAGATGGAGGGATGGGGTGGAGAGGTATATGAGAGAGGGGAGTGTGAGTTGGGAGCAGGGCAGTGAAATGGCGGGGGACAGGGTGACGTGGAGGCGATTTGTTTGTGGCCACCCCAAACTGGATTGAGGCTTCTGGCAATAGATAAATATATAGATAGATCTATGAATACACCTCATTAAATCCAGTTGCTTTCCCATATTTTAGCCGCTTCACAGCGTTCGTCACCTGTGCGAATGTTGCATTTCCTGGCACTGCACACCCCCGAAACCAATCATGTTAACAGTCGCTTTGTTCTCTCCATTCCCATTCATCAGACTTTCAACATATTCTTGCCATTGGTCTTTACTTCATCCCCACGGGTTAATAATCTACCACTTACATCCTTCACACTTTCACATATCTTTCCACTGTCACTTCTACTTTTCTGCACCTCATTCCAGAACAACTTTCTATTTTCAGAGTAATTTGCACTCATTTTTCTTCCTAGATCATTATTTACTCCCTTTTCTCTCTTCATTAGTCACTTCATGTGCATCTTGCCCTCAATATATTCAGTTCTATTTCAGTTGAACCCCTGTTCTGTAACCACTGTAGCCACTTCTTCCTCTTTTCCTCCACTGATCTCTTAACCTCTTCATCCCACCATGTCGTACCATTCTCTTAGTTGTTACTCATGCCACACCACATACCGTTTTAGCATTCATAACCAAGGAGTCCTTCTATGCATTTCACAAGCTGTCAAGATCCATTTCATTCCAGTTCATTGATTCCAACTCCTCACCTATTTTGGTCCAGCATTCATCTGCCATTTCTGTAATTCTCAGCTTCTCGACTTTCAGTCTTTCTTCCTGACTGCTCGTCTCTCTCCTGGTCCATCTCACTCCTTTCAGCTTGATCTCGCATACCACAGTCATATGATCTGACAGACCTACACACCGTCCTCTCACGGCCCTTGTATCAGCAACCATCCCCAGCATCGACCTCTCTACGAGCACGTAATCAGTCAGGCTCCTTTCAACACGATCCCCGTTCCTTCTATACCATGTATAATTATGCGCATCTTTGTGTTTGAAATACTGTTATAAATGCACAACCTCCTTTCCTGACACATATCCTTCAGTCGCTTCCCATTATCTTTTTCTCCTGGTACTCCATTACAACCAATTATGTCATCTTCAGGACCAGTGCCTATTCTTCCATTCATATCGCCCACTACTATCACTTTATAGCTCCGGGGCATATCTCCCACTACTTGATCCAGCTCATCCCAAACTGTCTTTCTCTCTCTCACTCCTGTCATCACACAGTGCATACGCTACAAGTAGTGCCACTATTACCTTCTCAAACTTGAACTTGAAATACATACATCACGAGCTGACACATTTGTGTTCTTTCATTCCACTCTGCCACATTTCATTCATCAACAAAGCAACTCGTTCCTTGCATCTTCCTTGTCTATTCATGCCTGACCTCACACACTTCGCACCTTCCCATTTCTCCACTTCACACCCTTTCATCTTTGTTTCACACACACACACACACACACACACACACACACACACACACACACACACACACACACACACACACACACACACACACACATTACCTACCCACTAGGCAGAGGGTGATACAAAACACTGATCCTGATACACAGCATATACACCAGACAGAACAAAGCGCTCACATATTTAACCGCGCCAACCACTGCAACAACGTCTGGCACTCATTATTTCCATTATTCTACCTATCTCTGTATCTGTCTTTCAGCCTGTTTGTCTGGCAGTCAGTCAATCTACCTCTCTGTTCACATGTTTACCTAGTTATTCGTCTATATACAGTATCATTCTGGCTGTCCATTTATCAGTCTATTTATCTGTCTTGGATCTTTCTATCATTCTACCTGCTTGTATAATTATCTGTCTGGCTGTTCATATATCAGTCTACTTATCTGTTTCTATCAATCTATCTGTCTGTCTCTGTCCATATATCAGTCTATTTAATTGTGTTTCCATCTGTCTGTCTTTGGTATATGATCATTCCAGTATTGGTGCACATCCTGAAATACACCACAATACAGAAGATAGTGCCTCCCGCTCCCTCTCACACACAGGAAGGCCAACCACACCAAATTCGCCTGGCAGCCCCGCACACGAGTCATTAAACGATCGTACCCGCAGGAGGATCACGTAATTATGGTGTTGGAGAAGCGGGAGAAACACTTAACACCTCTGCATGAACCATAACACCTGCCACACCTTCAGGCTCTGGGAAAGATGAGTAGGCAAGGAAGATGATCAACTGACTTTATCACAGGACGTCCTACACTCACTATTTTGATATTGTTGCTCTACTGAGCCTTACCCAGCAGTTCTTGTTTTTCCTCTAGCCTTACGATATTTTTACTGAAGAAAACTGTGTAAGTGATGAACTCTGGGAACGTAGCAGGTGCTAATGAGGTGTATGCAGAGATGATTGACTGCTGTGGAGAGAGTGGAATGAAGTGTTTGTTGCAAATATTCATGAAAGCTTAGATGAATGGAACTGTAAGACTGGCGTGGAAAAACTGTGATCGCACTTTTATACAGTATTAAAGGTGATCGAACTGAGTGCAAACCTTACTGTGGTATAAGTTTCTTGAATGTTGTTGTTGTTAATGTAGGTGTTATTCCTGTTGAGTAAATCCAGTCTGTGTGACCAAGCGGGCCCATCAACCACAAGCAATCAACTGCCTCTGCAGGGCTGCCCGGTGAAGCGAACTGCTTTTCCCTTGTGGTAGACAACGTCTCTCAACAGAGAGGCGCGCAGAACAATGTAAAAGTTTGGTTCCCGGATGGACGACGCATTTGCGTTTCATCACTCACTTAACAGGGACACCTTAGTAGGCTCTCCATCACCCCGTTATTTGGCTACATGGTTATCTTCCAGTGCTGTAAATGGATAACCGGGTTACAGGAAACCGTTAGGCTTGTCACTCAGTGTATAGCCATCTAAAGTAGAAAGAAGAGTAATAAAACAATGCCTGGTAGAAGGGAAGAAATAGGAAGAGAGTTTGATTGGGGCGGTACATCTGTCAAATGATAGGCAGGTGTCCTAAAGCCAGCTCAGCGTGGACAGAAACCTTGCGTGAAGGAAGAAGCAAGCAGCATTCTTCAAGTGAATGGATGATGTCATTACCACCTACCACATGCGGAATACGTCAAGAGATTTGCTACGTGACGAACAAGGTGGTTTTCGGAGCAGCAGGGGATGTATGGATCAATTATTTATGGTGAAAAAGATTGTAGAGATAGTCTGTGAAAAACGAGTTCAATGTATTTGCGACATTTATGGAACTGGGAAAAGCATACGACAGATAGAACAGAGAAGGATTATGGGAAGTTTTAGCTATGGGTGTATCTGTTTGATGCGGCTGGAAAGTGGTTCAATAATGCACAGAATTTTATTGGTGGTAGTGAAGCATGTATGAGATGGTGGATGATACATGCAAATGGTAATGTGCTGAAACATGCAAATGATGCTGAACATAATTATGATGCTGTGCTAACAGTGATCAGGAGCTTCCAGATTTCTGCAGATATTGTGAGTGTCTGTCAGCATCGTAATTTGGAAATAAATGTAGACTAATATGATGACTGTTGAGAGAGATGGTGACTCTCAGTGTTTTGTAATGGTGAACGAGGGAAGACATGAAGTAGTTAAGAACATATCAAGGTTAATTAGTAGAAAAACAAAGTTGAATATGCAAAGAAAGTGGAGAGCAGAGAGGCACAGAGGAGGTCAATGGTTGGTGCTATGAAGGTCTTGAGTGTGGAGGCTTCAAGAGGGTTTCTGAGGGGTGTTCTAGTGTCCACAGTAATATATGCATGTGAGCTTCTGGTGTCCAGTGTGACATAGGACCAATGGAGATGGAGTTATTGATGAATGTGTATGGGGTACTTTGAGGGGATAGTATCGCCCGCCATCACCAAAAATCTAGATCAGTAGTCTTTGCTAAAATAAAATGGTTATAATTTAAATATGGGACATTATTAGGATGAGTGTTGTCCAGGTACAGACTAAGCTCCAACTTAATATCCCAATCTATTCCTCATGTATGCCAGACAAATATGTTTTTGTAATATGCAGGCATTAATTATGTTATTTTTTTTGTTCCTTTGAGGCCATGATATAGGAGGAGCTTGTCTTCCTAAATACAAAATTTCAAGTCATTATTTCAACCCGTTGATGAGATGTGGGCAAAAATGTGTTATAAATAAGGTCCTGTGGCAGTCAGAGGCATAATCGTATCATCGCAATTTCGTCAAAATCTAATCAGTACAAGCTACGTATCCCCGGATATTGCCAACAATGTCTGGATACAAGTTGCTCACTTCATATTGAGATATTTTGATCACACACACACACACACACACACACACACACACACACACACACACACACACACACAGAGACTCTGGTGATTACATTATCTCCTCGCTAGGGGTACGAAAATAATGGCATGCATGAGCAAAGCAGGCTTTGAAAATCTGTTGACAATATGGTCGAAGAAAGTATGTCATATTGAAGGAATGGATGTAAACAGAGAGGTGGAAACGGTTTATGTAAGTCTGGAGAAGGAAGGAGGTGTGCTTGACCAAGATGATGGGTGAAGTATGGTAAATAAATGTATAAAGGTTGAGTGCCATGGAAACTGAAGAGGCTTGGGAACAAAACATGTTGGTTGAATGAAATACATACCGAGGAACACGTTCAAGGATTCTGAATCCCATTTTAACATGGCTGTCGTCGGATTGATACTGTCTGTCAGGAAATTCAGTGTGTTAATGATTGGGCCTATGAAGTAGTCAGGAATCTGGGGGCTTCGATGGTAAGCAAATGTGTCTGGTTCATAACGCTGGGTTTGTTGGACTTTCATGTCTTCTGTGTCTTCTTTTTCCTTGTACCCGTGGCCTTACCCCACCCAGTCCTTATGCAAAAAAAAAAAAAAAAAAATCAGGATGATGATCACAATGACGACGATTTTATTTTTTTTCATCAGTCCATCACCCTTCCCTTCGAGAAGAGGGAGGGAATTGGTTGACATTTGTATAATCGAGCAGCGAAGCCACTTCATTATATCAGTGCCATTGTGTGACGATGCCTCTCCCCAACACAGTATCTAGCACACACGTATGCAATATTTCTAATAATAATTTTAAGTTTATTTATTTCTTGCAACCAGTGTCTGATAAAAATAACAGACAGCTAATCTAGTATCATAACCTAAGGGGGTCAACAAGTTGACCCTGGGTACTCCTAAAGGGAGCTGACACACTGCCAAGCCTCATCGAGGCTGGTGTGAGGTGTAGGCACAAGGGGACAGACCGCCTAATCTTTATTCCGTTGCGTTTTGAACCCTTGTAGGTCTTCCACCACAGGTCGCCTTGAGCTGCACTTGACAAGTGTATTTTTTTTTTTATGTGTCTGACTCTGGGCATAGGCTTCACAGCCTGCTCCCAAGGACCAGTAGCCCTTCTTCATACCATACACCTCTACATGTCACCACTTCGGCGCTAACACCTACCGTCCATGTTGAAAACATGTTAGGGCTGTCTCATACAGGACTGGTTGTATTGGTATTACCGGGGGGTTTTTTACAACATGTCGGCGGGTCTTCTGGTAGATCAGTAAAGTCTGATTTTATGAAATTCAAATCCTAAAAGTGTTCCTTGCCGCAGGGGGGATTTGAAATTGGGTCTGGTAGGACTGCAGGTCACCTGTCTACCAGTTGTGTGTGTGTGTGTGTGTGTGTGTGTGTGTGTGTGTGTGTGTGTGTGTTCTTATCTAATTGTTCTTACCTAATTGTATCTTTACAGGAATGAGTCAAGCTCGTACTGTCCCGTGTCTTAAACCATATTCATCGTACATATCCTTAAATTTGTGAAGTGTTTTGGCACACACTATTTCATTCGGTAGTGCATTCCATTGATCAATTGCTCTGTTTGGGAAACTGAATTTCCTTACGTCTTTATCACCTCTCTTCTTATGCAGTTTTTTGCAGGGTCCTCTTGTTGATGCTTCTCCATATGTTAAGTAATCATTTATGTCTATTTTCTCCTTCCCTGATATGCACTTATATAGCATTATCATGTCACCTCTTTTCCTTCTCTCCTGTAGTGTTGGTAGATTCAATTTATTTAGTCTTTCTTCGTAGCTTAGGTCCCTTAAGCTTGGTATCCATCTTGTAGCGGCCCTTTGAACTTTTTCAATCTTGTCTATGTGTTTTTTGAGATGAGGACTCCAGACTACTGATGTATACTCCAGGGTTAGTCTAATGAATGATGTTATTATCCTTCTTAGCATGTCTTCATTTATGTATGTGAATGCTATTCTCATATTTGCAAGCAGTGTATACATTTTCCGTACCTTCTCGCTGATGTGGTCAGCCGGAGATAGTCTGTTATTGATAATCACACCTAGGTCCTTCTCTCTTTCTGATGTGTATAGGGTTTTATTTCCTAACTTATAATCCCAATCAGGTCTTTTTCCACTTTTACCAAACTTTATTACATGACACTTGTCCACATTGAATTCCATTTGCCATGTATTACTCCATTCATGAAGTTTATTTAATTCTTCTTGTAGCTCTTTACAAGAGTCTGTGTTAGTAATTCTCCTTTGTATTTTTGCATCATCTGCAAACATATTCAGATAGCTCTCATTTACAGTGTTACTGGTTATATCATTTATATACACTAAAAACATGATCGGTGCCAGCACTGAACCCTGTGGTACTCCACTAGTCACTTCTTTCCATGATGAGTAGTTTCCTCTTAGTACTGTTCTCATTTCTCTTTTTATGAGAAAATCTTGCATCCAACAAAACAGTTTGCCTCGAATTCCTCCTTGATGGTACAGTTTCCATAAAAGTCTTTGGTGTGGTACTGTGTCAAAAGTTTTCTTCAAATCTAAATAGATACTGTCCACCCATCCTTTTCTTTCCTGTATTGTGTTTGTTACTCGTCATAGTAGCTCAACAGATTAGTAACACATGATTTTCCTTTTCTGAAACCAAACTGTCTTTCTGTTATCATACTGTGTTCTTCTAGATGATTTGCCCAAGCTTTTCTTATAAGCTTTTCTAATACCTTGCTTACAACACTGGTCAGTGATACTGGTCGGTAGTTGAGTGGATTTTGTCTATTTCCTTTCTTGAATAAGGGGACAATATTTGCTTTTTCCCAAATATCAGGTAGTTTACCTTGACTCAAGGATTTCTTGAAAATTAAAAATAATGGTTTACTTAACTCCTTTGCACATTCTCGTAGTACCCAACATGAAATTTCATCAGGACCATTTGTTTTTCCTCGGTCTAATTTACTTAACTCCTCTTGTATTACTTTTTCTGGTATTTGTATATCTGGTAGTATGCGTGGACATGCATGTTCCACATAGTCCCTATCAATTTTTTTTTCTTCTGTAAAAACTAATTGGAAATTCTTATGTGTGTATATGTGTGTGTGTGTGTGTGTGTGTGTGTGTGTGTGTGTGTGTGTGTGTGTGTGTGTAATTCACCGGGTCGGTCAGGATCACTTGATGGTCGTGATGGTTAGCTTTTACCCTCCCGGAAGGGAGCTGAGAGCTCATATAGTCCAATCTAAGGGCAAGGCTGTGACCTTCACACACGCACACACCCGTCCCCTTGCTCAAGGGGGACAGTAACCACCCACTTCGTCAGTGAAACTTTTCGCAACCTGAGCGAGGCGCGAACTCCCGCCCACCAGTTGGTAAGCAGGAACATTACCACTGCACCAGCGTGTGTGTGTGTGTGTGTGTGTGTGTGTGTGTGTGTGTGTGTGTGTATGAAATATACAAGTTTTGATACGGATGCACGTTTTGTGTGACTGTCATTAACGGAAAGAGAATCACCAGCTGCCACCCGGTGACGAGGGTGAGACTGATGGTAGGACCACTGTGTTCCCATTCTTTACCTCTACCCACCGTCTTCCCAAACTGGCTCAGTGGGATATATTCATATTCTGTGACTAATGCCCGTATTCTCTTCGGCTTAGAGATTATTTAGCATTTCTTCCTTAGAGATTTATTTTCGTACTGGACTTTTTACTTTTATCTTATTTACATTATTTCATTTTGAAAGATTGCAAAATAGCACTGAAGAATACTTTACCACATACAGAAATAAACTGTTAAGGAAGAGATGCCAGAGAGCTTTCTTAGTCAATGGGTGTTGTAATACACACACACACACACACACACATGTGTATATACATAAATAAATATATATATATATATATATATATATATATATATATATATATATATATATATATATATATATATATATATATATATATATGGAGCCTCTGTGGTAAAGTGTGCGTTTTCGTACACTGAAGAACGAGGGTTCGCACCCCGCCAGGGTAATAAACTTTGGCAGCATTTTTCTGGCCACGTACTGCATTGACGGACACACGGGGTGCTGTGGTTGAACCAGTGTCGCATACTTTATATATACTGTATATATATATATATATATATATATATATATATATATATATATATATATATATATATATATATATATCATCTCATCAGCCGTTTGAGTGTCCACTGCAGGACCGGCCTATCCCGACCAATGTGGGGACGATACAGCCAAAGTATCTCTACCAAGTGGCTTAGGCTGTCTGGAAGAGATTGCATGTAGGGTGAGACGTGCTTGTAAGTGTAATTGTAGTGTTGTAGTAACCTTGGATGTGTGTGTTGTCTGTGAACAAAGTGTAATCGGCCCGCGCAAGCCGACTGGGTGCAAGCATACTTTATAGTATGCGACACTGGTTCAACCACAGCACCCCTTGTGTCCGCCAATGCAGTACATGGCCAGAAAAATGCTGCCAAAGTTTATTACCCTGGCGGGGCGCGAACCCTTGTTCTTCAGTGTACGAAAACGCACACTTTACCACAGAGGCTCATATATATATATATATATATATATATATATATATATATATATATATATATAGATAGATAGATAGATAGATAGATAGATATATACTGTAGACACGTGGCTAATATAAGATTGGAGGTCATAGCCGGTGGGATAGAAAAGGCAGAGAGACACTTCCACCAAACTTGGCGAATTGTTAAAAGAAATGGCTGATAATACTGATTAATTTCCACAATAAAGAAATGGAAAGAAGACAAGTAGAACTTTTTGGATAGACAGGTGCAGTGCCCGCTGTCACAGTGGAGTGACGCAAACTTTCCCTCAATCTTATCTTTGAGTGTTTGTTTTCGTTTTCTTCTTCCTATGAACGGTATTTTGTTTTCTTGTGCTTGATTCATTTCAGTGGGCATTTCAAAGCTGTTCAGCCTTTGAGCTCATTAGGGACGAGCAAGGATTGGTGGCAGATAGTTTTCTTCAGATATTTCCCCAACAATGTCTGTAGCAGGATTCGATCATAAGATAAACATTTTTATATCACGTACACACACAATGTTTTTTTCTGTGTGTGTGTTTTTTTTCGGTATCTTCCTGGTCCCCTTATTCTATTCTTTAGAGGGTGTTGTAGTTATTGTCGCTATTACAGCAATTTAAGTTTGTTGGCCATCTTCTGGCTAACTGATTGATTTTACTTAATAGCTTCAGTGACTCAGTTGCCCATTGAAGCCTCCGTACCATAATGAGGAGATCTATTGTACTGTCTTGGTTTAATTTTCATTCTCTCTTTTCTTTCATGTGTAATAAATTGTTGCCATCCCATTCTTTTTTCACCAATTTACCAAAAAACTTGGTGAGATTCTACCTTAGGCAAATACTTCCAAACCCCTTTTTCTACTTCAGGCCTTTTAAAGAGATGTATTAGGTCAAAGGTGAAACCATACGAACACAAAAAATTTTGAGATCCTCTGCTCTGTTACGTAAACCATCATGGCAATTTACACAGAAGTATGTTAGTGTACTGCCGGTGTGTGGAGGCCATCCTGCAATCCCTTGGTAATGTTCGTTTCTTCAGTGTTCCCTTGCAATTGAGTAGATTTCTCTTCCTCCAGGCGTTGCATCATTGACATTTGTGCCTCATTTCACCTCATACTGGATGTGACGAGGTAGTGGAAGAATCCCTTCTTACAGCATTTAGACAAATATATATATATATATATATATATATATATATATATATATATATATATATATATATATATATATTTGCAATCAGTCGTAAAGTGGTCGAAGGCACTACACACCAAACACAGTTTAGTGTGCTGTCAATGCTTTCTCCTGATGTCGCGAATGAAGACATTCATGTTCATGCACTTCTTTTAAACATTCTTTGCCTTCTTTACTGATGAACAAACCTTCCGAGTCTTAGAGGAGTTTGGTAGTTATCAGGCCTTTAGAAAAACAAAGGCAGAAGCTAACACCACTACGCACCATGACCATTAGTGTACAAACCTAAAAAGTTCTGAAGACCTCAGACCTAACCTCACTAAGTTGATCGAGGATAGTTGAATTACTCCAAATCCTTGTTGCCTTGCACCGAAATCCCCAGCCAGTTCCCTTATCGCTGGAGGTGTTTTGAACAGAGTACCCAAACGACTTTGTTGGATGGTGTTCCCATGTTTTGGTTCTGTGTAAAAACTGACTTTCCTAGGCGACATTACATCTTAGCTTGATGCCCAACTTAATACCGAACTCAGATACCTGCGACGCGGTCGTGATTTATTTAAGATAAACATCTTAAGAGATAAACTTGATGGGAGTTAAAGTATGGTCAGTGGACTGAAATGCGAATTGATTTTAGTATGTAAATGAAAAAAAAAAAAACATGCTGAACTATCAGAGAGACAATCAGCACCCAACCTTACGTTGGGTGTGTTGCAGCATTCAGTACTTGCTTCACGTATAATCTTCTGCACCAACATTGAGCATCTCACTCCAACACTGTAGACTACCACACAAGGCAATTCTAGGTTTTCATCAGACTCAGTCATTGTTCCGTTTGAATTGTCACTCTTACGTAGATTGTGGAATCAATACATGGGCTACAAATTACTTTTCCACCTCATCTACACTTCCACCATGAAGTGTCAAGATTTTCACCGTCCCACGTATCCATCAGGAAGTATTAGAGATTTCGTTGACCATTACATGTCCTTTGGAGAGTGGGTCTGTACCCGATGCGGCTGATAAATAAAACTTTCTGCGGCACATATTACGGGAGATAATGCCGAGCCTGTGCCAGTATCCAGGTATTGATATCAACGGTGTTTCAACTGCCACTTATTATCCTTCTGTATTTCATGCATATTTTATTATGTCTTTTTCCCTGTGTACAGCCATTACTAAATATTACTGAATGTATATATTAAGTTACAGTTAGGCACCGTGCAATAATAAAATTGTAAATGCATTTTACAGAAAGGGTTATCTGCCCGTGGCTGGCAGAGCACGACCGACTGGTCACTTTAGACCCTGTTGCTGCCTATCATTCTGCCCATCCCCCCCCCCACACTCTCTCTCTCCCTCTCCCTCTCTCTCTCTCTCTCTCTCTCTCTCTCTCTCTCTCTCTCTCTCTCTCTCTCTCTCTCTCTCTCTCTCTCTCTCTCTCTCTCTCTCAGAATATAACGCAAGTAACTGTCATCACAGACCGTGCTTGGCAGTACCTAGTGATTAACACATGCTTTGAGCTAGTTTTCCTCGCTAGCTTCGTAAATTCATAACGGGGGCTTTTTCCAGAAGGAACACAATAGTCCTGCCTTAGAAAAATAATAGAGAATAGACGTCATGATAATAAAGGTGTTACACCCAGGCTGCTCTCATGTAAGCTAGGTATCGACTGATGTCCAACACACTTCCCGTCCCCAGTGTCTCCCATTTTTCTCTCCGTTCTCACTTACACAACACAAGTGAACATATTATGGGTGACCCGGGATGTTTGTCAGAAACTTCCAGAGGTTATTCAAGGGCTAATTATGAATTGAGAATGATATAGTATTTGGGAGATATTTCTGGGGAATATTCCCAGGGTTATCATGAGTTAAATTTTATACAGTAATAACTTGGATCTAAGCCGTTGCTACTACGGAGCTATAGATAGTGATGGTTTTATGAGTGAAAATGTACTCCCTCATAATTACCCGTCCCCGCCCCGGAGAGGCTCCGAGGAGGATATTGTTTTTCCTCGGTTTGTCTGTCTGTCTGTCTGTCTGTTAACAATATTACGCTAAAACTACTGGTGCGATTTTGATTAAAATTACAGGGATGATGGGCTATGACCTTCTGATCACATGCTTAAATTTAAGCCCAAATTGGATCAAAGCCCAGGCTGTAGACCCCAAATAGGCAAAAAAATGGGGACGGGTATAAATCCTATTTCCCCATAACTCCTTTCAAATTCGTCATGTCAACATGAGAGCAAAACCTAAAGGAGCTTCTTTCAAATTTGTATCTTACGGTATAACATGCCTCATTACATCAGGGGGTCACCTCCCCGCCCCCTGCCCAGTTAGATGTAGGGGGTCAATGTCAGGTGAGTCGGACCTAAAATTTCAAGTGGGCGTAAAATCGCCAATTTTCACCTAATTTACTCCAAATTTGATATATCGTGTTTATACGTCAGCATTAACGTGACTGCAGTTGACGGGTTGGCTGTATTGGCACTGCATCTTGTTCATGCATCTGGTCACTGGTAAATGTTGCGTCTTAGCGGTTGAGAATTGGATGCATGTTATACCATAATTTACTCAGAACTAGCCCTAGAATATTGTCCTATGTTTCCTCAAAACCTTGCTAGGATACCCTCTATATGTCATGCAACACATCATGCATTACATATGGCAATGACTTTTGACTTAAAACATTATATAACAGTCAGTCCCGTACCACTCCTTGCAAGGTGTAAGGGTCAAAGGTTAGACTACTCTAGTCCAGATCATTTAATGAAACATAGCCACCCAGTCGCCTTTATCCCATAATATAGTGAAAACTCACCTACATGTCTGATCTATACGTGGACAGTTGTTTTTGTTGCTTAACACCGGTCTGCTGGCCAAGCAAACCAGTCTACCGTAGGTGAGCAATTGCTCTTACGGAGATGTCGCACGGGTTCCCTACACCGTTTAGGTTGTTTCTGCAATAAAGTATGGCATGTGCGGTGTGGTGGTCCATTATGTGCGTTATGTTATATAGACCTATGCTGTTTGTAGGGTATGTGTCGTCTGTGATTCCATCCAGTCTCAATCGAGCTAGTAGAAGTAGTAGTTGATGTTCCCTAGGCAGTCTGGCTGAACAACCTCGAGTCCCTTAGGAAGGCCATGGCCGAGACGTCCTTATCCAGGCCTAGGTGAACTTGATCGGCTCTGTTTAAGATACCTTGGACTGGTGGATGTCCGAAAGGGGAGTCCTGTGATACGTTGTTCTGATCTAGGTGTATTTCCCTGCTAGTGAAATGAATATGAAGGCGTTTCCTCATTGCTAGTGCTGGAATATCTAGATGCTGTTGAAAAGGGTCTGATAATGATTGTTTGGTGATTGTTTATGAGTCAGGTTGTATTGTGTTACCCTTTCATATAATGACAGGATGTTGTGTGTTAGTTGAGGCTGCTCTGTAGAACTGTGTGTCCCTCATGACGAAATATTCTCCAAAAAGGAGGACTTTGGTTTCAAAGTCTAAGTGAGATGCTGGATTGGTTTTGGTGCAGCCAATGACGGTGTATAAAGCCCTGTTCTGTATGCTCTACAAGACAGCAATATACCTTTTAGTGTCCTGCTGCCTTCTGGGGGTTTAAACTGCCACATATTGCTGTTGGCTTAGACAAAATTCCATTATTCTCCTTTCCCACCTAAGGAGGGGGTAAGGTAGGTTCTACAAAGCTAGGAAAGGCCAGGCAGATTAAGGGGAGAACTAGCAACAATTGCCTTGTGAAATTGGTCAGACAGTCATTCACTCACCTTTCTCACTCCCGGAATCCTGATTCTATAAAAAAAACTAATAATCTGCATTATTTTGTAACATCTCTCTCTCTCTCTCTCTCTCTCTCTCTCTCTCTCTCTCTCTCTCTCTCTCTCGTGTGTGTGTGTGTGTGTGTGTGTGTGTGTGTGTGTGTGTGCGCGTGCGTGTGTGCATACCCAATCCTGCGATGTGTAAGTCGATATCTAATCCATGTTCTCACTTCCCCCTATTTCTGGTCATTTTTATTTTAGGGAGGAAGGGCTGACCCACTCCTAGAATCATTGCGGAGGTCACGCTCCCTAATTATCGCTTTACAGGTGAGAGTCCATGGCACAAAATTTATGAAGATATCATAGCCAAATCTGCATTCCTTTCACTATTTCTGAGAATCTTTAATTAGGTGAGGGGGGCTGCCCCTTCTAGAAATCATGAATAATTGTATTTTGTGGATGGCCTTTGAAGTAAGCAGACGAACTCACCCAGGAAGTTTCATTGAAATTGTTCATCAGTTTCTGGTTATTTTTATTATTGGGAGAGGGACTGACTTCCCCAGAAATTGCTGTGGGTCACATTAAAGATGATAGTTCATTGTTCAAACATTTAATATGAAATCGAAGACATATCTGCCCTCCTTTCTTTATTTTGTATCTATATGTTTTTGAGGGGGCTGACCCCAGCTCTAAGCAGACCAAGCTTTCTCAACGACTGGAAGTGAGTTTTGACACTAAGTCATTCTATATGGCGGTACTCCAGTGCAACATTCCACCCTAGAATCAAGGCCCTCGCTTAATAATCGTCGGATCCTTAGGATTTCACGCGAGCCAGGTTGCAGTTTTAGCGCTTTTATTATTTTCTGCATATGGTGACCTTTGACCCACGACCTGGTGGATATAGGTCATGCATGTACAGCAGCACACTTGTAGTGCTCTTTAATGTCTATAAGCATGCAAACTTTCATTCTATTCCATCCACCCACCGTGGAGCTAGGGAACTTTAAATTTCGGAATGGCCCACCAGAAGTATAAATTCTAGGTGGCGCTATAGGACTACATAATAGATAGATAGATAAATAGATAGATAGAGAGACAGATAGAAGCAGGAAGTCAAATGATGAGAAGGTGTTGTGTCTGCGAGAATCGAGCAGCGCTAAACATGCTTACACGGAGGAAAGCTGACGACAGCGGCCAGTAAGGAGATGATGCAGTTAGCTGTCAGCAGTCCTCTCGTGAGAACGATCTGGTTGCCATGAGGAACATACGTGACACACCCCTACTACACCAGATTTTAGGAAAGAGAGTTTAGAAGGAGACAAGCGACCCTAGAGAGAGGTCGAGACGGAGATTAGCCTTAGAACAGAAAGAGAGAGAGATAGCGAGACAGGGAGGTAGCTACCCGGGACTTATACTCTTATACCTGTTTAATATTTCCAAGACAAATAAAAATAGTCCCATACTATTCTTTACCTCTCCCATCACTACATGACATCTGGTGGGGAAACTACAAGATATAAAAGCCGCTCGACCACAAGTCTAAAATATACTTCTCTACAAGTAACTACAAAGTCTTTATGACATTTGGTGGCAGCGAACGTATACGAACCTTGTCTACGAATCAACATTAAATTCCTACAAAATATCAAGATTGAAAACAACCAACAATATCAGCTCCTGACAGTATTCTCTCCATCCTGCCCCCTCCGTCTCCCAGATCATTACGCTGATGCAGAGGTCAAGAGATCACTCGACGCCTTGCACGTAGCTTAACGACAAACCAGCAAATCTGCGGACATCGTCTCCGAATTAAAAGCAAATTTCTACAAAAGCAACCGAGACTACAAGATTAGCTTCAGTTCTACATTGATTCCTACAAAATACAGTCTACAGTGCAAATAGTCTACAAAGTCTTTATGACATCATCTCAGGAAATTAGACTTACTCTTACAAAAGCTTAGTGATGCTGGATTAAAAATTAAACTTTCTAAATGCAAATTTTGCTTTAAGGAAATAAATTTCTTAGGCCACAAATTAAGTTCTGATGGTATTCACACCACTGATGACAAAATACAGGCAGTGAGAGATTTTCCTGAACCCACTACGACTGACGAAGTTAGACAATTTTTAGGTCTGGCTGGGTACTATAGGTCCTTCGTACCACAGTTCTCTCATATAGCCTTCCCTCTATTCCAACTACTCAAAAAAGATGCTGTATTCCAATGGGAAGAAGAACAAAAAAGGGCATTTAACAATCTAAAATTAAACTAACAAATGCACCTTGTTTAGCATATCCGAATTACACGAAATCATTTCTTATTTGTACAGACGCATCAGTTAAAGGATTAGGGGCTGTACTGATGCAGGAAGATAAAAGAGGAAAGAATCAACCAATTGCATTTGCCAGCAGACAAACAAGAGGTGCGGAGAAAATTATAGCACTACAGACTTAGAGGCACTTGCAGTGATTTTTGCATTACAAAAGTTTCGAGATTTGGTATATGGTTACGAAATCCACTTATTCACCGACCATAAACCACTGGTGGGTATGTTTAAAGAAAAACTCCTTTCTGGGAGGAGAGCAAGATGGAAATGTACAGTTGAAAACTACAATGTACAAATACATTATATACAAGGTAAAATGAATATAGTAGCTGACGCATTATCTAGGAACCCGAACACAATTCAGGTCATGCGGCGTTAGATCTCAAAGGAAATATCCCAAACCACGAGGATATCGCAAAGGCACAAAGACTTGACCCAGTATGGTCAAAAGTAATATACAAGTTAGAAAGTGGAGATGACATACAATTACCCAAACTGCATGTCCCACTTGAACAATTCACAATGGTCAATAATACATTATACAAAATTAACTCTAAACAACCAAAACGCCAAAGAAATACTAACCAGTTGGTAGTACCTAATGACATGATACCCCAAGTATTACGAATGATACACGACAGCCCACATGCAGGACACCCTGGAAAGGATAAGACATTCAACCAAGCCCAGCTATTATATTACTGGCCTTCATTACGAAGAGATATAAACAGTCATATAGACAGATGCGAATCATGTGCGAAACACAAAGGATACCCAATCACACCTGCACCGATGGGTAATTACCCTGTACCACATCAACCATGGGACGTTGTCGCTGTTGATTTACTCAAGATGCCATTATCATACAATAATAACCTATACTTATTCGTAGCAACGGATCATTTTTCCCGTTATGTCATTTTAGCTCCAATTAAAGATAAGACAGCAGAGACAGTAGCAAAGGCAATAACAGATAATGTAATATGTCGCTTTACTACCCCAAAGGTATTAATAAGTGATAATGGAGGAGAATTTAATTCTGAGATCTTACAAGAAATATGTAAACAATACAACATTAAAAAGGTTAACGTTTTGGCCTATCACCCAGCATCGAATGGGTTGGTAGAGAGACAAAATAAAAAGGTATTAGATGTGCTACGACACATTCTCAGTGAAAATTATGCAAGCTGGGATGATTGGATTCCCAGAGTAGAGGCCTCCATTAATGGGTCTATAAATAAATCCATTGGTGACACACCACATTTCATTATATATGGCACAGATAAAAAATTACCATATGAGCTCCTAGAAGGTGACAGCATGCCTATATACAATTACGATGATTACTCTAAACTCCGTTTACGTGAATTCCAGGACATTCACAAAAGAGTGAAAAAACAATTAACGATGTCCAAGGAAGAAATGACGGAGGCATTTAACAGGAAGGCAAAAGATTCACCTATCAGCTTAGGAGACAGTGTTTACGGAGTCATTCATACGAGAGACAATAAATTATCCCCTAAATTTGAGGGCCCATACAGAGTAATTAACATAAAAGCAAACAAAGTTTTAATTAGGTCACTTTCAAGTGGCGAGGAAAAACAAGTTCATATTGACCATTTAAAACGAGTTTCAAGGGAATTATCACATAATTATTCAGCCTCGGATACAACCGAACAGGTGAACGTACCTCAAGAAACCAAGCAAGAACACAACAATGATTACAAAAAGAAATTAAGGTCATATACCAAACAATCGAACATAGGTGCAACTATTCCAATGAAATCTACAGTACATCATTTACGAGAATTAAATATCGATTTAAACTCCTTCTATAAATGAAATAACAGCCAACCGTAACGCCCATCATCACTATCATCAACCACAGCTTTATAGGAAATTAATAGATTTTTTTTTTTTTCGGTAGGTTACGATGAAGGGACTTATGCTATGGATTCTCCTATACATAGTAAGAGTATATGCGCACCTAGACCCCAAGCATATAGTACGACAAGGATGCCTCATAGCTCCAACGGCCACGACTACAATCGTCAAGGACGTCATGAGTACTGAAATAAGTCTAGATTACTTGTATGACTTACCTACTTATGTAGAAAGACTTGCGACGCCGATGCGAACTCTGGACTTCAAGATAGGGAATTATGTTTCACAAGCACATAACACCAAGGAAGTGGATGAAATGGTGAAGTTAGCGAAATGGAAACTAGAACAGGCGAAGTCAACTATGCTCGTTATGATCCAAGATCTCCCATCTTATGGAACGGAGGTACTGAGCGACAGGAACAATATCACACGTACTCGCCAAAAGCGCGGTTTGTTCGATCTGGGCGGCGCAATTCTTGGGAACATCTTTGGATTGGCTACAGAGGATGACCTTAAAGAAATAAACAACAAATTTAATAAGATAGCTCAGGTACTAACATACCAGGATAAATTCATCACAGGACAGAACTCGGCAATGAAGACAATTGTGAAAAATGTGAAACAAGCAGAAAACGTAGCTCTCGAGAGTATAGATAAAATAAATGACTTAGAGGGCAACGTTACTCTTTTCCAGCACTTCTCCATCATCACAGAACATATTGACACGATTTTACTACAATTAGAGAACACGAGATCATTTCAGGGCACTTATGCAAGGAATTTCGAATGCTGGTGATGGCAAGATCACAAATGACTTACTCCCAGTTCATGAGCTACGTCAGATAGTTAGTCAAGGCATACATAAACATAAATTGAAGCCATTGTTCCGCAGTAGGGAATTTATGCAATATTACCCATACTTAGAAGCAACACTAACACCAACATCAGTGATAGTTCATGTACCATTCATCACGGAAGACCTGTTCACAGTATACCAAATACACCCCTTCCCCTATAGAAACAACAACACTTTGGTCATCATCAACATCAACACAGACACCGAACTCATCATGGTCTCCAAGAGACGAGACACTGTCACTTTCGCAAGTGAGTCAACGATTGAGCGAAAGTGCCACACATCCTTACATGCTGTTCATCTTTGTCCTGCGTACATTTTCACGTTTCAGCCTACTGATACGGTCCCTTGTGAAATGGCTATCATCAGCAATAACAATATTCATCATCATTGCAACTTCACTTTTGCTCCAGATAAACTTGTACACCATCAACGCATTGGACACTCGCAGTTTTTTTATTTCCCTCATAACACATCAGTTTACATAGTCTGTCCAGATATACCACCATCTCATACATCAGCCTCAGGATTATACATAGCACCAGACTACTGTGCGGTATTTACACCATCCATGTCTACTTTTTCCACCATCAATCACTACGCCATTATCAACCATACACACAAACATTTCCACCCACTGCCTGATATGAACTTAAACATGAGCACAAGTATTAAGCTGACTTCACCTAAGTTTGAAACTATGCAGCTGATCAATGAAACAATGAAGCCCTGGGAAGATTTGAGTTTGAGTATGTTCAACCCATATTATGTGTATAGCCAAGCACCTTCTGTCTTTATAATCATCTGCATTGTAGTTGCAGTATTGCTGTTGGCAATGCACAGAATGCATGCAAGAATTGCTAATTTGGAGTCATTGTTTAGTGGGGGGAGAGTTAACATCACGGTTAACCACCCTGAATGAAGTGTATATATTTTGTATATAGTATTAATTATATATATAAAAAAAAAAATAATAATAATAACACAATGAAGAATGACCCATATATGACAGACCAGTACCATTATCTTTGAATGAAATATTAATAACTCTTACAATAATCTTAATTTTAAACTATTTTAATTCTTGCATGTATGCATTTCACTATAATATCCCAAGTACATACTGTATTACAGTTAAATAATTTACTTTAATGCATTTATTCCAATATGTATTCAACTTATTTAAAATGTAATATTACTGAATAATCACTATTTACTATGAATAATATATGTATACAATATTCATACAATTATGTTACTTTACAATATTATGTATTTCACTTAATTAGCTTATAAGTTCATTATAATGTGTATGTAGTATGTATTAATATATTATAACTATTAAATGTCGATGGTACGCCATTTTCGCGCGGCCGAGCAAATATAGGACTACATAATAGATAGATAGATAAATAGATAGATAGAGAGACAGATAGAAGCAGGAAGTCAAATGATGAGAAGGTGTTGTGTCTGCGAGAATCGAGCAGCGCTAAACATGCTTACACGGAGGAAAGCTGACGACAGCGGCCAGTAAGGAGATGATGCAGTTAGCTGTCAGCAGTCCTCTCGTGAGAAAGATCTGGTTGCCATGAGGAACATACGTGACACACCCCTACTACACCAGATTTTTAGGAAAGAGAGTTTAGAAGGAGACAAGCGACCCTAGAGAGAGGTCGAGACGGAGATTAGCCTTAGAACAGAAAGAGAGAGAGATAGCGAGACAGGGAGGTAGCTACCTGGGACTTATACTGTTATACCTGTTTAATATTTCCAAGACAAATAAAAATAGTCCCATACTATTCTTTACCTCTCCCGTCACTACATGACATCTGGTGGGGAAACTACTACAAGATATAAAAGCCGCTCGACCACAAGTCTAAAATATACTTCTCTACAAGTAACTACAAAGTCTTTATGACAGCGCTGACAGTGACTGAAAGTGCATTTCGACACAATGTGATTTTTCTACATTGGTTCTCTGGTGCAACATTCTCCAAGGAATCGAAGCCTTAGCATTTCGTGCACGCACAGTCGTGATTTTAGCTATTTTCGCCATTTTTGGGTTTGATGACCTTTGACCCCTGATCTGGCCAATTTAGCATATAGCTGTACGATAGAAGTATATGTATGCATAGTTTCATTCAATTCCATCCTGTCACTGGAGAATAAGGGGGGGGGGACAGTTTTGAAAACCTGTACTGGTTGCTAGGGATGTTATAGGCCAATCTTTGCAGGGTTGCCACTCGAAAACTAGAAGAGAGAGAGAAAACGAATGGCACACTTCTAATAGGGAATGAACTTAAGATTACACTTAAAGAAATTAAAGCTTTTTACTCCCATTAATAATCCCTGTGTAGCTCAGAACGTGAAAAGTATGTAAAAGACTTTTTTTTGTTTTTTCAGCGGTTGCAAACAAAACCTTGCAGACACAACTAGTTCATAGGCTGGTCATTGTATGCAAGTTTGGTCTGAATCATTTAATTCTGAAGGATAGAAGTGCCTGCCACAAGAAAAGAAGAAAGAAAGACCGGCAGAAAGAAACCAAGCAAAAAAATGTGATGAACTAGAAAAAATGGTGGAAAATATTTTATAGTGGTAAACACTGTCGGGGAACCAGATGAACTGCCCTGAGATTTTTTTTTTTTTTTTTTTTTATGTACTCACTTTTCCATATTTCTGATTGTTTTTACTTTTGGGATGGGAGCTGACAGCGCAAGAATCATTGGTGGGTTCACGTTCCCCAAATATCCCAATATCGACGAGGGTCCAATATTCAATTTGTGCTAAAACATCAAAGCTACATCCGCCTTCCTTTCATTACTTCTGAGATTTTTTCTTTTTTTTTGGTAAGAGGCTCTGATCCACCTATTAATAATGGAGGAAAATGTTGTATTATCATGGAACCAGACTAAGTAGCCTGAAAAGTTTAATTGAAATCCATATGCCCACTTTCTCCGATTTCTGATAATTTTAATTTTGGGGAGGGGGGCAAGGCCTTCACGTATCACATCAAAGATAAGAGTTCATTTACAGTACACAGTGTAGTATGATATCAAAACCATATCTTCCCTCCTTTCACAATTTTTTGAGAGTTGTTAATTTATCTAAGGGGTTGACCCCCTAAAGATCATGGCTGCAAAACTGTATAGTGTGGAAAACCTGCCCAGCATGCAGCCGAGCTCCCCAGAAAGTTTCATTCAGATCCATTAAATAACCTAGGAGGAGTTAAACCACACACACACACACACACACACACACACACACACACAGATTGAGTCTAGCACTACTGTATAGTCACGGTGCCGAAAAGGATGCCATCCTACTTCGCAGGACTGATAAATAACAATAAAAATAAGGTTAAGAGTATCAGTTCATCCTAATGCAAAAAGTGTAGTATGTTTTGTGCAATGATAGCATACATGGAAGTTTGTTTTCTTTACCTTACTAACGGTTTTTGCATTAGGCAAATTAGTTCGAGATCTGAGTCGTCTAGTTTTAAGAGAAGTGGTCTTGTGTCTGAAAGACTGCCACTTGGATACCACGTTGGGGCAGGGAATATATTAAATGATTAATATTTTTTTACACATTTCCACAAGACCCAAAGACATATCCTAAGATTACCCTCTGTAGTATCGTCACAGCAGTGCTGAATGAAAGAACCCTAGCATGTTTTCCATTTGGACTGTGTTGAGTGGTGCATGGGAGGATTGTTTGGCCTCAGAGATTGGGCTATCGGACACAAAAGACAAGGTGAGTGGGTTGACGTACTGTATATTCTTTACAAACATCTGCGGCCTTACCACAAATTTAAACTCAGTTCATTTATTCCTTCAGTCTATATCCCCTTTGGCCCTTTTCCTCACAGAACCACAAATCTCACCCTCTACCGATATATCTCCATTTTGTTTTCCCGGTTACCATCTCCTTACAAACTTCCGTAACAAGGGCGGCACCTGTTCTTATATCAAATCCCAATATGCAGTTGACACTATTTTAAACTTATCTTCATCCAGTTTTGATTACTCATTATATAAATGAAAATGTCAAAACATTACCAAATATATTTGTGTAGTTTATCATTCCCCCAGTGCTTCTTCGGAACCCAGTGTATTTGATTCCATATCCACTCAGTTGAGTAACCTTGACCTTGTCCTTGGCACCGAAATTACCATTTTGGGTGATTTTAACATACACAATGTTGAATGGTTATTGCATTCTGCCCAGACTGACGACGCTGATCCAGAGTGCGAGCTGTTTGCGGAATTGTTTAATCTCACCCAGTTGGTAAAGCAACCAACCAGAATACCTGATAATCCTGACCATAATGCCCATCTCTTGGATTTATTCTTGACAAATAACCCAGTTCAATACAGGATAGAGATACTGTCACCACTTGGATCCTCTGACCACAATCTCATCAAAGCCTCATTAGTTAACCCTTACACACCTCCCCGTTCTGTCAGGGTGACCCGATGACACTTTGATAGGGCAGACTGGGATGGATTTAGAAATTATCTTGCTGATGTTTCATGGCACTCTTTCTTCTCTAGTGATCCTAATTCTACCCAGTCCCACATTTGCAACTTAATACTAGCTGGTATGGATTTATTTATACCAAGTCAACAGTTCACTAAAAGATCGAACTCTCCAAAATGGTTTGACGGCAACTGTGCCAGAGCAACAGCCCAAAAGTCATTAGCATATAACTCTTACTTAAAATCAAAAACATCTGAATCATTCTCCCAATTTAAAAATTGCTGGAAATCATGCAAAAGCTGTATTAAATCTATCTAAATCAAACTTTCTTCAAAAGCAAGCATCAAAACTACTTAACAACCCTAATGACAATAGAATATTCTGGTCAACTCTTAATTATTTCAATAATAACTTTAACAAGTCATCTTCCATTCCCCCACTAAAATCTTCGGATGGCAACTTTTTTTTTTTTTTATGTGCCCGACTCTGGGCATAGGCTTCACAGCCTGCTATCAAGGCCCAGCAGTCCTTCTATGTACCATACACCTCTACATGTCACCACTTTGGCGCTAACATCCACCGTCCATTTTGAATACATGCTAGGGCTATCTCATACAGGACTGGTGTATTGGTATTAGCGGGGGTATTTTCGCGACATGTCGGCGGGTCTTCTGGTAGATCAGTAAAGCTTGATTTATTGAAATTCAAATCCTTAAACTGTCCCCTGTCCCAGCGTGGATTTGAACCTGGGTCCGTTAGGACTGCAGGCCACCTCTCTACCGATTGAGCCACCACCTTCCCCAAATTACAAATGACCCACGTGGGAAAGCAGATATCTTTGCCAGTACCTTTGCCAGAAACTCTACCATAGACAATACCAGCCAGAATGTCCCAGTACTGGAACTTGATTCTCCCGAAATTGCCCCACTTAAAATACAGACAAGATACGTAAAATCCATCCTACACAATTTACCTACCAACAAGCTCCAGGCCCAGATGGAATTCCTCCAATTGTTTTGAAAAAGTTTTCCCCTGAACTTGCCTCTGTCCTAGCAATTATTCAGACTATGCATACGTGTTTCTTTATTCCCAAATTCATGGAAAGAAGCCAATATCCACCCAGTTCCGAAGAAAGGAAGTTCGTCTGACCCCTCCAATTACAGACCAATAGCTGTCACATCTTCTCTTGGTAAGGTATTTGAAACTTTAACTAATAAGCACATTGTTAAACATCTTGAATCCAACAACTTAATTAGTGATAGACAATATGGTTTTCGCCACGAAAGATCCACCATTGACATACTCAATTTCCTAACTCATACCATCCATCAATCAATTGATCTTTTTGGAGAAACTCATGCAGTAGCTCTTGATATCTCTAAAGCTTTCGACAGAGTATGGCACCGTTCCCTGTTGTCCAAACTCCCTTGCTATGGACTAACGTCTTTTGTTCCTTTGATTTCTTCATATCTTAGTGACAGGAAAATAAGAGTAAAAGTAGATGATGTATATTCCAATTTTCACTTAATCAATGCTGGCGTGCCGCCGGGATCAGTTCTGGCGCCAACCCTATTTCTGGTTCATATTAATGATCTCTTGTCTGTCACCCACAATCCCATTCACTCATATACAGATGACTCAACACTACATAGTTCATTCACACTCAGACATCCATTTACAAAGTGTAATATCTCTACCTCTCAACTTAGTACAGCCATCTCCATAAATCAAGATCTATCTACAATCAGTGAATGGGGACAAAACAACCTTGTCTCTTTTAACCCTTTAACCGCGGGTGTCATTCCAGAATGACGTTGCAAAAACTGGACCAAACCGCGGGTGTCATTCTCGAATGTTTGTGAATATTTTGAATACCCCGCGTTTTTTCCGTGCGCCAATTGTTTCAAGGGAGAGTAGCTATTAAGTTCTTTCACTCCAGCCGACTCCCCATCTCCCTCTTCCCCCCCCAGGGGCCCCACCTCCCACCCCCTGGGCTCCCCACCCCACCCCTGACCAAGCACACATCAGTATCTATCCAGCTGTGTGAGTGACAACACATGCTGATGTGGCAGTGAAGTGCAGGCAATTACAGTGCCTTTTACCTGTCTCAGTGAACACAGAGTGGTTGTTTATCGTATGTGCAGTGTTCATATATGTTTACAGTATTATTATCAGAATGTGATTGGCATTTGGTAATGGTGTGTGAGCGAAAAATAGTGATTTTACACCCCTCACTTCTAACGGCGCTGCCCGTCCTGTGAAAGTCAATAAAGTCATGAAACCTACATCAATGGAAAGCTGAAGGTTAGTACTTTCTAATGGTACCTTATTTTTTTCTCTAGCTTTATTCTGTGCAGAGTTATTAAGGTTTAAAGGTTTGTTTACATTTGCCTGAAACCCCCTCGGGAGAGGACAGTCAGACCAAAACAATACCCGCGGTTAAAGGGTTAATGGTAGTAAAACTAAATATATACAGTTTACTAATAGAGAGATATTGCCAGATTCGTACATTACTTTCAGTGCTACTAATAATCCCATCTCCAAAAGTATTGAAATTCTTGGCGTCTCACTTAACAGTGCCCTCAGCTGGACCTTTCATGTCAGATCACTTGCTAAAACCGCCTCAAAGAAACTTGGATTATTGTACAGAGTCCGTAACTTCTTTGCCGATGAGCAGTTAGCTACAATTTATAAGAGTCATGTGCGCTCTCAGTCTGAATATTGCTCACCCTTGTGAAATGGTTGTGGAGAGGTTGCATTAAGACAACTAGACAAAATTCAGAACAAAGCTGTTAGAATCATTAACAACCCTGCCATTACATATAAACTAACTCCCCTGCAAGTAAGAAGGAATGTTGTCTCCCTTGCATTATTTTACAAATATTTTTTTGGCAAATGCTCAGACGAAGTTGCGTCCATGGTGCCACCTCTCCATGCCTTCCCTCATGCTACATGGGCATCTGGTAGCGCTCATGACTGGAATGTCACTCAGCCATATTGCAGAACTTCTGCTTATCAGAATTCTTTCATTCCCCGAACTGCATCTCTCTGGAACTCGCTTCCCCAGAGTTGTTTCCCTCCAAATTTGAACCCACAACTGTTGTCTAACTGTTACAGATATTTTATGAACAGAGGACATCAATAATCTGGTCTATGGATTATTTTTTTTTTACTCATTTGTTTTTCCTTCCTCCATTCTGTTATTTATAAAATATAAAATAAAAAATAAAAACAGCGATAAACAGTTGACATGGACCATCTTGATGGAGCCACAACTTCAAGTATTCTGTACGTCTGACCGCAGTGGAAAGTGGACCAGTTTTAAAGTTTTACCCCTTCATCCCAGTGACACATTTTATCATGATTCTCGCTGTCAAGAGACTGTTTTGTTCAAGCTAAGGACAGACATCAAATATTGAGGTGAGTAATGAAGCCAATATCTAAGTTCCACTGTCCTATAATTCTCTTCGAAATTGATTGCAGTCGCCTTGCGTTAAAAATAATAAAATATTAAATATGCCATTGAAGTGAACTGGTAACCCTATCACTACGAGAGTTAGTGGTGAAGCTGGCAGACCTGTTGACTGGGGACTAATAGGTCGTTGGTTCAATCCAGACTCTGAGGGTCTGAATTCGAAATTACATCGTCCACCTTATAACGGTCTGCAGACTCCTAACCTATGGTTCCTTCTTCCATGCATTAAAAATCATATCCTGTATACCTTGGAATTAACACCTGTGAACCAGGTGTTAAGAACCAGCTTATGTTACACTATCGTAGATGACAATGTAAATCAGACTAAAGACTTCTTTCCATATTCACATCACCTGCTTACATGCTGGGGGACGGAAATACGGGTTAGATTTTTTGCATTGTTCTTTCGTTGTTAATATTAATGGTGGTGCTGTCATTGGTTTCTTCATGGGTGGGAAGATAAATACGACATGACTGTACACGACACGGTGGAGCTGTTGGTATAATTATTAGCATTTGCAGCTGGGAACTTTAATATGTACGAAAGTTGAAACAGTTTCAGGGCCCTGTGGATAATGTATGTTGTGTGGTATGGTGCAGTGTTGTATGGGAAAGTGATTTTGTGTGTAGTGAAAAAGTGTGGTGTGGTCAGCTGTGGTGTGGTGTGGTGTGGTGTATTTTGTTCTGTAGTGAGGTGTTGCATGGTGGAGCGTCGCCAAAGTTGCCAGGTCTACGAGAGTTGAAAATACCTCGCAGCCGAAAATCGTGAGGAACAGGCTCACAAACTGCTCATGAAAATGCTCCTGCACCTAAAAATCCTAGTTTGATTCTTGGTCGGTCTAACTATTGGACAAACACTGTCATCCCTGATGTCCCTGTTCATCCAGCAGTGTAATATGGAGACCTGCTTGTAAATTGATTGGTTGTATGTCGTTACTCTAGGGAAGAACTGAATTTTCACAATAATTTTCCTTTTTGGTAATGTTTTCCACAGGATTCATACTATTTTGAAAATCATTTCTGTCGAACCTATTCCTTTTGGGGGGATTAGGAGGGGGCAAAAACCTAAGGGGTCTGAGTCGCCATTTTCATAGATACTGGGAGTGTTATGATGAGCATAACAGCTTAGGGGGTTAAAAACTGGTGTTTTATTTGTCACGTATTTGTTAATATTCATATATACGAAGGAAATATTATAGAAGAAAAGAATAAAATAACTTTGTACAGGTAAGACATACAGTCGCGCATAGGAAAAGCTATACATCTCTTGTCTGTGTTTTGTAGATGTATCTCAACCTTGCCATGAACAAAAGATTAATACATTGAACTTCCAATAATCCGGCATCTGATTGTTCGGAAAACCCTAATTTCCGAATCTTCATCCCAGGGTCATTTTTAGCTTTTTGGGGTAAAAAATCGAGAATAATCGGGAAAAAATCGAAAAATATCGGTGGTACTACTGTACGACGTACTATCCCAACACTACTATAATCTCACCAATCTAAAACCAAGGTTTGGGTGGCGTCCAGCCGGGGATTTCCCGGCGTACAGCGTTGCCTTGTTTCCTATACTCTGATTGGCTAGTGGCTGACCTGACACCATTAGAGTTCGCCTTTCACATCTCGCCACCTGGCCTGATATGACTTCACCCACTTCTGTGTGTGTGTGTGTTTGTGTATGTGTGTGTGTGTGTAAAGACAAACTATTTTAAGTTATAAATATAACCAAAATGATGAATTTATAAATCGCATTCTCTCTCTCATATAATTAATGATTTTTAACCTGGTTATAGCCTTTAAATTACACTCTACATATTAAAACTTAGACTTTCTTTCCACACTACCCAAGATGTAAAAGTCACGGCGCTTTTTTTTTTTTTTTTTTAAGAGGTTTCCCCGATAGGCCTATTCCTCTTCTCTTACAGCATGTAAGAAATTAGCATGAATCCTCCTCATCAGAAGAGGTGAGAGTGATAGTGAAAGAATCAATGAAATTATCAATTGCCACATCTCTTTTTGCATCATCTGTTTGAATTTGTTCTGCATGTATAACAGCATTTCTCCAGTTTTCTGATGTAATTTTCTCAATTGCCTCATGAATAAGTGGCTTCATATCAGCATTCCGGAATGTATTCCTTTTTGATACATAACCTTTAAGCTGAGCCCATATGAGTTCTATTGGGTTATACTGGCAGTGATAAGGAGGCAGGCGTACAACTTGATGGCCGTGCTCTGAGGCAGTCTTGTCGATGACATAATTTGTATCGGCAGCAGTGATGTGGTAAGTCACAAGTTCCATAAGTTCCGCTTTCAGGAGACCCTCTGGTACTGTTATCCCCTTCTTCTCCAGCCATTCTATTATCGTTGCTTTATTGTTGGAAACTGTTGGTGGTTTATGCTTTTTCCTTGAGTGATGGGATGCATTATCCATCACAATAACTGAAGAGGGAGGAATGTTAGGTAACAGTTGTACCTGAAACCACTTCTCGAATGTCTCGGCATTCATCTGATCGTGGTAATCCCCGACATTTTTTGCTTGGAATATCAGGGCAGCTTCAGGAACAAATCCATTTTTGGTTATGGCGTGCAGAATAATCCAACGGCCACCTTTCCCTGTCAGTACCCACACTCCCTCGGCTTTACCTGAGGTTCTGTCTACCCAGCACTCAGAAACCGTGTGGTTCTGATTTATCCAAGTTTCATCTAAGTAGACGATAGTCTTGTCAGAGCTTGTAAGTGCCTTCATTTCGTTCAAAAACTTGCAGCTGGCAGAGGTTACGTCGCTGCATTCCATTAGAAATCTCCGTCCATCAACGCTTGCGTACCGAAATCCTATTTTCTTCATAAATTTTCTTAAAGTTTCACGGCCACCAGGGTAAGAAAGGTTACTCTTCATTTCTGTGTGGATTTTTTCAAGGGTAGAGATTTCTTTTCTGTCATAGAAATTTAAAACAGTTCTGCATAGCACATCTTCACTGAAGTTATCAAAAAAGTCTGCAATTGGTTGTACATGTTGCCTTTTCTTGGGAGACGTAAACTCTGGAGAGTTGTTTTCTTCATTATCTCTTTCTTCTCTGCGTATTGCTTCAATCTTGCTCTTGCTAAGTCCTGTTGCTGCAGCTGTTCGATGAATTGCCCTTGAAACATCATCGAAAATTCCTCCGTACTGCTTCTCTTGCAGAAAATACTGGCTTATGTTGAAGGGCTTTTCTTTGGCTTGACTATGTAGATGCGAGCGAGTTGGCGTAGCTGCCATTGTGTCTGCATCAACACAGAAAGTGAACAGTGGAAGCACGTGACAGAAGCTTAAATCTCCCTCCAATGGATCAATTGCCAGTATGGGCCTGGATGTTGCCACTCTTGAGTGTTTTAACTTATTTATTTCTATTAAGAAAATAGCGTATGTTCGACTGATTCCTTCAAATTATATTATAAACGTAATTGTTACATTACTTACCCAACTTAGAACTACCGTGAAAGTCGGTAAAAGTAACTACATTTTTTTCAGCAACACTGTAAAATAAGTATGCCACGTTTCTTTATTGATGTACAAGAGCTATATGCATTACAAGTTTACCTTCCTTTGATATGCTAGAATACTTACGTTTATATTGTATTAGTATGTGTGTACCTATCTGTGATGCCTATTACATATATAACAAAATTTACTCATCGCTCGTTTAGGAAGTATGGCATGGCTGCACCCAGTGCCAGACCCACCCAAACCTTTGTTTTAAATTGGTGCGACTATAGCACTAATGTGACCTCAAACAGCCTACATCTGCACTACACTACAAACGTAAATAAAGAAAAATATTTCTTAATTATTATAAATTATTATTATTTTTGGATGCATTTTGAACATTTTCAGGCACCTGTCTGATAGTTCGGAAAATCTGAAAATCTGGAAGGTCCGTGGGCTACTGTTTCCGGATTAAAGGACTTTTACTGTAATATGTGTTGTTTCTCTACAGTTACGTTATAAAAAAACATCTGTGGTGAATATGCAGTACTTAGTTGTGTTTATACGTCTCCCGATGGTCGACTGTATGTCGACTACAAACCTCAAATAACCAGTTCCGTTAGGGGCTGAAATATAATTCCCCTAAAACCGATACATATTAGTTTTATGCCATCGTCTCCTAAACTACTTTGTTCATCATGATGAGGATTTTACTGATAAACCTTGATAGAAATCTGTTTTCTATTGTGCAATTGGTGATGCCTTCCTGCTGCTGTCAAACAGTTCAACCTGGAAGAGTCTGTATAGTGGAAGTGATAAATACTGCATCTGTTGTAAAACGCCTGACTAGAGTTACCCACGGTGCACACAGCCTAAGTTTCTCGAGTCCAGTTTCTTCCCTTCTTCGTTCTCCTCTTCCTCCTCCTCCATTCTACATCATAATTTTCAGCTATTACTACTTTAATTTAATAACAGTACCACTTGATTCTGATAATGAGAGAGAGGAGGGGGGGAGAAAACTGGATGGTAGCTAGGAAAGAAGTGAGAAGAAAGTGGGAAATAAGAGTAAGAAAGGAAGAAAGAAAGGAAAAAGGGGGTGTAGGAGGAAAAGGGAAGAAGGGAGGAAGATGGGAGGGACAGAAAGAGAAGCGAGAAGCAGGGAGGAGGTTAAATGGGAAAGGGGCAGAGACAAAGAGGATGAATGAGCAAGGAGAAATAATGAAATGCAGGATGAGTGGGAGAGAGTCTGGGAGGGGGATAAGGGTGACAGTGTTGGGAGGGAGGGAAGTAGAGAGAATGTAAGTAGGTTAAGGAGAGGGAAGAAAGACAGGGGGAATAAAGTATGGAAGAAAGGGAGTAGGAAGGGTAGGGAGAGAGAAAGAGAGAAGCATATTGAAATATGGGATTCCGAGAGAGGGATAGGGGGGAAAAGATATGGTCAGGAAAATAGCTTACTTTCTCTGTGGCATTCCCTTTTATAGCTAAGGTTTTATTCGAAGGGTGAGGGGGTGAGTGAGAGTCAGGGTGAGAATGAAGGTAAAGGAGAAGGATAGAGGCAGGGAAATGATAACAGGATGGTAAGGGAAGAAGAAAGTCAGTGATTAAGGAAATTGGGCGGGATGTGTAGTGTGGGAGGGAGAAAAGTGAGAGGGAGGTAGGAAGGAGGAGTGTGAGAAGGGACTATGTGAATGGAAAGGATCAGGATGGAAGAAAAAGTATGAGGGAAGATGAGGGAAAAAGGAAAGAAAGTGTGAAGGTGGAAGCCTATTGTTTCAAGACATCTCCAGGATGATACAAGAGTGAGGGGTGAGAAGCTTATACAACCCTCAAATACCAGCTCTTAGAAGCCAGCTATAGCCTATTTGATTTGATCTGAGCGGATACGAGCCTTAAGCTTTTTAAGGCTGGCAGCTGATTGGCTGTCCGAGGCCATTTATTATTTACGACACATTTAAAATTATTGTTATTATATGAGTGAAAATAACCTTTTGACGATAAGACTGCCTAAATAAATATTATATATAGTCATTTACTTATACTGATTAAAAAACGGGGCCTTACAAAGTTTATCAGAAGGTCTAGATACGTGTGAAATTTTGAATGCTCGGGACAAGTCAAAACACATCCAGGTAAGTTTTACGTGTACCTTGATTTATTTCTCATCTTCAACCAAATTAAGGTGACTTATGTCATTACTGTGACATTAAGCAAAATTTAACCTAGTAAAACATCAAAATTCCAATGGAAAATGACTGATAAACACGAGTGAAAAGGCTGTATGTATATCCCGCAGCCCATACCTGGTCACAGCTCTGTTGTCAGTTGTAACAAGAAGCGCTGCCAAGGCACAGCAAACCCGTCCCCGGCAGTCATTTTAGTGCTGTCGTATAAGCACAACAGGATATCTAGTCAAGGATGTCACATATCAGGTTTGGAATAAATTGGGTGAACATTGACGATTTTATGCCCATTTAAAATTTTAGGCCCAACCCACCTGACACTGAACCCCCTACTGCTAACTGAGGGGTAACCTCCCTGATGTATTGAGGCATGTTATAGGATGCAGACTTGAAAGATGCACCTTTAGTTTTGGTTTCATGTGAATATGACGAATTTCAAAGGAGATATGGCAAAAAAAACTATTTTTAGCCGTCCCATTTTTTTTTTTTTTTTACATTTTTGGGGCCTACAACATAGGCCTTGACCCAGTTTGACCAAAATTTTAATCAGATGATCAGAAGTCCTTAGTCCATCCCTGTAATTTTAGTCAAAATCGCACCAGTTGTTTTCGCGTGAAGTTGTTAACATCTAGTTACCCGTCCCCGCCCCGATAACTAGGTAAACGAAATTAAAAAGAAAACTTACTGATGATGTAAAAGTAGAAAGCATAATGCCGACTGCCGTGACAGCAAAATGCTCTAATTCGTATATTCGTATGTTGAGTCAAGTGGGACATCCTACCTGCCTAGCATTCATCAAACTTCAGGGAGTTATGTCATATTTCACTGGAATTCCGAGTTTTACTAAGTTAGATTTTACATAATATCTCCGTAATGGCATAATGTACCTTAATTTACCTGAACATAAGAAATAAATCAAGATACTCATAAAACTTACCTGGAAGTGTTTTGATTTTTCCCCAAAATTCAAAGTTTCACACGTATCTAGACCATCTGATAAATTTGTATGGCCTCATTTTTAAATTAACACATGCAAATAACTATAAATAATATTTATTTAGGCAATCTTATCGTCAAACGGTTATTGTCTCCCATATATAAAAATGATTTTAAATGCGTCATTGATGATGATTGTACTCGAACAACCAATCAGCTGTCAGCATTCAAAAGTTTAATGCTCGTCTCTTCTCAGATCAAAGTGAATAGCCTATAGTTCATTAATTTTGGTACAGTTTAACGTAACTGTTATTTTTGTTGAGTGGTTGGTGGGGGCACTCACCATTCACTCACTCGATGTAGTGCTGCTCTCGGGTGCTTGTCCTTTCCAGTCTACCTTCTTTCCATCCTTCCTCTTCTGTCTTTCTTTCCTTCATTCTTTCCTCTTCCTTCTGCTTACGGGTGGGTCTACACTGACTGACAAGCCAAATGGTTTACAGTACACCTGGAAACCATTTACAGTACTACCCTGGCTGGTCACCATATACCCAGATTATCGTGCCTGGTGGTTTAGTGGGCAATTAAGGCGCTCCAATCGGAATGAGCCGGTACAGGTTAATATCCAAGGAGTGGTTGGGGTTTATTGCTCACGTAATGGCACTCTGGGATGAGTGAGGCTTTTCACTTATCTAAAATGCCAGAAATAACTTGTCTAGCCCCGGGGTCCTACGCTCCTCATGAGGCAACACAGGACTTGATGATAGTGAATGAATGAATGTTTGATTTGAACATAAAAGAAATTTAAAAAAAAAGTATCTAAACATACATAGTAAATTAGACATATGGATAAATATTTGCAGTGATCTTATGTTATAACGTATAATTACACAGTATGTGGATAAGTAGATATACAGTGAAATAAGGGCATTATTTACAAATGCATATCTTCTTATCAGCATATTGTGTAACTTATGTATATACTATACGAGATCACTGTTATTTATTCATATGTTATTTACTATGTACGATTAAGCAATTCAGTTATTATTTCTTTTAGAGCTACAGTATATCTGTATACATTGTTTGTATTACTTTTATATTGTAATCAAACAGTAATACAAAAATGTGTCAACATATTTTCACAAGTTAGCATCAGGGAACTGGTACTGGAGGGTTACATGAACTTTCTCACCCTTCACTCTTGTATAACCCTGAAAATGGCTTGTAACAATTGACAAAAACTCTGTGTTCCACTTTTCTTATTGCCTCAGCCAACGAAGTGGGTGGAGGTTATATTTTCACCTTTGTTTGTCGGTTTGTTTGTCCAGACGATATCCCCAAAAGTTTTCAATGAATTTAAATGAAATTTGGTTGCAGGGGGGGCCATGGGCCAAGAAATAATTGATTAATTTTGGGGGCGGATCCACATCAGGATCCGGATCCTATGTATAATATCTCCAAAAGTTCTCAATGAATTTCAATAAAATTTTTTGGAAGAGTGGGCCATGGCTCAAGGAACAATTGATTAAATCTGGGGACGGATCCGGATCCTATGTCATCCACACAATATCTCAACGGATCCAGATCCAGATCTTTTTTAATGGCGATGGCATTGACTGAGGTCTGCGCTCTCTGAGTGCTTTCTAGTTACTAATGAGTTTCTACTGCAGATTATATACAAGTATGAAGCTCATTTTCGCGCTGAATGGAAGATTTTTTTTTTTTCTCATTTGCAGTGTTCATTCATTCATTGCCAGACGCCATGTATCCCAAACGGGGTGGCCAAGGGCTTAGAGTTAATTGTTTTACAGGGAGGGGCACTAATCCTCCACCAGCCCCACTTGACACGTAGGGATGCCAACAGCATCTGGTGTTTCCCGGCGGTCACCCATCCAAGTACTAACCAGACCCAACGTTGCTTAACTTCGCTGATCGGACGGGAAGCGGTGTACTCAACGTGGTATGGTGTTGCGGTGCAATAATAGTTTTGTAAACCATAACATACACTCTCGCACTGATCGACCTTGGAACTAAAAAAAAAAAACGCTGCTCTAGCTTTATTAGGTTAGAATTATTATTTTCTGAAATGGGAGACGATCAGGTTGGGGCTGGCCGTACGGCGAGAGCTGGACACTTTTTTTTTTTCCAGGTACAATTAGTTATCTAGTCATAATGGCAATATCTTATTTAGTGCCTCAAGAAAAGAATCGTCAACGTTGCACCTTCGTCATCCTCCCAGACAAAATAAGGCATTATGGTAGGTTAATTAACGTTGGGTTAGGTCCAAGTTGGTCAGGCATAAGTTGATGTAATGCCAAAGCACATCTTTTCTGATGATTCTATGGTTTGAATAGCCGAGTTGTTTCATATACTCCCGAGTAAAGCTGTGATGTTGCGGAATCATTTCTCGCTGAACTCGCTGAGACATTGCCAATATGACGGGATGACTTAGAGTTCCTGAAGAAAAAACACTCAGGCCGTGCCAGGCCGTTCACTGTAATTTTCTGCACAAACATTGACAGTAATCTTCCCTCGCTTGTTCATAATCACAAGTATTCGTAATTCAGTCTTCATATCTATCTATCTATCTGTCTATCTATCTATCTGTCTGTCTGTCTGTCTGTCTGTCTGCCTGTCTAAAAATGAAAACTTCCTCGTGGAAGGTAGAGGCATACTATTGTTGCAAATGTTCTCCTGCATTATATAAATAAATTCTAGCTTCATGCATATTATATTCTGTAGGTTTTTGCAAGCATGATCCTCGTCTCAGATATTTTTATTTGTTTATACTGGTATGAAAGTGGATACTGTTTTATTCATTTGTGTGTGTGTGTGTGTGTGTGTGTGTGTGTGTGTGTGTGTGTGTGTGTGTGTGTGTGTGTGTGTGTGTGTGTGTGTGTGTGTGTGTGTGTGTGTGTGTGTGTGTGTGTGTGTGTGTGTGTGTGAATAGAATGGAATGAATTTATCTGCTCAGACTTAAAAAAAAAAAAAAATGGATTACAGCTCTTTCCTAAAACAAGCCATTTTTAAAATAAATACAGAACAGTTTTCAACTGAATAAACAGAAATTACAACTGCATAACTCAAGTTACAATTATTATCGTTCTGTAACTCATGTTATAATCCATTATCCTTCTAGCAATTTCTCTAAACACACTAAACACTGCGTCCAAAAACGATGTCTTCGTCAGTAGTTTACATGAGCACCATATATATAACTGTGTGGGCTTAAATATGTAATTGTTTGGGATGTACAGTACTTACTTCGCAGCCTAACAGGATTATCATTGGTACAGTGTGGCAAAATATGATATTCATCACCAACAACATTAGAATCACATATACTACAAACACGATCTTCTCTACTAACACTTCGATATCTACAGGTAATTATTAGTAATCTATTATTACAAGTTCGCATTTTCTTTACTAGGATGGGGTTATCCGTGGAAATTTCATATTTCTCCATACCATAAACTTATTTGTACATTCTGTAACTTTCACAAACTTAGTTAATAAGTTATTGTTCCAAGCAGTAATCAACTGGTCTTTAACCCCAGTCCAACTGCTTTTCTAAACCGAGGTGGATTCGAAATCCTACATATCACAGTTATTACATACACTCATAACAGAGGCTATCCTTGGTGAGATGTAATTGCCTAACATGTCCAGCTGCAATAAACATTTGTACATTAAATAGGACTGCCTAGTGTTATTACCTGAAATTATTCGACACCAGTAACCAATCATTCTACACATAATATACAATATATTTCAAGTAGATTGACTCCAAGTTCTCTGTACACAATATCAGTACCTCTGTTCATGTGAATCCATAAAACATTACTATTACTACTACTGCCAGACGCCATAATCCCGTAAGGGGTGGCCATCTGACTTTGAGTTAGTTGTTTTACGGGGAGGGGCACTAACCCTCCACCGACCCACTTGTTGACACGTAGGGAGCACGTATGGTTTGGTTATATGTTACCATCCAGCGTTGTAAATGGTTTCTTGGCTTACAGGAAACCATTTGACTTGTCACTCAATGTAAAGCCACCTGTAAAGGAAAGAGAAGCAATAAGAAGTGAGAGGAAAGATGGGAGAAATAGGAAGAGAGGAGGGCAGGCACAGAAAAAGAATAATAAAGGCTAAGGATGCTTTAATAATTTTAATTTGCAATATTTCCAACTCTTTACAATAAAGTTTCCTCATATCTCTGCAGACTGCAATTGTCAGGTCTCCATATTATAATTACAAATCGTAATAGATAGATAGATAAATAGATAGATAGACAGCTCCATGCGAGCCTGGGAAAGGGAAATGATCTTGCAGGTTAACTGAAGAAATGTCGACGACAGATAGGAAGTAGCAATGTCAGGAGATGATTTAGGTAGTGTGTCAGCGAGATAGCAGGGGAACAAAGCCTAGTGACATACACACATACTCACACACAGGTTTCTGGAACTTTCCAACCACAGTGTAACACACGTGACACGACCCCTGTTTCACCAGAATTTAGGAAAGAGAGCTCAGAAGGAGACAGGCCATAGAACAGGCAGGTAGTAGGGAGAAGGGCTTAGCAACATGGAAGAAAGGAGAGAGAGAGAGAGAGAAAGCGAGACAGGGAGGTAGCTCGCGGGATTCTACTTTATACTTCACTCTGTGTGTGAGACTCTGTTAATATTTCCAAGACAAATAAAAATAGTCCCATACTATTCTTTACCTCTCCTGTCATTGCATGACAAATGGGAACGAAAATTATCTACTTACAAGCTACTCACCTATAACAACCGCTCGTCCACAAGTCTAATATATATATAACTTCTCTACAAGTTTATACAAAGTCTTTTTGTGACATTTGGTAGCAGCGAACGTATACGAACCATGTCTACGAATCAACAGTGAATTCCTACAAAATATCAAAATTGAAAAGAAAAAAATACCTCTCACAACCGACAACTCACAACCAGCTCCTGACAGTATTCTCTCCAACCCCCCCTCCGTCTCCCCGATCATCATGCTGATGTAGAGGTGAAGAGGTCACAGGACGTCTTGCAAGTAGTTTAACAAAATAGTGATACAAACAATCTTGCAATTTCTACGACGAACCAACGAACTATGACCATCTACAATCAACTACAAGTAACAACTCTACGAGTATTCTGAATAATCTTCTACACGCTCCTACAAGTAGCGGCAGTCTTCATCCCACAACGAGTAAATCACAAGAGAAAAGGACCGAGAAAACATCGAGAAAGAAAAACAAAACAAACAAACGAAGAGTGAGATACGACTCACAACTCACAACCACCAGACCTCACCCTCCTCTCTCTGCTACATCCACCCAACCTCCACCGCTGACGCAGGAGTGAAGAGGTCAAGACAACGAAGCAAATACCAAGCCCATATTCACAACTCATCTTACTCACTCATCTTCACTCAAGTTACTCATCGTTACTCATTTACTCACCACAGCTACCAGTGTGGGAAGTCGATGTCACCATACGTATCAACGTGTGTCTGACACCCCACAACACGTCAATCAACCCGTGAAGAACAACGCTATCACCACGTGCAACACCACTCACACCATTCCCACCACCGTAAAAATTAGTGAGTTACATAGTTACTTCATCTATACGATACACAGTGATAGACAACACATTTTGCATAAACATATAAAACGTGCTGTATACAGTAGTTACAACTTACGTTCACATACTTACCTCAGTTATCTGCATAACTCAAACACTAAATAATCACCAACAATAAATATTCTACACTGTATATATTCATTCATTTATTATAGCATTTATTTACTACCAACGAGTGTTACCATTTATACCTACATAAAATACGTGTTTCATACATACAGCTATACATTTTTACATCTACAAAGTAATAAAAGAAAATATACCATCACAGTTACTCAGTGAGCAATTAAAAAGGACTGTATTAAACATTAATTAAAGCTACCTAGTGGAAACAGATAAATTAAGTTACAAGGAAAACCAGAAAAAAAAAAATGGCCAACACAAATGACGTTAGCAAGAGTGAACATCTTCAACACAATCGTTAAGACAATAATTTCCACACAGTGCTGACACACATATTACCCACGATAGGTACAAGTGAAGAACAAGTCAGTGTACATAGTTAATACTGTATATAGTGTATATATATTTTTTATATAAAATAACAAAATATGGGACTATATAATATCATTTTCAGTAATATCTGTGCAATATAAACTGAACCTTAAAAAAGGTCCCTAGGAAATTAGCCAGCAATTATGCTACCATGAACAACACAGAAAAAGCGAAGACAAACGAAGAAAAAAACTATGGAAAATCAATACATACAAAAAAAAGAAAGAAAGAAAAAGAAATAGAGTAAGATCACATAATAAACAAATGAAAATAAGTGTAAGTGTTACTACAAATCCCAAAATACCACATAAACTACAAACAAAAATGCAAATTGTTGTCTCCAGAAGTTAGTGGCATGGCACATCATATCATCGACCGCAGCATGACCGGATTCAATGTCAGGACTGCAATTATTACAATTATGTAACGACAAACGATATGTAACAATTATGTAACGACAAACGATTGCATTATGTTACACTTGCTACAAATATGTAACTACAAACAATATGTAACAATTATGTAACAGTTGCATTAACAAGATGCAACTTTTATGTAACTTTAACTACAATTATGTAACTACAAACAATATGAAACAATTATGTAACAGTTGCATTAACAAGATGTAACTTTTATGTAACTTTAACTACAATTATGTAATTACAAACAATATGTAACAATTATGTAACAGTTGCATTAACAAGATGTAACTTTTATGTAACTTTAACTGCAATTATGTAACTACAAACAATATGTAACAATTATGTAACAGTTGCATTAACAAGATGTAACTTTTATGTAACTTTAACTACAATTATAAGGCCAACACAATTATGTAACAGTCGCATTAACAAAATGTACCTACAATTATAAGGCCAACACAATTATGCATTACCACAATATTATGTAACAATTCATAAAATATTACAATTATGTATTACCACAATATTACTACAATATTATGTAAAGTCGTACAATTATACCACAATTCTGTATTACCAGAATCATCTGGGGGTAGGGGGGTTTCAAGAATACTCCCCCAGTATCCCTGCTTGTCGTACGAGGCGACTAAAAGGGTTGGTGGTGGGTTAGTGCCCCACCCCGTAAAAAGAACTAACTAAAAAAGCAAATAAAGCGCCTCGGACCCGGACGGACCATACGTTGACGACTTAGGAACGGACAAAGGACATTCTGAGAGTAGGAACGTGGAATGTGAGAGGAGTGAATGATGAAGTGAAAGAGAGATTGTCCAGGTGCTTGAGGATGCAAAAGTGGATATATGTGGATTGACTGAAACTAAATGGGGAGGTGAAAGGGTGAGAGAATGGGAATACGGTGTAGATATATGTGCGGGAGTCAGTGAGAATGAGAGGGCAAGAGAGGGAGTATGTCTGATGATAAGCAAGAAGTGGAAGGAGAATATAAGAGAGTATGGAACAGTGGGTGCAAGGATTGTATGGGTGAGGATAAAAGTAGGTATACAAGCATGGGCGATTGTATGTGTGTATGCTCCAACAGAGGATCGAGTGGCAAGAGTGAAAGATGAGTTTTGGGAGAGAGTAGAAGCATGTATGGACAAGTTTGAGAGGAGCGAGAGAGTGCTGTTGATTGGAGACATGAATGGCAAAGTCGGGAATGTACGGATGGAGTGGTTGGTCAGTGGGGTGTGCCAGCAGAAGTAGATGGGAATGGTAGTGCTTTGGTGGACATCTGTGCTGGTAAGGGGTTGGCAATAGCCAACACCTACTTTCGTCATAAGATGATCCACTGGTATACATGGAGAGTAATGAGGAGGATGGATGGTGAACTTGTTGAACGAAAGGCAATGATAGACTACGTGTGTGTGGATGAGCGAATGAGAAGACAAGTGTTGGATGCAAGGGTGTGGAGAGGGTGGGGGAATGGAGTCTCGGACCATCACTTAGTGATGGCCAAGGTAGAGCTGCAAAGAAAGTGGTTGAGGAGGTGAAGGGGAAGACAGGAGGAAACAGCTCCTGTGAGAAGAGTGGAGAAATTGCAAGATAGTGAGAAGAGGACAGAGTATAAGAGCATAGTGGAAGAAAGATTGGGAAGGTATGAGCTAGAGCAGATGGAAGGGGTGGAAGACGTATGTAAGATATTCACGGAAGAGATAAGCGCAGCGTGTGAGGTGATTTGTGGAGTGAGGAGGAGATGCAAGGGTGTGCAAGGGACAGCATGGTGGAATGATGAGGTGAAACGAGCTGTGGAACAAAAGAAGAAGGCATATGGTGAATGGTTGGCGAGTAGAGGTAGGGGGAGAAGATGAGAGAGAGAAGAGAGAGGTATATGTGAGCAGGAGAAGGGAGGTTAAGAGACTGGTGAAGGAGAGTAAGAAAGAAAGTGGATGAAGAGTTTGGGAGGAATCTGAGTGTGAAATGGAGGGAGAGTAAGAAATTGTTTTGGAAGGAGGTAAAGAAAGTAAGGCAGTGTGAAAGGGGAAATAGTAGGGGAGTGAAAGATAGGAATAATAGATTGTTGGTGGAGAAAAGAGAGAAATTGAGGAGATGGAAGGAGCACTTTGAGGATTTGTTGAATGTAGAGAGTGAGAGCAGTGTGAGTATAAGTGGTTGGGGAATGGCTGGGAGAAGAAGAGATGAGAGGAGGGAGGAAGAGATCAGTTGGTCGGAAGTAGTGGAAGCGATGAAGAAGATTAAGCTGGGAAAGACCCCAGGAATTGATGGAGTGTGTGGTGAAATGCTTAGGTATGGGGGTGAGATTGTTGTGGAGTGGATATGGAAGTTGTGTAGATTGGCTTGGGAAGAGGGAAGGGTTCCAGAGGACTGGAAATCAGGTATAATTGTTCCTCTGTACAAAGGAAAAGGGGAGAGAGAAGTATGTGGTAACCATAGGGGTATTTGCCTTCTTAGTGTGACTGGTAAAATATATGGTAGAATACTCATTGATAGGGTTAGGCATATGACAGAGGAGCTAGTTGGAGAAGAACAAGGGGGATTTAGGAAGGGAAAAGGGTGTGTAGATCAGATATTTGTTCTAAGATGTTTAGTGGAGAAGTATCTAGAGAAGGGAAGAAAAGTGTACGCTGCCTTCATGGACTTGGAGAAAGCTTATGACAGAATAGATAGGAAAGGTATGTGGAAGGTATTAAGAATATATGGAGTGGAGGGGAAATTGTTGAGTGCTGTGAAGAGTATGTACGAGGGAGCTAGGGCTACGGTGCGAGTGGATGGTGAGCTGAGTGAGTTCTTTGATCTCAATGTGGGACTGAAACAGGGTGTGTAATGTCTCCATGGCTGTTTAATATATATATGGATGGGGTCGTAAAGGAGGTACAAGGTAGGGCAGTGGATGTGGGGGTGGCCCTAATGAATGAGGGTGAGATTTGGAAGCTTCCGGTGTTGCTGTTTGCTGATGATACAGTATTGTTGAGCGAAGATGAATGGGAGTTGCAAGGTTTGGTGAATGAATTTGGGACAGTGTGTAGGAGGAGGAAGCTGAAAGTTAATGTAAACAAAAGTAAAGTTATGGTGTTTGAGAGGAATGAAGTCACAGAGTGTGCAGTGAGGTTGGATGGTGAGGATATGGAGAATGTGAGTGCATTCAAATACTTGGGTAGTGTGATGAGTAAGGATGGAACTTTGGGGGATGAAGTACGTGAAAGGGTACAGCAGGGAAAGAAGGTTGTTGGCACACTGAAAGCAGTGATGAGAAATAGGGAGGTGAGTATGGAAGTTAAGAAGTCTCTGCATGATGGTATTGTGATCCCTACCCTGACGTATGGAAGCGAGGCGTGGACCTTGCAAGAGGGGAACAAGCCAAGAGTGAGAGCAGTGGAAATGAGTTACTTGAGAGGAGCATGTGGAGTGACATGGAGGGACAGGTTGACGAATGAAGAAGTGAAGGAAAGTTGTGGGGTAGATGTGGATGTGGTTGAAAAGATTAGGAGAAATACACTGAGGTGGTTTGGACATGTGGAGAGGATGGAGAGTGAAAGACTGACTAAGAGGGTGTATGTAGGTGAGGTGGAGGGAGGGAGAGGGAGGGGTAGACCGAGGATGAGGTGGAGGAATGGAGTTGAGAGGTATATGAGGGAGGGGGGGGTGAGTTGGGAGGAGGGGAGTCAAATGGTGGGTGACAGAGTGACTTGGAGGCGTTTTGTCTGCGGCCACCCTTTGTGGGATTAGGGCGTCGGGCTATAGATAGATAGATAGATCTTACAAGTTAGGTGAAATATTAGACATTACTAAAGGGATAACCCAATATGTAATGTAATAACCTAGCAGTATTACCATTGCACAATTATATGCGTACGTCTGTTATACATACACCTTTTACAAAATGTCATACAACAACCATTGCATTTGTTCAGTTATGTATACAACTTGTTTAAAATGTAATATTACTTGATCATTGCAATTTACTATGAATATTATATGTATACAATATTATAATCAATATATGTACTAATGGATTAGCATATGTCAATGATAATTGCTGTCGGAGGACCTTCAGTGGCGCAGCTGAGCAATGTCAGGTCTCCATATTATAATTACAAATCATAATAGATAAATAGATAAATAGATTGATAGAGAGACAGATAGAAGCAGGAAGTCAGATGATGAGAAGGTATTGTGTCTGCGAGAATCGAGCAATGCTAAACATGCTTACACACTCTTAACTCAATGAATGCTTTATAGGCACACGACAGCGCCTCGTGACCATACACACACATGCACACATACTCACACACAGGTTTCTGGAACTTTCCAACCACAGTGTAACACACGTAACACGAACCCTGCTACACCAGAATTTAGGAGTCAAGAGGTCAGAAGAAGACAAGCCATAGAACAGGCAGGTAATAGGGAGAAGGGCTAGCAACATGGGCGAGAGAGAAAGAGAGCGAGACAGGGAGGTAGCTAGCGGGACTCTACTTTATACTTCGCTCTGTGTGTGAGATACTTTGTTAATATTTCCAAGACAAATAAAAATAGTCCCATACTATTCTTTACCTCTCCTGTCATTGCATGACAAATGGGAAAGAAGATTATCTACTTACAAGGTACTCAAAGTCTTTTAAGACACAGTATAAGTCATGACTGGTAACACCATAACAATAAGCATTTCAATCTCCATATCAACTGGCAAATCATACTTATAGCATGTGCCTATTTTTGAATATATACCTCTCATTGCCTGTTCTTTTAGTTACAGTTCTCCTTTACGAAGTCTACCATTATAATTAAACAATATACCAAGACATTTATATCCTCCCTTTCCTTCAGTACTTTCCCTACCAGATTCAAACTAATAATTGCTACTTTGAACTCTGCCTTCGCTAAACGCTACAATTTTTGTTTTATTACTGCTTACCCTTACTTTTCCATCACAGTAATATGTACACATAGCTTCCAATGCCTGTTTCATTCCCTGCTTACAGTCACATGGTTTAACTGTATCATCTTTTTTTATGTAAGGAAGAAGGAACTAAAGGCCAGGGGCCTGCAAATTGTTCCATCCAAGAAAAAACAAAAACATTATAACAGAGAGCCAAATTCAAGATCCATTCATTTCGAGATGCCTGGGCACACTGCGTTTGAAAGACTGGAGATCGTAGGCAGCAGGAAAAACAGACAGAGAAAGAGTTCCTGAGATGGCCTGTTGCTTACATGAAGGACAGGGAGTAGTGGTTAACTCTTGCATTATAGAGTTGGACAGAAAAGGGATGAGAGTTTGTTGCTAGATGGGTGCTACGTGCCTGCCATAGTTGTGGGGGGATGCAAGCAGACAGTTCAGAGGAGCATTGACCAGTAACCTGCCGCGTCCCGTTGACATACATATACGTCCACACGTTTTGTCACTATCAGTCCTGTTGACGTATATAAATGCACATCAATTGCAAGGTCACTAATATGCACAATTTTCAGTTTTCGCGCATGATTTTTGGTAAGTATACATGGGACACGTTCCTCTACAAGATGCCAGGCAGGGACAATGCCTTACCCAGCATGACCTCCCCCTCTGCATGCCATTGTCTTGGTAATTTACTTGTTACCAGTGACCTGGCCAGTAAAGACATGTCGTGCCACGGTACAAAATTCTGGGCCAGAGTGATTCCCCAATCGATGACATGTGGAGGACAAAGTTTACCTAGCATTAGAGGAAGAAACAATCAGAAATGATGATCAGGTCATGTTGCCAAAAAACGTCAGGTATGTTGATGTGTTTAGTGAGTGAAACAATGCTTATATTGCCTATATTACTGTGTGAAAACCAATATATTCTCGTACTGCATACAAATTCGTACCAAATCAAAAATACATAGATACCGTTTATGAGTGGTGTGGAATAGTTACCCTCCCATAGAACTCGTTTTCTTTGGAGCCAGCCTGATAGAAAACCCAATAAGGTAAGGGGTACTGCTACGTGTATCGAGTATTTTAAACCTCAGGTGGGCGATTTCTCTTAACTTTCGATGTTTATCACCAAAAGCGGAGGTTTGAGTCAAAAAAAATTTTCTCCAAAATTGGTCGGGATTGGGGGGAGTCAGTGGTGGAAAATCGGTTGGGACGGGGCGGGTTAAAGTAGCGATAGAAAAAGAGATAAAGATGCATCAGTGTGGCGGAGGGACAGAGGTTAAAGAGGGCTGGTAAGAGGGGCCTTTGACTCCACCCTATTGAGAAGCACTGTGTATGGGAAGCCTCCCCACACATGAGAGTTGTACTCTACACAGGGACGAATAAAACCCGTGTATAAAGTCAACAACTGTGCATGGGTAAAGAAGGTACAGTGTTGGCTTAGCACACCAAATCTCTTGGAAGCAGATTTTACAAGGAGGGTAATATGTTCTTTCCAAGATAAATCCTGAGAGAATGAAACCCCAAGTATGTTTAAAGATGATGCAAGATTGAGCTCGGTATTGTTAAAAATTAGAGGGTACTCCTGTGGAAGATTTTATTGGGTTGATAGATGAAAGAACTGAGTTTTTGTTGGATTAAAAACAAAAAGGTTATTTTTACCCAAATCAGATACATGAGCCAATTCAGACATTAGGTGTGCCATAGCCTTAGCCCTTGCTTGTTGAAGCAACTGCTGAGATGGATGCTGCGGGAAGCTGTTGGAAAGGTGGAGGGTGGAGTCATTAGCGTATGAGTGGTTAAGGTTAGATGAACAGCATAGAAGGGCATTGATGAATTAAAGGAAGAGAGTTGGTGATAGGACAGAGCCCTGGGGAACACCACCATTGATAAATCTAAAAGAAAAACGGTGGCCATTTACAACGCAGCTATAGAACGACCAGAAAGGAAACTAGAGATGAAGGCACAGATAGAAGGATAGAAACCGTAAAATAGTTTGGAAATTAAAGATCTGCATAAAAACACAAGAAATACCAAATAAGAATTAAACAGATCATCACTGATGTCTATTTAACTACAGTTACATTAGATTAACTTCTCAATATCGTTAACATCAATGCAGAAAGTAAAGGTAACAATTTTTTTGCCCTGCCTCACGCCCATATTACATGAAAATGTATCAGACGTGTGTTGGTTTAACATTATGGGAGATATAATATAACTATTCATATTTCGAATTACATTCAATATCTTACCGTTTCCCTTCTCCTTCATCGACTTGTACCACAAACCTTCTCGCCACACCTTATCAAATGTTTTTTCTTATTTTTGCCAACAAATAAACAAAAAAGTTTCCTATTCTTCCAACTAAATAAATCTGTTGTACATTTAAGCAAAATATGTATGATCTACGGTGCAGTATCCATGTCAAAATCCAGCTTGTGATTCATAGATAATAACAGTAGCATCTGATTATTCCTTTAAACGTTCGTTTCTGATTGAAGTAAATAGTTTCCCCATACAGCTGAGAAGTGTGATCCCCTTATTATTATTAGGGTCATGGGTGTCACCCTTGTTCATATACAGCAGCACTACAGTACCGATGAGCCACTCAGATGGAATGACACTGATATCAAGGATCTTATTAAACAGTTTTCATATAAGGGGTACAAGAGATGCTGGGTGCATTCAGTACAATTATTTAATATCATATAATTTGCAGGACCTTATTATTCTTTAACTTACTAATACTCCTCTTTATTTCAACAAGAGAAGTTTTAGAGTTTTTGAGTATTAGTGAGGTGTGTACATCATTTGCCATAAATTGAATACTTTCATATTCGTTATACCGTCATCATCATTTGCCAGCAATTTATAATGTTCATAAAAATAATTAAGTGTAACTGGAATCTACTTCTCTCATTAACTCAGTATTTTCCAATAAAATTGGGTCCTATCTCTTACTTCCTAGAAATTTATTGTACTAGTATTCTCTTTCTTTTTAACACTCTTTAGTTTCCCTTTATGTTTCCAGCTCTCCTTAGTCAAACTATTGTTGTCATTATTTGTATGCGCATTATACTTGTGTCTGGCTATGTGGTATTCTTTTCTGCACTTCCAGCACTTGGTATTATGCCCTTTAAAGTATCATTGTTACTCATTCCTATATATGTTTTTTTTTTTTCTTTAGCTGTGGAAATATTTTTAGTGCGGTTGAGTTAAGACTTGTTTCAGTTTCTGGTTTATCTCACCAACAGAAAACTCATCAACGTGTACAACCAACTCATTCACTCTGCGCATATAAATATTCCCTCCGTAACAGTGCTCCCTCTTCTCCGTTCTCCATCTTCCAAGCCTCACGCATGCATCATCACCTGCCTGATCATCTGTTGTGCTTACAGTAATTACAGTACCGTACTGTAAAACTTCAACTGTACACACAAATCACAGTGAACTTCAGAATATAATAGATCAAAATCCAGTGTTTTGAATTCCGTAACTCGCTCCATTAACAATGGTGAACCGATAACATAGTGTACAGTTGTGTTATAAGTAGTGGTGACTTTTCCAAGTCCACAGTCATCACCAATTATCTAATAAAAATTACTGTAATATTGTGGTCGGTGAGGGCGCCCATCATTCACCCACTCATTGTAATGATAGTTTCAGGGTAGCTCTACATTGAGTGGCAAGCCAAATGATTTCCTGTAACCCAGGAAATCATTTGATATGCTAGGTGGTAACTTTATAACCAACCAACACGAGTTCCCTATGTATCAGCAAGTGAGCTGCGGAGGGTTAGTGCCCCTCCCTGGAAAACAACTAACTAAAAATAGAAACAAGAAACCTTGGACCAGGTCAGACAAACATTTGACGACCAAGGACGAGACAAAGGACGTAGTTCGGAAAGCGACATGGAATGTAAGGGGTGCAAATGGTGTGATGGAAGAGAGATTGTCCAGGTGCTTGAGAGTGCAAAAGTGCACATGTGTGGATTGATGGAGACCAAATGGTTGGCGAAAGTGTGAGAGTGAGAGTATGTATAAGGTATAAGTGTGGAAGAGGGTGTGAATGAGAGGACAAAAGAGGGTGCATGTACTGTTGTGTGGAAGAGATGGAAGGAGAATATAAGAGAGTATGGATCAGTTGGTTCAAGGATTTTGTAAGACTGGAAGTAGGACTACAAACGCGGGCGATTATGCAAGTGCATGCACCAACGCATGATTGTGCATACAAAATGATAGAAGAGTTCTGTGCAAATGTGAAAGTATGCATGGAAAAGTTTGAAAGCAATGATAGGTGTTTTTGACTGGAGATATGAATGAAAAAGTAGGGAATGTGAAGGTGAATGGAGTAGTTGGCGAGTGGGGTGTGCTGCACAAGTGGAAGCGCATGGCAGTACTCTATTGGACATTTGTGCAGAGAGGGGGTAGGTTTTTTTTTTTATGCGAGGAAGAAGGAACCAAAGGCCATGAGCCCGCAGTAACAGTTCCCTCAAAGAGAAAAACAAAATACAATAGAGAGCCAAATTCAAGATCCGATCATTTTGAGATGCCTGGACACACTGCATTTGAAAGACTGGAGATCATAGGCAGCAGGAAATACAGACAGAGGGAGACAGTTCCAGAGCTGACCTGTTGCATAAATGAAAGACTGGGAGTAACGGTTAACTCTTGCATTAGAGAGATGGACAGAAAAGGGATGAGAGTTTGCTGCCAGACGGGTGCTACGGGCTCGTCGTAGAGGTGGAGGAATGCAAGCAGACAGTTCAGAGGAGCAGTGACCATTAAAGTGGCGATAGAAAAGAGATAAAGATGCAACAGTGCGGCGAAGAGACAGAGGTTGAAGGGAGTCAGTAAGAGGAGGAGAGTTAATGAGACGAAAAGCCTTTGACTCCACCCTATTGAGAAGGGCTGTATGTGGGGAGCCTCCCCACACATGAGAGTTGTACTCCACACAGGGGCGGATAAAACCCCTGTATAGAGTCAACAATTGTGCGGGGGTAAAGAAAGAGCGGAGTCGGCTTAGTACACCCAGTCTCTTGGAAGCAGATTTTACAAGAGATGTAATATGATCTTTCCAAGATAAGTCCCGAGTAAATGAAACCCCAAGCATGTTCAAGGATGATGCAGGATTAAGCTGAATATTATTAAACATTAATGGGTATACCTGTGGAAGATTTTGTTGGGTTGATAGGTGTAAGAACTGAGTCTTAGATGCATTAAAAACAACCATATTATTTTTACCCCAGTCAGAGATACGAGCCAAGTCAGACATTAGGTGTGCCATAGCCTCATCCCTTGTTTGTTGGAGCAACTGTTGAGATGGGCGTTGCGTGAACCGAATGGAAAGGTGAAGGGTGGAGTCATCAGCGTATGAGTGGATAGGGTTAGATGTACAGCTTAGAAGATCATTGATGAATAAAAGGAAGAGAGTTGGTGATAGGACAGAGCCCTGAGGAACACCACTGCTGATAGATCTAGGAGAAGAACGATGGCTGTCTACAACAGCGGCTATAGAACGACCAGAAAGGAAGCTAGCGATGAAGGCACAGATAGAAGGATAGAAACCGTAGGAGGGCAGTTTGGAAATTAAAGATTTATGCCAGACTCGATCGAAAGCCTTTGAGATGTCAAGTGCAATGGCAAAGCTTTCGCCAAAGTCCCGAAAGGAGGATGACCAGGAATCTGAAAGGTAGGTGAGAAGATCGCCAGTGGAGCGTCCCTGATGGAACCCATACTGACGATTGGAAAGAAGGTTGTGATAGGAAAGATGCCTTAAAATTTTTCTATTGAAAATTGACTCGAAAACTTTTGAAATACAGGACGTTAAAGCAATTAGACGATAGTTGGAGGGTTGGGAGTGGTCACCCTTCTTTGGGACTGGCTGAATGAGAGCAAACTTCCAGCAAGAAGGAAAGGTACACGTTGACAAAGGCGAAAGAGTTTGCCTAGGCAGGGTGTAAGCACAGAAGCACAGTTCCTGAGAACAACAGGAGGGACCCCATCAGGCCCATATGCCTTGTTAGTACTGAGGCCAGTGATGGCAGAAAATACATCAACTGAAGAAATTTTAATGTCAGCCATGAGGAAGTCAGAGGGGGGAAGTGATGGAGGAACAGCACCGGAATCGTCTAAGGTGGAATTGGAGGAGAAAGTCTGTGTGAAGAGATCTGCTTTATCAGTAGAAGAAATAGCTACAGAACCATCAGAGTAGAAAAGAGGAGGGAAGGATGATGAGGTAAAGTTGTTAGAAAGATTTTTGGCAAGGTGCCAGAAGGAGCGGGAAGAATTCGAGTTGGAGAGTTGAGAGCATTTAGTATGGATGAAATTATTTTTAGTAGAGCGAAGAACAGGCTTAGCACGATTCCGGGCAGAAACGTAAAGATGATGTGATTCGGGGGTGGGTTGGCTCCGGTACCTTTTGTAGGCCCTCTCCTTGTTGCGGACAGCATTAGAACAAGCGTGATTAAACCAAGGCTTTCTTGCGTTAGTCAAAGGATATGAGAAAGGAATGTATGTTTCCATGACCGAGAGAATAACCTCTGTAATGCGCAAGGCACACTCAGATAGCTCCCGGCCACGGAAGCAATACTCATTCCAGGGAAAATCAAAGAAGTACTGCCTGAGGGCCTCCCAGTCCGCGGCTCCAAAATGCCACAGATGACGTTTCCCTGGAGGGTCCACAGGCCGTACCGGAGTGATAGGACAGGTTACGGTAATAAGGTTGTGATCGGAGGAGCCCAACGGAGAGAAAAGATTAACAGAGTAAGCAGAAGGATTAGTTGTGAGGAAGAGGTCAAGTATGTTGGAGCTCTCTCCAAGGCGGTCAGGGATACGGGTAGGGTGCTGTACAAGCTGCTCTAGGTCATTAAGGATAGAAAAGATGTAGGCTTGTTCACCAGGTGGATCCGTGAAAGGAGAGGAGAGCCAAAGGTGGTGGTGAACATTGAAATCTCCTAGAATGGAGATTTCAGAGAAAAGAGAAATGGATAGAATGTGTTCCATCGTAGAAGTAAGATAGTCGAAGAATTTTTGATAGTCAGTAGAATTAGGGCATAAGTAAACAGCACAGATATATTTAGTCAGAGAATGACAGGAAAGCCGAAGCCAGAGTGTAGAGAATTCAGAAGAATCGAGTTCAGGAACACGAGAGCAAGATAAGTCGTTGCGTATATATACACAACAGCCACTTTTGGCTTTGAAATGAGTATAGAGAAAGTAGGAGGATACAGAAAAGGGTTTGCTGTCAGTTGCCTCAGACAGCTGAGTCTCCGTTAGAAAAAGAAGGTGAGGTTTAGAGGAGGAGAGGTGGTGCTCAACAGAGCGAAAGTTAGAGGAAAGGCCGCGAATGTTGCAGAAATGAAGAAGAGAGAGTCAGACAGTGGTTCCAGGCACCTCGAGTCGTCATCGGGAGAGGGGCGGATGGTGGGGGCATTTATGGTCCCCCCCCCTGGGGACTCCGAGGCTGTGTGTTGTGACGCCATGATTTTTGATTTTTGGAAAAGGAAGTGTAGTGTGTACTGTGCATGTAGTTTGGTGTAGATAGTTAGAGAAATTTGTACTGGAGAGCATGCTGGCCTACTCTCTGTGTAACTGAGACACTGAAAAAGTTCAGCAAAGGGGGATGGTCAGGAACTAGTCCTGAGGGCTGATGAAACGGGAGCTCCAGCACTCCCTGTCATCAGCTTTCCATCCACCTCGGGAGTACTGCCCTGCTCGACTGGTGCTACAGTCTACTCCAATACCCTCTTTAGGCACAAAATGATCCACATGTATAAGTGGCAAGTGATGACAAGCGTGGGTGGTGAACTGAATGAACGGATGGTAGTAATTAATTATGTGTGTGAATGACAGAATGAGAATGTATTTAATAGATGCAAAAGCTTACAGAGGTTGGGGGGATGGACTTTCGGATCACCACTTGGTGGTGGTAAAAGTCAAGGTTCAAATGCGATGGAAGAAGGGAAGGACAGGAGGAAGTATTCCGTACAACGAGGGTAGAAAGGTCCAAGAGGATGAAAAAAAGGCATAATAAAAGAGAGAAATGGGGGAGTGCTTGGGTAGATATGATTTGGAGCAGATGGGGGAGGTTGATGGCGTTTGAAATACATTCACAAAAGAAATCTGTGCAACATGTGAGGTGGTGTATGAGGTGATGAGAAAACTTAAGGGAGTGCAAGGAACAGCTTGGTGGAATAAAGAGGTGAGACATGCTGTAGCTCAAAAGAAAGCATATAATGATCGAATGGGAAGTAGAGGCATGGAGGAAGTTGAGAGACAGAAGAGATATTTATGTGTATTGAGGAAGAGATAGGTGAAAGGATTAGAAAGAGAGAATAAGAAGAAAGTGGATGAGGAATATGGAAGAATTTTGAGTGCAAAGTGGAGGGAATGAAAGAAAATGTTCTGGTAGGAGATAAAAATTGTTAGAAAGGGTGATAGAGAAGTTAGTAGGGGAGTGAAAGATAAAAATGACAGATTGATAGAGGAGAAAGGAGAAAAAATGAGAAGATGGAGAGAACACTTTAAAGAACTGTTAAACATAGAATATGAAAGTAATGCAAGTAATGCGAGAAGGAAAGGGGTGAGAAGGGAGGAAGAGATCAGTAGGATGAAAGTACTGAAAATAATGAAGAAAGTCAAAATGGGGAAAGCCCCAGGAATTGATGGAGTGTGAGGTGAAATACTGAAGCATGAGGGAGAGATAGTAGTAGAATGGATATGGAAGATGTGCAGATTTGTTTGGGCGGAAGGTAGAGTCCCAGAGGATTGAAAGTCAGATATAATTATTCCCCTCTACACAGGAGAAGGGGAAAAAGAAGTGTATGGTAATCACTGGGGCATTTGTCTTCTAGTGTAATAGGAAAAGTATATGGTAGGATACTTATTGATAGAGTCAGGGAAATGACAGAGGAATTTCATTGGAGAAAATCAGGGACATTTTAGGATGGGAAGAAGCTGTGTAGATCAGATATTCATCTTTAGGTCTTTAGTGGAAATGTTTCTAGAGAAGGGAAAGAAGTTTTATGTGGCCTTCATGGATTTGGAGAAAGCATTTGGCAGAGTGAATAGACAAGGAAATAGGAATATGTTAAGTATATATGAGGTAAATGGAAAGTTGCTAAATTCCATGAAGAGTATGTATGAGGGTGCTAAGGCTGCAGTGTGTGTGAACAGAGAACTCCGTGAATTTTTCTGTCTGAATGTTGGATTGAAACCGGGATGTGTTATGTCTCCTTTATTGTTCAGTCTGTATATGGATGGAGTTATAAACGAGGTACAGGGTAGAGCAGTGGATGTTGCAGTGGCCCTAATGAGAGAGGGCAGCTTTTGGAAACTTTTCGTGTTCTTGTTTCCAGATGATATTGTGTTGTTATGTGGAGATGCAGGGGAACTGCAAGGCTTAGTGAATGAGTTTGGGAAAGTGTGTAAGAGACGGAATCTACATGTGAATGTAGGGAAGAGTAAAGTTTTGGTCTTCGAGAGAAATAAAGTCACTGGATGTGCAGTAAAGTCGGATGATGAGGAAATGGAAATTGTGAGTGCAATTTAGTACCTGGGGAGTGTGATGAGTAGGGATAGGAGTTTAGAGGGTGAAGTGCTTGAAATTGTGCAACAAGGAAGAAACGTTGCTGGTTCCTTGAAAACTGTGATAAGAAATAGGGAAGTGATCATGGAAAGAAAAAAGTTGCTCCTTGACAGTATTTTGATACCATTTCTAATGTATGGAAGTGATGCTTGGGCCTTTTTGGAGGGATGCAAATCAAGAGTGAGAGTGGTGGAACTGAGTTATTTGAGAGGAGCATGTGGATTTATATGGAGAGACAGACTGACAAATGAGGAATTGATGGAGTGTTGTGGTTTGGTCGTGGATGTGACAGATAGCGTTAGGAGAAATACACTATTGGTTTGGCTATGTGGAGAGTATGGACAGTGAGAGATTGACTAAGAGGGTGTATGTGAGTGAGGTGGAGGTGGGGGGGAGACGGAGGGGGAGGCCGGGGATGAGATGGAGTGATGGAGTGGAGAGGTATATGAGAAACGGGAGTGTTAGCTGAGGGGAGGGCATTGGAATGGCAGGGGACAGGGCGACATGGAGGCGATTTGTTTGTGGCCACCCCTTATGGGATTGAGGCATCAGGCAGTAAGTTGATAGACAGCATTTTTCTAAGTCTACCAATACCAAGTCGGCTCACTTTCCATCAGGGCGCAGGGAGGCGTGGCTTGTGTGTGACGTCAGTTGGCTTAAGTAACAGAAAATGTATAAAAGGGCAGACTCAAAAAAAAACATTTATAATAAGGGAAAACGAAGAAGGGGAAGAAGAGCTTCCTTCCCACCCTTACACCTTCCATCACACCCCCACACGTTCCCTCACACATTTCAGTCCTTTTCCTCACTTCTCCAAACTGAAAAAAAAAAAAAAAAGTCATGGTCTGATGAGTGGAGCAATCATCCACTCTCCATCATGGTCATGAGTAACTGAGCTGGTGTTTCCTGCCAGAGCCACTTGACGTCACTCCGATGCTCTGCCCCCTGCACGAGCTTGGAGCCGTTTTAGAAGGATGTGATCCGACTTGGTAATAGAAGACTTAGATCTGATAAATTACCAATATGCTGGGAATCGAACCAGGAACTCTCAGGTGAGACTTGTTTCAGGCAGCATCTCACCAACTACAACTCATCAACCAGGTACAAGCAAGTTAACTCACGTTGTCACAATCTTGTAACCAACGTCCCTCCGCCCCCACTGTGGGCATCAAGAGGATGAGTTAACCCCCTGGCACTCGGGCAAGTAGATGCTTTTAATCTATCCCAAGCACTTACGGCAAGTCAGAATGAAGAGAGAAACCTGTACTGTACCGTAAGTGCTTGGGATAGATTAAAAGCATCTACTTGCCCGAGTGCCAGGAGGTTAACTCATCCTCTTGATGCCCACAGTGGGGGCGGAGGGACGTTGGTTACAAAATTGTGACAACGTGAGTTAGCTTTTACCTGGTCGTGGTGTAGTGGTATGCTGCCTGGCTCTCACCTGAGAGTCCCTGGTTCGATTCCCAGCATATTGCTAATTTATCAGATGATTTTTCCTGTGTACAGTACAGGTTTCTCTCTTCATGTAGACTTAGATATTTTTCTTCAGCTGTGGAAATATTTTTAGTGCAGGTTCAGTTAGACTTGTTTCAGTTCCTGGTTTAACTCACCAACAGACAACTCATCAACCTGTACAAGCAACATAATTCACTCTACGCCTATAAATATTCCTCTCGTACTCCCTCCTCTCCGTTCTCCATCTTCAAAGCTTCTAACATGCATCATCTACTGCCTGGTCGTTTCGTATGGTTATAGTAATTATAGTACTGTCAAATTTTAGTCGAAACAGGACGACACACTCTCAATTTACGCATCAACACAAACTCATTTATTTGCATCTTAGCCTGAAAGAGAGAAGGGTCAGATCCTCACCACACCACACCACACCGCACGAGGGTCAACAGCTCAGTGCAATCGGTGACATCAACAGCACGGCCTGACAGCAGAGCTGGTTTACCGCTGCCAAATCATAATGGACCCATCCCCTAACCCGCACCTCACCTGATCAGCTGATCAGACCAAATGTGGTAGAATACCCCCTGTGGACTGCATCAGAGTTTGCTCAATCACAATTTCTCTCTAGTCCTCCCTTTCATGCTCAGCCACTCTTTCTTGTTTTACAGACATCTCTGTCACATCTAACCCTCTCTTTGCACTGTCCATCCATCCTGTTCGTGGTCTTCCTCTCAGCCTTACACCTCTTACATCCGATCCAGTTATCTTTTTCACCAGTCGCTCTTCATCCATTCTCTCCAGAGGCCCAAACAATCGCAAGACTCTTTTAAACTCGTTTAGTCATCTCCCACATAACACCAGTTCTTCTTTACACTTCATGAGTTCTTACTCGATCCATATGCGTCACTCCACACATACTCCTCAGACACTTTCTCTCCATTACTTTCAATCTCACACATGCATATCACATCATAACTTTTTACAAGATCAACAAACTTTGCTGATAAAAATTTAGATTTAACACTGCACACACATTAAGGGATAATAGAGTAATAGTATGTGAATGTGGAATACAAGGTACAGGTTCATGTATAGTGTTTTGTGTCTCTGATATGTTGAGTGCAGGAGTGTGTTTGCCTGAGTCATGATGGCTACGTTGTGCTCCTTCACAACCATATTCAATGATCAGGTACTCTAAGTTCAGCCATTTTCAGTCAGGTGAAGCGATCCAGCCTTGTGTAGGTCATCGTGGCTGCTTACAGTATTTCAACACATCTCTCCCTGTTAGTGAACCAAGTTATTATTTTTCCATTTCTAGATGTTACATATTTCGCTGCCTCTTGTTCTTTTGTTATAATCAACACATTGGCCCGTAACGGTGTTAAATCGTTATATATGAAAACTTTCCCTTCCTTCTCCTTCAGTTCCTTCTTTTTGTTCAAAATTTCAGTCATTTTTACTGTGACAAAAATGCACAAGCACTGGCCATCTTCTGTCTTTTGCTTTTCCCAAACAGTGTACGACATAAATGTCATCTAGCTGAACAGCAACTTTCATACCACCAGCAAGTTCAGTTAGTTTTGCCTCCAATATTTCCTTCCTCCTCAGTGTCAAAAATATGCAAGTTATCCTGCGAGAAAATTGTTCCAACTTGTCGATCTCGTAGTGATTCAAAAGACACTACCTTTGGGCTTCAGCTGCAGTACTTGTTAGAGTATTGGCAATCTTTTCACGCTATCAAACACTGCCACCGACACCACAAATTTAATTATTTTGACGATGCCGGGCAGAATCGTAGAAGCTACCTCCTTGACAGTTTTGTTGGTCCCCCTTATTTCTCTACCTTCCATATTACTTGACGTATTTGACTACTTTTCTTTATGTACCTACTCTCTTACTATTTGCTCTAAATCTGAACCAACCAATCACGTAATTTTAGTCTGTGTTCAGCACAGTGAGTGTTAATTTACGTGGCAAGCCTAGGTTGGAACAGGGAATGGCAGTTCACCTTCTCTTTTAGTGATAAATACTGTTTCCTGGGTACAATTCACAGATCACAGTAGCCAGCAGATGTTAATTATTACTTCTCTGGGCAGTGATGGCTTCCAGGAGATTGTTTTTTACTGCAACTATCAAGCAAAATACGCAGCTGTTTCATGCATATCTGATCAGTAATGCTGCCTTCAAGTGTGTCACTGCATCAGGTGTTCCCAGGCTGTGTGTGTGTGTGTGTGTGTGTGTGTGTGTGTGTGTGTGTGTGTGTGTGTGTGTGTAATTCACCGGGTCGGTCAGGATCACTTGATGGTCGTGATCGTCAGCTTTTACCCTCCCGGAAGGGAGCTGAGAGCTCATATAGTCCGATCTAAGGGCAAGGCTGTGACCTTCACACACGCACACACCCGTCCCCTTGCTCAAGGGGGACAGTAACCACCCACTTCGTCAGTGAAACTTTTCGCAACCTGAGCGAGGCGCGAACTCCCGTCCACCAGTTGGCAAGCGAGAACGTTACCACTGCACCAGCGAGCGGTGTGTGTGTGTGTGTGTGTGTGTGTGTGTGTGTGTGTGTGTGTGTGTGTTAATATAACTGAAAATGTTTTCACTGGATTTCAATAAAACATTGTGGAAGGACTGAGGGGTAGCCAATGAGAAGACCTCTTTTTTTAGAACAATAGATCAGTGGTCAAGGTCACATGGCTAAGTCAAATGCTAGCCCAGCAAAATCACCTTCAACAGTTTCTATTCCATTTAAACCAAATTCGGTGAAATCTATCTGTCTGTCTATCTATATACCTGGGCTGATTCCCCCAAGGAAAGGGAGGTAGCCGAGACAGGACGACACACTCCCCATTTACACATCCACTCAAACACATTTATTCGCATATTAATCCCAAAGGGGAGAAGGGACAGATCCTCGCCGCACCACACCGCACGAAGGTCAACTGCGCAGTGCAATCAGTGACATCCACAGCAGGGCCCGACAGCAAGGCTGGTTTACCCCTGCCACATCATAATAGACCCAAACCCTTACCCACACCCGACCTGATCAGCTGATCAGACCAAATCTGGGAGAATATCCCCTCAGGGCTGCGTCATCATTTATTCAATCACAATTTCTCTCCATATATTTCTGTCATGCACAGCCACTCTTCCTTGCTCAACAGACATCCCTCTCACATTCAACGCTCTCTTCACACTATACATCCATCCTATTCGTGGTCTTCCTCTAAGCCTTACACCTCTCGCATCAGATCTAGTTATCTTTTTCACTAATAGCTCATTATCCACCCTCTTCATATGCCCAAACCATCGCAACACCCTAGCTCAACTCGATCAGCCATCTCCCAAACAACTCCAGTTCTCCTTCGCACTTCATCATTTCTCACTTGATCCATACACTTCACTACACACATACTCCTCAGACACCTCATCTCCATTACATTCAAACTTTTCCTCTCTGCTACACCCATATTCCATGTTTCAGCCCCATACAACGACCACAACACTCATACAACCTTCTCTTTACATCCATTCTAAGTGGACGACATCTAAACGCTTTTTTCATTCCTTCCAGCACCTTTCCTACTTCATTCATTCTAAACTTCACTTCTGCATCTATTCTTCCATCCACAGCAACATGTGTCCCTAAATACTTAAAACTCTCTACGTCCTCAAGCAACGCACCATTCAAAATTGCAGTACATTCATCTTCCTACCAATTACCGACCCCGTACACTTCATCACTTTACTCTTATACTCTCATTTACTTTCAATTTCCTCCTTTCACACACCCTTCCGAACTCCTCTACCAACTGTCTCAATCTCTCCTCTGAATCTGCCACCAGTGCAGTATCATCTGCAAACAGCAGCTGCTTCAGATTCCACTCTCTGCCATCAACATTCACCAGACTCAGACCTCCACCTAAAACTCTTGCATTCACCTCCCTTACAACACCATCCATATAAATATTAAACAACCACGGCGACATTACACATCCCTGCCGCAGCCCCATTCTCACGGAAAACCAATCACTTACAGTATTTCCCACTCTTACACACGCTCTACTACTTACATAATAACTTTTCACACCTTTTAGTAACCTACCATCAAGTCCATACAATCTTAAAACAGTCCACAAAGCCTCCCTATCAATTCTATCATATGCTTTCTCTAAATCCATGAATGCCCAAAACACATCCTTGCCTTTTGCTAAATACTTTTCATACACTTGTCTCACAGCAAACATCTGGTCCACACATCCTCTCCCACTCCTAAAGCCACCCTGTTCATCACCAATCACTCCCTCTGCAGCCTCTCTAACTCTCTTAATTAACACTCTACCATACACCTTACCTAAAACACTCAACAGACTTATACCCCTAAAGCTAGTATATTCATACTTATCACCCACAAGCACTTCCCCAGTCAATGGGCCAGTGCACTGAGTGGTCCTGACATCTGGTAGGAGTCTGTGAACTTCTAGAAATATATACGTTTGCGGGTTTCAAAGATAAAATTTTTCTATGTGCTTTTATATAGTTTCCTCAAATCACAAAATTTTTCAAATGCGTTTGACAATAATTCTGTTGGTGTGTAAGTGACATTAGAGGAAAAAAAAAATGTAAAACAGGAATCATCATCTCCATGGAATTAACTTCTACATATAATTTACTATTCAGTAAACATCCAATATATATGGTGTAAGACTATAACATGGTAAATACATGAGGAAATTAATACTTTCATGAACAAATTTTGCCATATTTTAAAATTCGTTGTCGGAGCAATGTACGACATGTTTTCCTGGTTGCTCTCCACTCAACACCTCTTCTACATCGCGTCTCCCACAGCCTACAACGTTTGGCATCCATATTTGATGGAAACCTGGCCCATTCTTTCACTTGTTTCATGAATGGGTGCTGGTCTGCTCTGAAAGTTGAATCTGATTTGCAGTCAGCCACTGCGCAAAGTTCGTCATTTTGCTAACTGTTCTTATTGTCGATGTCACACCGCTAACTGCTAAGTATAGAAACCCACAACTCTCAACACTGACTGAACAAATCACATGGTTAATCAATGAAAAACTTACTCCCAATTCTCTGTGAATAGCCTGTCCGGAATATGTACCACAATACTGACAAGCCCTACATTCTATGATTCTTGTTATCCTCTGTTCTATCCTCCACAGCACACCGCTACCTAGCAATAGCTGCTAACAACTGCGCTTCCTAGGCAGTGTAAGGGAGAAATACCAATAAAAACAGGTGTCATGTATAGACTATATAGTCAACTAAACAGTTTTGATGATCTCAAACGGAGAAAGAGAAGTGTATTCTTACAGAGTGTGTGTGCCTTATGTTTCCTAGTCATAATTGATAAAAAATGTACTGCTTCAAGCTAGTGTAAGCAAAACTCTACTGTTTATCAGTGGAGTATATGTATAAAATAAATGCATGACAAAAGGAAGAGTGTGGCACGACCCACCACCTTCTTTTGTTGTGTTAGCACTCTGTACCTTTACAACAATAAACATTTCAGATCAACCAAGTTATCCCATCACCGACGCATCTCGCCAGTCTCGTGTTTGTTTACAATCGTACGTGTGGCAGAGCCCAGTACCGAATGGAAATGTCGCATGGCGAACTTATCCGTATCTTTCATCACTGTTCTTTAAGAAATGGAAATCCTATTACCCTTATTCGAATTACAGTATACATCCATGGAGGCAATATTTCCACATAAACCCTCTTTAATACATCCCTAGAAATCACCTGATAGACAGGAGTAGAACATACGTTTGAATACTATTTTTCCCCAACCCATCTTCTTTATAAGGCCATGAATATTGTAGAACCCTTAGTTTTGCTGGTGTAAACCTGATGTTCAACGTAACAACACTCAGTTTTAGCTGGGTTTGGGTAGAATAACACGAAATATTGGTAGCTGTAACCCTCACACCCGCAACAGGCGCATCTGGGAGAAGTTCACAGACTCCCATCAGATGTCAGGACCACTCAGTGCACTGGCCCATTGGCACCATACCTTTCACAATGCACACATTCAACAAATCTTACTAACCAGTCAACAATAGTCACTCCACCATCCTTCAGGGATTCCACAGCACACCCATCCATACTGCAGCTTTCCCTGTTTTCATCTCCTTTACTGCCTCCTGCACTTCCTCCTTCGTGATCAAAGAATCATTCATCTCACCCAACACATTTATTCCTTGCATCCTTCCACCTGCCACAATCTCAGCCTCCCATTCCTTCTCTACATTAAACAATCTTTCAAAATACTCTGCCCATCTCTTTCTTACTGCATCCATCCCAACATCCTTCCATCCTCTGCTTTTACTCGCTCTTCCTTCCCAGATTCTCCCTTTCGCACCCTTTTCACCTCCTTCCAGAACATTTTCTTATTCTATTGAAAATTCTCAGTCAACCACCTACCCCATCTCTCATCTGCTGCCACTTTTGCAACACACACAGCCCATCGGTGGAGTGGTTCAAATTAATGCAAGAACGGATTAGTAAATTCTGAGAACGATTTTTCAGAGGACGAGGTCAAATTTCATCCCAGGTGAGTGATAGTTTTCACATGGTACTTAGCGTAAATTAAACAATTCTGATATAATTTAAACAAACGAGGTGGAAGGGTTAAGGGTCAGTCATTGAAAGAACTCAGAGTTTTATTTGGAAGAATAGGTCAAAGGGCAAAGTCAACTTACATATTTTTTATCCGATGCAGACCAAAGTAGGAAGTAGACGGTAGCACCAGTCGATGTGGGCGGTACTTCCGAAGTGGATGGCAGGCTGGTGACAGAGAGAGCTGGAGTTGCCATTCTGATCAGGGTGACCAGATGACACTTCTATAGGGAAGACCGGGATGGATTTTGAAATTATCTTGGTGATATTCCATGATAGTCTTCTCCACTGACATCATCTCTACTCAGTCCCACATTACTGACGTAATACAAGTTGGTATGGAATGGTTCATACCCAGTCAACAATTTACTAAAATATTTGGACTCCTCAAAATAGTTGACAGCAAATGTACCAGAGCAACGACCCAAAAGTCCTTAGTATATAACAGTTACTTTAAACAAATCTGAATCGCTCAGCGAACCTAAAATTGCCAAAAACGAAGCCAAAGCATTAATAATTCTTGCTAAATCAAACTTTCTCCACAACCTAGCATTCATACTATTAAATAATCCTAATGACAGTAGAATATTCTGGCCAAATCTCAGTTTTATTATTAATAACTTTAAGTTATCAACCATTCCACCACTAAAATCTTCAGATGGAAACATTTAAATGACGTGCATGGAAAAGCGAACATCCTTGGTAGTATGTTTGTCCCTAATTCTACTTTAGAGGTAGCCAGTTAGAATGTCCCTGGATTAGAACTTGACTCTCTTAAACTTGTTCCCCATAAGATATAGACTAGATACGTAAAATGCATCCTAGATCATTTGTCAACCAACAAAACTCCAGGTCCGGATATAATTCCTCAAATTGTTTTCAGAAAGTGTTCTCCAAACTTGCTCCTGTTCTAACTGAATTATTCAGACTGTACATATGTACAGACTTCTTTGTTCCCTAATTCTTAGTAAGAAGCCAATACCCACCTAGTTCCAAAGACTGAAAGTTCCTCTGAGCCCTCTGATCACTGACCAAATAGCTATCACATCTTCAATTGGTAAAGTATTTGAAACTGTAATTAATAAGCACACCGTAAAACATCTTGAAACCAACAACTTAATTAGTGGCAGACATTATGTTTTTCGTCACGAAAGATCCATTGTTGATAAACTCAGTCCCTTGACTTATACCATCCATCAGTCAATTGACCAATATGGAGAAACTCTTGCAGTAACCCTTGATTTTTCTAAAAGCTTTGACTGATTGTGGCAGTGTTCCCTGCTATACAAACGCCCTGGCTATGGCCTATCATGTTTTGTTCCACTGATTTCCTCACATCTCAGTGACAGAAAGATAATAGTAAGAGCAGATGATATTATATTCCAATTTCCATTTGAGTAATGTTGGCGTGCCACAAGGATCATTCCTGGCTCTAGTCCTATACCTAATTCATATTAAAATCCCATTCACTCAACTGCTGATGACTCAACACTTCACAGTTCCTTCACACGTAAGCACCCGTTCAAAAAGAGTTTAATATCTCTGACTCGCAACTCAGTACAGCAATCTCCAAAAATAAAGAATTATCTATGAGCATTCAGTGGGGACAAAATAACATTGTCTCATTTAATGCTAGGAAAACCAAATAAATACAGTTTACCAAAAGACAGATCTTGCATGATTCCTATACTAATCTTCAAAAGTATTGAAATTCTCGGTGTTTCATTTAACAATACCCTCAGCTGGAACTCTAATGTCAGATCACTTGCTCTAATTGCTTTTACAGTATCCATAACTTCTACACTGATAAACAGTTAGCTATAATTTACAGGAGTCGTATGTCTCGGTTGGAATATTGCTCGGCCTTGTGGAGTGGACGTGAAGAGGTTGCACTAAAACAACTGGGAAAAAAATCAGAACAAAGCTTTAAGAGTTATTAATAATCCTGCAAATACAAATGAACTACCTCCCCTCCAAGAAAGATGGAATGTTGCCTCCCTTGCATTATTTTACAGAAACTTTTCTGACAAATGCTCAGACAAAGTTGCGTCCATTGTACCTTCTGTCCATGTCTTCCCCTGTACTAAACTGGCTTCTGGTAGCCCTCATGACTGGACTGTTACATTGCTATATTGCAGAGCTTCTATCGGAATTCTTTTTATTCTTTGAACTGTATCTCATTGGTGCTCGCTTCCACAGAATGGTTTCTCCCCTAACTTCAACCTACAGCTATTAAAATTCAACACTTACCTATTTTTCATGAATGGAGGACACAGGTGATCTGACGTATGCTTTGTTTTTGTTCTTATATATATATATATATATATATATATATATATATATATATATATATATGTGTGTGTGTGTGTGTGTGTGTGTGTGTGTGTGTGTGTGTATGTGTGTGTGTGTGTGTGTATTTCCTTTCCACTGATATTTTCGGCAATAATAATGTGGGCATGAAAAATGCCAAGAATAAAATAATTTCATATTGAGAACAACCTGTTAAAGGTCAATATGACAAGGAAAGGTTAAAGGCCAAGGACACAGGGAAAGTCAAATTTCCCCTCTGTGTCTGTGTGTAAACAAAATAACTAAAATGTTTCTTATCTATCTATCTATTGCCAGACGCCTCAATCCCGTTTGGGGTGGCCACAAACAAATCGCCTCCAAGTCGCCCTGTCCCCCGCCATTTCACTGCCCTGCTCCCAACTCACACCCCCCTCTCTCATATACCTCTCCACCCCATCCCTCCACCTCATCCTCGACCTCCCCCTCCCTCTTCCCCCCTCCACCTCACTCACATACACTCTCTTCGTCAGTCTTTCACCCTCCATCCTCTCCACATGGCCAAACCACCTCAGTGTGTTCCTCATAACGCTTCCTATCACATCCACATCCACACCACAACGCTCCTTTTTATTACGAATGTTGATGGTTCACCAATGGATTGACCATTTTTTTTTTTTCTTTTAGAACAGTAGGTCAAAAGCTCCGGGTAATTTGGCAAGGTCATTATATATTTTTGTCCGATTTAGAAAAAAAAAAAAACAGTGCCTGAGTTTTGAGTGAAGTTAGAGTATAGGATTTTGAATTTTAAACCAGTTAGGCAAATGTCAATGTCACAAAAAAGGGAGAAATGTTAAAATCAATGGCACAGTCAAACAGTTTCCATCTGATTTCAACCAATGTTTGTTGCAGCATTCTTGGTGAAGTAGGGATAAATGGATTCGAGCTTTAGAAAAATAGGCACTAGTCAAGGTCACTGGGCAAAGTCAAATATTCAGTCTTAATATTAATTGCTTGGCACGTGGGAATTGCGCTCTTAATGTTCAGGTTCGTATCATTTTAGTACTATTAAATTTGTGGTTCTTGTCTCTCAGACTATCCAGATTAATTACTGTTCTTTCCATTAACGTACAGCAAAATTTATTTGCCTGTCCTCTGGACATTAACATAAATTATCGAAATCACCTTTATTATTACTGGCAAGCAGAAAAAAATAAATCAAAGACTGAATCATGCGGTACTGTGTCTGTTGACAGTTTCCGATCTGACTCATGCTAACACATCGCTTCCTTCCCTCCGTCAAACAGGTTTAGGACCATGTTAAAATATTCTCATTAATACCATACAGGTCATTCACCTTCCTCCTAACCTCTCGTAAAAAACCCTATCAAAGACTTTGCTAAAGTTGAGATGAACACTGAGGTACGCGTTAGAGCCATCTGCCGCCTCATAAACTTCAGAGAAAAGCACTGCTATACTTGTAAGGCAGGATTAACCTTACACGAACCGATATTGGCTTTTGTTTATAATCTTCTACCATTCTAAGTGTTCTTTAACTTATTTGCTATAACTTCCTCCCTTACCACCACTCTCTCTCTCTCTCTCTCTCTCTCTCTCTCTCTCTCTCTCTCTCTCCTGTGTGCGTGTTCCTACTCTGCAGCTCTCGCCCCTCCTTCCCTCACTCTCTCCCTCCCCTCCTTATCCCCTCCAGCTTCCCCTCCTCGCTTCACTCACCCTGTCACAGGCACTACCCTTGCTTCCCTTCACACACCTTTCATGTCTCTCTACCTCTCTTCGTCCTCCACAATCTCTCTCTGCATCTCTCTCAGTCCCTCCTGAATCTCCTTCTTGGTCTTTTCCACTAGTTTTCCAACCCGTCTCCTTGTCTTTCTTTCTCCTTCCCTCTCTCTCTCTTACACTACATACATACATACATATATATATATATATATATATATATATATATATATATATATATATACAGAGAGAGAGAGAGAGAGAGAGAGAGAGAAAGAGCGTTAAACATGTTTACGACCTACAACTATGAATCTAGAAAAACATCAGGCTACAAATCTCCAGCAAAATCTCAGTCTAATTTCTTAATCGTTTAGCAGTGTTGACTGTCTAGAGGTTAATGAAATCGCGTGATGTTTGCATGAGTATAATGCATAGAATCATCTATAATCAGATATAAAACAATAAGCTCTTGATTTTGTATCAGATGTACATCCAAGCATTTTTTTTTTTTTTCGATGCAGTAGGTTTTTCTAATATAAATAGTGTCGAGTGATGAAAAGAAGTATAAAATATAGAAGTATACGACAATAAACGTAAATGATAGATATGTAAATAAAAAATTAGTTATTCTATGATCCAGCGGGCATGTCATTATTGTCGCTTTATAAAATGATTTAAATATTGTTTGTTATTTCTCTCACTACTGTACACATTAGCCACAAGTACGTTTCATATTCATAGTGGTCTGTGTTATCCTTTTTTCATTCATTCTCTAACTTCGTCTGTATGATAACATTTACTGCATTCCATGGTGGATTATTTGAATGTGGATGATTTGAGTGACCATGACGATGAAAATGGTCAGGTTGATGTTGATGGTATTTTCGATGATAATGATAATCAGATTGATAAAGATAGTGAATTAATGCTGCTATTTCTGTTGGCATGTTGTTGTTGTTGTTGTTGTTGTCGTCGTCGTCGTCGTCTTTGTTGTTGTTGTTGCTATTGTTGTTGTTGACAAATATACCTAGCCCATATTTTAGTAGGAATTAGGATTACGATAACACACACACACACACACACACACACACACACACACACACACACACACACACACACACACACACACTGGTAGGTAGATAGACAGATATAAATAGAGACTCACTGACTGATTGACTGACTGATTAACTGATTGAAAGATATTTTGTCTCCCCGTTTTCTATTTGGTATTATGGATATGATGATGATGATGCTGATGATGATGATGATAAGGAGGGGAAGGAGGAGGAAGAGGAGGAGAAAGTTATAGGATGGATATATATATATATATATATATATATATATATATATATATATTCTTAGAAAGTGAACTGAGAGCTTGAAAATATTTGTAATTTCCAGAAGGAATTGAAAAATAAAGTGACAGTCAAGACATGTTCCATTCGAGAAGCAGAGACACACTGCATTGGAAAAACAAAGAAAAAAATAAAGCACATGAACAGTAGGAGACAGTTTCAAGGTTGCCTCGTTGTGTACATGAAAGGATGTGGTAGCTTTTGCATTAAAAAAATAGAACTGGAGCTAGCCGATGGCTGCATGCTCGCCTTAATGGGAATTAAATGAAAACCTAGAGTTCAGGGGAAAACTAACCAGAGTAGTAGCAGTAGAGGACAAAGTGAAATGTAACATTCAGACGAAGAGACAGAGGATGAAAGGAAACGATGAATGAAGAATTGATGGGCTAAAATACTGATTCCGCCTTGAGCCCGTGTACAGAGGAAACCGAATGCTAGGGTTAGAGGATGTATGAAGTTAACTCAGCACACCTAACCAGCTCTCTTTGGCTTTCACTACGTTTAATAATGTCATATCTTCCATCGCATCTCATACCATGTCTTTTCCTCTTTTGCCTTCTGTTGGAATATGTATATCTGTCTGTTCACTTCTCTGGTTGTCTATAATTAAATCTGTTTATCCATCCTTCAATCTACCTACGAATTTATTTATCTGTTTGTCTGTATCTATTTATCTATCTCTCAGTCTACCTGTCTGTAAATCTATCTGTCTGTCTGTCTGTCTACTTACCTATCTATCTATCTGTCTATCTATCTATCTATGTCGTGCTACAATGACGTTAGCGTTATGAGCGGCGAAACTGGCTGCAGAAAATTCTTGTAACCATGATAGCCACGGAAGCTGATGGGAGGAGGGAGGATGAGAGAGAAGGAGGAAGAGAGGAATGGAAAAGGAGAGAGAAGAAAAGAGGATTGGAGACAGAAAGAAGGAGGGAGAGAGGAATTGGAAAGGAGAGGGAGGGAAGAGAACTGGAGACAGATACAGAGTGAAAGAGGAATGTTCAAGAAGGAGGCATAAGATATGGAGAGGGAGAGGGCAGAAGAAACAGAGGGTAGTTGGAAGAGATGAAAGGAGGGAGAGAGGGAGACTAGGAGAGGGAGGAGGAAGAAGAGAGAATAAGAAGGTACTGGGAAAGAAACAAGGAGGAAGGGAGGGAGGATAAAGAAACACTGTTGAAGATGAGAGAGAGAGAGAGGGGGGGGGGAGGGGAGAATGTGAGAAGAGGATGCATGCCAAGTGGAAATGTGGAGAAGACGGGAGGAAGGTAAAGGAAAAAGAAAAAGAACTTGATGAGAGAGAGAAACGAAAGGATTTAGAGGTAAGGGAAGGGAGTGGATGGTTTGGAGAGACAGAAGGAGGGAAGAAGAGAGAGAGAGAGAGAAACTGGGATGGAAGACGTGAATCGAGGAAGGACTGAGAGAGAGAGAAAAAGAGAGAGAGAGAGAGAGAGAGAGAGAGAGAGAGAGAGAGAGAGAGAGAGAGAGAGAGAGAGAACCTATGAGGAAAGTGAAATAAAATTTAACAAGAAGCGATGCCAAGGCACAGAAAACCGTCCCCGGCAGTCATTTTAGTGCTGACGTATAAACACAACAGGATATCTAGTCAAAGATGTCATATATCAAGTTTGGAGTAAATCGGGTGAAAATTGCCGATTTTATGCCCATTTGAAATTTTAGGCCTGACCCATCTGACGCTGACCTCCCTACCGCTGACTGGTGGATGGCCCCCCAATGTAATGAGACATGTTATAGGGTGCAGAAATGAAAGATGCACTTTTAGGCTTTGGCTTCATGTCAATATGACGAAATTGAAAGGAGTTATGGCGAGAAAGCATTTTTTTTTTTGGGGGGGGGGCCTACGTCCTGGGCCTTGGTTCAATTTGGACCAAACTTTAATCAGGTGATCAGAAGGTCATTGCTCATCATCCCTGTAATTTTAGTCAAAATCGCACCAGTAGACAGACAGAAAGACAGACAGACAAACTGAGTGAAAACAATACCCGTTCCCGAGCTATTTTGGGATGGGACAGGTAATAAAAGGTGAGAGGAGACTGAGAGGAAAATGTGAAAGAAATGAAAAAGATAGCAAGGATGATTTAAAATGTGTGGAAGAACAGGACTGGAAAAGAGAAGAGAATGTAGGATGAGGGAACGAGATATTTTGAAGAAGAGGTGAAAAGAATAGAATACTGAGCAAAAATTTAAAATATGCGAGAAACGAATAACTGGAGAAAACGAAACCAAAACCAAGAGAATAACAGAGTAGGCAAAGCAAGTGGAAGAAGAAAAAAGAAAGCGAGAAAAGGAGAACGATAAGGTAGAACTAAGTATACGAGTACACAGTATAAAGTAGAAACCGACATGAGAGTGGATATTCCGCAACTGTCAATAAAATTTACAATGTACTGTCTTAATTTTTCTTTCCCACCAAATGAACACTTTTGCGTTGTCATAGAATCACCTTATTCCGCGGACTTTCTCTCTGCCCTGTTACACAATCTCAGACAGTTCATACCTCGGCCAGTGTAAATCAAATTTAATATAATCCTTGCATCCGGTTCTCGCTACCCCTCAAAATTTGGTCAATTATTCCTTGACCCACTGCACACCTATCCACTGGATTTCAATGAAACCCGTTAACAAGATTTTGACATTTTGTACACATACAGAAAAACAGATAAGGGTGAAAACATAACCTCCGGCCAACTTTGAAAGGAAAGAATATTAAAGCTGGAAGAGACTCGAAGAAGTTAAAATGTAAACAGCTACTGGGATAAAGGAAGTAAGCTGTAAAGGATTTAAGATGGGAGATAAATTTTATAACAGTCTATGTTTGGATTTCACAATTTATTACAACTAATACTTATCAATCTCCCGAAAGATGAGACATTTTCTCTACACATTTCTCTCGTAGGTGAGTATCAACTGGTCTAATCAAACCTGTAGGCCAGAAGCATTGCTCAGATTCGAAGGGAACCTGGAAAAATATCGAAAAAGCTTATTTTTTTCAGGAAAGCTACTTAGAACCATGATAAGTCCAAATCCACAAATATTCAAAGCATTCCACATGAGCTAGTTGTGTGGGACTAAAATCCAAGACGGCCGCCAACTGCATGGGATGCTTATATAGCTTTGGAACCAGCAGTTATAGTTGGCCATGTAATACCTCTTTCTGAGAGTTTTTGGGTATAAGAAAACCATAGTTACCATTTATTTCAATGATTTATTGACTTATGTTCAAGGTATGAACAAGGTAATGTACTATTTTTAACAAAATGATAATTTCATCACAATGAAAGTCAACAACCAGTGCTAACTTTTGCCAGCAGCAGTTATTGAAATACTTCTAAATGAATCTTTTTTTTTTCTTTTTTAGTATCCTGATTGTTATGGTCACAGTTATAGCATGAGGACTCAGTATCTTCTCCATTAGGTGGATATGAATTAGCACAAGATTGGCCAATACTCTAGGAACACATAGGTGTACAGTAGAGTCCTGCCTTCCAACATTTGCATCTCTTGCCACACATTTCTTTACACCCACATGACAGTGAGAAAAAACATGCTTTGTTGCTGCTGGTTTGTCAGTCAAAGTGGGATTGAGCATTCCACCTTGAAGCTCCCAACCCCAGTCAGTAAGATTTAGATCTTCAGCATTTCGCAACCACTCCTGAACTTCGAAGTTGGCTCGATATGAGTGGTACTTTGCAGCTGCGGATGTGGGAGATAGGCTCTGAAGTTGGAAGCTGCTTATCTTCTGCATGAACTGCACAAATCTCAACTTATCTGGTGTTTTACATGTCGGATTGGCATTATATAACTTCACTAAGAATATTTCCCCCACTCTGGCTACTTCTTCATGGCTGGCATCGCTCTTCTTAAACACATCCAACGACCTCCAGTCCTTGCTTTCCAAGACTGTCAAGGCCCACTTTTTGCCAGTGCTATATAAGGCAGTGACTGTCACATCTAGTGATATCTTGTGCCACCAGTATGTGTTGCCGGGTGTGTGGATGCATTTCCTGCTGGATGCCGTGTGTGCTACGAACAAAGTCTCTTGCATACTGCATGTAGATATTGTCTGTTGTGGCCCTATCAACCAAAAGCCAATGCCGTGCTACTTATTAAGTTGTCAGCATCAGCCTGCCCTTGACAGCAAGCAATGCCTTCAGATGTAAGCTGGTCTCTCAGCCTACTGATTAACCCTCTCAGGCACAGTCACGCAAATCGCATGACATGTGGTTTGGTAGGGAAAAGCTCAATCACGCTAATCGCGGTCCTAAGCACAAAAATACTCACCAAAAACTAAGTTTTCGGGGGATTTGTGTGAAATTTTGGTGCATTCTAGTGGGCACGTCTATCTCCCAAGGTAAGGCATTGGCAACACTGTGACTGCTCTGATGAGACAGTGCATAGCAGAAAATCCTCAGTATCTCATGAGCAGTTGGGCTGGAGGGTTACGCGGCTGTCAGTTGTCCCTTTAAACCCCCCATTTTCCTCCCTCCCAGTCGAGGCAGAAGCCATTATTGAAATATTGTGATTGTACAGTGTTTTCTTATTATAATGAGAAGTGATTGTGTCTATGGAACAGATATATTGTTTGTAAAGCATTGGGGCCCGTTATGAGGCGTTAGACCTACAGGCAGGAGTCTGGTTTGTTATACCGGGGTTTCCACTCTCCTTCACCCTGCCCGTAAATGATGAGTAGCTTACCTTTTTTATAGTGAAGCCAATACTTATATTTGTGGAACATATAGTGCCTGCATTGGTGAAACAACTGACCTACCATAGCATGCATTATGTACGCCATAGAGATATGCAACAGTCGCTAAGGAAACAGGCGGTCACGTACACCATACAGTCGGGAAGGGAATAATAGAGGAGGTTGGGATGGAATCACGTGATAGTGTTTTATATTGCGTATGGTTTAGTGTGAAACATACATATAAAACAGTGCAGCAAGTGTTCACCGAGAAATATTGCATGCATTGACTGACTTAGCTCAAACCTAGCGCAAGTATCAGAGACAACAAATATGCCACACAGTCACAGACTTCAGTGAAAAGGTATTGTTCCAGTCTCAGACATTGCTATATTGCATACGGTTTACTGTGAAACATACGTATAAAACAGTGTAGCGAGTGTTCACCGAGAACACTCCCGGCGATATGAATTAAAGCGGCAACATTGCAAGGTCCCTAATTTGCACAATTTTCTGTTCTCGCGAGTGATTTTGCAAGTGATTTTTGGCACGTATACTCGGGACACCTTCCTCTATTCCTCTACAAGATGCCAAGCAGGAACAATGCCTTACACTGCATAACCTCTTCCCCCCCCCCTGCACGCCATTGTCTCGGCAATTCACCTGTTACCAGTGACCTGGCCAATAAAGACATTCAGGGCCAGAGTGATTCCCCAATCGATGACAATGTGGAGGACAAAGTTTAGAGGAAGAAACAGTCAGAAATGATGATCAGGTAACGTGGGAAATAAAAGGTCATGAATGGTGATGAGTTAGTGAGTGAAACAATGCTTATAATGCCTATATTACTGTTTGAAAACCAATATACTCTTGTACTACATATAAATTCGTACCAAGTAAATAAATAAATACTGTTTATGAGTGGATAAAATAGTTACCCTCCCATAGAACTCGTTTTCTTTGGTGCCAGCCTTTTAGAAAACCCAGTCAGGTAAGGAAGTACTCGCACATAAATCTGGTATTTTAAACCTCAGGTGAGCGATTTCTCTATGAATTTTCAATGTTTCTTACCAAAAGCGGATGTTTGAGCCAAAAAAAAAAAAAGGTCCAAAAACGTTGGGATGGGGCGGGTTAACGAAAATATAGCGCAAGTATCAGAGATAAGAAATATGCCACAGCCACACACACACACACACACACACACACACACATATATATATATATATATATATATACGTATATCATGCAGTGAATGTTCGTGGAGAACGCTATTGTGTGCATCGCATGTGTTTTAGGCAAATGTATCGCAAGAAGAGGAGAAAATACGCCACAGCCACAGACACACACACACACAAGCATGCACACTGACCCACACACACTCACACTTGCCCCCCCCACACACACACACACACTACATAACTGATCTTTCAACAACCCTTCAATCTCCTGCTAGCATCTCAACACCTCTTGAGGAAGTGAGTTATCCATATTTTGTTGATTTGTATATTGACCTATTTCTATAATTCAGTATTTTTTACACAAATAAGTAATGTTTATTACATACACACATATGTGATGGAAGAAAGTTCAGCTTCAGTATCAGTCCCTAGCAAAAAGACTAGTGGTCATGTCGAGTTTCTGAGAGCACTATCAAAAACTTATGATATTTTACGTGTATACTTTGAGTAAAAAAAGAAGATAATAAAACGTAACGAGCGAAAATGTGTAGGCGTGGGTGAGGCAGGGAAAGAATTTTTTGTATTTCTCGTGCAGGTGAGGAGGAGTACATTTGTCATCCAATTTCTCCAAAACTATTGGACGTATCGATTTCCCGTACGAACCACGATAAAGAGCAGTAAATTCTATGTATGTTCAGTATAAGAACATAAGCCTTTGGGAATATTTTTTTTGTAGGAAAAGGCAGGGGAGCAGATTATGTTTTTTTCCTTGCTTGAGGTAAAAATCGAAAGCGCTCCGAGGAATAATCTCACTTGGTCAGCCAACTACTTGAAAATTACTAGAGGTATCGATTTCCTGTAAGAACCAAGATAAAGAGCAGTAAATTCTATGTATGTACAAGCCATAACAATGTAATATCTATGATAAGAATTCGTTGTTACGTAGGTGGGAATATTGCATATGCTGTGCTCGCATCAAGAAAGTGACGTGCGGACGTGTGTTCCCAGTCGTTTTTGGCGATTTACTCGAAAACTGTGAGGCGTATCGAAATCACCTGTGCTCAATAGAAAGCTCGTGAAATTCTGGATAATATTATTGAATAAAAACATAAGGTGTGCGAGAAAAGTTCAGAATTGGAGCTCCTTGAATTTTTTTGAAAAATGGCTTTCAGTTTTTGGCTATTTTCTCGAAAACTGCAAATCATATCACAACCGGACTTGACTTTTTGAAAAGCTGATGAAATTCTCTATCAAAACTTCTAATATCATTTTCCTGTATGATGGAAAGCATTCGGACAGTGATATTGGGAAGTGAAAGTGATGGAGCAAAATGTTTCTTCAAGGCCGCATAACGTTGTTTTATTCGTGTTTTCCTGTTTTTTTGTGGTGCTTTATCAGGTAGAACAAAATCGACGAATAAGATGAGATAGGTTTCATGGCATTATATTGATGTTTGGGTGGCCAAAATAAGGAGAGAATATGTGTTTTATTGCTGCATGCTGGTAGCCAGGCGGATAATATCACGCGCCAAAAAACTTTCCAAAACTTATCGTGCACGAGAGGGTTAATCGTGACTTGTTATTACGATTTGCTAAAATGGAGCGTTGATTGCCAGTGACTGATATTTTGAAATCACACACTATGTCTGCAGAGACAATTGGATCAGTGTGGCTGTTCTGTTCAGCTACCTTGGTTGACAGGATAAGATTTGTGTAGCCATCAAAGCAGACAGTGCATTCTCTGCCGTTGTTATTGATAACGTGATTCACATAGCTGTCTCACACATCATCTATGTGCAGTCCACAGGCCAGGTCACACTTTGCAGCAAATGTCCTCCATCCACCACATAGGATAGGTTCTTAAGAGCTTCAGTGGATACTGGGACAACTGGAGCTTTCAGCACCTTGGCAAGACCACTTTTGTTGTTTTTGTGCATTGTACCCTGTTCAGACAGTGCTGGTGGCTGTATGGTAAACCCATGTTTATGGCGATTCTCCATATCTGATTGGTTCTTTATCACACATTTGACTTTAATGAAGAGTAGTGTGTGGTCGACCTCAACGTCTTTGCCATGGACTGTGGCAGTACAGGTTGCAGCACCAATAGATATAACCTTGTCACATCTTTTGAGCTTAACATCAGCATAGTTCAGGCCGGTGATATGTGCAGCTGCCTTCTAAACTGATTTGACTGCACAAAGTGCATTAGCACAAATAGATGACACGACTCCAGTATCAATGCAGACCAGTCTCTTGCGGTGTTCACCTGTGTAACCAAATGGTGAATGGAGTGATAGGTACAGTATTTCGGAAAGGTGAGAAAGAGTCTGCTATCACACGTAATTGTGGATTCCCGGAGGTCACTGTGTTGGTCAACTGTCTGAGAATATAGACCACAGAAAGCCTAAAGTGACTCACAAAACAGAACCTGTTTGTGGCAGGACATGGATTATCCTGGATTGTGTACTGCCAGTAATTCCATGACCATGTGCTAGACCTCCATGTGTCATCATTCGCATCAACACCTGCTCAGTTGTCTGGTCATTGTGTACGTACAGACTCTCCCCAGTTATTAGCTCACTCCATCGTCTCGGCTGCAAGAAAAGATAATAGTTCAGTTGTTGCTGTTTCATGAGTCACCTCGCATTGGTCCTTTGTTTTTTAGCAATCTTACTATAGTCCGCATACAGTACTTCCCACAGTACAGACAGTCATGCTTTATATTAAAGATAGTGGCCTGTGAATGGCAGGCTATATTCTTATGCACTGGTCTCTCCGATTCTTATGACTCCGTTTTTCACTTTTTTTTTATGTATAATGGCATAATGTAGCCTAATGTTCTTTGCACCACTTATGGGCCAACTGGCAACACTTTAGATATAGCTTTTCATCAGGTCCATTTCTCAGATAAGCACTAATGTTCAATATGCTAGGTAAGCCTCTTTCTGTGACAGTACTTTGGTCAGAGGTGATTGGCTTATCACAAAAACTACAAATATCACACTGTTCTTGCGCTGCCATCTCATTCTATTCACATTGTCTTCCGTCCATCTATATACTTGTGCCTCAACACTTCAGTCTGTACCCAACCTGAAAAATAAAAGCATCTGATGACGTGTAGTCTAGTTTATAAATTCATAGCAAAATTATCGATACAGATTTACAATTTTTTGCTTTTGCCTCACATGCTCTGTGTATACTGTATGTGTGACAATTCGTAGAATAATAGCAGAAATTGGTTTATTACCCCTTAAAACCCATTAAGGCTGTAATACATGACAAAGTGTGAATTTTAGTCACTAAGCAATATATGTGCTGCATGCCAGTGGTGGTCATCTTGAATTTTTCATCCCACACGGTTAGCTTAGGTGGAATGTTTAGAATGTTTATTGATTTTGACTTAGGACACTCCTATGTAGCTTTCTTGAAAAAAATCATTTTCTTCAGATTTTTTTCCAGGTGTATCCATTATGATCCTGGACTACTAATCTAACCTGTCTGACTGCTGAGGAGAAAATATTGTTATCTGTGTGGGAAATGAAGGCAAACAAAAAAACAAATGTCCTAAGGGAAACAAAGTTGAGTTGTGAGATGAGTTTATGGCCCCCCAAAATGTGGCGAGACGAGACATATGCATTGCAAAAGAAAAAAAACAAAAAAAACATAAGCAATGCTACACTCTTGCAACTCTCCGTCTGACCAAGCATATACCCCTACTTCCCAGCACAAACCAGCGCATAATGGCTCACCTCCCCCAAATCTTTTATTTTAATGATTTGCATAAGGAAAACACCTTGGGGACACATAACCTGGGCCCTTTAGATTCCTTGTGCAGGTCACATTGAAAAGTCTGATTTTTTCCCTTTTCAATATTTAAAAAAAAAAAAAAAAAACTACTTAAGACTCACCATTCTACCTATCATAGGGCACCAATTCACTATAAGACACATAACTATGTGAAATTTCCTGATTCTATGGTGAACATTTTCTGAGTTCTGGCCCGGAAACGAAATCTCTTTTCCTGGCATACCACCCAACTCTACTGACGGCCACCTATTGATCCTATGAATAGCAACACCCTCCTCTGACTTTGTCAGGAGGAGGGTAAAAACTACGAAATCAAATAATATACTCTACTGAATATATTACAAGAGTAGAAAGAAGAGACGATGGAAGAGATTGAAGGTTTGAGGCAAGTAAATAAGAAATAAATGAGAGAGAGAGAGAGAGAGAGAGAGAGAGAGAGAGAGAGAGAGAGAGAGAGAGAGAGAGAGATTAAATATATGATACTGAAAAAAAAATGGAAGGATAGACAGAAAGAAACTGTGGTGTAGCTGCATGAGATCACCTTTCTTTAGTCAGGTTCTCATGTACAGCAAACGCTATCAAAAAATTCAAGTTAGTTACTGCGATAAACATCTAAGCTACGTTGAACATCAAGATTGAAATCCTTCATCCCAAGGAGCTAGCCAAAATAATATTCAGTTACCGACATAAATTTCATTCACTTGTGTGTGTGTGTGTGTGTGTGTGTGTGTGTGTGTGTGTGTGTGTGTGTGTGTGTGTGTGTGTTTTATAAGACAGTCCAGTAAATAATGTCCTTCAAAATCAAGCTAAATAAAGTCTTCAGATTATTTTGCAGGTTTCATAATTGTTGCACTAACAAAGAGGATCGATATTACTGTCAACATTTTTACGAACCACAGTTGTGGACAATAAGCCTGTTCCATTTTTACCTGAGCAGTGATGAGTTTTCTTACAAAATATTTTCAAAGTTTCTTGTGTTCTCTTATACCACAGTGTTGAGAAAAACTTTGCTTTCAGTCTCGATATTTATCACAATGAAGTGAATCAATATTTATGTTCGCAACAATACACTGAGGGAGAAAAGTCAGCTGATTTTATATATATATATATATATATATATATATATATATATATATATATATATATATATATATATATATATATATATATACTGCTTTTTCAGGGTGGGTCGGTCACTTTCCTTCCTGGCGAATCAAGTGATAGGGCATCATTTATGGTCAAAGAAATATCAACAAACATCTCTCAATATTAGCCAGAAGTGAGGGGAAAATGACAAATGGAGAAGGTGAAATGTTAGGTGAACATGTGTCCTCGATTATACACCTCCATAGGTTGAACGGGTTGATTTTGTGCAGTGTTCTGCCATCAAAGAGTAACTTTATTTTATTTTCGTCTGACCAACAAACAGAGAAAAAGTGCATTAACATTGTGATTTAAGTGTGTATACTGCTCATTGTTAATTATACTCATTGTTTTCAATATGAAACATGTATGTTTTGTTTCAATCAGTATAACAGAATATTTAGTTCATATTCTCGATTTAACACAGTAACCTAAACTAAACAAATGATTGCTGTCGGGGTATCAACAGTAATCAATCTCTCTCTCTCTCTCTCTCTCTCTCTCTCTCTCTCTCTCTCTCTCTCTCTCTCTCTCTCTCCTGTAACGAGTGTTTTTCTGTACTACAGCCTTGTTTAGCCATATTCACCCTAGTGTCTTCAATTTCCACAACATTACCCAATTCACTACATAACCCCATCATTCCATATTATGTATTCTTATCTGAACTAAGCTTGCAATGGATTCTTTTTTCGGTAATTTTTTTCAGCTGTAATAGCCAGGGGAACCCTTAAACACTAACCATGGGTTGGAGGCACCTGGCACCAGTGACATCATTACACTTACGTAGGAAAGCAGATGTCCGAGTTGCCCGTGAGCTCCAGTACCTTCATCTGATAGGCAGTTGTGGAGGAAGATATTATGCCCATCCTCCTCTGACAGCTGGTTTCTGCTGTCGAGGATCAGTCAGATGCATAATACCCATGGTTGGTGAAACACAGGTTCATTAACCCTATAGGAAACAAAGTAGCTGGGGGATGGTCAGCTCTTCAGAAGTGGCCCAAATGACTCACAGGAGGATGTGAGAGGAGTTTAGAAGACATTGGACAATTATGTTTTTTTTTTTTTTATTGTAATTTGGCTGGAAAATTAAGTTTAAAAAATTAATTTTTAGACATTATTTCCAGTTCTCGATTTACAAAAGAAATCAACACCTTCGCCTGTGATGATGCGCTTTTCGTCATTTGGAAGTGTCTGCGACTATACGTGAAGACGCGTTTGTCGTCCTAAAAGCATAGATAGTTACGTCAAAGAAAAAGTTTTCTGCCGATCGGCGTCATTTTTGGACGCATCATAGTTTCCTCACGTCTCGTCAAAAGTAATGACTTGGCAACCTTGGGGCCCAAGATGGCGGCAGCCTGGCCAGGTTGTGATTAGTTCCGCATCAGCTGTCGAGGGAGAAGGTAGCGCATGGCTGGGCATTCAAATCTTACTCTTTTTACCCCGTCCCGGGATATGCATCATATTCCACTATACCAATAGTGCTAGTGTTTACTTTTGGGGCACTATTGTGATTAGATTTGGTGTTTGCAATAGGGAATTAGGTTTTTGTGAATCATTCGTGGTGGTTATTCTGCCATTGGCCCAACGAAGCTTGTGGTAGGCTTACCCTGTTTATCGGCGGTTCCCAACAACTACACTCCCTCTACCCTGCACCCAATGTGTGTATTCAACCATTAATAGTGACAGTGAATCATGTGAAGATAGTGTGCAATAGCCAGTGAGGAAGGACATGGTGAAACGTTTAGCTGAGGGAGGCAAGAAACTGCCTGAAGCCACGACGTTGTCTTGAAGGGAATATTTGCCAAGGTGCTGATGAAGTCTTTGTTTTATGCTGATAAATTGTGGATAGTGTTATTGTGCAATAGATAGGAGTATAGTACAGCGAGTGTACGTGATGAAATATTGGCTGGGACTGGAGTCACGTACGCCTTACAGCCATGGCACGTTATCAGGAGGGGATAAAATACAGGAGGTTTATAGGGATATTTGATTTTCTTATATTGTTATATTTATTCCGTATGCTTTCTGTGTGAAATAAGGCATGAGTGTTATTGATATGTTTATCGTATGCTTGTGTGGATGAATGTAAACACTGCACCAAGTGCTCGTCGCAAAATATCGTCTGCGATACCTTAGGTATCGCAGATGTGACATACAGAGCACGATCAGGTATTGCTGTGGTGAAATATCATGTTTGTCTCATAAAGTGATGGATTTGATTATGTGTATTGTGAAATAAAATCGTAAACACTGCAGCATCTTCTGGTAAGGGAAACATCATCTCCTACACCTTAGTGGACAGGTAAGGGCCACGTACTTGTACTTGTTGTGGTGAAATATACTGTTTATCTCATATATCGATAGATTTGGCTATGTTTTATGTGAAAAGACAGTGAAAAAGTGAGCCACGTCCTCGTAAGGAAGAGTGTGTGTCATACACCTGAGCTAGCACAAAGGTAGCGATATGCAACGCAAGGTTAGGAACATGTGCATTTACATATATATGTTTTTTTTTTCTTTGTGAAATCTATTGTGTTTCGCATGTACTGATATATTTGGCTATGTTTTATGTGAAAAGACAGTAAAAAAGTGAGCCACGTCCTCGTAAGGAAGAGTGTGTGTAGTACACCTGAGCTAGCACAAAGGTAGTGAACTGCAGCACGAGGTTTGGAACACAAGCATGTACATATATATTTTTTTTCCTTGGTGAAATCTACTGTGTTTCCCATTTACTGATATATTTGGCTATATTTTATGTGAAAAGACTGATGTATTTGGCTATGTTTTATGTGTAAAGACAGTGAAAGACTGACCTACTGCAGCGTGTTCTCGTGAATGAAACACCGTCTGCTACACCTTAGCGCACAGGTAACGGCCTACGGAACACTTCCATTTACATGTTACTGGTGAAATGTACTGTGTATCTCATAAAAATGATAGTTTTGGTTATGTGTAATGTCCAAAGAAAATGAAAGGGGTAACCACGTGCTACTGGCCCCTACCTGTGTGCTAAGGTGTAGGAGACAATGTTTTCCAAGGACATACACGTATATCATGAACCCTTGTGTTGTGCCAGTGTTAAGCCAAGTTCTTGGCTGGCTGTGAATAACATATCTTGACTCCTTTATTTCAGCTCACACTCGTACCACAGCACAGGAACCACAATCCCTCAGACAGCAATTTATTCTCCATTTGGCTTGCAATGACAGCAGTCTTGCAGAAATGAGATGCGGGTTGGCACCACATGAGTGGCATCAGATCCTCGAGGAGGTACAGTCAGAGAGCGACATTGAGAGTGACCGTTCTAGGGTGGAGGAGGTTGAGCTGACACTATCCGGTCAGCAAGTGAAGCAGCCCCACTGCCTTCCTCCAAGGGAGACCACACCACCATCATCGGCCGGCTTCACCAGACAACCCAACCCACCTCTAGGACCTGTCGGTCCCACCGCTCTCTTCGTCGTCTCCCAATCTCCAGGCCTCTCTGCCCCCCTTGGTGAGCCAGTGTCACCAGAAGCCAGGCCATCGTTCGTTGTGATGGCCCCTCCACCCGCTTCTGCCATGCAGGATGCTACGGTGACATCCTTGCTGGTGAGGCCAAGGAGACTGGTGTCCCCAGAGCCCTCAGTCTCGTCCTTGTCCTCGTCCGAGGTGTCCCCTCCTAGACGAGCGTGTCGTGGTCCGCTGCCTGGACACGGGGGATGTCCAAGGGGTCGGAGGGCATACCAAAAGGTGTCAACTGGCCGACCTGCTGCCACCGCCGCCATCGCCGCTGAAGAGGATCCTGGGTGGAGCAGTGGCCCATTCACACGGAATCACGGGCCGTTCACTGGCTCCCCGGGGATAAAGGTGGATATTCCAACAACTCCTCAAGCAGTTTTTCCAGCTCTTCTTCATGCAGGAGTTGTTGTCATACCTTACCATGGAGATCAACCGGTATGCTACATTCCTGGGGACTCAGCTGGATGCCTGGTTCTCCTGCAATGAAGAGGAGATGGCGAAGTTCCTTGGGCTATTCCTTTTCATGGGGGTCGTGCACATGCCGATCATCAGGCACTACTGGAGGAGCTCCGAGCTGCATGACTACCCTAGGGTCTGGCGGGCGATGAGTGGAAGGCACTTCAGCGCCATCCTGAACCATTCCACTCCTACAACATGCTCGCCATTCTGCGGGACAACCAAGATCGGCTCATGCGCATTTGCATGGTCATGGAGTACCTCCTTCAGCTGTTTCAGTCAGCTTTCCTACCCGATGAGCAGCTCAGTCTAGATGAGGGCTCTCTGGGGTGGAAGGGCCGGCTGTCCTTCCGCATCTACAGCCCCCAGAAGCCCAACAAGTATGCCATCAAGATGTACATGCTGGCTGAGTCATCCTCGGGCTACATCTGCAACCTGCAGGTCTACACGGGGGTGCAGCATACCCTCCAGAACACCGTATTGGGCCTCATGGAACTGTTAAAGGACCAGGGCTATAAATTGTTCATAGACAATACTACAATTCTGTAGTCCTGTGTGAACGACTCTTCACTGCAGGATTTTATGTGTGTGGGACCCTACAGCTGCCTAGAGGAGCGCCATGGCAGCTGCAGGCCATCACCAAGGCCAAGAGCCTGCCCGAGGGGGGCATGACATACAGGTACAAGGACAATGTGGTAGTCCTACTGTGGAGGAACAAGCGCATTGTGAACGTGGTGCCCACCTTCCACACTGCGGACACCATTCCGAAGAGGGTTTGAGGAAACGTGCGAGGCAATGATGGGCGGACAACCTATGTGGAGAAGGTCGTTCACAAGCCAGTCATTGTGGAGGAGTACAACAGGTATATGGTTGGGGTGGATCATTTCGATCAGATGGTCCAGTACTACCCCATCCAATGCTGAACTGTCAAGTGGATGAAGAAGATCACATTCTACTTCATCCAAATGGCACTGCTCAACGCATTTGCCTTGTATAAGAAGTACAGATGCGGGCAAGTAACTCTCCTGGAATTTGTGGAACAAATCATTAACGATCTTCTGCATTTCCACGAAGAGGACTTGCCCGCATCTGGACACACATTCCACCATGCACCAGCTTCAACTGGCACCCAGCAGGCACAACCAGCAGCACCAGGATTGGCCCAGCCACCACCAGCACCAGTACAGCCTGCAGGAGACCCCACACCAGCACCACCGGAAGCAGGGCCATCACAGGTGTGACCATCACCACCAGCACCACTGACAGGAGGCCCATCAGGGGTGCCAGAACCACCACCACCTCCAGTTGCTGGTCCGTCGGGAGAACCCATGCATGGGCCTGCAGCTCCTGCACGACAGGACCACAGAGCACGTGGGTATCCAAGCAAGCATCGCTGGGTCATCGACGACGATCTGAGGTTGGATCACACTCTGGGCCACCACTGGGCGAGGATCCCTGACAAGAAGAGGTTCAGGTGTGCCAAAGACGCGAGGAACATGTGTCCAGTATGTGATGTGCCGCTTTGCATGGGTGATTGTTTCGACTGGTACCATACCGAGTGATACCTTCACTATTGGAGCACACACACACACACACACACACACACACATATACACCCACACACATACACACACACACACACACACACACACACACACACACACATACAACATACACACACACACAAACCCACACACACACACACACACACACAGTACAAAACTCTTCACCTCCCAACCGATGTGGTCCTGCAGGAAGATCATCGCCACTGGAGAAGTATGTGGTATTCTTTTTTTATTTATCTATTTACCTTTATTTATGTCAGTATATTACATATACATATATATTGTTTTTACCTCAACACAAATGACAGGGAAATAAGTACAGCTTCAGTTTCAGTTGGTAGCAACAGTTTAGTGTTCATGTGTGATTTCTGAGAGGACTAAAAACAAAACAGAAGTAATTATATGAAATAGTTGTTGGTATAAAACCAAAGAAAGTGAAGCTAGCAAGCATAAAAGTGTTAGCGTGCCATGGGAAACTAGTGCAAGTGAGCGTGGCTTGTGGCGGGTCAGCGTGCGGCAAAATACGCCGTAGTTTTTTGCATTTTTCTCCAAAACTATGAGGCCTAGGATCACCGTTCTTTACTGAGACGAAAGAGGATGTAATTGTGCATAGGATGATGAAATAAAAACATAAGCGTGCCACTGAAAGTTCTTTGCAAACCTTTCCCGAATAGCGAAGTTGTTTTCTGTCGAAAATGGGTTTTACTTTCTCGCTTATTACTTGAAGACCATACATCTTATCAAACTGGGACTTGACTCATTCAAAAGCTAATAAAATTCTCTTTCGATTGATAGTATAACATGTAGAGATTGATTAGTAAACATTTGACTTGTGATGTTGGGAAGTGAAATCTATGATCCCAGATGTTTATTCTGAGCACTCTAACATACATATAGTGTGTATTTCTGGTGTGTGTGTGTGTTTTTTTTTTGCTTATCGTGTGGAACAAACATCGGCGAATAGGAATATATGGGTTTCGTGGCAAAATAGATATGTTTGGGTGGTGATAATAAGCCGAGAATACACATTTTTGGAGCGCGCAATGGCCAGGGGGGAGGGGAGAAAAGCCTGCGTGTCAGAACCAGGAAAAATTAAAAACTTATCCGCAAGTGAAAGGTTTAATATGATGTTCAGTTCCCTATAATGTAAACATCATGGACAAATATGTTCCTGTATGTAGTATACATTTATTTTTAACCCGCCCCATCCCAACCACATTCCCAGCACTGACTCCCCCCAATCCCAACCATTTTTGGAAAATTGGAAAAAAAAATTTGGGCTCAAACCTCCGCTTTTGGTGAGAAACATCGAAAAATCATGGAGAAATCGCTCACCTGAGGTTTAAAGTACTCGATACAGGTAGCAGTACCTCCTCACCTTACTGTGTTTTCTATCAGGCTGGCTCCAAAGAAAATGAGTTCTATGGGAGGGTAACCATTCCACACCACTCATAAACGGTATTTATTTATTTACTTGGTATGAATTTATATGTAGTATGAGAGTATATTGGTCTTCACACAGTAATATAGGCAATATAAGCATTGTTTCACTCACGAAACACATCAAGATACCTGACCTTTTTTGGCAACATTACGTGATCATCATTTCTGACTTTCTTCCTCTAATGCCTCTTTTGTCCTCCACATTGTCATCGATTGGGGAATCACTCTGGCCCTGAATTTTATACTGTGGCACAACATGTCTTTACTGGCCAGGTCACTGGTAACAGGTGAATTGCCGAGACAATGGCGTGCAGGGGGGGGAGGAGGTCATGCTGGGTAAGGCATTGTCCCTGCCTGGCATCTTGTAGAGGAAGGTGTCCCGTGTATACATACCAAAAATCACTCACGAATTTTGAAAACTGCAAATTAGGGACCTTGCAATTGATTCGCGTTTATGTACTTCAACGGGATTGGCAGTGACAAAACGTGTGGACGTTCATTCACGTCAACAGGATGCCGCGGGTTAATAAAGGTTTCTATTTTGTATTTTTTTGCAATTGTTCAGTATCGGGTGTGATCAACCCAAGGGTAGTGCTGGTTAGGGTATATCATATTAAGGTGATTTTCGAAAAATAATTACTTTCAATTTTGCAGGTCACTCTTATGATGCATTTAGGTATGCAGATAAAAAATATGAACTTGGATTTTCGATAAAATAAAAATTAGCTACCGGGAAACGTATTTCAAGTTTGAATAATAACTCATTTTTTCAGTAGACTCAACCCTGTTTATTTAGGATAACAATAGACACATAATAATGTTCTACATACCAAAGAATGCTTCCGGCACAGCATATAGCTACTTAACCCTAGATAGGTAACGTGGGGTATCAGAAACCCCAGTCCCTGAAATTTATTTTTTAAAAGTATGAGCATAAGGTCTACAGATCTGTCCGTCTCATTATCTTGCTGCCTAGTGATGCTCTTCATGGGGATGATGGGGTCATAGTTGTACCTGGCTCTAATTTTGCTCTATAGAGTCATTGGGGAATGTCATACCCCAGGTTACCTATAACGTAACCTCAGTTGAGCCCTCTTGTGATTTTTAAAATTTTAATTTGCTATCTTTCTCCTATTGTATACAGAAGGTCCTGACATATGAACTTTAAATATATATAGATATATATATATATATATATATATATATATATATATATATAATTATAGTTTCAATTAAAGTTTATTTTTTCTGGCCCTATATAAGGATAATGGGTTGAATTATTTGTGTATTGAAGCATTTTGTAATATCTCAAACAGAAGTATTTTTTTTATTTTTCTTTTCTGTGGGGTATGTCATACCCCACATTACCTAATATAATATCAATAAAATGGTTACCTATCCGGGGTTAAACACAGGCATCAGGTCCCTGTGCTTCATTTGTGCCCCTATGGAGCCGTCCCAGCCACAAACAGAATCGGAAGCTATGGTGACCAGCTTGACAGCTCACTCACAGCTTTGGGTGTGAAGGTAGTAGCTGGGTCCGACCAAAAGAGAGTTCTTGATGTCTTCCAAATGTGACGAAGTGAGGCTGCATGTGAAGACAGGCTCGGTCACTGCCTCCTTCTCCCATTCGATCAACTGGATGAGGCTGGTGGCTTGTAGGTTCACCGTCAGTGGTACTTTATACTCCCGGACTGCTTGCTGCCCCTACCATCTCCTCCCCTCAGACTGATGATCTTCTCCACAGAAAATTTTCTCTTCAGAATCACATAAAGATAGCACAGTCGTCAGGAGAGGCTCAGGGTGGGCCCACCAAGCCTCAAACAACAGATAGATTTTCGTGATAGCCTTCACCCTCTCGTCCTGCTGTCTCCACAGCCTGAGTAGAGTGAGGAGATGGCAGGGTTTGCCCTTGATAAAGTGCTTCACTTTGATAAGGTAAAACATGGGTAGTCTGTAACACCAGTCGAGCAGGGCAGTACACCCAAGGTGGATGGAAAGCTGATGACAGGGAGAGCTGGAGCTCCCATTTCATCAGCCCTCAGGACTAGTTCCTGACCATCCCCCTTTGCTGAACCTTTTCAGTGTTTCAGTAACACAGAGAGAAGGCCAGCATGCTCTCCAGTACAACACCAAACTACATGCACAGTACACACTACACTACCTTTTCAAAATTAAAAAAGAAAAATGGCATCAATAAATCATGCCTCGGCGTCCCCAGGGAGGGGAACATAAATTCCCCCACCATCCGCCTCTCTCCCGGTGATGACTCAGAGAGATGCCTGGAACCACTGTCTGACTCACTTCTTCATTTCTGCAAAATTCACAGCCTTTCCTCTAATTTTCTGTCGAACACCACCTCTCCTCCTCTAAACCTCACCTTCTCTTCTTGACAGAGACTCAGCTATCTGAGGCAACTGATGGCAAACCCTTTCCTGTTTCCTCCTACTTTTTCTATAGTAATTTCAAAGCCAAAGGTGGCTGTTGTGTATATGTACTCAACGATTTATCTTGCTCTCATGTTCCTGAATTTGATTCTTCTGAATTCTCTACTCTCTGGCTTTGGCTTTCTTGTCATTCTCTGACTAAATATATCTGCGCTGTTTACTTATCTCCTAATTCTACTGACTATGAAAAATTCTTCGACTATCTTATTTCTATGATGGAACACATTCTATTCATTTCTCCTCTCTCTGAAATCTCCATTCTACGAGATTTCATTGTTCACCACCACATTTGGCTCTCTTCTGCTTTCACTGATCCACCTGGTGAGCAAGCCTACATCTTTTCTATCCTTAATGACCCTGAGCAGCTTGTACAGCACCCTACCTGTATCCCTGGCCGCCTTGGAGAGAGCTCCAACATACTTGACCTCTTCCTTACAACTAATCCTTCTGCTTACACTGTTAATCTTTCCTCTCCGTTGGTCTCCTCCATCACAACCTTATTATCTTAACCTGTCCTTTCGCTCCAGTACGGCCTGTGGACCCTCCAAAGAAACGTCGTCTGTGGCACTTTGGAGCTGCAGATTGGGAGGCCCTCAGGCAGTACTTCTTTGATTTTCCATGGAATGATTATTGCTTCCATGGCCGTGAGCCATCTGAGTGTGCCTTGCACATTACGGAGGTTATTCTCTCGGGCATGGAAGCATACATTCCCTCCTTGTACCCCTTGACTAATAAAAGAAAGCCTTGGTTTAATCACGCTTGTTCTAATGCTGTCTGCAACAAGGAGAGGGCCTGTAAAAGGTACCGTAGCCAACCCACCCCTGAATCAAATCTTGTTTATGTTTCTGCCCAGAATCGTGCTAAGGCTGTTCTTCGCTCTGCTAAAAATAATTTCATCCGTACTAAATGCTCTCAACTCTCCAACTCGAATTCTTCCTGCTCCTTCTGGCACCTTGCCAAAAACCTTTCTAACAACTGTACCTCATGATCCTTCCCTCCTCTTTTCTACTCTGATGGCACTATAGCTATTTCTTCTACTGATAAAGCAGATTTCTTCGCTCAGACTTTCTCCTCCAATTCCACCATAGACGATTCCGGTGCTCTTCCTCCATCACTTCCCCCCTGAGACTTCCTCATGGCTGACATTAAAATTTCTTCAGCTGATGTATTTTCTGCCATCACTGGCCTCAATACTAACAAGGCATATGGGCCTGATGAAGTCCCTCCTGTTGTCCTCAAGAACTGCGCTTCATTACTTACACTCTGCCTAGGTAAACTCTTTCACCTTTGTCCCTCAACTTGTACCTTTTTTTGAGTCAATTCTTAACAAAAAAAATTTAAAAGCATCTTTCTTATCACAACCTTCATTCTAATCGTCAGTATGGGTTCCATCAGGGGCGCTCCACTGGCGATCGTCTCACCTACCTTTCGGGCTCCTGGTCATCCTCCTTTCGGAACTTTGGCAAAAGCTTTGCCATTACACTTGACACCTCTAAGGCTTTCGATCGAGTCTGACATAAATCTTTAATTTCCGAACTACCCTCTTATGGTTTCTATCCTTCTATCTGTGCCTTCATCCATAGCTTCCTTTCTGGTCGTTCTATAGCCACTGTTGTAGACGGCCATCGTTCTTCTCCTAGATCTATCAACAGTGGTGTTCCTCAGGGTTCTTTCCTCTCACCAACTTTCTTCCTTTTATTCATCAATGACCTTCTAAGCTGTACATCTAACCCTATCCACTAGTATGCCGATGATTCCAACCTTCACCTTTCCATTCGGTTCCTGCAACGTCCATCTCAGCAGTTACTTCAACAAACAAGGGATGAGGCTATGGCACATCTAATGTCTGACTTGGCTCATATCTCTGAGTGGGGTAAAAATAATCTTATTGTCTTTAGTGCATCAAAAACTCAGTTTTTACACCTGTCAACCCAACACATTCTTCCACAGGAGTACCCACAAATGTTTAATAATATCCAGCTCAATCCTGCATCATCCTTGAACATGCTTGGGGTTTCATTCACTCTGAACTTATCTTGAAAAGATCATATTGCATCTCTTATAAAATCTGCTTCCAAGAGATTAGGTGTGCTAAGCCGACTCCGTACCTTCTTTACCCTTGCATAGCTGTTGACTTTATACATAGGTTTTATTCGCCCCTGTTTAGAGTACAACTCTCGTGTGTGGGGAGGCTCCCCACACACAGCTTTTCTCAATAGGGTGGCATCAAAGGTTTTCATTTTGTCAACTCTCCTCCTCTACCTGTCTCTCTTCAACCTCTGTCTCCTCGCCACACTGTTGCATCTTAATCTCTTTTCCGTCGTTACTTCCATGGTCACTGCTCCTCTGAACTGTCTGCTTGCATCCCTCCACCTCTACGGTGGGTGCATAGTACCTGTCTAGCAACAAACTCTCATCCCTTTTCTGTCCAACTCTCTAATGCAAGAGTTAACTGTTACTCCCAGTCCTACATCTGTGCAACAGGTCAGCTCTGGAACTGTCTCCCTCTGTCTGCACTTCTTACTTCCTATGATCTCCAGTCTTTCAAACGCAGTGCGTCCAGGCATCTCGAAATGAATGGATCTTGAATTTGGCTCTCTTTTGTATTGTTTTTGTTTTTTTCTCGGAAGGAAAGGTTTACAGGCTCCTGGCCTTTGGTTCCTTTTTACTTGCATAAAAAAAAGTACACCTGGGTCACTTAGGTGGTGAGGAGTCGCAACACCTCTTCGTCGTGGGTGTCGAGGTCATGTTTACTCATGTACAGCATGAGGCACAGCAACCCCGCTGTCAGCCACCTGCTGTGGCAGAGTTGGCCACACAGCATTGGCAATACATCAGATTCAAGCGTGCCACTGACAACAGCATGCAGGATCTTCCAGGCTGCAGAGCTCTCTGTGCTCATCTTCCCTGCCACATCAGGAATCTCCACCATAGGCTCAAGCAACTGTATGGACTGGAATTCCTTTTTCCACCCCATGGAGTTCACTCCTGCCAGCATCTTGCCTACTGCACCTTGCTACCCGTGACTTGATGAGGTAGGACCATTTACTTGTGCAACAAGATGCCGCCATGGAAGCTCAGTTATATGCAGACAGCAGAACACTTTGAACAGCCGGTGACCAACCACCCTCTCAACATCGTGGAGCATGCTTTCTTTGTGGCCAGACATTTCAGCGGTAGTATTGCTGCCGATCATCTCAGTGGATATATTGAGCCCTCTGTCCCTCATCCAGTCATAGAGGCCAATGGCGGCTTGCTTTGCTGGTTTTGCCATCCTGCACTTTGGTTCTGGGTTGTAGTGTGTGGCGTAGCTCCACTTAGGTTCTTCTATGACCGTCATTTGATTCTCTTTTACCACACTCTTGCGAAATTTCTTTGTTTTCTCGTCTTGCTCCAGCACAAGCGTATCATCTTGTCTTCCATCAGCAAACACTCCTTTGGCATCATTTCCAGGTAACTGTTGTTCAGCCTCATCTGTCGCTACTTGCATAATCTTGTCTCTCGCTCTGAAAACTTTTTTGGGATCGCAGCAAAAATACCTCTTGCTTGCAGGCAAATGTCCACCCCATATCAGATCTGATATGGCACCATTGAAAATTGCCGCTGCTGTGGCTGATGACACACCGAGTCTCACAGAAGACTCCACTGTTCCATTGATGTTGAGATAGTTTCTTCAACTTTCCTTCAAATGTAACACCTTCCTCTTCCCCAATTTTCTCTTCTTCACTTCCTATTTCAATGTCCATACTCTGATCTTCTGCAGTAACACATGCATCAACGGTTGTGTCATCAGCATCACATCTCTGAGTCATTAGCAACGAGTGTCTGTCTCTTTCTTCTCGCTGTTTTTGCATGGTCTCATCAGAAGTTTTTCCCCTTTTAATCATCTTTCTTTGCCTGGCTGTTTCTTTGGCATCCACGGCGCCTATCATATATGCAGATCTGCTACCCTGCTTTTCCCTTTGAGACCTCAACCATTGCAGATCTAGTGGAAGCTTTTGCTCCCTGGCGCAGGTAGAGAGACTAGTGTGCCTCAGCCTGACAACCCTGTTTACATGGAGCTGGTTCCTCACTAAACAACGCATAGGACACCTGCATTTAGTGATGTCAGAGAGAGACTCAAGCTTCTTCTCCCATTCTTCGATCTCTGCTTTCTTCTTGCCTTGCCTCTAGAAATGTCAGAGAAAGAGCTCCATGCCCTTTCTAGCCTCTGAATAATCGACTTCTTTCCCACGATCACAGGTTCTTTGAAGAGATGGTTGGACCTACTCCAGGCATCAGTCACTTCATCAGCCACAATTTCAAAAATTTGTTTCAGATGAATATTTCTTGTCATGATCATGGAGAATAATATTGGTCTGTTGGCTTCAATACCTCTTCTCAGACAATCCCTGAGCATTTGGACTTCCGTCAGTATGAAGCTAACAGGACCACCAAGATAGCTGCTCAGTGAATTAGCTGCTGACTGGTGTTCTTGACATCACAGCTGGACCCTTCCATCCGTTCTCTGTATGATTAAAATAATGATAGCAGCAATAGTTGTCAGATAATCCAGTGTATAGATGCTTCCAGCTCGATAGCAGTTTTCTGTAATGTAAACAATTGAGTCACCACTCCAACACAGAACATACACTTTCCATAGGCAAACAGATGAAGAAAACAGCTGGCGAAATGGCAAATATATGTAATCCAACTAATTTTCAACGCAAGCATAAAAGGAGACAAGAATATAGCACAATTAAACTGTTGAGGTAATCAATACGCAGCGACAATTCAGATTCGATGGATGGCATGTTTTGTCATATTTTCAAATGGGTTTCCCGGTAGCTAAATTTATTTTTTTCAACGATTTGACGATCGAAATGAGATTTACACATATGAATGCACTAAAAAAGTGACCTGCTATCGCAGAATGTAGTTGTCAGAAAATATGACATACACTAGTGTTGGTGTGACTAAAACATAAGGTTAGTGTTCCAACTCTTCATTTCAGAAAATCTCTCCAAAGCTGAATAAAATTCCCATACTGCAAGAGTAAACTGAAAAAAATGACGAAATCGTATATAAGACATTAGGTGAGTATTATCTGCATTCAGCAAATGAAAGTAAATCAAGAAAAAGGCATCCACACCACCGATGTGAAGACTGTTTTAGCGATATAGGTTATATTTAGAGTTTTGGGGGATACACTTGATTTTTTTTTTGGGGGGGTTGAGGATTGTTACCACAGGAAGGTGCTCTTAATGAATTAAAGAAAAAGACACGATATGCGATACTTAGAGGGAAAAATATCATGGTGAATGTTCTTAATTGATTTTTTTTTCTTTTTAGGCTATAGTTAACCCAATTAAAAAAAAAAAAAAAGGCTGCCACCACAAAAAGGCAGTTTTTGAGGGAAAAAAATATAATGCAATGGCATACCACGATGGGTTCAGTATCTGAGAAGAAAGCAAGGTTTTAGTGCCCCTTAAGAATGGAAATTTAAATATCATGTGGAATGAGAATTTTATATATATAATTTCATCTAAAGATAATGTTGTTGGTCGCTTTGCTCCTTGAAAATAGAGGGAAGGTGGATACTTTACGAGTGTTTTACTCTCGGAGCTGCTGCGCATAAGATACACTGCTGTTTTTTATATACTCATTATCCCACTCCCTACCCTTGTGACTGTGCTGCTGACCCGATCTCTTGAGCTTCATGTGTGTGTGTGCGTTTTTGTGTGTGTGTCAGAGAGAGAGAGAGAGAGAGAGAATCTGTGATGAAAGTGAAATAAAGCTTTGGCTAAGAAATTTGTGAGTGTGGTAGACACTGAATGTTGTGATGGCACTGACGCGTCCATAAGCCTTGACAAATATACCCACAAACACGGAGGTATATACTGTATATACATACAGACATACATATATACATACATACATACATAGAGAGAGAGAGAGAGAGAGAGAGAGAGAGAGTTAGATAGTTATATCGAGCATTTATCCTAAATCTTCATGCATGTCCATAACAAAAATTCCTGAAGTAGCTGAAACACGACGCCAAAGTGCTAAAAGTAAATCGATAAAAGAAATCCAGCTGTCTATATATTTTTCTTCTTTCTTAGACTCTTATTTCTGCAAAATGGCTAAAGTGATCACCTTGGTTTTCTGACAAGAATTTAATTCTTCACTGGGTTGGAAGCACGGAAGATATTGCCCGAATAAGGTCAAATATAATGCTTTGGGAATCCGTCAGCGTTTACTGCTTTCATCCGATTTAGACAAACTTATAGTATGTTAACGAGTGAGCAAAGGGTAAAATGTTTCAATTTTGAGAACAGTGTCAAAATTTAATATCACAGGACTGTGCCAAAACGTCTTCATTCAGTTTGTATTAAAAAGTGGTGATGCGATTTAGGGTCAGGCGTAGGTTACAATGTTCAATTTTAAGAAGAACGAGACATACTGTAGATCATGGTCACTGGGCACAACCAGACTAAACACTTTGGATCCAATTTCATCCAAACTTTGCAGATGGGTTCAAGGTCATGCAAGGATGAAGCATTTTAAGTATGAGACAATTGGTCAAAGATTCGGGTCACAGAGTTGGCCTGGTTGCAAGACGTGGGTGTTCCATTCTCTCAGTATCCCTTCTCATTATTTTCCGAGTTTATTCGCCTCAAGAGATACTTTTCTATTGGGGTCGTGTTAGCCATAGCCTTCATTAATCCCTTCACTACTACGATGCTCTTAAACTGAATAAGTTTCAAATACAATCGTAACTTTTGTACATTTTTTTTTTTTTTTTAAGTAAAACAAGATTGAAACATTTAATAAAATGAATTAATATGTAGGGATGACAGTGCTTCAAAAACCATCAGGACATGGTAAAGGCAGTAATTTCTGGAATTTGTTCCTTATTGTACTCTATATGCCCCTCACTGCTATGCATTATAAGAAAATTTAGATTGCCATTCATGGTTGTACACAAAACAGGCAAAATAATTTTGAAAATCGAGATTTTATCGAATATGTACCAATCCATTCTTTGTCGATGAAGAGAGAGAGAGAGAGAGAGAGAGAGAGAGAGAGAGAGAGAGGAGGGATTGCTGGGTGACTAATGAGGATGTCGCGTGATTTCTTCCTTTTCTAATCTGTTTAAAACCTTGACCAATATGGGTTGAAACCTGTTCTTTGTTTTATGTTTCTTGACTTCTGGACTAAAATCTTATGCCCTGTTGTTGTAGGACCACTTTACATAAGTTCCAAATTAAGATTATTTTGTATTAACCAGGACACGACACCCAAGAGCGACACCGTTACTGAAAAATGTTAGTGAATTCCTTTAAACAAAAATACTTCTCA
>NC_136970.1:30969254-31091754 GCF_032717465.1 Coenobita brevimanus
TAGTTACCGTACATCAATTAACATTTCTTACAAAGCCTCAACTTTTTCTGCGACTGGGACAAAGCCATTGGTAAATCATAAATGGTACCGGTACAGGTTTCCTCCATCTGTGTTTTCTCCTTTGTTCTCCCATTTTAACATCCTGAATATGCTTTCAAGGCATAATTCAGAAATTTTTCGTAAAACTGTATCTTCCTGATGCGTGCCATTCTCAGTCTTAATTTTCTCTGCGTCTTTTTGTAACTGAATTGTAGCAGTTTCCTCTTTGTACATGTTATCGACCACTTTTAAAGTTTTCCCATTTACTCAGTACTCCTGCACTGTATTTACAGTTGATGTGTTCTCCACTAATCTGAAAGGCTTTTCGTAACTGACAAACTAAGCACAGTGGTTTGATATATTCTGTAGTTTTCCCAATTAGGTAATTCATTGTGTGTAAGTGATTGGTAGTCTAACACCCGCTTCGGAATGCTGCTTGCTCACGAGGTTGGGTTTCTTCCCAGTTTGCTGTTATTCTGTTCATAAAGACTTAATGTATAGTTTGTAAATAACTGATAATAAGCTAAGAGATTCATAGTTACAAATATCTTTCGGGTTGCTTTTTTTTTTTTTTTTTTTTTAAGCAAAATAACTTTTACTTTTCACAATGTATATTTTTCATTATATATTGGATTAAAAAGAGGATGAGCCTGTTTTGGACTTCTAATCTTGCACGCGACAGTAACTCTTCTACTATTTCGTGTTCTTCTGGGGACTTTTCTCTTTTCCTACAGTTAACCCTGCTCAGGTAGGCTAGATGTCGGTCCGTGTTGCACAGCAGGTAGACGTGGGTCTTTCAGACCCAAAAATATAAAAAATCGCAAAAAGTGTTTATGTTTCCTTTATTCCAATACTGAAAATAGAGTAACATATTTACTGTTTCTGCAACACAAACATGTAAAAAAAATTAACTTGTCTTTTCTTTTCATATTTTTAACAAATTTTTGAAAAAAATAGAAAACAATAAATAAATTTTGGCCTTCAATAAGAAAATTAAAAAAAAAATCTGAATGGTTGCTCGAGTGGTGCCAAAGCTTGGTATGGGATGGTGCTTCATGGTGTGAAGAGGGGCTGCCAGACACTGCATTCATATCTGCAATCAGGGAGAACAAAATATCTCACACACTTCAGGTAGACGTGGGTCACACATACCCAACTTACACTCAAATACCCTTATGCTGTGGAAAAGGAGAGAGAGCTTGAAGCAACTCCTTTACCACCTCCATGGATACACAAAGTTAGGATGCCACTGAGAACAGGGCTCCCGGTATGTAGAAGTTAATGAACTAGAAAATGGGACGGGGAGGGGGGGGAGGTCTCCCAGACTCACTTCTACCTGAACAGGATTAAGAGAAGAATTTCCTTCATCTGGTATTACCTCGGGTATTTCACGTCAGTTATCCGAGAAGTTTGTTGTTGGTGCTGTTGTTTTTGATGCATAGAGTTCTTTGTAAAATTATTCAACTCCCCTCATCATCTAACTGCATTTTAATGACTTCACTTTTTTTTTTTCGGTTGTATAATTTGTTGCTTTCCTAGCATCATTTTGCTTTGGAGCTGTTTTAGTTTTTCGCTTATTAGTGGTTTATTTGATTTGATCTATGTTTCTCTTCTTTATACTTCTCTCTTTCACTTGTTGATAAGTTTATTTAATCCAGCGCTTTCTTTTTCGTCTTTCTTTGCATTTTCTTTCATATCCTCTCCTCTCTGCATGAGCTCGAGGATTGTTTTTAAATTTTTGTTGACTTTGGTTGCATTAGCTTTCCCTACTGCCTCCGCAAATCCCCTTAATGCTTCTATTAGTCTTCCACCCAGTTCATCAGTGTCACACTCATCATAAGTTAGAGATTGAAATCTGTTCTTTCTCTTTAACTGAATGACAGGTATCTTTTTACTTTATTAGGTGTCATTTCTATTTATTTTTAATCAGTCTTTCTTTCTCTTTTGGGACTGATTTTGGCTGTGGAACCCACCGTTCTAGTGTCACTTCCCATGTTTACCATGGTAACTGTGACATTCTTATCTGCTATAATGAAGTAAATTTCGTTCTTTTTATCTTAATTTGGCATTTTCTGGGTCCAATTTCTCAGCATTCTTTTGTGGAAGAATGTATTCATTATTCTGACTTGCTCAAAGGCCGCCTTCGGCGGCATCCACTCAGTGTCAAGTCAATTTCTATTTTCAGTCGAAAGGTAACAGAAATTTGAATTACTTATGCAGTGAGTGAGATGGAGCGAGGAATATTCCTTTATTTTTATCCTGCTAGGACACCCGTTGAGGAGAGAGAGAGAGAGAGAGAGAGAGAGAGAGAGAGAGAGAGAGAGAGAGAGAGAGAGAGAGAGAGAGACTGACAGACAGACAGACAGACAGTCAGAGAGAGAGAGAGAGAGAGAGAGAGAGAGAGAGAGAGAGAGAGTAATATTTGCTATTATACTAAATTATACTATACCATTTTAGGAGTATAAGGTGGGAAGAAGAAGAGGCAAGAGAGTGATAACACAACAAACACGTCACTCTTCTCTCTTCTGTCTTGCTGGTAATTTCAATGCCGGACCAAGGACGAATCCATTCCTTCCACTAAATGGAAATACTAAATTTGAAGCAGAACGCCAGAAATGAGTCATAACTCGGGAACCAGTGGCCCAATTGGACTACAAACTGTTTTATTCTCCAAGTTTAAGCATTTTAACGGTCTCTAGCTCTAACAAAAATTGTGCTACGTTGCGCCGTTTTTTGTTGTGTTGCGGTAATAAACAAACCAACAAACGTACAGAAATAAAATCATTGCAATATAGATATTGTATATTTCAGCAAAATTTACCAACATTTCACCTCTGTCAATCCTTTCTGCCACTCTGAATCTTTCCATACATTTATCATTATTGTTCTGTTTGCCAACTTTGCATTGATGTTTCCCATGACTGTATTGTGTCTCTTTTTTTCTTCCATTATCTGGGAAATGTCACCGTAAAATGTTTGTTTCTTCAGGTGTACGTCAAGAAGTAGGTGCATATACTTGTATTGCTTTCAGGTTGTATTTCTTGAATAGTTAATTACAACCCATGATCTTCTGTCAGACAGAGAGCTGAATTTAATAATGTTCTCCGCAAAATTTCACTAATGTAGAAATCCTACTCCAAAAACTCTTTCATTCTACCTTCCTTTGTAGTAAAATAGATGCCCGCTGTCTTGGAGCTGAATTAAATTTTCACCTTTTCTTTGAATCTCAGATGAATAATAGCCCAACTAATATTTTCTAATTCAGCAGTTAACTTATTAAATTTTAATCTTCTGCAAGGCTTCTTATGTTATACTTGTTGATTTTCATGGATTTAAATTTGTTCTAGTCTCTGATTTGCCGATATGGTGCCTTCTGCTTTCAGTGGCACACTGCCCTTATGCAATGTAGTGTATGGAGTGTCGATGAACATTTAGACGGTGACCCAAAAGGAATATCCGGATATTCATTATCAGGTGAATTCAGGTTCAGTTGGAGGGTTTGTGGAAAATAGTATCACCTCCCTGCCACATAGTTTCTGGTGAGATGCAATTTTGTACCACCATATTCAGTATATTCGGTGGATCTGTACATATTTACAGGTCACATGGTTCGTGCCATCTAAGACAGTACCTCATTTTTTTTTTTTATGTGAGAAAGAAGGAATTTCCTTGTCCTTCTGCCTACGGGTGACTTTACACTCCCTCTTCTGTCTTTCTTTCCTTCATTCTTTCATTTTCCTTCTACCTGTGGGTGACTCTACACTGAGTGACAAGCCAAATGGTTTCCTGTACACCAGGAAACCATTTATTACGCTGGGTGGTAACCTTATAGCCAATTTTGGCAGCTGGTGGTTTAGTGGGTAATTATTGCGCTCCAGTCGGATTAAGCCGGTTAAGGTTTATATCCAAGGAGTGGTTGGGGTTGATTGATCATGAAATGCCACTCAGGGATGAGTGAGGCTGGTCACTCTCATCTTAAATGTCGAGACCAACTGCCTAGCCCCGGGCTTCTACGCTCCTCATGGCGCAGTGTAGGATTGGATGATGGATGGATGGATGGATGGAGAAAGAAGGAACCTAAGGCCACGAGCCCGCAATAACTGTTCCCTCCAAGGAAAAACAAAATACAAGAGACAGCAAAATTCAAGATCCGATCATTTCGAGATGCCTGGACACACTGCATTTGAAAGACTGGAGATCATAGGAAGCAGAAAATATCTATGAGGCATTCCCTATGATCTCACCAAAAGAGGCCAGAGGAGATATATAAAATGATAATGAGAATCCACAAGCAGAAAAGGAAAAGAGGGGGCAAGGGAATGAAATGGGAAGGAAGTGGAAGGAAGAAAAGTCAATAAAAGAATATATAAAAATGATGAGGAATGGAAAGAATGATAAAGATGAATAAGAGACTTAAAGGTCACAAGAATGTAAGGAGAAGAAAAGAAATGAGGAAAATGGAGAAGGGAACTTGGAGGAAAGTCAGAAGTGATCAATGAATATAGTTTTAAGATAAATATTTTGGTGATTGTACTTAAGCATCGATTATCCTGCCCTCAAGAAATTGACGTCGTGAGCCTATCATGTGATGTAAAAGATGGCCTTGTAAGAACCAGTGTGACTTACAGTGTGCTATTTGGTGATATATTTCACTACAAGAGATGTACCCAAATCTGGGTTATATCCTGTGGCGTTTGTAAGAAAAATAGGATGATAAGGAAAGACTCCTTCGCGTGATGGCATCGATATTCCATGACAGTTCCACTGCCCAATTACACAAAACGTTCCTTAACTGCCTCTTTATCTCACTAAAGGAAGATGGTGGAATGCAGATGAGCAGCGTTGGTCTGTTAAACACTGGGTATACATACAGATGAATCTGTGGACCACAACAACAACTACGAGAAATCTTCCTGAATGATATAATCTTGTCGTTGTCCGAATAAGAAAAAATGATGCCATCATGGAGATTGGAGAGTGAGTTAAGAAAGGGACTTATCAATACTTTAACAAAAGCTATTTTTACTGAGCCGAATAAATTTGCCCGGCCGTAAGAAGACACAGTTATAAATACCACCAGCCTACAAAACAAGTCATATTCTTTTACCCTAACTTGGCCCAAAATTGCCATTTCCTGGGCTTTATTGTTAAGTTTTAACAAGATCAGCGTCAGAAAAAAATACTAGTCATTAAAAGATGCCATGGAAAGGATATAGAACCGTAGTAATATATTTTTCTGACACCGAGATACTTTACGTGGAATAAGTTACAAACGGACGAAAATCTGGGCCAAGTTAGTATAAAGCAACAATGTGTTATAGGGAAAATTTCAAATCGTGTCATAACGAGGAAGCGTATCTCTCCAAATCTACATTAACTCACTACTCATAGTAGTTACCATACTGGTACTGTTTTCTATATTTTTGCCATAGTTAAATGAATGCTTTCTGCTTAGGGGAGACGTCTTGAGTTAAGGAGGTAATGAAGCCGTATCTAACCCATCCACTTCGAAGGGTCCGTTCAAAACTGAACAAAATACTTTTGGATTTTGCATAAACAAAGGAAAAAGCGTCATCAGACTGAATGATTTGAAAATATATTGGCAGTAATATCTTAGAACTAAGGCCAGTGAACCTTATTGCTTTATAAATTTACTCTACTTCTGTTATGTTTTCTGAGAAAGCTGTAATAACATGGAAGGAATCTTTTTGAGGTAGCAAGAAAAACGTTATCGTACTGAAGGGGCAACACACACACACACACACACACACACACACACACACACACACACACACACACACACACACACACACACTCAGGGACATAGAGGAGAAATGAACGCATTACACACACACACACACACACACACACACACACACACACTCGGAAACAGATAGAGAAGGGAGAAAGTAATAACAACACGAGTCCAATAATATTAAGAGGCAAGCAAAATGTGTGTGTGTGTGTGTGTGTGAGAGAGAGAGAGAGAGAGAGAGAGAGAGAGAGAGAGAGAGAGAGAGAGAGAGAGAGAGAGGAATTAAAAAGATGGAGGATGCAAGAGAAACCAAAGCACCTTCGTTCTGATGATAATGCAGGTAATTAGTGAGTGGGGAGAGAACCTGGAGGAAGGAAGGAAACGGGAAGGAATAAAAGAAAATGAGTGAGACGGAAAGAGTAGAGAAGAGGCGAGGAAGAGGGGAGAGGAAACAGAATAGGAATCAGTTGGAAGGAGAACAGAGGAAAGAAAATGGAAAACACACAAACTATGCACCCTCGTTCAACATCATGTAGCTCTATGGAAACTGAGACCAAACAATATCTAAAGTGGAGCTAAAAAAGGTAACTAAAACAGGATGCTTCCCGCTGATAGACAACTTTTTCTCTCAAGCCACCTCTCTGCCCTCCCCGTCCCTGGATAAAGACCAAGCCATGCCAACTACGTGGTGTTAGAAAGTAGATGAAGTGAATAGAAAGTGATAGTGGAAAGAAATGAATGCGAGAAAGGAAAATGCAAGGCAGGGGAGAGAGAGAGAGAGAGAGAGAGAGAGAGAAAGAGAGAGAAATAAGTGGGAAAAAGGAGGGCACAGAAGGGAAGTCAAGAGAAAATAAGGAAAAAAGAAAGTAGAGAGAGAAGGAAAGGAGTGAATGGAGAAACTGGAGAAGAGATTAAATCAGTTGAACGGAGGGAAGAAAGGAAATGGAGAGAAAAATTAATGAATACAGAGCAAAGAGGAAAAGAAAATAAATGGAAGAAAATTATTGTTCGGAAGGAGGAGAGAAAAGAGAGAAGAGGGGAGAAGAGCAAAAAAAAGAAGGAGGCAAGGGAAGGATGTATAGGAAAAGGAAAAAAAGTGAATTAAACAAGAATATGGAATAGGGACATTTTTTATATATTAATGAGAAAGAGAGAAGGAAAGGAGAAAAAGGTAATGAAGCACATTGGTGAGGAAAGAATATAAGACAGAATGAGAAGAATAGAGGGACAGGTGAGGCAAGGATGGAAATACAAAGAATGAAAAGAGAACACAGGATGACAGGAAATAGGCAAGGTAGGGAGGGAGAGAATGAAGTGAGAAAACGAAATATGAAAGAAAATAAATAAACAAGAGGCAAAAGGAAAACAAAGGAAGTATCATACCTGGACAAAACCTAGACAAACAAGAGAAACAGGAGGCTCGCGGCCCATTTGGGCCACTCAGCACTTGTCCAAATTAGAGCCATTGATGAACCAAGCTGCACTTTCGAGCATGTACTTGTCCGGATGAGAGCCGTTTCTGAACAAATACCACTACCATCACCATTACCACAACTATCACCGTCACAGCTACCACCACACCTACAACCACCACACCCATCACCACCACACCTACCACCATTACATCTACCACCATAACCATCAAAGCTACCACCACAGGTACCACTACCACCACCACCATAACAGCTACCACCACCATCATCATCACCACAGCTACCACTACCATCATCATCACCACAGCTACCACCATTATTATCGCCATCATCACAGCTACCACCACCATCATCATCACCACAGCTACCACCATTATTATCGCCATCATCACAGCTACCACCACCACCACCACCACTACCACCACCACCACCACCATCATCATCATCATCACAGTTAACAACAGCAACAACAACACAGCTACCAACATAACTGCTACCACCACAGCTACCTCCGACACCACCATCACAGCTACCACCACAACTACCACCACAACTATCACAGCTACCACCACCACCATCACCACCACAGCTATCACAACCACCACCACGACCACCCCCACCACCATCATTACAGCCTCCATCACTCTTACCACCACCACGTTAGCTATCACAATTTTCTGCTGAATAAAATCGTTTGTTCATAGCATCAGTGTGGTAATAGACATTGGACTGCAGATGCACAGTACAACCTCTCTCTCTCTCTCTCTCTCTCTCTCTCTCTCTCTCTCTCTCTCTCTGAAAGGGCGCATAAAGCTCCAGGGAAATGTTTCGCCGCCTCTTCCACGAGTGCGTATTGTAACTGGGGACAATTATTAGGGTCCAAAACACACCGTCAGAAAATCTCAATCGACATCAAATCGAAACTGACCATTTTGGATCCAGTTCTAAACATCCTTCCAAGTTTCATCAAAATCCTTTTTGAAATTTTTACTGCGCAACACACACACACACACACACACACACACACACACACACACACACACACACACACACACACACACACACACACACACACACACACACACACAGGATTATAGTATGTTAGAGATAATAAAAATGTAAAAAGGAAACCAAGACTGGAATAGATGGAAAAAAAATATGAAAAAAAGAAGAGAAAGTGCGGAATAATGGAAGCAAGTTGGAAAAGAGAAAAGAAAATTGGTTAGGAGAGAGGAAAGGAGAAGTGAGGGGAGAGGAGATAAAGAGGATTACGGGAGTGAGAGGTAAAGGAAAGGAGGGAGCAAATAACGGTCACTAGAAGAGAGGAAAGAGAAGAAAATATCTGGAAATAATAGAGGAGTAAAGGGGGGGGGGGCGACGAAAGAACAGAAGAAGAAAATAAATGAATGATGGAGGAAAGGATAAAGCAAAGTAATGAAACCTAAAAGGAGATTTAAACGAAATAAGAAAGAAAGGAAGAGGAAGGAAGGAGAGGAGAGAATAAAAGAGAAAGAAGGGAAGACTGATACAAATGAAAGTAACATCTGTATCAATGAAAATGAGAGAAGTGGAGAAAAAGAGAGCAAGAGGAAGGAAGCAAGAAAAAGAAAGGGAAGACTGAGAGGATGGAAGGAAGAGACAAATGGAGGGGAGAAACGGAAACAGGGAGAGAGAGAGAGAGAGAGAGAGAGAGAAGGAAGGAATCAGGGAGAATAGATAAAAGAGGAAACAAGGAAGAAAACTGGCAGCAAATTAAAAGATTGGAGAGATGAGGAAGCAGAAGAATGAAATCTTGAAAAAAAAAATCTTATACGTAAAGAAAAATACAAATATATCTAGACTGATGGACACGGAATCGATCCCATGGTGGCAGCAAATTGATGAGAGAGATTAAACCTTTCATGTTAGGAATAATTCTAGTAATTCATTGCTGCCAAAAGGAAGTTACTGAAATCAGAAATTGTTAAAACACTCATCGTTAGACCTCCTTCTATCAAGATAACTCTGTGCTGTTTTCCAGTTATCCCAGGGAATTTTACCCCTCTGAGAGTACATACTGCTGAATGACTTCTTTCATAGTGTTTTCACGAAAGAAAATAGCGTAAATATTCCCACCTCACAATCAGTTTTCTTAGGACTTCAGAAAATCGATCCAAATACATCATCTGTCCCAAACTAGATATCTCCTTGCACACTATGTTAATGTTACTGACAGTTAGCACTTCCTGTAGCTAAAATACTCAGTAAATCATAAACTGAATTTAGAGTACTTAATCAGTCGAAGCTCATTAATATATAAATCCTTTCTCTTAAAAAGGCGATTACAAGCGGGCCATAAAATACCGCCCAATAATTCTAACGTCAGTTCTATGGAAGCTTTTGGAGAAAAAATGTTAAAACTACTTTGTTCCCTAGCAAGCATGATCTTAAAACATTTAATCAGCACGGGCTCCGTATTGGACGATCATGGCTTACAAATCTGCTTGATTTTTTCACAAACATATACGGTAAATGGGACACAAAACTACCATCGGCTATCATATGTCGAGATTTCCACATAGCGTTTGATAAGGTACCCCACCTAAGACTACCACAAAACCTAACAGCCCTCTAACAAATTATGTTGATGGATGGGTGATTGGTTAAGAAATCGCAATCAGCGTGTAGTGATGAATGGCCTGAATTAACAGAGTTCATCAAGGGTCAGTTCTAGGACCTGTTCTTAACACAGTAATCTGGAAAATGGACTCGTTTCTAAGGCAGTTAAATTTGCAGATGCCACTATGATTGAAAGTAAAATGAAATCGAAAGCAGACTATGAATCTATAGAAAGCTACATGTGGTAACTGATGTGAGAAATGACAGACAAAATTTAATGTATGTACGTACATAAATGTAAGATAATGCACTTTGGCGACAAAAACACTGAATATGAATATCGCATGTTCAATACACCACTGACGGAATATAAAACGAGGATTAAGGAGTTATTATCAGTAATGATCTAAAACACTCAAAATAGTATATAACAGGCAGTAACAAGGCGAACAAAATGCTCAGCTTCATCGCAAGGAACTTTGATTATAAAATTCCCGAGGTCTTCTCCAAGCTTTGTACGTGATTATTTAGACTACACCTAGAATACTCTGTGTAGCAACGGTCACCGCATCTTACAATGGACGAAGATAGACTCAAGAGACTGCAGTGCAGAGCCACAAAAATGATCCAATCACCGTGAAATTTACCCTACGAAAAGCAACTATTGAAAGTGATTATATTTTCTCTTAAATAGTAACGACTCAGACATCTAACACAAGCACGTAAAATTATTAACAAATCTGAAGATAAGTTAATAAGCGGAAGTGAAAATGGTAGCTAGATGTAACTTAATGTGACCAGAAATAATGGAATGAAACACAAAAGCAAGATATCCAACACTAATATAGGGAAAGATGTGTTTACTATTCGCATAGTGGAGCAATGGAATTGGCCACCAGAAGCAGTAGTTAGTGCAAAAATTATGAATACTTTTAAAATTCGGCTAGACAAATATTCAGAGTAGGCTATAACTAATTTTGTGAGGCTTATTTCCTGGTTGAAGTGTATGCTGACAACAGAGAAACGTTTGCTTAATAATGGAAACATTTGGCTTTTGTGTATGCTCATTCTTTTGCAGATCAGTAGAACAGTGATTCAAGATTCACATATTGTAGGGTCAAGGTTCAGAAATCCCTTCTGCCTCTCCTATAAAAAAATTCCAAGCTTATTCTTTCTAACAAGAATATTATTTTTGTTTTGTTTTTTTCAATCTTTTCCTGCCTGTTTAATTGGATGGTATGGTGAGCAGGGGAGGGCCATCCTCTTTACTAGCTTATTCTTATACACGTTGATTAGATCTTAATCGAAAAAGCGCATTTACTAACAGACTCTTTATCATGGGCCACCTGGCCTCTTGTTATGTTTACTTCCATGTAGGCTGCTCTTATACAATAGGCGTCAGAGAATGTTAATTTGATATCGCGTTCTCTACTCTTTTGCAAGGTCGGATCGACACGCTATTGAATCGCCTCCACAAACATCATAGCGGCAGATCTGAAAATTGTATTAATGTTATGGTTACATACGTCCACACTCCGACAATTCACACCCTTTTTGCCAATTACTGGTATAAAACAATTCCTATGCGACACATCCTATGGTCACTCCTTTTTAGACCCAAAACAGAGACGTTTAGACATGTAGGAACTTACTTGCTTATGGTGAAGAAGAAGGAGATTTAGTGGACGGACTGAGGATAAATTCATGAGTAGGTTTCCTTAAGATTCAAAAAGAATGATTAACGTCTGACTTTACCTGCGTCACCTACGTATCAGGTATATAAGCGCGAGAGATGCTGACTTTCTCCTTCTTAGTGTTGTTTTTCTTGGATAAATGTTAAAATAAACAATCACCACACTTAAACTCTCCTCCCCTCTACCTCACCCCCACCATCACCACCGCCCATCCCTCCATTCATCTCCTTTCACTCCACCTACTTTTCTATCCAACCAGCGAATCAAACTTTTGTTAAACTCTTGTTCCCATCATCAATGCCACATGTCTTCCAACGTCCATGGTCACAGGGTGTACTCGTCGAACCCTACACCATTGGTTCTGTTCAGTATCTGATCCATCTAGTGAAGGAACCTATATACATATTTTTTTTTCCCGTAAAGACACAGCTTTCCAGGAATTTGATAAAGCAGGTTAATTAATAGCCAACAGGTAATTGGAAATAGGTCCGAGAGGTCCTTCTGTTAACCCCTTAGCTCCTAGAGTCCCTGCGCGAGGGATATTGCTGGAAGGGTGCTAGGCGTACTGTCCTCCGCCTGTCGGCTCATAGTCGCGAAGCTCATAGGTCCCTACCCCGGGGTTCCCTTCTTTATCATATTTTGAAAATGCACAGTTCCGTCCCATACTAGGGACCCGGGACGCAAAGGAGGTTAAAGTGGGCTGACCCAGGCTACTGCTGCAGCAACTGATGATGATGATGATGTACAGCATCCTACTCGTTTCCTTGATGGCCTTCATACTTTATTTATTATTATATTCAGTTTGATTATTCTGTCAGTTCTCTTTCTCCACTGGCATCGTTTCATCAAAATCTTACCTTCATAACCTGTCCTGTCTCTTCAGTTAGGCCCGTGGACCTTCCTAAAAAGCGGCGTCTGAAGTATTATGGAGCAACAGACCAAGAGACCCCCAGGCAGTACCTCTTTGACTTTCCTTTGAAACACTGTTGCTTCCATGGCCAAGAGACATCTGAGTTTTTGTGTATTATAAACTCACCCTCCCGGACATGGAAGTATACATTCCTTTCCTTTATCCTCGGCCTTTTGTCTTGTCCTCCCGGGCATTGAAATATACATTGTTTTTTCTTATCTTCTGACTTCCGCAAAAAAGTCGCAGTTTTTTCAGGTATATTTATAATGTTGTCCAAAAGATGGCGACTTTCAAAGATACGTAAGTTAACTAACCATGAACATTTCTGCCTAACTCATGAAAAAATCTCACCTTACCAAAAACAGCATCGTTATTTCTGTAAGTGCAATGAACGTTGCAATAAAAGATATTCTTTCTCTTCCACCCATGTTGCCGAAAACTTCTTCAGTTACTTTATTTTTTCCCTCCTTCTTTTGCTTCTCGTTTACACTCAAGTGGCCCTTTAGGTGCTTCCTAGTCTAATGAAGCTGACCTGGTGATATAAATGAAATAGATCAGTATTAAGTACAGTAATATCAAAAAGCGCATTTGTTGTTCATGTACTTTCATCGTGACAGGATGTTATCAACCGTTGGGATAGATGGTAGAGAGTGGGTGGCGTGAGCCAAGATGGTGGTGATTGGTGTTATAGGTAAGGATAACTACACAATGTGAAGACTGGTACTATGTAAGGGGCGGCGTTCTAAAGGGATGGAGGTGGAAGGAGTGGAAAAACGGTGGGGCTGGTAGACAGTTGTGATGCTGGTGGAGCAAGGTCAATGTAATTCACCTTGAGAAAATGTACCCGAAGAATGGCTGGTTACAAGCGAGCGAGCGCAGCGAGCGAAGCGATGCTTACTCTACTTTTAGCTGAGAAATGAGTGGCCCGAGACGACCTTCTCTGATCGCAATGGTTTTCAGAGGCTAATAACTTTTCTTCTATGTGAGACAGAGAAGAGATTCTTCCAGCAGGGAGTAGATACATTCAAAAAATTTTGTTTTTAGTTATATATTTACTTATGAGACCAAAGAATCCCCTTGACATCCCATCTTTCCAAGGGAGTGTACTGAGGGCTTCAATTGATATGAACCACTATGAAATCGAATTATAAAAGATTTCCTGTTGTAACGCTATGTTTTCTTGCATGAAATGTAACAGTTAAATATCTGCTATTACACTCATAATTTTACATGAACTTTTTTTCTATGTTTAGGGAGCGAAATCAGCATGAGTAATCGCCCCATTTTTGGGTTCTGTCATTCGATCATTAGCCAAGCGTGTACAGACGCAGTTCGTTTGCACGGCAAGTCGGAAACAGAAAACGGAACATTGCACGTGTGATAAATGCTACGGAGCCTCGCTGTATGTATATCCAGAGAGAAAACGTGAGAGGGAGAAAACGTTAGAATGTAAATAATTTAGCACAATTTCCTGTGTTAAACTAGACCACCAGAAATGTTGAAAGTTTACACCAAGATGAAATGATGATAGGCGTATGTACAAACGCTCGCTCGCTCGTCACGCGCTCACAAAGTGCATTGTACTGGTAAGAGCACACCGACGGCTTAACTGAGCTTTCTCCAAGAAAGACAGGAAGAAAGGAAGCACACAGCACTCCCATGTACGAGACACCTAAAGACATTGATAAAAATGAGTCACCCAGTCCCAAGATATAAGACTGATATTAATCATGCATTATTTTATACGTGCACAAAACAAGCTGTCGGTCAAGTTATTTGCTGTCTGAAAGAACGCGTGGAAAATCTCAGGCTGGGGAAGGGAAGTTTTATCACTGAAACTGTATAAAAGTAGGCATTACTTTCACAAGCTGACTTGCCGTAAAAACGGTTACGATAATATCATCACAGGAGTCCTAAATGAGACGTCTATTGAGTATGGACGGTGGGTATTCGAGTAGAGACGGTGACATGTGTAGGTGTGTTATGTGACAAGTAGGCAGACTGCTGGGATTCATAAAACAGACTCTCAGATCAATCCACAGAATGGGAAACAACAAGCAATATACAGGGTGTCCCGGGAATATGTGTGCAGAAGCTTCAGGATGTGACGAGCAAATTTTGATTGTAAAAAAATGTATATCATCATTGGTCTAAACCTCAGCCGTTACGGCGCTATCATTTCTGATAATCTGATTGAAATAAGAGGAAAACCGTTTTCTCTCATAAGGTCGTGAATAGCTGTAGATTCATAATGACTAGGGAATGAATGCATAATAATTAGCATTACTGTTAAAGTTAGCTGAAGAATATCCCAAAGCTTTCCACACATTTCCTTGGGCGCCCTGTAAACAGATACACATACACTGGTACACACACAGGCACATTTACGTGTACACATGTCAAATTTCACGGGGTACCAAGAATACCAGGAATATAATCATTAAGCCCCCCGCCACAAAAAAAAAAAAGAAGGAAAAAGAAAACAAAGAAAGAAAGAAAAAAAGAAAAGGAACGAATTCAAAGAGGCAAAAGAACTCACATCAGTTTTGCTCAAGGTCTTCGTTGAAGACATTACCGCATATGAATGCATAGGCTATTAAGGATAGAGAGAGAGAGAGAGAGAGAGAGAGAGAGAGAGAGAGAGAGAGAGAGAGAGAGAGAGAGAGAGAGAGAGAGAGAAACTGTCTACGCAAGGAAGAGAGCTATTAGTTGTAGTTTATGGTAAGGGTATGGAAAACAAGCGTAACATAACAGCATGTAATATGTACCCTAGAATATGGCCCCATCACAAGGAAGAGACTAACGCACTTCAAGGTGTTTAAGGCTTTTTTTCTCCATTCTTATTGTATGGAAACGTCTTTACTGATTTTAGAAGAGACTGTTTAAACAGGGGAAATTAAATATTGCCTACAAGAGTTCTCACCATAGCTGAATAAATTTGCCTGGAGGTACCAAAAGTGAACATAAGTATGAAATCGCTGCAGTGACGTATGTTATCTGAAGAAATCACACTGAGGTAGCAAATACATAATTAAAATGTGTTAGTATTTAGATTATAGGAAGGGGCATGATAAACAGTGGAGAATGTTAAAATAAGGCCTTGTTATACCGGAAAGGTTATTGGGGGATTATTCTATACCTTGTAACCCAGGAAATCATTCACAAAGTTGGGTGGTAACCATATAGCCAGACATCTGGGTGACGTGAAGCCAAGTATGTTGCCCTTGTCAGTTGAGTGGAGACGCAAAAGCACCGTCCACCCAGGAACCAAACCACCACACTAATACCAGCGACCTGCTGTAACGAGGCGTTGCAGTCACAAGTTAACATCGGTTCACTGCACTGAGACGGTCCAGCAGGGATTCATGTTTGGCTAAGGCTGATGAGACTGCTCGAAGAGACAGATTAGGATAGCAAAACAAAAACAACAACATAATGTTCTCTTTTATCAGTGTTGTTACGAGACAGTTATACTTAACCCGGGATGGCTATGCAGTAATGATGGTTGGTATCTAACCCCCTGATCTGAAAACTGCTGAAGCTACATAAATCGTTTGACAGATGCAGCAATGTAATTAAAATGGCATTTTCATAGGCCTACCACTTAGCTTGTTCAGAACGAAAATGTTTTTTTTTTTTCCTGTCAGTTAACAGGCAGTTGTATTCTTCTTCTCCATGCAACTACCAAAGGGTTTTATTATGTGTTTCCTTGCTGCTGCCAGACGGTTTTACGTTTTCTTTTCTTTTAGCTGCCAGGCGGTTCTCTTAAGAATTTCTTGCAGTTACCAGAGGGTTTTACTCATTTTTTAAATGTTTCCAGACGGCGTTTTATTGCAGTTACCAGACGATCTTTTTAAGTGTTTTATTGCAGTTACCAGACTGTTTTATTAGCATTTTATTGCAGTTATCAGATGGTTTTATTAAGCTTTTTCTTAGGGCTGACATACTTTTTTTATTACGCATTTTCTTGCAGCTGACATTGATTTATTAAGTTCTTTCTTGCGACAGACATACTGTTTTATTAGTCTTTATAGGAACCCCTGCTAATGAACAGGTCAGTGAAGGCAGTATATAATTCCTCCAGTAAAAAAAAAAAAAAAATCTCTGCTGTGAAAGTAGCAAAAATTAAATAAGAACGACGTTTCTGTCATCTTCACCTAGATATGTCTCTTGTTGAGCCTAAACATCACCCGACTGTGACTAAAATATAACACAATTAAAAGCACTTGATACAGTTCATGTGAAGGACTTGGAAAATAAGGTGAATATAAAGCTATGTAATGTCAACGTTACAACATCTCGGTGCTCTGCTGGGTTAATATAGGTTTGTATTTTAACCCCTTCACATCGAAGTGTCTTCTATTTCAAGAACTGAAAGAAAATGTCTCGTATATCAGTCTCTGAAAGACTGTGACGCAACTGACATTCGCGTATTTTTCCAACCACCAGACTTTTATTCAGGCCGGCAGGGACTTTTCGAAATAAAGCTGTTAGATATAGGGTTCACTAACCCCTTCAGTTTTAGTGCACTATACTAAGCCGGAAAAACAGCTAAGAGGTGGCATGAATAAACAGTATAAGACGCCACTGGAGGCAAGAGGTTTAGCTGATGAACATCGTCCGACGTTAACAAGAATATTATGAAAGTAAATATAGGAAGGTATACTACTAATTGTGGGTCTACATAATATAATCCCTGAAAAAAAAAACTTTGATGATGAATGTTATGTCTGACATCTTGGAAACTCTGTATCTACTCACAACTTACTTCCATCACTGACCGAGAGTAAATGGAAAGCCGAGACTTAACACCGGGTATAGGCTTTAATGTTAGTTGTTTGAACTATTTGTAGACCATGTCGGTAACAGTCATAACGAACTGTTGCTCTCTCAGTCTATCAAAACTTTGAATTTCTACCTTGACACTGAACAACAGGTCTTTGATCAATGTGAAACCCTGACTTCGACATCCCTTCAGCCAAGGATGGGATTGAAGGGTTACCGGAACCTATGACTCAAAAGTGTACGCAGGAACATTATTTATATGTGACGCAGGGGCGGGAGGACAGAATACATAACTACAATGGAAAATAGAATGTGACCCTAGAAGGTCCAAGGAGGGGTTCACCTGCCAATGCGGTACCAGATGTGGCCAAACCTCCAGGATCTAGGAGCAGCATACACAAGTTCTGAGATATTCAACAGCCACAAGATTATGAACTTTTATCTTAGGTCTATGTCACAATGTGGATCAGTCCACTGCAGGTCAAAGACCTATCCTGTGTTTATGTACTTGATCTTTTGGTTGTTTACCAGTTTCAACCAATCGCGGTGAATCTACGAATCTCATCTCAATGTCTTGTTCTCCGTGAGTTTCTTCCTCTTACTCCATCTCTGGGTTGCCACACCATTATCGTGGTTGACCATTGCTTAACGAATCGATGTTTGACATCATCAGCCCATATATATTTTCGCTTTTTCGTTGTGGTGATTAGATCCGGTATACTTTCGTCTGTCCTCTTACCCAGGAAGTTCGTTTCTAATCTTTCTGTGTGATATGTGACTTAATTCTTTTCATTCCTCTTAGATTACTCCTAAGTTTCCTGTTCAAGGATTATCTTAAACTCCACGTTTTCGATCCATAAGTCTATCTATCTATCTATATACCTAGGCTGCTTCCCCCAAGGAAACGGAGGTAGCCGAGACAGGACGACACACTCCCCATTTACTCATCCATTCAAACACATTCATTCGCATCTTAGCCCCAAAGGGGAGAACGGACAGATCCTCACCGCACCACACCGCACAAGGGTCAACTGTGCAATGCAATCAGTGACATCCGCAGCAGGGCCCGACAGCAGAGCTGGTTTACCCCTGCCACATCATAACAGACTCATTCCCTTACCAGCACCTGACCTGAAATAGCTGATCAGACCAAATGCGGGAGAATATCCCCTCAGGGCTGCGTCATCACTTATTCATTCACAATTTCTCTCCAATTATTTCTGTCACGCACAGCCACTCTTCCTTGCTCAACAGACATCCCTCTCGCATCCAGCGCTCTCTTCACACTGTCCATCCATCCTATTCGTGGTCTTCCTCTCAGCCTTACACCTCTCACATGAGATCTAGTTAACTTTTTCACCAATCGCTCATTATCCATTCTCTCCATATGCCCAAACCATTGCAACACCCTCTGCTCAACTTTGCCAGCCATCTCCCGAACAACTCCAGTTCTCCTTCGCACTTCATCATTCCGCACTCGATCCATACGCGTCACTGCACACATACTCCTCAGACACCTCATCTCCATTACATTCAATCTTTTCCTCTCTGCTACACCCATATTCCATGTTTCAGCCCCATATAATGCAGTCGGTACCACAACACCCTCATACAGCCTTCTCTTTACATCCATTCTAAGCGAACAACATCTAAACACTTTTTTCATTCCTCCCAGCACCTTTCCTACTTCATTTATTCTAAACTTCACTTCTGCATCTATTCTTCCATCCACAGCAACATGTGACCCTAGATATTTAAAACACTCTACCTCCTCAAGCAACTCGCCATTCAAAACTATATACATCCCCCTACCATCTTCCAACCTTGTACACTTCATCACTTTACTCTTATTCTCATTTTCTTTCAATTTCCACCTTTCACACATCCTTCCAAACTCTTCTACCAACTGTCTCAATCTCTCCTCTGAATCAGCCACCAGTGCAGTATCATCTGCAAACAGCAGCTGCTTCAGATTCCACTCTCCACCATCAACATTCACCAGACTCAGACCTCCACCTAAAACTCTTGCATTCACCTCCCTTACAACAACATCCATGTAAATATTAAACAACCAAGGCGACATCACACATCCCTGTCGCAGCCCCACTCTCACAGGAAACCAATCACTCACAGCATTTCCCAGTCTTACACACGCTCTACTATTTACATAAAAACTTTTCACCCCTTTTAGTAACCTACCATCAAGTCCATACAATCTTAAAACAGTCCACAAAGCCTCCCTATCAATTCTATCATACGCTTTCTCTAAATCCATAAATGCCCAAAACACATCCTTGCCTTTCGCTAAATACTTTTCACACACTTGTCTCACTGCAAACACCTGATCCACGCATCCCCTCCCTCTCCTAAAGCCACATTGCTCATCACCAATCACTCCCTCTGTACCCTATCTCTCATAATTAACACTCTACCATACACCTTACCTACAACACTCAACAGACTTATACCCCTAGAGCTAGTACATTCATACTTATCACCCTTGCCTTTATTCAACGGGACCACACAAGCACTTGCCCAGTCAACTGGCACCATACCTTTCACAAAGCACACATTCAATAATCTTACTAACCAGTCATCAATAGTCACTCCACCACCCTTCAGGCATTCCACAGCACACCCATCCATACCTGCAGCTTTCCCTGTTTTCATCTCCTTTACTGCCTCCTGCACTTCCTCCTTCGTGATCAAAGAATCATTCAACTCTCCCAACACATTTATTCCTTGCACCCTTCCATCTGCCCCAATCTAAAGCCACCCTTTCCACCTCTACATTTAACAATCTTTCAAAATACTCTGCCCATCTCTTCCTTACTGCATCCATCTCAATTAACATCCTTCCATCCTCTGCTTTTACTCGTTCTTCCTTCCGAGACTCTCCCTTTCGCACCCTTTTCACCTCCTTCCAAAACATTTTCTTATTCTGTTGAAAATTCTCTGTTAGCAGCCTACCCCACCTCTCATCTGCTGCCACTTTAGCATCATGCACAGCCCTTCTCGCCCTATTCCTCTTTTCCTTATACCTCTCATATGACATCTCATCCTTCCTCTGCAGCCACACTTCCTATGCACGTCTCTTCTCAGCCACAGCCATACTTACTTCCTCGCACCACCATTCACTTCCTTTTCTTACACCACCACCCACACGTCTCACACCACACACCTCTTCTGCATGCCCCACCACAGCACTCATAAATAACTGCCATTCCTCCTCCACACTGCCATTTTCCCTATCTTTCACTGCATTCCACTCATCTTTCAATTTCTCCTGATACTCTATCTTTTTCTCTCTTTTATCCAAATCACTCACTTTCAAAACCTCCCTGCCACACCTAACCCTCCTAGCTCTCACCCATCTCTTACCTACTCCATAAGTAAAAACAGAAATTACAAACTTTTTATATAACCTTGTCTTTTGACATAAATGCAAATATCTCTTCCCGCAGTTATTTCCTTTGCAAAAGCCCTCCATCCCATTCATATTATTCGCTAAAATTCGTTGTCATGAGCTGGGACTGCTAAACTGCCTGTCCTAGGAATAATCGTTAATTTTTCAACATATTTATTTATCTCCTCTATAAAAAAAGAGGCCCAATTAAGTCCGTAAAATAATAAGTTTCCTCTCTTCATATTAATTTTCAAGCGTACCTTCAGACCTTCCATTTTCAGTTTGGATATACTTTCCTGTATTCCCTTCTTTGATGCACTAAAAAATAATGTCATCAGCAAATCGAGGACAGTTCTTACGCCCATTGCTAAAGTAAAATAACTTTTTCATCAAGGCCTATTTAAATGTCTGTTAACGTAGCCTACTCTAGTCATGGTGTAAATAATTTGAGAAATTTATAGCTACCCGTTGAATACCTCTGTTAATGGTATTTTATGGTTATTCTAAAGAGTTTCTTGATGACAGTACTACCTCAAAAATAAAATGAAATAATAATACTTTTACTCAAGTTTTTTTTTTTTTTAATCACCTCATCGGCTAATTTCTATCATCATTGTAGGTGTTTTAACTGAATCAATTATGTTTCTTATAATCTGAACTTATTTTTGAAAAGACTTTCTAATCAAATAACCACAATAACTTCAAGCCCGTTCTCTCATCAGTTTGTAGCTAGTGAAGGACTAATTTTCATTTCCTTGCCAGTCTGTTCTCTGGGCACATTTATGACTAGTGAAGGACTTTTTTTTTTTTTTTTTTTTTTTTTTTGCTTAGAATAAAATCCAGCCTGTTTTCTTGACCGATTTGCAACTAGTGAAGAGGTAATTTTGATTTCACAGGAAATTTTAGACAAGTTTGTGCAAAACAGATGACTAAATGGAGGGTAGTTCTTTAGATCTTTACTGGGATCTTTGCATTCATTTTGCGCGCGTACTGTGTGTGTGTGTGTGTGTGTGTGTGTGTGTGTGTGTGTAATTCACCGGGTCGGTCAGGATCACTTGATGGTCGTGATCGTCAGCTTTTTACCCTCCCGGAAGGGAGCTGAGAGCTCATATAGTCCGATCTAAGGGCAAGGCTGTGACCTTCACACACGCACACACCCGTCCCCTTGCTCAAGGGGGACAGTAACCACCCACTTTGTCAGTGAAACTTTTCGCAACCTGAGCAAGGCGCGAACTCCCGTCCACCAGTTGGCAAGCGAGAGCGTTACCACTGCACCAGCGAGCGGTGTGTGTGTGTGTGTGTGTGTGTGTGTGTGTGTGTGTGTGTGTGTGTGTGTGTGTGTGTGTGTGTGTGTGTGTGTGTGTGTGTGAGAGAGAGAGAGAGAGAGAGAGAGAACTAGAATATTTTACTGTCCTTTCCATGATCTAAGAACTGTCGATTTCTAAAAAATTCATAGTTTCACTAGTTCATTTAATGCAGTCATCTGCATCTTAAGAACAATGGATGAGACCATCATCACCTCCTTCCTTAGCCCCCTTCATTTCTCTCAAAGTCTTCTTTACTTCTGGTACATCATTACTGGAGATCACCGTGTCCATTATTTCTCTAACATGAGTTTTCGGGTCATAGTACTGCTACGGTAAAGTGTAGCAGAAAATTGTTCTACCATTTTGACCATTTATTTTCTTCTTGCTTCTTACATCTAGCCTCTCAGAGCAAAGATTTGTACTGTACTCTTCTTACGCCAAACCTTCTCTTTGTATTTTTTATGCTTCCCTTCATTCCTTAAAATTTCTTCTGCTTTTTCTTTTTCTGCTAAATTCAGATTTCTGATATTTGCTTTTCTTCTGGCTGATGGCTTTCTTTATTTCATGAGTTTCATTGTGATCATTTTATGTTCATTTGATCATTTTCCAGCTGTTGTTTAGAAAGTATTTCATACTCTGTGAGAGCTACTGCAGTTTGAAGGTTTTCTGGGTCTTACCTCAAGATTTACTTCAGTTCTAAAGAAGTTTTTATTAATCTTCTGGGGGTCGTTATGAACTTCATCCATTACTTTCTAGTATTTGTTCTGAATTAACAAACTGAATTAGCTGTTTTCTGGCCTACTTCCACAGTCTTGACTGTTCCTTCAGATTAGCCTCTCCGTCACTCTCCCGAGATCTAATATTACCACTAGTAACATGTAGTAGGCGTCCACACTGAAAGCGTGGAATGTGTTTGAGCAATCGAGCGAGCAAGTCAGGTAGTGCTGGATAGTGTCTCGTGGCTCCTCCTCCTCCTATGATTTCCTGACCTGAAAATACTAACCCGCTGCATCCTGGTAACATATGGATACGTTGCAACATTTTGTGACGCTCAGTCCCGATAATGTATCCATACGTTTTGCAATTGCGAGGTCCATCATTTGCACATTTTTCAAATTTCGTGCGTGATTTTTGGTAAGTATATGCGGGACACCTTCCTCTACTTGCCACCAGGTGGAGATACTTCCTTACCCCGCGTGACCTTCCCCTCCCCTGGGCACGCCATTGTCTCGGCAATCCACCTGTTACCATTGACTTGGCAAGTAAAGACATGTCTTGCCACGGTACGAATTTTTCCAGGCAAGAGTGATTCCCCAATCAATGACGATGTGGAGGACAAAGATTACATGGTGCCAGAGGAAGAAACGAGCAGAAGTGATGAGGAGGTAACGTCGCCAAGGAAGGTGCGGTATTTTGATGTGTTCAGTGAGTGAAACAACATTTATATCGCCTATAATATTGTGTGAAAACCAATATATTCATGTAGCTGAGTCAGAAGTTTAGAAATTGTATTTAACTTGTACGTAATGTAATTGTCTGACTGACCTTGTTTGAGTTGGTTTGTATGTGAGTCTAATTAGGTAAGAAGTGTCCTATTGTGCAACTACTTGTGTTTATTATGCTAAAGAACCTAGTTACGTGATTATTATGTTCTGAGAGTTTGTAAGTATAATAAGGTTTATTTATTTAAGTGTTCTTGCCTTTCATTTGACCCTCAGAGTTAGAAGTTATCCTGAACAGTTCATAACAAAATTAAAATGGTAAACTCGGCCGGTTTAGAACAGTGATTTTATTTTGAACCAAACTATATAATTATCTATCATGGTGCTGACAAATTTTGATGATGGAAGAAAATTTGTGCAAACTGAACCTAGAGAATAGGAGTTGCAAAATCTTAGTTTAGGCTGAGTGAAATTTTCCAGTAAAATTAAAAAGGCAAATCTACTTAGCCTTATTCAGGACACAGTGTTTAGGGTGAGTGAGGTACGATCTGTTTACGGCGCTGGTTTTTACCCAAATCCCGAGCTTTTATGGTTTTGACCAAAATCCCGAGCTTTTAAAACGTTTGCTATCTATTCACATAGATACAGCCCGGAATGTAAATGATAATACCTTATATACTAATGTTAGTATACAACTTTAATTCATTTGCAAATGAGACAACTCCAGTTACCAGAGAAACAGCTTTAACTAGATCACGAATGCAGGCTGAGGCAGCTTAGTGGCTCAAGTAGTCTTAATGGTTCCTCTGCCAGTGATTTTTTTGATGCTACAATGAGTTTTAAGTTAGTCCCTCCCATTTAGTGAGTAAGATGTCACTAAATACTTCAAAAGTTTGAGAAGGTGGAGGTCGTTTTTCCTGGCCAAATATTACTGCAGAGTGTACTTAACTGTAGGGCACAGGAGGCCTATATAGCTTTATCAGTTAACCAGTGTGCTGATTACGAGGTGTCATAGGATGCAATTCTTTGGTCGTATGAACTAGGTCATAACTTACAGACTCAAGTTTAGAACCGCTTACAAACAATGGCATCACATTCAGATGATAATCAAGGAGTTTACTAAGTTGACAGAACTAATGACCTTGGAGAACTTCACAAAGAACATTTCCTGGGATGTTGCCACTCAGCTGAAAAAAAGGATGGCTAACCTGGTTGAAGCAGCTGTTGTGGCAGATAATTATTAACTTACTTCAGCCGAAATTCGCTTAAGAATGTTAAGAAATGTTCAGCTGGGGCTGTAAGAAAGTATTCCTTACCATTTGAGAGCTCTGTATGCTACAATAGTACAGGCTGGGGTGTAAATAAGTATCCTTCACCATTTGGGGAGATCTCCGTATGCCACTATAGTATAGGTTGGATGAAAGGAAAGTATCCCTTACCGTTTGGGGAGATATCTGCAAGCTACTGTAGTACAATTTGGAACGTTAAAAAGTATCGCTCACCACTTGAGGAGAACTCTATATGCTACAATAGTACAGGTTGGGATGTAAAAAAAAAGTATCCCTCACCATTTGTGGAGATCTCTGTATGCTACCATAGTGCAGACTGGGGTGTAAAGAAAGTACCTTTTACCATTTGGGGAGATCTTTGTGGGCTACTCTCGCCATCTGGGGAGATCTGAAACAGTTTTAAGGTGTGAAATATTACTATCATGTGTGAAAATTTGCACCGGGCGAGCTCGGATATGTTCCACATCTTCAGTGTGGATGTATATTTCCTAGTATTTTCCACAAATATTCTAAGCCTGATTCATTAGGTAGACACAGGGGAATGGATCAATTAGTTTGTAAACCCTTCCTGCAAACCAGTTAACATTAAATCAGATGACTGGCATAAAAACGAACTACATCCTGTCAGTACTCACCCTTTCCATAATCACCCGAGTACCTTCTAGGATTCTCTTAATTTCCTTCATCTAATCCAAAAGTTTTACGTCTATAATTTCGGTTTTCAAGGGCATCACCCTTCCCCTTGTGCACTTTTACAGTTACACTACTCAGCCAGTCATTTGGGACAACACATTCATATACAGTATAATCGTATTTATCAAATCCGTGTGCATGCAAACGTTTGAAAGGAATGAGAGAGTGTTTTTGATTGGTGATATGAATGGTAAAGTAGAAAATGTGAAGGGGGATGGAATAATTAGTGAGTGGGATGTGCCTGGTGAGTTAGATGAGAATGGCAGTGCGTTAGTGGACATCTGTGCCGGGAGGGCGTTGGTGATAGCCAATACCCTCTTCATGCACAAAATGATCCACAAGAATACATGGCGAATGATGAGAAGGGTGGGTGGTGAACTGAATGAAAGGAAGGCAATGATTGATTATGTGTGTGTGGATGAAAGGATGCGAAGATGTGTAGTGGATGCAAGAGCTTATAGAGGTTGAGGAAGTGGACTTACTGACCACTACTTGGTGGTTGCCAGAATCAAGATCCAAGTAAGATGGAGAAATAGAAGGGAAGGACGGGAGGAAGGAGTAGTTGCAAGGAGAGTGGAAAGGTTACAAGAGGATAAGAAAATGGCAGAGTATAAGAGAGAAGTGGAGGAACGATTTAGTAAATATGAATTGGACCAGATGTGGGAGGTGTGTGCAAGATATTCACAGAAGAAATATGTGCAGCATGTGATGTGGTGTGTGGGGTGAAGAGAAGACGGAAGGGGGAAAAAGGAACGACATGGTGGAATGAAGAGGTGAGACGGGCTGTAGCACAAAAAAGGAAAGCATATAATGAATGGATGAGAAACAGTGGCGTGGAAGAAGTTGAGAGGTGGAAGAGAGAGTTATATGTAGAGAGGAAGAGAGAGGTGAAAAGATTAGTAAGAGAAAGTAAGAAGAGAGTGGATGAGGAATTTGGAAGGAATTTGAGTGTAAAGTGGAGGGATTGTAAAAAATGTTTTGGAAAGAGGTGAAGACGGTTAGGCAGGGAGGCAATGAAGTTAGTAGGGGAGTGAAAGATAAAAATGGTAGATTACTATTGGAGAAGGGAGAAAAAGTGAGCAGATGGAGAGAACACTTTAAGGAATTGTTGAACATAGAGAACTTAAGTAATGCAAGTATAAGTGGCTTGGGAATGGCTGGGAGAAGGAGGGAGGTGAGAAGACAGGAAAAAATCAGTAGGATAGAAATTGTGGAAGCAAACAAATTGGGGAAAGCCCCCGGAATTGATTGAGTGTGTGGTGAAATGCTGAAGCATGGAGGAGAGATAGTAGTAGAATGGATGGGGAAGATGTGCAGATTGGCCTGGGAGGAAGGTAGAGTCCAGGAGGATTGGAAGTCAGGTATAATTATTCCCTTGTACAAAGGAAAAGGGGAAAAAGAAGTGTGTGGTAATTGTCATGGGGGAATATGAATTTATGAATTAAGAATGCTTGATGTTACTTAAAAATTGAGACAAGGAATTGACTTGTGAAAATCAAACAGCAAGTTGTACTTTATCTCGGCTTACTTCGCCGATTCTCTAAAGACGAGAATGTATAAATTTTCCCAACAGTACATAGCAGAGACTAATTACTCACGAGTGCTGTTTGTAGTACTGTTAGCCTCTCGAGAAAGTGACTCCACCCCTGACAATCAATAACTAATGCTAATAATAATAAACAGGTTCTTGCCGGTGCATTAACTCCTGGCTGGCACAACGGATTTAAGCTTGATACAAAAGACCTGGCCTAAGTACCAGTTATAAATAATGTAAAGCGTTTGTGCAACTAAAATAAGTTTAATGTGGAGAAATAAAACACGAGTTTAACTACATTAAGCTGAAGAAAAGAACTGTAAATTTATTAATTACAATGAAAAAATTTACGTTACATGAGTCTCAAAAAATGAATTCAAAATAACAAGGAGAATACACTCGCTCGCTCATTCAAAAGCTAAACACATTTAAGCCTAGAAAAAAGCGAAAATAAATACTGGTCAGTGGAGGGGAGCTGAGCGAAAAGAACTGGGTGCCTGTGCTGAACATCAGACACTGCAATTCGCTAAGTCCATTTTGCCAATTCACCGTCTAGGTGGAGATTCAGGAACTCACTGTACAATGGAAGTGCTGCTCTTCGCTGGGCACAAACGGTCCTATTCTCGCGACGACTCAAAGCTGACTAACTTCAAATTATGAAAGGGACAAGGGCTGGCTGTGTTTGCCGGAAGTAGGGCATGGCCTAGCTTCAATGGTCAATGGAGAGAAAGTGAATGATATACGCTCACAATAAATCACTCAGTGAAATCACTAATGTCATGCATAAGAATGATCACTTGTGAAACAGTGAAAAATGTTCTGAAAACCATCCCGACCGAGTGAATACGAGGACGGTTGAACTGAGTGATGCGCAGTGGGAATTCCACTAGAATTTGTGGTTTTCTCACTGACATACAATGTCACGAATTTATAAATACGCTTGTGCGAATTCGTGACAGTAATCATAGGGGCAGTTGTCTTCTTAGTGTAATAGGAAAAGTATATGGTAGGGTACTTATTGACAGAGTTAGGGAAATAACAGAGGAATTAGTTGGAGAAGAACAGGGAGGCTTTAGGAAGGGAAAAGGTTGTGTAGATCAGACATTCATTCTTAGATCTTTAGTGGAAAAATATCCAGAGAAGGGAAAGAAGTTGTAAGTGGCCTTCAAGGATTTGGAGAAAGCATATGACAGAGTGGATAGACAAAGATTGTGGAAAGTATTAAGACTAAATGGAGCAGATGGGAAGTTGTTGAATGCTATGAAGAGTATGTATGATGGTGTTAAGGCTGCAGTGCGTGTGGATGGTGAATTGAGTGTATTTTTCTCTTTGAAGGTTGGGTTGAAACAGGGATGTGTCATGTCTCCATGGTTGTTCAATCAGTACATGGATGGGGTAATAAAAGAGATACAAACTAGGACAGTGGATGTTGGAATGGCCCTAGTGAGAGAGGGTAGTTTTTGGAAACTCCCTGTACTGTTGTTTGCAGATTATACTGTATTGTTAAGTGAAGACGAAGGGGAGCTGTCAGGCTTGGTGGAGGAGTTTGGGAGAGTGTGTAAGAAACTGAATCTAAAGGTGAATGTAGGGAAAAGTAAAGTGATGGTTTTTGAGAGAGGTGAAGTCAGTGAATGTACAGTGAGGTTGGATGGTGAGGAAATGGAAAATGTGAGTACGTTTAAGCACTAGGGGAGTGTGTTGAGTAAGGATGGAAGTTTGAAGGATGAAGTGCTTGAAAAGGTACAACAAGGAAGAAAGGTTGCTGGTTCCTTGAAAGCAGTGATAAGAAATAGGGAAGTGAACATGGAAGTGAAAAAGTTACTATATTACAGTACTGTGATACTGTCTTGGACGTTGTTGGAGGGACACAAGTCAAGGAGCCTGTGGAGTCACATGGAGAGACTGGCTGACAAATGAGGATATAAAGGAGCGTTGAGGTGTTGATGTGGATGTGATAGGAAGCGTTAGGAGGAACACACTGAGGTGGTTTGGCCATGTGGAGAGGATGGAGGGTGAGAGACTGACGAGGAGAGTGTATGTGAGTGAGGTGGAGGGGAGGAGAGGGAGGGGAAGGCTAAGGATGAGATGGAGCGATGGAGTGGAGAGGTATATGAGGGGGGTGTGAGTTGTGAGCAGAGCAGTGACATGGCGGGGGACAGGGCGACGTGGAGGCGATTTGTTTGTGGCCACCCCGTACGGGATTAAGGCGTCTGGCAATAGATAGATAGATAGATAGATAGTAACTTAACCCAGTCTTCTATCTCCTGGGGCCTTTAGCATTCCACCAGATAACACAGACACACCTGGTGCATTCCTAGCTGCATCCTGCCTTTTGTCCTGCTCTAAGTAACAGCATCAAAGACCAAGGGTCATACACTAGATCTACTGACTTCATGATTTCATTGTCCCAGTCGAAATCGTCATTCAGCGACCGTTATAATGCTCTCTCCAGACATCTTTAACATCCGCACTGTCCACCACTACCCATCATTGATCATTCTTTAAACACAGCTCATTTACGGTACACCTGTTTTCCTTCTAGGCCAGGAGCAATAGCTCAAATTCGAAGGGAACCTCGAAAATTTTCGAGCAAACTGATTATTTCAGGAAAGCTACTTTGAAGCAGGCTAAGTCGATATCCACAAACATTCTAAACATTCCACAGAACTAGCCATGTGGGACGAACATCTAAGATGGCCACCAGGATGCTAATATAGCTTTACCAGAAGACACAAATGGTGGCGTGGCACCTCTTTTTAAAGGGTTTTGGGTATAAGAAAACCATATTTACCGTTATTTCAATGATTTTACTGTTATTTCAATGTTCAAGATATGATCAAGGTAATGTACTATCCTGAACAAAATGATAATTTCAACAAACTTGAAGTCAACAAACCGCACTATCGTTAGCCAGCAGCAGTTACTGAACTACTAAATAAAACTTTTTTTTCTTTAGTTTCATAATAGTTATGGTCACAATTATAGCATGGGGACTCAGTATCTTCTCCATCATGTGGAGATGAACTAACAAAAGCTTGGCCAGTACACGAGGAACACATAGATGTACAGCATAGTCCTGCTTTCCAACATTGCATCTCTTGCCATACATTTATTTACACTCACATGACACAATGAGATGGAACATGCTCTGTTGCATGTTGTCTGTCAGTCAAAATGGGATTGAGCATTCCACCTTGAAGCCCCCAACCCTAGTCAGTAGGATTTAGACTTTCAACATTGTACAACCATTCCTGAACTTCGAAGAAGTTTCGATATGAGTGGTACTTTGCAGCTGAGGATGTGGGAGGCAAGCTCTGAATTTGGAATTTGCTGGATGCTTTGCTCATCCTCTGCATGTACTGTACAAATCTCAGCTATCATGTGTTGCACATGTCGGACTGGCATTATATAACTTCGGTTAGAATATTTCCCCCACTCTGTCTACTTCTTCATGGCTGACATTGCTCTTTTTAAACATATTCAACGTCCTTCAGTCCTTGCTTTCCAAGACTGTCATGGCCTTCTTTTTGCCAATGGCATAAAAGGCAGAGACTGTGTCATATTCTGTGATGTCGTGTGCCATCAATATGTGTTCTCGGGTGTGTGGATGCATTGCCTGCTGGATGCTGTGTATACTATAAACATTATGTGCGAAGATATTGTCTGATGTGGCCCTGTCAACCAACATGATAAGATCTGTATCCTTTGTCTCAAGTACAACAGGTTGTGCGATATTCCCGGCAAATGCCACTACTGTGCTACTTATTAAGTAGTCAGCATCAGCCTGACCTTGACAGCGAACAACGCCTTCAAATGTAGGCCGGTCCTTCAGCCTACTTATTAACCGTGACTCGTTACAATTTGCTAAATGGAGCGTTGATTGCCCATGACTCATGTGTTGAAATCAAACATTATGCCTGCAGAGATAGCAATGTTGCTAACCTCAGACCCGCCAGGTTGAGGTTTGGTGGTTCCAGAGGGCCAATAAGCACATGTTTGAGACCTGGAACTGCTGGGTTTCTGTATTTCTTGAATGGTATCTTAGAATATCGACCAGCGGTAACAGCTGACCGTACTGCGGTTAAACGAGGGAGCTGTGGTTCTGCATAGTCCTTTGCAGGGGTGATGCCAGCATTACCACCCATACCATGCCATGTTCCATGGCCAGTTAATGTGCGCATGTTAATAAATATATTGTCAAATACAAATTTTACAAGTACTTCTACCAAGTCATACTCTTTCTCCCCAGTTGGTATCATTGTATCATACAGGCGTAGTACCTCTCGATAGTCGTCTACAAATCTTCAGCTACTTAGCAAATCTACTAGATAACGAGATTCTAACCTAGAATAATATGTATACAAATATTGCCAACAGAATTTGTGATACAAAAGATCTGGGACATGCTGCACTTGTTATACTGTATGCTATTTCTAGTTGACGGTACTTACTTTTGATCAGCTGAGATAGCAAATGTACCAGAAGTTCTGACACCATATGTTCGCGCTTGTCCATGTAAGAAAATTTGTGACATTTAGATGTGTCATACATGACCGTCCTCATTTGGTCATGTGATGCAGCCATGTCTAAAACATCCTTTGGTGTCAGACCTGTTGCTTTGTAATTCTCCCTCAGTGTCCTTTTACCTTCATCTAGATATGTGTATAGGGTGTCTTTTCCGTTCTCACATGTCATTATCGTGTTATCTCTGTAGTACTCTTGTAACTTATCTTTCAAGAACATGGTAGTGTGGCATTCACCATCATCAGAGCACTTTCTTTTTAATGACTGTAGTTCTGTGTTGGAGAATTGATGTATATTACTCTTAACTATGTGCTCACAGAGTTTCAGTAATGCTTGTTGCTTTCTGGTGTCGACTGACCCTGAAGGCCACCCCCTTAGTTTCCTCTGAAGCCCTTGCCTATCGTGAAAACGGATTTGACAGTCATGGTGGTACTTGACCTCAGCTGCCACAAGATCACCAACATTTTGAATGCATCTATATACAGACTCTACCTGACTATCAGCTCGCTCTATCACCTTGGCTGCAACAGATGATAATAGTTCAGTTGTTGCTGCTTAATGAATCGCCTCACGTTGGTCGTTTGGTGGTATGGCGAACTTACTATAGTCCACATATTCCCCACAATACAGTACAGACAGTCTTGTTTTATTTTAAAGATAATGGCCTATGAACAACAAGTGATTTTCTTATGCACTTGGCTCTCTGATTCTTCTCCCTTTCTTGCCTGTTTATGTATGATGGCATGATGTAATGCTCTTTGCACTATTTATGAGCCGGAACTGGCAAAACTTTAGATAATAGCTTTTCATCAAGTCCATCCCTCAGATCAGCACTAATGTTCAATATGCTAAGTAGGCCTCATTCTGTGACAGTACTTCGGTCAGAGATTATTGGCTTATCACATATGTCACACTGTTCTTGTGCTGTCATCTCGTTCCCCTCATGCTGTCTTCTGTCCTGTGTCCTTCTGCCTCTACATAAAAATAAAAACATCTGGTGAAGTATATTGTAGTTTATAAATTCACCGGAAAAATAATCAATACAGATTTCCGATTTTTTGCGTTTGTTGCAGGTTCTTTGTGTATATCAGTGACAAAGAATTCTTAGAATAATAGCAGAAATAGATTTATCATTCCTTCAAACCCATAAAAGGTGGTATTACATGGCCAAGTGCGACTTTTCATCATTAAGCTATATATGCGCCCCATGCTGATGGAGGCCATCTTGAATTTTTCATCCCACACGGTTAGCTTACGTGGAATGTTTAGAATATTTGTTGGTTTTGACTTAGGAGCTTCTATGTACCTTTCCTGAAAATATCAGCTTTCTCGAAATTTTTTTCCAAGAGTATCATTAAAGTTCCTGGACTACATTCTTCATCTGATGTGCCACCTTAAATATCGACTTCTTCCTTCAATGTTATTTAGGTTATCAATTAAAAGTCTCTGAGACTCAGATTTTTTCCTGTTTATACCTTCTTTCCAATCGTATGCTTGGCATACAACCCCTTTTCCATTTCCGGAAAGGCCGCCCTTTCTCTTAACTGCTGCTTTTACACCCTCAGTCCACCACCTTGTTATCTTATGTCTTGGAGAACCTCTAGTCCACATACAGTCTGAATAAGTAACTCCCAGGAGATTGTTTGTGAGAGTTCTGTGCTACTGGTTAACACTTTCGTCAATAGCTCGTGTTCAGCCACCATTCTACTCATCTCGCTTTAGAAGGCATCTCTGCTGCCTGGTTTTCAACTTCCATGCTTTCTTCATAGATGAATAGGTCCTCTTCTTCATCACCTGCTCCTTAAACACCATGTCACATATCTGCATTTTATTTTGTTACACATTCTCTTCGTTTCCTATAACTTTAACAGCCCTCTGCAACCTCCTATCATCCCTCTTAGCCAGGAAAGAGTCAGTCTGGGTACTGATTCCTCCAACTTACTCTCTCTTTTCCTAAAATTCTAGTTGCACGCAATCATGTTCATTGCCTCCTCCAATTCGAGTATTCTTCCCCTTCCACATTCCTTGTAACGCATGCACAACCCCCATGTACCCCTTCATACACTTGAGTGGGTTCACCCATTTCATTATTTAAATCCCCTCCCAAAACTACACTATCTTGATTCCCCATACCACTTACCACACTTATTAATTCATCCATGAATCAATATCTACATCATCTACGGCAGCCTGTGGTGCATACACCAAAACAACTGAAATCATGGGTTTACCAAACAATATTTTCATTGTTATAATCTCTTCAACTCTCATTACATTATGACACATTACACCCATTTACCTCAACCAGCACACCCACCCCACCATATCTGTCTACCCTCTTCTGTCAAAATAGCTTATACCAGTGGTACTCAAATGGCGGCCCACGGTCCGAATCCGGACCGTGACGAGTTATGGTACGGACCCCAGCGATTTCCAACACTGAATGTGCAGTATCGCCCTCTAATGAAAGAAACACAGTATTTAGGATCTCTGGATGAGATATGTCCACAATACGGCTCAAATCAACATAATTTCATCGGATTACCAGTTATGTTTACCTGCTGCAGTAATACCAACCTGTTCACTTGATGGTTACAATGCAAACAAGCGAGCTAACTGATCAGCACTGAAACTACGAATTTTTCCAGTTGCTCTAGGTGCTCACATCACTCAAAGTAACGTGAGTTCCAGAATAGTAAATAGCATATTATTACTATGATCTGGTCAGTATTAAATACTGGTAACATGAGAGCAGGATTCCTAGCCGTAGGAATTCTGAATTTATCAAGCTGCACTGCATATACTCGTGCCCACAGATTGTTGTCATTGGCTTGTCCAGTTGATGAATTGACGGAAAGATATTGAAAAGTGTTAACACTGGTTACTTGTGGTTGCTATGGTGCTAAAAAGATGGTGGTAGTGCTGAAGTGACTGTGCTTATGTAGGGATGGTAATTGTAATTTGGGGAACAGAAGAATTGTTTTGTCTCTTTGAAAAGGTGGGAAAGTGGAGAAAAAAAATTGTCTCTTATTTAACTACCTAACCAACAGAGAAGAATATCTACTTTAAAGCTTATATAGTTTTGTTAAGGGTATTAACTTTCTGCACAATTTCGGTATATTTTAAAGAACTAATTACTCTGCACCCTAAAATAAATGCAAGTATTTTATTCCATTATCAATATTAAATACAAAATTTTACATCTGGACCTCTGCCACATTGGATGATAGTATGACTGGGCCTTCACAGAAAATGATTGAGGAACCCTGCCCTACAATATAGTGCAGGTCTTGGATTGGCTGAGATGCAGAGATCTGATCCACATATTGCAGCTCTGAATAACTGCAGCAAGTGAGGAAGAATGTGAGGCTGAGTTTCCCAAAAAGGCACAGTCATTATCAGGACAGCAATTTCATGTCAAAGTTGTTCAGCCAAAACCTCAAGGAGTTAGGATCTCCCGGATCACCTACTCAGCTTACAGCCCTCAAAGTCAGGGAGCACTGAAGAGATGTTATGTCACCCTCAAGCAAACATTAAAGAAATATTGTATTGTTCATGAAAAGGTTGAGACAAAGATTTTCCCTTTCCTATTGTTTGCAACCAGAGAGACGCAAATGTGTCATTAGGTTACTCTTCATTTCAGTTGATTTCTGGTCATTATGTGAAAGGTCCATAAAAATTGTTTAATGAACAATGAGGCAGTAAAGACGGCCATGTTAATCTGTCAATGTACGTCTCAGATTTCAAAGCAAGACTAGCCAAGAGTTTAGAAGTAGCACTGGCAAATTTGGAGTCCTCTCAAGTTATCTCAAAGAGTTGCTGTGGTAAAAGCAAGCAGGCTAGGAGTGTGTTTCATTCAGGAGACAACATATTGCTCCATGTTTGTGGACAGCCATTATAGGCAAGATTCTCAAGCTCTTATGTAGTAGAGATGAGGCTTGATGATGTTAACAATGTTATTCAGGCCCCAGACCGGAGGAAGGCACGAAGGTGGTGCCGTATCAATGTGCTAAAGGAGTACCATGAGCAAGAGGGTGCAGGACCCCCTAGTGTTGCATATGTGGTGTCAGCTACCAAGACTGGATGAGCTGGACTACCCTTTCTCAAGTTGAACCAGACTACCAGTTAGAGAGAGGACCATGAGGCATGGATGGAGTTAACTGATAAACTCTCACTTAACAGCTGAATGACATGCTAAACTGACTGCCCTTCTAGGAAAGTACCATGATGTTTTCTGGAACACCTCTTGGCTGATGTACTCAGCACATAATGTGAACATTGGAGATGCCTGTCCTGTGAAGCAGCCCCAGTATTGAGTGAGTCCACGAAAGTAGTCCATTGTCCAGCAGAAATTGACCTACATGTTCCAGCAGAGGTTGACTGGGACTTGCCAAAGCGAGTAGTGCTCCCCAGTCATCTTAGTTCCAAAATCCAGTGGGTCCTATCATTTTTGCATACATTAACGAGGGTCAGTTCCCTCACTAAGACCGACACCTACTCACTTCCTAGAGTAAATGACTGCATTGACAATACGCAGTGCGAAGTTCATTACCTAAAGAGATTTAATGAAGATATATTGTCAAGTCCCACTTACAGAAAGAGCCCAAGAAATTTTCTGATTTTTGGCTGGCAGTCATACTTTCAAATGCAAAGCCATACCACGTGGTAACCAAAAATGCTCCAGCCACGTTCCAGAGGCTAATGAAGAAGCTAACGTGAGTTCTTTATTAAGTTCTCAGCCTCGTCAAGAAACAAGGGGAGTAACCGCAACTTTGGGGTATGACTGTATATTATATAGCCTCATATGACTCTACACAAAAACTCAAATCTTTGTCTTTATTTGTTTGAAGGTGATGCTCTTTGAAATCCGGTAGCTCACAGCAAAAACCCAAATTGGACAAAGAAAGAAGCACATGCTATGATCAAGTATCTGCAAAAAAGGGTGTGACCTCCAAGGAAATACATGAAAACATGGTCAACACACATGGTGAGGACTCTCCTTGATATTCCACTTTAATGAAGTGGGCTGCTGATTTCAAGCAGGGCAGAGAAAGCATCAAAGATGGCCCATGGTCAAGGCGGCTCAAATCATTGACCATGGATGCTCAAGTGAAGGCCGTACACTGCGTGGTCTTGAATGAGAGACGTTTGTCTCTGGAACACATAGCCAACACCATGGATATTAGTGCTGGCTCAGTGAATGCTGTTTTCACTGAACTCTTGGAGGAAGCCATCTGCAAGATGAGTGTCCAGAATGTTTACATCAGACCAGAAATTGACCACACTGGAAACTCCAAGAACACTTTTGGCTCATATGTATGCTATCCACCCACTTTCTTCCGGAGATATGTGAACCAGGATGAGACATTGGATCATCACTTTGAACCTGAATAAACGAATCAGAGCAAGAAATGTAAACATTACAGTTCTCCACCACCCCCAAAATTCAAGCAAGTGGCATCTGTAGGCAAAGTGTTGACCCCAGTGTTTGCGGACACTGAGAGAGTCTTCATGACTGACTACTTGAAAAAGAGTCATACCATTAATGGGGTATATTATGCAACAGAACTGGAACAGTTGAAGAAAACAAAAAATGAGAAAAGGAAAGCTGCAAGCGGATGTGATATTGCCCCAGTACAATACCCGTCCACATGTCACAGGTGGTGCTGGCTGAAGCAACCAACTGTGGCTTTGAACTGTTGCCTCATGCTCCACACTCACCCCACCTCGCTCTGTCTGACTTCTACCTGTTTTCCACCTGCATGATCACCGTTTTTGGAGTTAAGGTAAAGTCATTCATGCTGCTGAGGCGTATTTGGATGCCGAAGATGCTATCTTCCTGTACAGAATTGCAGTACTTGAACGTTGGTGAACCAAGTGCATTGAATTTAGGAGAGACATGTTGAGAAATGATACAAGAACAGTATTTCTCCTGTGATTTTTTTTTTTTTTTGGGGGGTGGGGGTGATACCAAGAACTTTCTGAACGCGGCACAAACTATAGATACCATGGGATGTCACAGGTATTGATGATTTGACTATATCCAGTAACTCCTGGGACAGCTTGATGCCTTGCTGTTGGGTCTGTCATCTGCTAACATAGTTATCAACCTAGCGAAGTGTGACTTTGTATAAGGCCCAGATTCAGTACTTAGGATGCACGGTAGGACTGGATAAAGTATGTCCGTCTAATGCCAAAGATGAGGCCATTGTTAATTTCAGGCAAACCAAGAGCAAATGGACATTAAATTCCTGGTTATGGTTTGTTCCAATCGGAGGTTTGTCTTAAACTTCTCTGATGCTGTAGCTCCCTCACAGAGTTGTTAAAGAATGGAAGCAAATATGAGTGGAAGGAAGAATGTGAAGAGGAATTTTCAAGTTATGGTGATTCAGCCTAGTCAGCCTATGATCCAAGCCCCAAATTTCAGTATACCTTATCAATTAGCTATTGAGGCTAGTGGTGTTGGTGCTGGTGCAGTGCTGTTCCAAGATATTGATCATGGTGTTTAACTTCCTGTTTGTCACTTTAGAAAAATTTTTAACGGTGCTCAGAACTGTCAGTCCACTACTGAAAAGGAACATTTCCCACTCATACTTGTCCTACAACATTTCTCAGAGTATGTTCGGTCAGGCTTAACTCTTACTACTGTGTATTCCAATCACCATTCCCTGAAATTCATTGCAAAATTTATAGACAAGAATGAACAATTAACTTGCTGGGCTCTATTCCTCCAAGAGTATGCCCTGGATGGTCACCATGTCAAAGGAAAAAGGAATGCTATGGCAGACTGCTTGTCTATGATATAATCTTGTGTAATGTTAAAAATTTCCCTTGTAAAATTCTTTCTTCAGGAAGGAAGGTATCACGGGACGTTGTTCGAGTAATCTGCGATCTTACCATGCTACACTAAGTCTGTTAGGGTGACCGTTCCCCCACTAATATGGTGTTTTAACCGTGTGAAGTGACGGTGCAGTGACGTCCTATCTCGACTAGCCCTGGCTCAAATCTTGATCAGTGCTGACTCAGCTGAGATTCTGAGCATTGTGTGTCAGCAATGATAAGGGTCAACCCGCATCGAATCTCAAGAAGAGAAAGGAGGTGTATCCGAACCCAAATGATGAAGTCCTTCCCCAGGAAATGCACCAGCCAGTACTAGATTATTGGAAAGAAATTCTTTCCTGGTGTCGGATAGGTCAGTGGAGGAGAAAGAGGCTTAGCTGCTGGGGTAGAAGTTAGAGATGGACCATGACAACTGCTCTTGCCCCCTTGTACTGTCACCTCTGCGATCCAGACTTTTACATGGTCCACAGGGGCAGAAATCAAGTCACTATTGATGACCACTGTGTGATGGAACTGTCGGGAACTCAGATTGACGGAAACTCTCTCCCACTAGCGGTCTCTTCGGTTGCGTTTATTACATTTCAAGTGGGTAAGAGTGGTAGCATGCCAAAATGACGGAGCCAGTCTTCAACTCGGCCAACCCAAGCCCAACCTTAGCAATTTCCTCCCAAAATGCTACTAAGGTTACACATTAACAAACTACTAGGTAAGCTCTATACCACCAGTTCTCAAAGTTTATACAAACAATAAAGTTTGATGGGAGGGGATGTGTATTAACAAGACCAAAAGAAGGTAATCTTCCCCAGCTACTTGCTTTACCGATTAAACCTGAATCAGTTGGCACGTTGTTAATATATATATATATATATATATATATATATATATATATATATATATATATATATATATATATATATAGATAGATAGATAGATAGATAGATAGATAGATAGATATATAGATATATATGGTCCTAATATCAGATCCACAAAACTTAGCTCCTTTGTCCCAGTCCAATATGTTTCTTCATAATCGTCCCTCTGAGAACATAGTTCACTGGTCCAGTCCTCTGCCACTCCCGACCTTGACTTCCACACTGGGACCTTGACTCACTCACTGGGATTTCGACCTCCACACTTGAACCCGCTCACTATTCAGTTCACAGGATACCAGAGTGGTGAGCGGGAAACTCGGGACTCGCTCTTCCAATGGCTAATGGCGTCACGGTTACACACTTCCTGAGGAACGACAACACTTGATTCTACCCCAAGTCTATTTCTTTATTTTGTCACTATTATCACTTGTGGACTATCAATGTTCGCACGTCAACATATCAGACATAATATCAAATTACTTATAGAATTCCTTGGGGAGGGGGAGGATGACGACAGTACCGAGCATCTGCTAAGTTTCACGGCCGGTGAGCGAGTGCGACACGCCAAAACTGCGTGATGGAAAGGGGGAGGGGGGGGATCACTGCTTATGCTATTTAAAATTTTTATTACTACAGACTCGTGATAGACTCAATGTGATGCCTTTCCCCTTACAATTGATTACCCTAATAAAATGACATTCCTTAGTTACAATAATTACTCACCAACACCTCTCTCTTTTATACCCTTACATCGAAAAACAATAAAAAATCATCGTGCCTTACATCACTTTCCGCACGCATGTATTATGCTGGATTACGTGACCAAAGGCACATGTTCCCATCCACCCAAGTTTTTATATTATAAAGAGACTTAATACTAGTAAATTACAGTAGGGAATAAAATGACAGCAACTAGGTAACTTAATCTATGTTCTGATTACATCCGCATGGAAACAGCCATGCCCCGGCCACACACTTTCACTTATCCGAACTTTGGGTCGTAAAATAAACCAGATACAACTCAATATCACTTCCGGGCAGTACACCCTCCAAAGCCACATTCTTAGTTATGTGATACAGTGTAAGAAATGCTACAAGATTTTGGTTAGTATGTTAAGTATTAATTTTGTATTTAACTTGTACATGGCAGCCTAGTAATGTAACTGTTCCGATTTAGTACTCTATTTGGTGAAGTGTCTAATTGATCTTGTATGAGTACGTTTGTAAGTGATTCTAATTAGGTTTTAAGTTCTAATTAGGTTTGAAGTGTCTAGTTGTGCACCTGTTTATTATGTAAAAGAAGTTAATTTTGTGATATGCTGTTCAGAGATTTTGTAAGTAAAGTAGGGCTGATCTGATTAAGTATTATTGCTTTTTATTTGACCCTCAGAGTCAGAAGTCGCCCTGCACAGTCCGAAACAAAGACAGAACATAAGACAATATTAGGGATTGGTTACATACTTGTCGATTCTTAATGAAGTTAACCGGAAATATATCCAAAATCATGCTCCTTTTATTTGGAGGTGCTTCGATACATTCCATGCAAAGGACAAGACATTAAAGGTAGCAGGGAACACCAGTTGCATGCTTGAAACACCGAGTTGGCTCCTGCATTAGCGATTGACGTAAAGGGGTGACAGTGTGTAGCCAGTCGGATGTGGCATGTTCATTGTAAAGAATTAAATGGAAGCTTATACTACAAAAGAACGTTGACCAGATTAGTAGTGGTAACACACACACACACACACACACACACACAGGAGAGAGGCTATACTGGTGAAGAGAAAGGCTCAGACCAGAATATTTTTTTTTTTTAAATGTGGCCCTAGATTAAGTAGTCCGCTATGTGATGCTCAGCAATCCTTAAACGTCACACACACACACACACACACACACACACACACACACACACACACACACACACACACACACAGGAGAGAGGCTATACTGGTGAAGAGAAAGGCTCAGACCAGAATATATATATATTTTTTTTAATGTGGCCCTAGATTAAGTAGTCCGCTATGTGATGCTCAGCAATCCTTAAACGTCACACACACACACACACACACACACACACACACGAAATCATTTAGGTATAAGTACCCTATGTCCATAGTGAATGCATGATATAGACATGTTTTTAAGAACCTTTTGATGGTAATAATGAAGGTATTCTTAGAGTATGTCCATGTTTTATGGAAGAAGAATAAGGTTTGCTTATCCAGGTCAACAAACTATTCCCTGCTACCTGAACTGTTCGTTCCCAGAGGAAGTTTATTGGTAAATATTTTAGACGAGATATATGCACTATGGATTGATCCTCTTTTCAAAAATTTTCATAATAATGTAATTTGATAAAAGTCTGTCATCTTTTACCATACCGTATTAAACTTCTCAATTGATCCCTTCAGTTCCAGGACCAGGTTTTCAGTATGGTTAAGAAATGTGTAAAAAAAAAAAAATAAGGAAGAAGAGAGAAAGAGACAGAGTGAGAGAAATACAGAAGGATAAAAGGAGTAGGAAAATATATAGGCGAACATCAGACAAAAGGGTAAATAAATACAACAGAGAGAGAGGGGGGGGGGGATAAAGACTAGATGACCCACATACAATGACAATTAATGCGTAGTGATCATTCATTACGGATGCCTCCAAACCCTACTTGTGTGACAGGGAGCTTTTGCAAACTGGACCACTATCACTGAGGAGGGATATAGGCAATGAGCACTTTCAAAATATGTTATTGTGAAGGTGTATGAGGTTGGAGTATTTTAACGACGACAACGACGATGATGATAAAATGAACCCGGGAGAGTGGAGGTGGGAGATTGCACACTGGATCAAACGATGATGATGATGATGATGATGGAAAGAAGACTGGGGAGAGACTGGGAGAAGCCATGCAGACAGGACAAATATCAAAAACTAGAAGTAAAGGGGAGGGAAACTTACAGAATATTGTGGACAAGACGAGAAATTTACTTCGAAGGTGTATGGCGGTGAGTTATCTGGAAGAACCAGGTGGGGAGTACCTTGGTTAATTAAAGTGATGAGATCATGCAAACTGAACTTCCTTGCTTCCCATTAGAAGAGAAAACAGACATAAAATGCTTACAAATATGTGTAGTGAATAATGAGACAGAAACTGACTTCTGCGCTTATATTTTACCTGACGACAATCCCATACCCCACTTGGCACAGTTATTGCCGAGCGGAGGGTCGAACTGAGCAGTAACCAAGAAGATTGGTATCAGAGCTTATCGGATTTCGTTTCGTTTACTAGTTTGTGAGTGGTCCAGTTGCATCACATAGAATCAAATCGACTAGAGAAAAGTGTATGGGGACTGGGCATATGGGAGAGAAAAAGTAAGAAAAAGAAGCTCAGAAAATGTGAGCAACAAGGGAAGCACGAGTTTGCTGGCTTGTTGCCAAATCGAAAAGAAGGATGGGCACAGAAGCTCAATTAGTGGGTTAGAAAGTGAAGTTCAGATGAGGAAACAATTGCCGAGGCTTAACCGAACATGTGCAGGCAGTATTTCGTGGGTAACTATGTGAAAATCAGAATACGTAAAACACCTAACAGTTAGACACCATTCGGCAAGCGCATACCTCCCCCACCGTGTATAACAGTCGACTCAAACCACCACCAAAAGTTTATTAACTCTTGCTTGGCCCATGACCCACATATCAATGATATTTCATTGAAAGCCATCATTAACTTTTTGAGATATCTCGTAGGAGAAAAAAGTCCTGAAAGGAGCTTCGAACTTAGGTCACCGTCTGAATAAAATATACTCCTCCATGACTGATGACCCACATATCCCCAAAATTTCACCGATTTCCATCATTAACTTTAAAAAACTTTTTGAGATATCTTGTGGAGAAAAAAAGAAAGAAAGAAAAAAAAAAAGGTCCTGAATCGGGACTCAAGTCAGATCACCACCAATATTTAACCAACACTTCCTTAGCCCATTACCCGCATACCCACCAAATTTCATTGAACTCCTTCAGTATCTTTTAAAAGATATCTTGTGGACAAACAAACAGACAAACAAGGGTAAACGCATAACTTCCTTCAAACTTCGTTGGCAAAGATCACTGTCGAGGAAAACACGCAGGCATTCCCACAGGCCTTGACACACAACCGTCAGTTTATAACCCAGACCCCTATTATATTTCTAGGTGTTAATATCCTTGGTTAGCATGAACCCGTATCACTTTTTACTCAAAATACGGATATTGATTTTATTACTCTCTAGTTTGTTTTCATGGCATTTACAATGTACACAATGATTGTGACAGACTTTCAGCATAGTCCAGAGAACACTCACAGATTTGTCATTCTTTAACCCGCCCCGTCCCGACGACGTATGGGTACGTTGCAACGATTTGCATTTGCCAGTCCCGGCGATGTACCGGTACGTCGTGCAATTGCAAGGTACCTAATTTGCACAATTTTCAATTTTCGCACGTAATTTTTCGTATGTATACACGGGACACCTTCCTCTATTCCTGTACAAGATACCAAGCAGGGACAATGCCTTACACTGCATAACCTCCCCCCTCCCCCCCCTTATGCCATTGTCTTGGCAAAGGACCTGTTACCAGTGACCTGGCTAGTAAAGTTATTCAGGGCCAGAGTGATTCCCCAATCGATGACAATGTGGAGGACAATGTTTACATAGCATTAGAAGAAGAAACAGCCAGAAATAATGATCAGGTAGTGTGGCAAAAATAGGTCAGGTATGGTGATTAGTTAGTGAGTGAAACAATGCTTATAATGCCTTTATTACTGCTTGAAAACCAATATACTGTCATACTACATATACATTCGTACCAAGTAAATAAATAAATACCGTTTATGAGTGGATAAAATAGTTACCCTCCCATAGAACTCGTTTTCTTTGGTGCCAGCATGTTAGAAAACCCACTCAGGTAAGTAGGAACTCCTACCTGGATTGGGCACTTTAAACCTCAGGTGAGCGATTTCTCTATGAATTTTCGATGTTTCTCACCAAAAGCGAAGGTTTTAGCCAAAAAAAAAAAATTCGAAAATACCTCGGGACTGGGGGATGTCGGAGGTGCGGAAAACCTCGGGACGTGACGGGTTAATTAAAATGCATTTAAGATTTTTCGTTAACAAGCAAAATTATACAAAAACATTCATGTAGTGAATGTACTTAATATTTCATACCATGAGCAAAAAATAAAGTTTTTCATTTTTACCGAAAATTAGAATCGTTCGTGATAGTCATGCGTAATATTTCGCTTTTAGGTGATTTGCATCTAAAGGATAATTTCCCACCAAATCTGTTGTTACACAACTTAACCTGATTACAGTAATTCCTGCCCTCTTTCTCAGCCAAGTCCCTTCATGTTTCCTTGAGGTTATACTGATATCCACAAGGAAACATGAATCACGGGCTTTTAAGTGACTTATCCGCATATACAAGTGTATATATATATATATATATATATATATATATATATATATATATATATATATATATATATATATATATACACACACACACACACACACACACACACCAACCTGTACAGTCATCATACGGTCATTGGTATATTAAGAGATACACTTCTAATAATTAGTGACGAATTATATTATCACTGTCTTAATTACTACAAAATTAGGGAGAAAATCACTTTCATTTAAACTGATTAGAGCAAAATGATCATCTGATGAATTACGAATTTCATATTATCTCTGATTCAAGTCCGTTTTGCTATTTTTAATCATCATATAATCTTTTACACTTTTCTTATTATATGGATACCTTTATGACCCTGCACTGACGTTCATCAATAGTGATAAAAATGATAATGATGAAAGTAATAATACCCAGTGAAGTGCGCCGTGTGAGCGAATGACATACGGGTGAGAGCCATGTTATCACAATTTCCCTCAGATATAAAACTATAGGAGGAATCTCCGCTATTTCATTGCTAGAGCTGATGCCAAAAAGCACGATGTTACGATGGAAAATATTTTAAAAGTTGATTTCGCATATGAGTTAACCGATCAGAACCGAAAACTCGCTTCGAAAACTCGAGATTCCAAGGAGTTCCTACTCATTTCTGGGCGAGTTTTAAGGTGAGAACAAAATTTATTGATTGAAAGTATAAAATGTAGAAAGAATTTCAATTCTTTTATCACAGGAGTAAAGTTACTAGCTTTTGCTTAGCATGACGGTCAGATCAAACTAGGCCACTCATTTCCAAACTGAAATGAGAGCAACCATCGCTCCCTTGATTCGTGCGTTCATTTGTAAAAAAAAAAAATAGTAGTAGTAGTAGCAGTAGTAGTAGTAGTAGCAGTAGTAGTAGTAGTAGTAGTAGTAGTAGTAGTAGTAGTAATGATAAAATAATCGTTATCATCATCATGATAATAAAGATGTTGATCATGATGTTTAACCTGCTACTTTTACAAACTTTTCAAGCCATAATACCCTATTCTTAGAGACAGTGTACAAATATTTGTGTGTTGACGAGGTGGTCTGGTGCAACGACCTGCCTTCATGTAAAGATGAGACTAGCTGAAGAATATGTGAATTGGGTTGTTTACTGTATACGAGTAGGTAAAAATGTACAGTAAGTACACAGCATGTATACATGTATGCACGTACAGTCGTGGCCATAAATAATCACCTATCATCCTGTACGCCCTGCCTCAGACTGGCTCCTTTATTCGCGGCAAGTCACACTGGGGGTAAGAGGGGCTGAGAGGGAGGAGCCAGAGAGAGAAGGGAAGGTGCGTAGGGGGACGAGCAATGGTGCTGGGGTAGAGTGAGGGAGGGGAGGGAAGGTAGGTAGGGGAAGGTGGATGAAATGCGAAGTTGTGGCCACATAATTTGTCTATTTTCTTTCATTCAGGGCATCATATAAAGGAGTTACAATTCGGTAGATCAAGCTACATTACACCTTGTATAGCGGCGTCAGATAACAAACTTTAGATAAGTGGTGATATGAAAGACTGGCTCGTGAGAGAAATATACTGACGTGGCATTAAAATTTGTGCGGAGCCAGATATTTGTGTTTATCCGTGCATTTTGACTTCAGACGTAGAACGGATTCTGGATGGCTTTGACTTCCGTAATGTCTGTGTAAGAAACGTCCTTACATGTAATTACTTTTTGGAACTAAATATTATATGCAACATTTGACATGGCTGTCCACAGTAAGTATGATCACCCTTGGGGTATACATTCCCTTTATACAGTCACCATCATGTCAGTTCAGTAATTATTTAATGACATCTCTATATGAAATGGCTATTTAAAATAACTGTACATGAAAAGTACATGAATTTCATGTCTGTGCTCATGGGTGGATATGGTAATGATATCTCTCATACTCGGTTAGAGGGAAAATGAAACACATTCCTACCCAAACTCCCAGAATATATCTATCACAATCTACCGACACTGGTCAGGCCAAAGCAACCAGGAACACCTTAGTAAGTAATCCTGGTGCCTCATGCCTTATAGACCTCATGCAGGGGTCGCAGCACCGGAGAAACAATGTTGTTTATGGTTTGCAGGTTTCGTATGAACAGCTCCCACTTTTCTTTGGTGTGCTGGAGGATGGGGGCCCGTGTCCTCTCGTTCTCTGGCTTCCAAGCGTAAGGTGACCAAATTTATTGGAGCTAAAAGCGGGACATTGTCACGTGTGTGTGTGTGTGTGTGTGTGCATATACATGGAGAGAGAGAGAGAGAGAGAGAGAGAGAGAGAGAGAGAGACATGCGAGTGACACCGACGGCTGCTACGCAACACCTTACCCTCGGGCTGCTGATTTAATCAAACACTAACGTCTCAAACGAACCTCAATGGCCAATATAAGATACGGTACGGTGAATTGGCCGATCAAAGTTACCAGTTAGAATTACAAATTTTATATAATTTGGTATTTCACTTGGTTTAGATTATGTATAATTTTACTAATTCATCATAATTTCATAAAAGGTCATGTTACATCTAATGTAATAGTAATTTTCTAAAAGCGGGACATTTTAGATAATATTCACAAAAAGCAGGATATTTTAGTCACAATTAAAAAAGAGGGACATGTAAAACAAAACAAAAATGCGGGACTGCCCCGACTAAAGGCGGGACTCTGGTCGCCTTATCCACGCGTTGACAATCTGGGCCGACAAAATTTCGATGGCTCTGCACTAATATGTAATCCGTCACGTTAGTATACTTCTCTCACGAGCCAGTCCTTGATATCACCACCTATCTAAAGTTTGTTATCTGACGCCGTTATACAAGGTATAATGAAGCTTTATCTACCGAATAGGAACTCCTTTATATGATGCCCTGAATGAAAGAAAATAGACAAAATACTGTATGTGGCCAGCATTCTGAAATTCATTCTCCCTCCCCTCCCTCACTCCACCTAAGCACCAATGGTCGTTCCCGCACCCACCTTCCCTTCTCTGTCTGGCCCCTCCCTCTCAGCCCCTCTTACTCCAGCGTTACTTAATGCGCGTAAGGGAGCCAGCCTGAGGCACGGGGTACAGGAGGATAGGTGATTATTTATGGCCACGACTGTACATACTACCTGACATCGAGCTGCGAGTGTAGATAAGGCTTTGGTAAACAGTTAATATTAAGGCAGTAGCTGTGTAGGTGTGACAGGTGTTGATGATTGAATATTTAACTTCTCCCCGAACCTGTTCCAGTAGCTTTGGTGCTTTTTCTGTTCTCGTCAATACCTTCATTCTCTAAGAATTCTCATTTACCATGCACGATAGGTCAAAGCCAGAAGTGCAGTGGTTAGCATCTTCAGCCTACACTGAGTAGAACCCAAGTTCTGCTTCTGTGTCTCCAATTCGCGCTGTCTTCTCACGTGCAATGGCCAAAATTTTTGTTTGCTATTTTTCTGACACTCCCTGGACTTACCCCGACCTAATGCAAAGAGAATTAGGTCGATATCTATTACTATTCTCGTGAGAAATCGAACAAAGACAGTGACAGTCACACACATACAGAGCTTGATTTTATTACATATATATATATATATATATATATATATATATATATATATATATATATATATATATATATATATATATATATATATATATATATATATATATATATCATCATCATCATCATCACCAGCCGTTTGAGCGTCCACTGCAGGACGGGCCTATCCCGACCGAAGTGGGGACTATACAGCCCATGTATCTCTACCAAGTAGCTTAGGCTGTCTGCCAGAGATTGTCTGTAGGGTTAGAAGTGCTTGTAACTGTAATTGTACTGCTGGAGTGGTTTAGGATGTGTGTGTAGCCTGTGAACCAAGTGTAATCAGCCCGCGCATGCCGACTGGGTGCAAGCATACTTTATAGTAAGCGACACTGATTGAACCACAGCACCCTTTATGTCCATCAAAGCAGTACATGGTCAGAAGAACGCTCCCAATGTTTATTACCCTGGCAGGGTGCAAACCCTTGTTCTTCAGTGTACGAAAATGCACACTTTACCACTGTACCACAGAGGCTCCATATATATATATATATATATATATATATGTATATATATATATATATATATATATATATATATATATATATATATATATATACTATGTACGTATATACACATGTATATTAGGGTGGTCCAAAAACAAATTACAGGGTAGCATGACAAACACAAGTTCTGTTCTCTTTTATTAACGAAACGAACCTGCAAAATTGCAATTTTCTGCCTTAACCCCTTAATCGCGGGGCATCACTTTCGTGACACTTGCGAGCAAAGGATCGTACCATGGGGCGTCGCTTTTGTGATTCTGTGCTATTTTGAATTCTCCCGGGCTTTCAAGTGGTGTCTTGTATCATCTATCAGTACTGCCAATGTCCAACAGTAGTCAGCACTCCTAATCTCATCTGTACGCCCATCCATTGTTGACAATTTAGCAATTTCTCCCTGATCTTGACTCCCCTCCCTACCTCCCCTCCATTATCCTCTCCTCTCACCTGCCCGGCCGTGCTACGCTAAGTAAATCTTCCCTGGAATTTTCCACTGACTTCATCCATTGAAATAAGCCCTATGCCCTATTCTTATACCAAATAATATATACAAAAATGAAATAAGGAAAGTGAGAGGGCCATACACCTGGAATTGGCTACTTATCACCTGACAACACCTCATGTGCACTCATTCGCTAATTTTCGCTGTTTATTTCCCCTTGAAATATGCCGTATAATCTACTTTCGTAATAAAAATATATATAAGAAAGGATGGGAGAAGCCTGAGTGATATTTGCATTCACCTGGAACTACCTAATTATTGCAGGCCACCACACTATATTCTATGCTAAGTAAATCTTCCCTGGAATTTTCCAATGATTTCATCCATTGAAATAAGCCCTATACCCTATTCTTATACCAAATAATATATACAAAAAAGAAATAAGGCAAGTGATAGTGCCATACACCTGGAATTGGCTAGTTATCACCTGACACTTCACGTGCACTTGTTCACTAATTTTCGCTGTTTATTTCCCCTTGAAATATGCCGTATAATCTATTCTCGTAATAAAAATATATATAAGGAGGGAAGGGAGAAGCCTAAGTGATATTTACATTCACCTGGAACTACCTAATTTATAATGTATTGTCTAGATTTCCTGCCAATCATTTCATAGCTATATATTAGCAGCTGTCACGAGGATGACGTTGGCAGTAATGCACTCCCCCTAGGTAAGCCACCTCAGCCCACCAGTATCAGTTTACTGTCGTCTTTCAAGGTGAAAGTACTTCGGATTCGTGCCTGCTAAATTCCGTCGCTTTTTAGCCCCATGCAAAGGGCCCTGTAACCTCTACCCCCTACTAAATCTCATGTGGAAAGAGGTAAAGGGCTGACAAATGATAGAGAGTGACTACAATCTTTCTGGTGAGTAAAACAGTGCAAGTGGAATTGTAAATAATGTGTAAACAGCAAATGAAAGCAATGAATGTAAATATAGGTGAACAGTGGAAAATAGTTTTATTAGTTACTGCAAGTGACAGTGCCTAACACAGTGAAAATAAAATAGAAATGTAAATAATGTAAATAAAATAGAGAACGTAAATAGAAATGTAAATGAGTAGTATTGTAAGAATACGAGTATATATACTAGGAGTAATGAAAGTGAAAGTTTCACTCTATCATGTATGAATACTATGAGTTATGAGAGTGAAGGTGAAAGTGACATTCACTCTCAACGCTAGTATACAGGACGAGAAAGTGAATGCTACATATTTTACTGAAAGAGAAATTGAATGCCTACAGTGACAATAAACTACTATTACTGAGGGAAACTTATGGATAAAGACTGTAGATATATATTAGTGTTATATAGTAATAGAAATATAAACTGTGAGTGTTTTTATGAATAATAAATGACAGAACACCAGTGCCGAACGATGTCAAGTGGGAAGGTCATACATCCTCGTAATTTTCATTGCTTTCACAGTGTTTTTTTTTTTTTTTTGGAGTATGGATTCCAAACTATTTGAGAATCATAGAATAGTGTTTCTAGTGATAATATCAGGCTGTGGTAATCATATTACGGGCTGTCGGGAAGTGTAAAGTGGAGAATTTGTTACCCAACTTCAGAGGTCTCCACAAGTCTTACGGTACTCGATGAAGGCTCAACAAACACCCCAGGAGAAAGCTGAAGGTATGTGCCATAGGCATATGTGATTTTAATATTCTAGGACTAATAACTGATTATTAGCAAATATTTTTAGAGAGTCTGTCGGAGCACGAATATGCCTGTGAGAGCTGCAAGTCAAAGCAAAACAAGCCCGCGGTTAAAGGGTTAATATTTAGAGGCCCTTACAGTTTTTGCTTTTTTTTTTTTTTGTTACCATCACATTACTGCAGAACACCATAGATGACGTGAACACTGAATGTAAAAACAAGTTTTTGTCACTAAAGTTAACCCACTGCATCCCGACTGATTATTTGCCACCGATCCCCCCCCACATTCCCGACCAATTTTATATTTTTTTTTTGTCTCAAACCTCCACTTTTTGTGAGAAACAATGGCAATTCAGAGAAAAAGTTCTCACCTGAGCTTAGAAGTGGCCTATACAGGTGACCCTTTAAACACCTGGTACTGTACCATGTTCTCTGGAGCCGCTCTGTGGGTGTCGCGTTTTCTGTGGTAGCAGTAACTATTGCAAACCATGCAGAATAGGTAGATATTTGTTCATTTGATACGAATTTATATGTAATACAAGAATATATTGGCTTTCACACAACAGTATAGGCAATATAAGCACTGCCTCACTCACTGAACACATCAACATACCGCACCTTCCTTGGCGACGTTACCTCCTCATCACTCCTGCTCCTTTCTTCCTCTGGCCCCATGTAATCTTTATCCTCCACATCGTCATTGATTAGGGAATCACTCTCGCCTTGAATTTCGTACCGTGGCGTGACATGTCTTTACCGACCAGGTCACTGGTAACAGGTGAATTGCCAAGACAATGGCGCACGGGAAGGAGGGGAGGTCACGCGGGGTAAGGGAGTGTCCCTGCCTTGTGGTGGGTAGAGGAAGGTGTCCTGCGTATATGTACCAAAAATCATGTGTGAAACTTGAAAAATGTGCAAATGACAGACTTCATAATTGCAAAACATATGGATACGTTTATGGGACTGAGCAGGACAAGCGTTGCAACATATCCATACGTTACCGGGATGTGGCGAGTGGTAAATAGTAATGACAGTCTCAGGAAAGGCATTTCAACACAGTAAGCCCACCCTTTTTTTTTTCGTTGAAAGCCTCCTTCAAACAGCACGGAATGTCATGTTGATGGTGCCTCACGATGGTCAGGATATACTGCTTCTATCTCGCATGCTTTCTGAGGGTCGAGTTGAATTTTGTCACGAGAAATTGCTCTTTCAGTGCAGTCATTGACAACCATCAACTTATCACAAGCTGCTTTGATCCATAGATGGGTCTTTATCCCATTCCTGGGGCATTTTCTGTAGTGTCGGTCAGCTTTTTCATCTCCATCTAGAAGGAGGGCTACAGAAATGCATATGGTCTTGGCTGTCACGAACTTACTCAGCAGCTGCTGAGAAGAAAAGTTCTTGCCTTCAAGTCGCTTCAGAGCCTTTTTTCTTTGGAGGCCTGAATCATAGCATTCTTCATTGAAAAGTCAATCCGTTTGTTGAAAAAGGACAAGCTGATCATCTCCGAAATGTATCAGAGATGTTGCTTCCAAGCTGCAAGAGCTGTCTTGGTGAGGCTTTGCCCAGGCAGGCCACCCTGGAGATGGCACATGAAGTCGAATTTGTTTTGGGGAGCATATCTGGCAGTCATCACTTCGTTCCAGTACTTGACATAGCTGAGCGCAACAAACAGGCTGACACTGTGTATCACGTGACTTTCCTGAACTTTAAGTTTATACTGAGCCCTGAACAGGTATATCTTCTACTACTGATGGTGAAGAAGAAGTGAGGAAATCAATCTTTGACGAATCGACTGAATGAATCATAACTTCCTTGTCTCTATCAGAAATTTCCTTTCTCTTCTGCTCTGCCTCCATTATCCTGTGTTTCATCTCATAGGATTTCTGGAGCAGTTGGCCATTGTCGATTGCATGTGATCTTCCTGCTGACTGTTTAGGAAATCCCGGTCTTCCTCGTTGTGATCTGCTTCTGGGCATCCCACCTGGAGATGTCAAACATTTCTTCAAGGTCTTCCAAAAAGATACCTTTCTTCATCTGACCTAACTCTGTGCCCTTCAGTCGATTTTTCTTCAGCTTTTCGTACGTCTCGACTAGCCCCTGAAGCTTCTTCCTTCAGTAGCAGACGGTCAAAGTCGGAACATTGGCAGAACCCCAGGAACAAAGAACAGTGTCAGTCACTGCAGATACACTGTCAGAGTTGGTGTTCTTCAACATTACATTGTTGTGAAAGAAATGTCTGAGCACTTGACCCTTAGAAGGTAGTCAACAACCAGTAATCGTGTCTTCAGGATGACCGGCCAACCAAACAGAGGCACTGCTTCATATAGCGGCTGTAGCCATATCACCTGCAAACAGAAATTCAACTTGAGATAGAAGAAAGCATGCAAAGTGGGCTGTACAAAAAGCTACACACACACACACGCACACACACACACACACAATTTGTCCTCAAAAGTGAGCAGTGTAACATGCAGAATTGCAGATTGCACAACCAGCTGACTGCACGGCGAGACCCGCTGTGGGTATTAATAGACTCATGACCAACCACTCTAGAACATTTCATAGATTTCCCAAACCGTCCAGGACCTTGTAGAATATTCCAAAACTTTCTAGAACATTTGCTAACCTTCTAGACCCTTCTAGAACATTCTACAAGCCTCTATATCCTTTTAAAAGTTCACGTTTAGAGTGACCTTTAAATGTTGTCAGATGAGCCTCATTTTCTTACATGTTACTAAGACAGCCAGTTAGATGAAGGACATCTTATGCCTCAGTCAGTATATGCTATGTGAAATTTCAGTTTATGACCAACAGGGTGCATCATGGTTATGGTACATGGTGAAATTTTTTTGTTTTATACGTAATTTCCAGCAACTTGTCAATCGATCCCACTTCATGAGAAAAGTATTCAATGGGAATATCACCCCATTCCCCAAAGCTTTAGTGGTCACGCAACATGTATGAAGTTTTTAAAAAATGTGTGCCAAATTACTGAACTTGACAAATGTCATATAATTTCCCAGCAATGATTAACCACGTATATGTCAATATGTATAGTTGCACATGTATTTCATACATATATACTTCAGTATATATCTTTTATTCTACATAACTCCACAGAATCGTATTCTGATCTACTGGCCTACTGTAGCATGTCCCTCTAATTAGCTGTTTTCGTATATAGTCGCTTGTGCTCTTCGACTGTCTGGAGCATGCATTGCATCTGATCCTCCTTTCTCGGCCTTCCTGAGCTTGTAAATTCTGTGATTATTGAAATGCCTCTCTTTTCAGTATTGTTGATTACCATGAGGCTATCCACACATGTCTTTCCAGCCATGTAGGAATCTAATTCCGGCCCTTGCTGTGGATCGTCTGATAAGAACTCAGAGTCAATTTTCAGTATGATATTTCCTCGGTCTTGATGGTGAACTGCTCTGGAAGGGTTTTTCTGGCTGCATCTGAAGGGTCAACAGGTTGGCAAGGCCTGTCTTGACTCTGCACTGTGCTCATGTATGCAACCATTTTCCTTTCGCCATCAAAAGAAACACTTCATCAAAATTGACAAGCCAGCTTTCATTTCCAACAAATACCATAGGTGTTTTCCAAATGCCTCAATGGCTGTGTTTCTGATGATAGCATTCTGTTGAAGTGGAAGTTTCTGCACTAAAGTCAGGTCCATATGTGGAGAAATGGAAGGTTTTTCAGCAGTGGACCAAGCTGAAATGTAGTGCTGGACGACGATCAAACACAGGTCACCTATATTGTACCAGAAACTGTCTGTATGGTTTTGTCTGCAACTGGTGGACTGACAATGGTCTCTCGCTTCAGAAAACTAATGCCTGAATATCCACAGCTTTAATGCATAAATGGCCCTCATCATCCATCTGACTGGATGGATTGCTCCTGGAGCCTTGAATGAAACAGCTGGACGCCCATAGGCTCTTCTTCCCAAAACACCACTGTTAACTTGAGTAGTTCCTTGCACTCATCTCGAGGCTGCTGGACTTGGAGTTGTTGCTGAGCTAATGTTAAAACGTTGTGTCACCGTGGTTCAACGGCCAATCTTATCCTTTCGTCTTTCAGAACAGTTTGGAACTCATTCTGACGAGCCTTTGGCTAGGACTCCCTAAATTCAACAATGAAAGAAATGTTTGGACTTCCTGGTTTTTCTAGAGAGAAGCAAATGAACACTGCCCCCAGCACAGTTTCAAAAATGTGATGTCTACAGTCCAGATGTTGAAGATTCCTTTGCTAGATCTGTTCAATCCTAAGGTACATTCCTGCTTTCCTCACAGTATTCACTGTTGTTGTTTCAAAGCACAGGGACTTCATACGATCCTCGATGGTCTATTCTTTAGGACTGCTCTAATAACCACTGCCGTCGGTTCTACCTTCCCATCAACGAGTTTGGGGACTGACAAAAGTTTCATTACTGCTTCATCAGAGACCAAAATCAGTAAACAATCAGTGACATCCCGATCAGTCAAGTCAGACATGACTTAACCATCCCAGTGAAGAGTTAGATAGACAGTTGGGCAAAATTTTAGCCTCAGATCTGCAACCAGTGCTATACAATGAGCATTATGTTGTCTTCTGATAGTGCTTGAGGTGACAGCCAGCTTATTCACATAATGGCTAAGATGGGATGCAAAAGGTATAAGCATATGAGCTGCTTTCTGATCACTGACTTGAGCCCTGTCGAGAGCCGAAGCCACCTGACCAGTGACAACCGCAGTACATCGGGGCCGTCTGTTAGATGGTCCTGGTTCGTGGAGAGGTAATGGCACGAATGAATCTTTACTGTCTGACTCGGGACTGCTAGAGCTAGGCAAAGGTCCAAACTCAACCTTTGCATTCAAAGCAGCATTTTCTTCTATGGATCCCTTCTTCCATTTTTTTATGTTCCTTCTCTTTTTTCCTTTGCACTTTCCCACTTGCAGCACATTTTGTCATCTACAGTCATGATCCCTGGTCAGACAGGTTGGCGCTAAGCAATGAGAAAATCCTGATCCACTGTAATCTTCATAGAGGAGAGTGCGTCACGGTGAGAGTTATCAAAACGTACATATAGATGTTTTTGGAACGGTTTCCTGTCCCCTAGTGCTTTTCCAGAACTTCTTGCTTCTTCAGCTGCATGTGCTCAGCACGTAACTTCTTAACCCGCCCAGTCCCGACCACTTTTCCACCACTGACTCCCCCCAATCCAGACCATTTTTGGAAAAAAAAATTTTTGGCTCAAACCTCCGCTTTTGGTGAGAATCATTGATAAATCATAGAGAAATCGCTCACCTGAGGTTTAAAATACTTGATACAGGTAGCAGTACCTCCTCACCTTACTGTGTTTTCTATCAGGCTGGCTCCAAAGAAAACGAGTTGTATGGAAGGGTAATCATTCCACACCACTCATAAACGGCATTTACTTATTCATTTGGTACGAATTTATATGAAGTACGAGAGCATATTGGTTTTCACACAGTAACATAGGCAATATAAGCATTGTTTCACTTACGAAACACATCAACATACCCGACCTTTTTTGGTGACATTACCTGATCATCGTTTCTGACTGTTTCTTCCTCTAATGTTATGTAAAGTTTGTCCTCCACATTGTCATCGATTGGGGAATCACTCTGGCCCTGAACTTCGTACCATGGCACGACATGTCTTTACTGGCCAGGTCACTGGTAACAGGTGAATTGCCGAGACAATGGCGTGCAGGGGGGGGGGAGGTCATGCAGGGTAAGGCATTGTCCCTGCCTGGCATCTTGTAGAGGAAGGTGTCCCGTGTATACGTACCAAAAATCACTCGCGAAAATTTAAAATTGTGCAAATTAGGGACCTTGCAATTGATTCGTGTTTATGTACATCAACGGGATTGACAGCGACAAAACGTGTGGACGTTCATTCACGTCAACGGGATGCAGTGGGTTAACCTTCACTTGCAAATGGCACTAATCAGTAATTGGAATCTTGGCTGTATCCCAGAATTGTGCCACTTGCTCTGCCATGAAAGTCACACAAGCCTCCAAGGATTCGTCTCCATGATGATGATAAAGAATTGTAACATCACTCCACCACTAAGCAGCTTCACTCCCAAAAATTCAGCCGGTAGCCGGCCAACAAGCCATAATTTTGAATTACATCTAGTTATAGCCATCAAATCAAAATTTATATCTGTAAAGAACAGAAAAGTGTGAATGGTATATACATTCATTCATTCATTGCCAGACGCCATGTATCCCAAATGGGGTGGCCAAGGGCTTAGAGTTAATTGTTTTACAGGGAGGGGAACTAATCCTCCACCAACCCCACTTGACACGTAGGGAGAACGTTATGCCAACAGCATCTGGTGTTCCCAGGCGGTCACCCATCCAAGTACTAACCAGACCCAACGTTGCTTAACTTCGCTGATCGGACGGGAAGTGGTGTACTAAACGTGGTATATACCAATACACCAAAAATATAGTAAAATTAAATGAGCTATCAAGAGCACTACCCAGCATATTTTAGAAAAAAAATAAAGGGGGGGGGGTTGGTTGTAAAGTTATGGAAACTTTAAATTAATTGCGTGACCTGTAAACATTATTTAATTGAAATGAAATTTAGACACTGGAATTTTCCCATCAACTGGGGATAAATGGCTGGTTGTCCAAAAATGCGTGTGTATATATATATATATATATATATATATATATATATATATATATATATATATATATGTGTTCTGTATATATATATATATATATATATATATATATATATGTTTTCTGTATATATATATATATATATATATATATATATCAGTCCTTTGGGTATCCACTGCAGGACCGGCCTATCCCAACCGAAGTGGGGACGATACAGCCAATGTATCTCTACCAAGTGGGTTAGGCTGTCTGGTGGAGACTGTATGTAGGGTGTGAAGTGCTTGTAGGTGTAATTGTAGTGTTGGAGTGGCTTTGGATGTGTGTGTAGTCTGTGAACGAAGTGTAATCGGCCCACGCAAGCCGACTGGGTGCAAGCATACTTTATGGTATGCGACACTGGTTCAACCACAGCACCCTTGATGTCCGCCAAGCAGTACATGGCCAGGAAAACACTCCCAAAGTTTCTTACCCTGGCGGGGCGCGAACCCTCACTCTCCAGTTTACGAAAATGCACATTATACCACTGTACCACAGAGGCTCCATATATATATATATATATATATATATATATATATATACGGTATGTACATATACAGTATATATATTTATGTATATATATAAAATAGAGAGAGAGAGAGAGAGAAAGAGAGAGAGAAATATATGTACATATAGATATAACGTTAATGGAGGGGTTAGACATACCCTTCAGTAATTCCTTTAGTTCTGGAAATCTTTTCTTAACTGAAAGGTAATCCTCTGGAAAGTATGAAAAAACTAAATATTGACGTTGTTATACAATATTGGCAGTGTTAACTTTCTTCACGTCTAGAACGTCATTTTGACTATATTTTTGCCACACATAAGCGATTTTGTTAAACTTCATAATTTCGTTTGGAGGAAACGTGATAATGCACAAAGAAAACTTCATTGTAGTGGACGAGTTAACTCCTGCATTATACTTGCATCCTTTTTAATGTTTATTCATGCTACCTCCAGACGGTTTTATTCAGCTGTATTAGTGATGGATGTAATTAATATCGGCTGTATTTAGCCCATTGAGGCCGAAGTCTCTCTTACGTTCTACGACATCGTCTGGTGGTACAATCAATGTAATACGAAGTACATCACCAATTACAAATTGTTAACCACAACTACGGCACTGTATTCTAAGGCGAGATTGCTTCTTGCGGGGGGAGTGACTTAGGACTGAAGTTGTAAATTTCTGCCTAAGTTGTAATTTTCCTCGTAAGCATAATATGTAGGACCTGCGTGGGAGAAATACCAGGGGCGAGTTAGCTGTTCAGTCACAAGACGTACATTATATTTTATTCTTACATCCTTCAGACAGCTCTGTGAAGCTTAGTTCAACGCCCTAGTAATCTAACCACTCTTATGAGTTCAATATATCGTATGTTGATTATAAGAATGAAATATAAGGTAGTTATCGGATTAAAGGAGGTTAAGGTCCTTGACTAAAGTCTTCCTTATGATATTTATTCTTGCAACCATTTGACTGTTTTATCCAGCGTAACGTGGACGAGTTTTTTCGACGACAAAGTGTTGGATATATTGTAGGAGTTAATGTTGTTGTTTAACTCCTGCACTGGCCGATCTCTCTTCTGAAAAAATATAACTGTGTGACGGCAGCAAGTAAATGGCGTTATAGCAGGCGCTACTGTCCTAAGGAATGATTACTTGAGCCTTATTAATCATGATGTTATTTCGTAATTTTGAGTTGCAAGTGAATTATTTACAGAAATCAAAAGATCATCGTTCTTTTGGTGTCACATTATTATTATTATTATTATTATTATTATTATTATTATTACTATTATTGTTGTTATTATTATTATTATTATTTTTATTGTTGTTGTTATTTTTGTTGTTATCATTATTATTTTTATTATTATTATTATTATTATTATCATCATCATCATCATCATCATCATCATCATCATCATCATCATCATGTTTCCAACATCCGTGTGGAATTATATTTTTTTTATATATTATTATTCTTTCCGCTTAAAATAAAAATCGCCATTACTCGAGGACACTTCGGCCAAAAGCCATAAAACTTTATCAAGTTTATCGCCCATCTGGCGGCTTCTGGTCCAATATGATGGCAGTCCATCTCCCGGATCATCGGATATTATTCAGAATGTAGGAAACAGATTCCAGGACGCTATCTCAGAAACCGCTTAAGCCAAGAAGCTGAACTTTTACCGCAATATAGCCTTAAGGAGGCCACATTGCCAAAAGGAGTATGGTTCAAATCGGCTGATTCTCTGAGATCGCCTGGGGTCAAAATCTGGGATTCTTCCGGATATTCCGGGTGTCACCTAACAGGCTCAGGGTTAGGCAGTGGCTGTCGGAGGCTTTTCGTTACCAAAATTGTCATTGGACAGTTTAACGGTGTTATAGTTATTAGTATTTTTTTTATTATTATTATTACTCTTATTGTTACTATTATTAGTATTAGTATTAGTATTAGTATTAATGTGTAGATCAAAAAATTTGCAGTGAGACAGATAGCAAAGAAGGCTTGTGAGAAGTACCATTAGGTGTTTATGGTACTCATGGATCTGGAAAAAGCATAAGACAAAGTGGACAGAGAAGCACTGTGGAAAGTTTTGCGCATGTACGGTGTAGATGGTAAGCTGCTAGGTGCCGTCAAGAGTTTTTATGATGTTAGTGAAGTATGCGTAAGGGTTAATGGGCATCTAAGTGAATGGTTCACGATCGGTGTGGGCGTGCGACAAGACTGTGTTATGTCCCCATGGTTGTTCAATATATACAGTATATAGATGGGGTGATGAAAGAAGTAAAAACACGAGTAATGGAGAGAGGGATGGCGTTGGTAATGAATGGTGATGGATGGAATATCTCAAATTTGTTGTAGGCTGATGATGCAATACTGCTTGCAAGTACCGGACAAGAACTTTGTAGGCTAGTGCAGAGTTTTGCTGAAGTCTATGAGCGTCGTGCCTTGAGAGCAAAATTGTTGAAAAGAGTAAATTGATGGGTACTGAGAGAGAAGGTGACTCCCAGTGCGATGTTACAGTGAATGGAGAGAGACTGGAATTGGTGAGAGAGTTCAAATACCTGGGTACAGTGACATAAAAGAGAGGAAAGTATGCAAAAGAAGTGGAAAGTAGAGTGACACAAGGAAAGAAAACAACTGGTGCAATGAAAGCCTTGATAAGAAACAGAGGCTTGAGTGTTGCAGCTGCACGAGGTTTGCATGTAGGAGTGTTAGTGCCAACTTTAACATGAATGTGACACTATGGTGTGACATGAAAATGAAAAGCCAAGAGTAAAAGCAGTGGAGATGGGACTGCTGAGGAATGTACGAGTATGTGGAGTACAGAGGGTGGATAGGATACGAAATAATGTGATTCGTGAAAGGTGTGGAGTGAGGAAGTCGGTGGACACCAGAATCGAAGAGAGTGCACTGAGATGGTATGGTCATTTGGAGGGAATGGATAACAATAGAGTAGTGAAAAAGGAGTATCTGAGCGAATTTGAAGGAGGGAAGATGTGAGGCAGGCCAAGGAGAAGGTGGAGGGATATGGTGGATGAGTGTTTGAGGAAGAGAGGTTTGGAAGTTGGTGAAGCCAGGGAATTGACAAGAGATCGAGTTGGCTGGATGAATGTTGTGGGGAGAAGTGCATGGATTTGGCACCCCTTCTTAACGTAGCAGAGTCTGATTGACTCTATCGGATACGTTTATGTGAAGCTACAGAACGTGATGAATGTTTTTGGCGTATCAGATAGAGCTAGGATTCTGGGGGCTTGAATGATGCATGAATGGAAGTGTGGCCCATTGGACTGGGGAGATTTGGGCTGTCTATACATTGCTACTCCTCACCCTGTCGTAGGGTGGGAAGGAAGGCCCGGATGATGATGATGATGATGATGATTATTAATAATAATATTATTGTTGTTGTTTCTGTTGAGACATTATGACATATGTATACGAGTGGTGTAGAGAAGCACAAGTCTGCGACAGAAGTTTATTCCTGACTAGTTTCGCACAGAGGCTTCTTCAGAGGAATGACCTTTTCCCGTTGTAGTTGTTTGAAGATTTACCTCCCATAGGAGGACCAGGCCAAATAAGGGCCCATCAGACAAAAGCGTGAAAAAATGAAGGTGGCCCTTAACTCCTAAAGTCCTACTTGCATCTATTGGTGTGATTTGAGTTTCATGCCACAATGCCTAATCGCGTCAATTGAGCGAGGCCTATAAAAAACTGCTGAGCGCCTCCTCCACCCCGATTATGACGTACATAGCTTCAGGCCAATGAGAACTCACCCCTGAGTGGCGTGAGGGGGGATTGGGCCAACCCCGGCGGTGGGGGGGCACCCCCCCCTCTGTGCAGCCTCTGTGCCACCACTACCTCACTCCCTCACTCCCTCCTTGTCTCCCAGCACCCTCTCACCCCTACATGCACCTGCATCTCTCCTCCCACCATCACCTGTGTCCCTTCCCACACACTCTCGCCCCTCCTCCCATCCTGCTAGCCTTGTGTCCCCCCTGAACCCCACCCCATCCCTCCCTCTTTGTCCCTCACTATGCTCCCACCCTGTACAGACCCCCGAGAGGTATCAGGCTGCCAAGATGTTACAGAACACACTGATGTGCTTTCTTTTCATGCGAAAAGTTGATTATTTTTCCAACCCCCATATCTATAGGCCTACTTCCCACAGCTTATTTTATCTCCCCACTGCCTAGTAATCTCCCCACACCTACATAGCTACACATGTTTTCATGGTTGGTGTGACAAAACACTTTGGAATGACTTGTTTCAATAAGAAAAATAGGTAGTTATCAAAATTTTCACATTTTAGAGTGTTCTCGACGGGTAACTAGTATAAACTTGTTTTAACTTTGATGTGTGATTGCGCAGTAACCACTTGGCCTACGGTGCCTCGGATTGCATTGCCATGTGTATAAATTCTTCCTCTTTAGAAAGAACACAGGCAATTTGCCCTTGGTGAAAGTCACCAAAACACTCCCGAATTGCAGTTGTGGAAGGTACCCTGCCTGAAATAATTGCGGTCTTTAGGGGGCTAAGAGAGCAGCCATGTTGCGATGAAATCAAACACGGCAGAGCGAAGAAGATCAATAGCCAGGGCATCAAAAAGATAGGACGCCAGGTAGGCAGAGATGTTTTGATCATTGTATGCTCCCTTGGGTCAAACTGCCAATTGAGAGGAGCTGAGGGGTCGTTGGGGTCGGCAGGGACAAAGAACTCAAGGAGCACCTCCTGGAGGTCTGTGTCATTGAGCAAGGCAAGGTGGGTGGCTGTTACAGGAACAGTGGGCAGAAGAGCATTAGCAATGCTCTGGGCAATAGCTGGAGGGTTGCCCTGGCGCTTACCCTTCTGCCTCTAGTTCCTCACCTGTGGCGGAGATGGGGAGGAAGACACAGGAGTCTCAGCAGATGTAGCAGGTGGTATGAATCCACCAAACTCCCAGCAGCAGATGGAGGAACCGAGGAGGGAGGCTCCTGAACATCCAGATGGACAGAAGGGACAGGAGATCCCCATCCCCCCTTTGGTTTAATATGCATTGAAGGCAAAGCTCCGAGGGATGGCAAAGCATGGCAGCCCATTTTCCTCAAAGATTTGAGGGAGGGGAATGCACGAAACCGCCTTGGCACCCCCATAAAAAGTTTGTGCCATTGCATTACATGTCACAAAGATGGCGTTAATCTCTTTAGAGCATCCAAGACCCTTAGGCTGGCTTCTCTGGACTGTAGGGCATTATCGTGCATGGGCAGAGCCCTGAACAGCAACACCCCCTGGTTCGGTGATATCCCTAGCCTCAGGACCCTTGAGAGATTGAAAGAGACGAAGCTCCAGCGTCTCACCCTCGTCTAGAGAGCACTGGAGGTGCTGTGAATTCGGGGCAACGATCCCAAGGCCGTGTGTGAAACCATCAGCACTAGTGTCTTGGCACTTGATGACACCATATCCAGCCTTCACGTTGAACCAATTCACGGCTCCCACAATCTTCTTTGCTCTCGGGGTCTCCGATCTCTACTGGATGCCCCCTCCTCAACGGGTCGAAGGCAAGAGCAGATGTGGTGGCAGGTGCTCGTTGGTCAGGAATAGTGACGACTGGCCTGGCCAAGCGCTGGACTGGGAATCACTTTTCCCGGGTCAGTCTGACTTATATGGCTGGCTGCTGGATCACACTCTTGGCTAATCCTTAGTCTGCAGGTCTCCGATTGGTCAGTTACCATTCCCTCTCTGACTAGATCATCTGTGCTGCTATGTGAGACCACACCACGTCACTTACTCTTTTGTTGTTTTTATTTTTATTGTTTGTTATGTTGACCAGGACATTAGTTATCTGATGATGTCTTACATCAGCTTTATGTTCCCTCAGCCTCATTTCTATGTCCCTTCTGGTTTCTCCATAGTAGGCTGCTTCACAACCACTACAGGATATCTTGTATATTAGGCTGACGTAAGACATCATCGGATAACTAGTGCCCTGGGCAACCACATAGATGAAAAACTTCATCTGCCAAAATGGAGTGAAACGGATATATTAAAAAAAAATCTAACAAACGCACAAAAGAAAAGCTTTGGAGGCACTCTATATAACGAACAATAAAAATAATAATAACAAAAGAGTAGGTGACGTGGAGTGGTCTCACATAGCAGAGCAGATGATTAGGTCAGACAGGGAAAGGTAGCGGACCAATCAGCGACCTGCAAACTAAGGATTACCCAAGAGTGTGATCCAGCAGTCGGCCATATAGGTCAGACTGACCCGGGAAAAGTTCATTCCTCCGAAAAAGCCTCGGTGTACAACTAGTAAGGAATAAACTTCTGTCTCAGACTCGTGTGTCTCTACACCACTCATATTATTATTATTATTATTATTTTTATTATTATTATTATTATTATTATTATTATTATTTTATTATGTACCACTGCACCCAGGTACTTGAACTATCTCATTAATTCAAATTACAGTGAATGGAGAGGGACTGCAATTGGTGAAAGAGTTTAAATACCTAGACACATTGACAGAAAAGAGAGGAAAATGTGCAAAAGAAGTGGAAAGTAGAGTGACACGTGGAAGGAAAGTAGCTGGTACTATGAAGGCCTTGATAAGAAACAGGGGCTTTAGTGTTGCTGCTGCACAAGGTTCACATGAAGGATTGTTAATGCCAGCATTAACATATAGATGTGAGACTATGGTGTGGCATGAAAATGAAGTCAGGAGTAACAGCAATGGAAATGGGATTGCTGAGGAATGTTTGTGGAGTACAGAGAGTGGATAGGACAAAAAATAATGTGATTCGTGAAAGATGTGAAGTGAGGACGTTTGTGGACACCACAATCGAAAAGAGTATACCGATATGATATGGTCATGTGGAGAGAATGGATAACAATAGAGTGGTGAAAAAGGTATATCTGAGAGAATATGAAGGAGGGGGAGGCGAGGTAGGCCAAGGGGAAGGTGGAGGGATATGGTGGATGAGTGTGTGAGGAAGAGAGGTATGGAAGTCGGTGAGGTTAGGGGACTGAGAAGAGATCGAGCTGGCTGGATGAATGTTGTGAGAAGTACATGATCTGGGATTTGGCACCGCTATTTACCTTGGCAGCATTCGCATTGACCCAGCCGGATATGTTTATGTTAAGCTACATAATATAGTGAAAATTTTTGGTGTATCAGATAGAGCCAGGATTCCAGGGGCTTGAATGATGAGTGCATGGATGCGTGGCCCATTGGACTGGGCAAACTTGGGCTGTCTGGACGTTACTACTCCTCACCCTGCCCTAGGGTGGTAAAGGAGGTCCGGATGAAGATGATAGTGGTTATAATAATAATTATAATAATAATAATATTAGGGGGAGGCGTGGCTCAATCGGTAGAGAGGTGGCCTACTGTTCTAACGGACCCAGGTTCAAATCCCCGCTGGGGCAGGGAACAGTTTAAGGATTTGAATTTCATTAAATCAGGCTTTACTGATCTACCAGAAGACCCGCCGACATGTCGTAAAATTACCCCCGCTAATAACAATACACCAGTCCTGTATGAGACAGCCCTAGCATGAATTCAATATGGACGGTGGGGTTAACGCCGAAGTGGTGACATGGAGAGGTGTATGGTATGTAGGAGGACTGCTGGGCCTTGGTAGCAGGCTGTGAAGCCTATGCCCAGAGTCGGACACATAAAAAAAAAAAAATAACAACAACAACAATAATAATAATAATAATAATAATGATAATAATAATAGTTATTACTATTATTGTTATTATTATTATTATTATTATTATTATTATTATTATTATTATTATTATTATTAGCAGCAGCAGCAGCAGCAGCAGCAGCAGCAGCAGCAGCAGCAAAGACCTCTATATTGTTGGCAAAACTACCCAGGGAAACCCGTTGCAATGGCTATGTATGCCCTGGCTTTGACAGTGCTGCAACAACAGATCAAATACGAAGTCACCAGTATATAACAAGTAGCCCATGCAGATGATCTTACAGGTGCTGGAAAGGTGGAAGTTGTGAAGAAATGGTGGAACCTTGTAACATCTCATGGTCCTAAAATAGGCTACTACCCTAATGCAAGTAAGTCCATCTTGATTGTGAAACCAGCTTACTATCAAGAGGCACATGAAGACTTCAGAGGCACAAAATAATGTGACAGTGGCAAAAGAAAGTCAGAGGCATCTAGGTGCATTGACTGGAACTAAGGAATTCGAAGAAAAATATGTGAACGATAAGGTAAAGACATGGGAAGAAGAAATATATTTACTATCCAGCCACGCAAAAACAGTACCCCATGCACCATACACCGTACTTACATATGGTATAAATTACAAATGGACCGTCGTGATGTGGACCATTCCCGACATGGAGTTGCAGCTACAAACCCTGGAGGATGCTATCAAGGATTCATTCCTCCCATCACTGACTAATGGCCACATCCCTACACCAGAAGAGAGAGATCTTCTAGCACTACCACCAGGATGGGAGGTCTTGGTTTTATAAATCCAGCAGCCATGGCAGGCTATGAACATAGAAATTCGCTTAAGCTCACCGAATCCCTGTCACAGAAGATGTGTGCCCAGGTTGAAACGAGTAAAATCAACTAACAATGGCAGAAAGATAAAGACAGATAAGCAAAGAGCGAGAAGCAAGACAAAAGGATCAGCTGCAGCACATGACCGAACATCTTACACCAGACCACTGCAGAAGAGTTTAAATGGGACAAGAGGTTGGGGGTTCAAATTAGCTGACCACCCTGCCTGTCAAGGGAAAGGGTTCCACTTCAACAAACAAGAATTTATTTATGCCATAGCCTTGAGATATAGGTGGCCAACAGAGAACCTATCTCAACACTGTGCCTGTGGCACTGTCTTTTATGCAATCCATGCAATGGTTCGCAAGAAGGGAGGCTTTTTTGCATTTGACGTATTGAAGCACGAGACCTCACCTCTAAAATGCCACAGGAAACATGCTATGGTGTCACCATAGAGCCAGCTCTGCTCCTTTTAGACGGTGAGCACTTCATCCACAGAACAGCAAACACATCAAATGATGCAAGACTGGATGTCAGTGCTCGAGGTTTCTGGACACGTGGGCTTTCTTGATCCTTTGGCAGTATGTCAGTGAGAACTGTCTCCCGAGGCTGAGCACAAGAGGAATGGACAAGAAATAAACAGAACCTATCAAGACATAATCCAATATTTGGACGAAGGTGGATTCACTCCCCTTGTGTCCACAACATCAGGTGGGATGGTTCCTGAGGCAGGGAGATTCTACTCGAGACTGGCAAAGGTGCTTTCTGAGATGAAGTACCAACCTCAGGGTTCTGGTATGACCTGGATGGGATGTCGACTGTCATTCTCATGAGGTCTACACTCTTATGCCTCAGGGGCACAAGATCATCAGTACCCAGGCCTGTCTCTCTGGCGGGTATGGATTATGAAGCTACTGTGGTCGAGAGTCTCGTAGACCAGCGACTCCAGTGATTTAATGTCTTTACTGGCACTGTAATGTTAATGAATTAAAAAAAATAAAGTAATAAAAGTGGCAGTAGATGGTTGGCAACCACAGCCGTTGGCGTGCTTGGGGCCAACAGAATGTAATATGAGGGTTTGTGTTAACCTTCACATTACGACTCCAAGTGGTGACCTGTATTATTAATGTTGGATGTGATCTTCACAACATAATTCTCAAATGGATGACGGTGACTTTATTAAAAAAAAGTAGTAACAGCAGTAACAATAGTAGTTGTAGTACTAGTAGAAGAACTAGTAGCAACAGTACCAGTGGTAGTATTAGTTTGTAGAAGTATTACTAGTCGTAGTAGTAGTAGTAGTAGTAGTAGTTTTTGTAGTAGTTGTAGAATAATAGCAGCAATAATAGTAGTATTAGTTATTAGCACTACTAGTCGTAGTTGTGGTGGTAGTAGTAGTAGTAGTAGTACTGCAAGAGGTACTGCTTACCCCTTCTTTACCAGAAGTCTTTCGTAAAAGCAAAAAGAAGTATATCGTGTAACAATAGCAAAGACGTCATCACACTGAAGGGGCTTGAGGGAATTCTTCATCCTTTCAGCACTGTAGGTGTTGTTTGAGTAGAATCGCCTATTGGTTATATTTTCAAACTGGATCAATCCCGCCCATCGAGTAATACATTTATGGATTTGCTTTTCCTACTTCCGGATGATTTTATTCAGGTTGTAGAGAGCCGTAAGTAGTTAACGACTTAATGAAGGCTATATCTAGCCTATCTAGTCTGACTAAATCGTATAATATTACATATATATATATATATATATATATATATATATATATATATATATATATATATATAATTTCCTGTGGCACCCCACGGGATGCATAGGGTCTCAATGAACTCTCTCCACCAATATTTGTCTCTTGCCATCTCCTTCAGGTCCCACCAACACTCCACTCCTGCTTCTTTTTTCATTGTCCTCAACCAGGTTTCCCTCGGCCTACCTCTGCCTCTTCTTCCTCTAGCAGTCCACTCTGGCACATCCTGTATTAAACTACCTTCTTTTCTGTATATGTGCCCCAGCCACTTCCAGCGAGACAGTCTCACATATTCATTAACTGGTTCCACTCTCGTAATATCCCTTATTCTTGCATTTGTAACTCTGTCTTGCCACTTTACCCCAAGAATCCTTCTCAGTATTTTATTCTCAAATCCTAATACTTTCTGATCTGTTGCAATTGTACTGTACCATGACTCATGCCCGTAAATTAAAATTGGTCTAACCATGGACTTGTAAATTTTCACTTTAGTATGTACCGAAAGCATATTATTATTCCAAACAGATTTCAACATTCCAACAGCTCGCCAAGCCTGTCTAATCCATTCCTCAATTTCATTGTTTAATGATTCATTAGATGATACAATCGTTCCCAGATATTTAAAGTTTTCTACATTCTTCACCACATTATTCCCAATTACACAATCGATTTGGTTCTCCACGTTCATATTAATAATTTCAGTCTTTCCACAATTTATTACCAATCCCACTTTTTCTCCTTCCTCCACCAGACAATCAAGCACCCTCTGCATCTCGTAAATACTTCCGCAAATCAGTACAATATCATCAGCATAGTCCAAATCCATCAGCTTCTTATTTTCTTTCCAGTTAATTCCTGCACCTGTTCTCCTTACAACCTTTTTCATAACATGATCCATAATCAGAACAAACAACAATGGTGAAAGAACTCCTCCTTGAATCACTCCTGACCTAACTTGAAATGGATCACTCAAAGAACCACCCACCATTACCTTACAAAAAGTACCTTCATGCAGGCTTCTAATAATATTTACAAACTTTTCTGGTATACCATAGAATCTCATAATTTTCAACATAGCTCCACGTGAAACACTATCAAACGCCTTTTCAAAATCCACAAAACACATACTAAGTGGCATTTTCATCTCATTAGCTTGTTGCATTAGATGCCTTACAATAAAAATCTGATCATTACAACCTCGACCCTTTCTAAATCCCGCTTGTTCTTCTCTTAAAATTTTATCAATTACTGGCTGTATTCTGTTCAACAAGATTTTGGAAAAGACTTCTGCAACTACAGGTGTGAAAGTTATCCCCCTCCAATTGCCACACACACTTAAATCTCCCTTTTTTGGTATTTTTATAATCACTCCATTTTTCCACTCCTCTGGAATTCCACCATTACCCCAAGCCACATTAAAAAGTTTCAAAAGCGCATTCATCAACTCGTTATTTTCCACCTTAAGCATTTCAGGGAATATTCCATCCTCTCCTGGGGCCTTAAAATTCTTTAACTCCTTTATAGATTTTGCTACCTCTTCCAAAGTTATATCCCCTGTTTCTATCTGCAAATCTCTCTCGGCTGGCAAAATGTCCTCTTCAGCTGGGATTGGTCTATTTAGAACAGATTCAAAGTGCTCTTTCCACCTTCCTTTTATATCCAAATCGTTAGTCATCAAATTACCATTTCTATCTCGTACAGGTATTTCCTTCCTTCTCTTTTCAGTCCCAGTTAACTCCTTTATGGCCTGATACGCTGCTCTTGTGCTCTGACCGTCATTTTTAATTAAATTAATTTCTGTCTCTGCCGCCTTTTCATCATATAGTCTCCTCTTATCACGTCTAATGAGTCTTTTTACTTCAGATTGTAAACTCCAGTACTTTGCTCTAAGTACTTCAACTACCTGGCCATCAACATGTTGTTCTTCACTTCTTAACTTAGCCTCTTTCCTTTTCTGAATTGCATTCCATGTTTCATCTGACATCCACTTTTTTCTTCTCGCTTTTCCCTTTTTCTTAATAGTAACCTTAGCACTCTCATGCAAAACCTCTTTTACCTCTCTCCACATTTGATCAATATCATTGTCTTCAGATTCCATCAAAGTCTGCAGGACTAGAAACCTGTTCCTACATTCCCACCGAAACTTTTCCTTCGTGCTCTCATGACTTTTCAGCTCATCCAAATCATAATTATTCCCTCCTGTATATATATATATATATATATATATATATATATATATATATATATATATATATATATATATATATATATATATATATATACGCCATCATACGGAATACTTTCTTGGACGTTCGTTATCCAGCAGTTACAGGTCTTTTTTTATATCAAATTGACTTTGGGTGGCAAAAACAGTCGTAATAAAATTTCAGCAGATGATGTATTAATCGACATGGGTTTTCATCCCTGCACTACTCTAGATCTGTTGTAATATGACTGTATAAATGCAGTGGCATAAAAATAATGTACAAAGTTTCTTGGCGAATACTCATACTGTATTACTGATGGAAATATTTCTTCAATCCATCCATCCATCATCCAATTCTACGTTGCCCCATGAGAAGAGTAGGAGCCCGGGGCTAGGAAAGTTGGTCTTGAGATTTAAGATGAGAGTGACCAGCCTCACTCATCCCTCAGTGGCTTTATGTGAGCAATAAACCCCAACCACCCCTTGGATATGAATGAATGAAAGAAAATGTGACATGACGGCGTAACAGCAGAGGTCATTTGCCGCCTAACAACCCTTTGGATATAAACCTTCACCGGCTCAGTCCGATTGGAGCGCCACAATTACCCAATGAACCACCAGGCGCCATAATTTTTTTTAAATGGTTACCACCCAGCATGGTAAATGGATTCCTGGTGTACAGGAAACTATTCGGCTTGCCACTCAGTGTAGAGTCACCCATAGGCAGAAGGAACAAGAAAGAATGACGGAAAGAAAGACAAAAGAGGGAATGTAAAGTCGCCCGTAGGCAGAAGGACGAGGAAGAAAAAATAAGTAAAGAAAGACGAGGAAGGAAGGAAAGGAGGAAGGAGAGGAAAGGGCAGACACTCGAGAGCAGCACTACATCGAGTGAGTGGATGGTGAGCGCCCCCACACTAAGTATAACAACTTTGCTGCGATGAGCATCAAATATAAAATGACGTCATGGTACTAAGATTAATAGTGGTTTTTGTTGTACCCTCTTCACTACAAAAGGTAAAGGAAAGCCTCTCCAAAAATGAATCAGATCGTCAATCGTTGGCGAGAATGAATTAATGGTACACATCATCACACTTAAGCGACAGATACAAATTGTTTTTATACTTTCATTATCGGACATCTCTCCTGAAAATAGTGTAATAGTGTGATGCTAGCAAAAATTAAATAAATGAAAGAAAAGCATTCGGGAGCCGAATGCTAATCGTTCGCCATAATATGCCAGTTGGCCACGTTACAGGCTATTTATAAACCAAATGTAAAGAAAAATTGCAAACCTCTACGGAATTCAGTCACGGCGTTTCAGAAAAAGCCAATCCATATTAAAAGTAGTTGACGTTTGGCAGCCATTTTGGTGATCTTGACCTTGACCCCGAGTGCTCATTTTTGAACTCCTCCAAGATCTTGGTCGTATCTTGAAACCCTGAAGGTTTCATGTTGATAGCTCAAGCCGTTCATGAGATGTAATGGTGCTAAATACGGGCGATAAAAACTAGTTGACCTTTGGCAACCATTTTGGTGTCCTTGACCTTGACCTCAAGTGCCCATTTTCGAACTCGTCCAAGATTTTTGCCATATCTTGATACCCTGACGGTTTAAGGTTGATAGCTCAAGCTGTTCATGAGATATAATGGGCACACACACACACACACACACACACACACACACACACACACACACACACACACACGCACGCACGCACACACACACACACACACACACACACACACACACACACACACACACACACAAAATTATTGCTCCGCTGTGGTAAAGGTGGGCGATAATAAAGAGTTACTGATTGGTAGATGTACCCACCATCCACTCACCTGTTGTATTTATACCTTCAGGTGAATATAGACAAGCCAAATGACCTGTATACCAGGAATATATTTATTACGTTGCGTGGTAACCATACAGCCACATGGACGCCTGGTTGTCTAGTAGGTTACAGTGTGCCAGCTGAATGTGGTCCGTAAGGGTACACATTGATGGATGGGATGGGGTTTATTGGCCACCGAATGCCACTCAGGGATGGGTGACTAGTTATCACTACCTTAAATGTTGGGAGTGAGTACCCTAGCCCTGGGCCGCTACAATTACAATTAGGCAATAATGGATTGGATGCGTGTGTGTGTGTGTGTGTGTGTGTGTGTGTGTGTAATTCACCGGTTCAGTCAGGATCACTTTATGGTCGTGATGGTCAGCTTTTACCCTCCCGGAAGGGAGCTAAGAGCTCATATAGTCCGATCTAAGGGCAAGGCAGTGACCTTCACACACGCACACACCCGTCCCCTTGCTCAAGGGGGACAGTAACCACGCACTTCGTCAGTGAAACTTTTCACAACCTGAGCGAGGCGCGAACTCCTGTCCACCAGTTGGCAAGCGGGAACGTTACCACTGCACCAGCGAGCGGTGTGTGTGTGTGTGTGTGTGTGTGTGTGTGTGAGAGAGAGAGAGAGAGAGAGAGAGAGAGAGAGAGAGAGAGAGAGAGAGAGAGAGAGAGAGAGAGAGAGAGAGGGGGAGGGAATTTCATTCTGATAAGTATAATGTAAATAGTCTATGTCCGCTCAACTACGAGTGGATTTTCCAGACTTCAGTAAAACACTGTGGCTGTGGTACAGTAGCTATTTGAATATACTATATATATATATATATATATATATATATATATATATATATATATATATATATATATATATATATATATATCCTGACAAGACTAAGGTTCCCAAGAGGAAGATCTATTGCGGATATATATATATATATATATATATATATATATATATATATATATATATATATATATATATATATATATATAATATATATATATATATTTCCTGACAAGACTAAGGTTCCCAAGAGGAAGATCTATTGCGATATATATATATATATATATATATATATATATATATATATATATATATATATATATATATATATATATATGCAGTAAGTACTAAAGGGTTTTTATATGGAAATGATGTGTAGTTCGAGAGCCATTCTTAAAGCTTAACAGAATATTCTGACAGTATTAATTGTTACTACCATTATCATGAGTATTATAATCATTACCATTATTACTCGGTAGTCTCATCGTACTGAAGGGCTTAAATCGCTCAAAGCGATGGCGTCTTATTTTCAGTTTTTTTTTAACTATCTATCTATAGCCAGACGGCCACCCCTTACGGGATTACGGTGTCAGCCTATAGTTGGATAGATAGATCGTTAAGAATATAATAAAACGTCATCGTTCTGAGCGGTTTAAGTCCTTAAGTATGATATGGCAACCTTATTATAATGGCGATGATCATATTAAATATAACCATGATAATTGCAGTAAAGATAATTAATATGATGTTTGTGATGATGAAGACGGGGATGATGAAAATAATAACGAGAACTGTAACTCTCCTACAGACAGTCATCAGTCTCTACCTACTGTTTCTTGCCATGACCTTGACCACACTGGGGAGATTTGGAATGTTTTTTTTTATTCTTTCAGCAGTGACCCATACTAGGACACATAACCTGGGCCGTTCAGCTTCCTTGCACAGGTCGCATGGAAGTCTCCAGTAGACGCGACCAACTAATATCGTTCACAACATGATACTGATATGACTCTTTTTGACATGCCCTTGCACTGCACATAAAGGATTTGGATATAATATATTCTGTCAGTAATGGCCCATGCCAGGACACATATCCTGGGCCCTTCGGATTCCTTGCACAATCTCCAGTTCTCCTGGAATTGTCTCGAGACTCTGAGGCGGGAGTAATAGTAATATCACCTAAAACAATCGTCTCCACCTATGTAATAGGTGAAGACTGATGTTAACGTACAGTAGTGTTAAGATAATGATGATGATCATCATAATCGCCACCCGCTCGTCCCTTCCTTTGCTCCTGAAGCAGTATAGATATGAAAATAGTAATCACTAGTCTCCACCCACTACATAGGTGGAGACTGTTGTTATCACTGGTATTATTATTATTCCCGCTTCAAAGTCTCGCAGATTCCAGGAGAACCAGAGACTGTGCAAGGAATCTGAAGGCCCTGGGTTTTGTGCCTTGGCATGGGCCATTGTTGATAGAAAAAAAAATCCAGATCTCCCCAACGGGGTCAAGGTCATTGCAAGAAACAGCAGCAGGAGATCTGTGACTGTCTGGAGGACAATAGACAAAACCTGACGGACCGATTCCTAAGACTTTATTTGATTTTATTATTAGTCTCCACTTACAGTACTACATAGGTGAGGACTATTGCTTTCGTTGGTAATATTAGTCTTCCCCTATTACTAAGGTGGAGCTACTGTTTTCGCTTGTATTACTATTATTATTATTATTATTATTATGAAAGAGGGGGGTGTGAGTTGGGAGCTGGGCAGTGAAATGGCGGGGGACAGGGCGACTTGGAGGCGATTTGTTTGTGGCCACCCCAAACGGGATTGAGGCGTCTGGCAATAGATAGATAGATAGATAGATTATTATTATTCAGGCCTCAGAGTCCCGCAGTGCTTCCAGGACCGGAGACTGTGCAATGAATCTGAAGGGCCCAGGCTATGTGTCCTGGCATTGGCAAATGCTGATAGAAAAGATCCAAATCTCCCCAGTGGAGTCAGTCATCGTAAGAAACAGTATGTGGAGACTAGTGACGGCCCGCAGGAAAATTACAGAGTTCTATAATTCTTGTCATCATCTGTCACCTAAAATAAAAACGTAAAAAAGAATATAACACCAACCATGCCACGAGATCCCTTTTCTGCAATGAATGTCAGTATTAACACCTTCAGGGTGATGATGAATTTTCTTATGTTATTCTTGCCAACCCAGATGCCTGTGTTTAACTTAGGCTGGACCTTTAGCAGTGAAGAATTTAATGAAGATTATCAACCTCCTCCAGATGAAAGTTTCTCCAAAATTAATAATAATCGTTTGTCGCTAGTAATAATAGAATACATGAACATCATCAGAATGAAATGGTTAAGCCCCTCCACTCCTGCTTCTGTCAGACGATTTTATTCAGCTGGGGAGGAGAACCGTAGCAAAGGGATACTGAAGTTTATTTCTGAATCCTTCGGTCCAAGGCACCTCTTCAGAACTGACTAAATCGTCTAATGGTAACATGACTAAAATGTAGGGTTGATGTTGTAGTTATTATTGCTGTTGTTGTTGTTGTTGTTGTCGTCGTCGTCGTCGTCGTCCAGAGTTCATTGAAAAACAGACCCATTTGACTGCACTCTCAAGTCGTCATTTTCCTGCAGTCCACCATCCTCCCTTTTGGGATTAGTAAAGTATTTGGGTAATGTTTATAAAACCGAGAGGTTGAGCCGCTAGGCTATTCCAGCGCCACCACATGTAGGCATCTCTCTCCAGCACCAAACTGCAGGATAAATGGGACCACTGTTCAGTGGTTTACCCCTTCAACTTTCTGCAAGTATATACGTCATTTTTTTTCGTAATATGTCCGTTCTGTTACCATACGGGATTATTCAGCAAAAGGCGACCTCCCTGATATTAAAAGGTTGAATGAAAGCAGTATCTAACATCAGTTTAAACAAAGGTGAGTAAAATTGTCTGGTTGTGTCACAAATTAAATGCAAAAGGCGTCAATGTGTTTACGTATTATATCAAACGACTGGACATTGTTCTTCCACAGTCAACAAGCACACTCCAGTAACATACAGATCATAAATTACTTCAAATAACAGCCTGACCTTAACTTAGGAAACTTATGTTTCTTCCAGCGAACCCTGTGTGCAGGTGACAGCGTAGATAGAGCAGTGGCTCTCGGTCAGAAAGGACGCGAGATCAATAACAAGCCGGGCAACAGTTACTTTTGGATTTCAGTTTCACTATTGAACATGTAAATGATCTCATACAGCACCCAGAGATCTATCGGAAAGGGCCTGGTAGGGCTCAGGGAACAAAATGTCTAATAAATATACACAGAAAAAAAGCTGACTTATTCACAGGAATAAACATAGACATAAGGAAGTTTGTTTCACCTGGTCTTCCTATATAGATGTGTTTTTATTAAAGTTGTAAAATATTTCACTGACAAAAAGAACTAATCTGGGATGGGCCTTCCCCTTGTCAGAATATCGTACGAAAGAAATCTGGCCACATGCAAGTTTAATGGAAAACCGATGAACGCTTAGATCGGCGGAGCATTTCCTGCTGTGCATTATTATTATTATTTTTTTTCAGATGTTAATGGAATTGGCTGCTGACACTTTAGCTCGGCGTGTGTGTGTGTGTGTGTGTGTGTGTGTGTGTGTGTGTGTGTGTGTGTGTGTGTGTGTGTGTGTGTGTGTGTGTGTGTGTGTGTGTGTGTGTGTGTGAGAGAGAGAGAGAGAGAGAGAGAGAGATCTGTACTTATCTTTATTCTTGGCAATAGTTTCCTAATTTGGCACTTTCATATCTGTCACCCCAGAGTTTTCCTTCTTCCAGCTACCTCCTTCACCACCTCATTCCATCCTCATTTCACCTCACATTTTGCATCACTCATTCTTTCTTTCATGAACCCACCCACCACTTATTTGTCACAGGCCCAGCGTTTCTTCGGCAATATGCTCACGTCTGTCAGCTTTGAAGCAGAGCTGTTCACGAGTAACTGGAAAAACCAACATACTTAGGACGCGGTTAAATCTTCTATCCAATATTTTCTTGTCGCATCAGGAGCATAAAGACCTGGGACAAGGCTACTTATTCAAGGTACTGTCTATAAGGAGATGGGAGTGCTTCCCTTTCCCTGGGTGGTATTATGTAAAAAGTATCCTGCATCAACCATCAGATTCAGATCTTTCAAGTCTCCAGCCATTAAATCGCCTTGGCTTACTATATCACAAGGGTTCATTTGCTGACTATATGGTTATCTCCCAGCTTTGTTAATTGTTTCCCTGGTTGCGTTGAGCTAGTGGATGGTGGACGCCTCCAGCTACTGTGTTATTATATTATGCATTTAGACGCCTCCAGCTACTGTACCACCATAGTATGCATTTAGACGCCTCCAGCTACTGTACTATTAAATATTATGCATTTCGACGCCTCCAGCTACTGAGTTATTATATTATGCATTTAAACACCTCCAGCTACTGTGCCATTGTATTATGCATTTAATTTACGGCTTCGAATCACTCATGAATGAGGGGTGAGGGAATGTATGACTATTTCACTAGATACTCTGAATACTACAGTTCCATTTGATTTTCATATTTTCCTGTTTTACGTACAGCTTACCCAGTTTAGACCATCATCATCATCATCATCATCATCATCATCATCGTCATCATCATCATCATCATCGTCATCATCATCATCAATGTCCTATTTTTATTTTCGGTTGATGAAATGGGAAGGATCCAGAAGTAGTGAAACACAAAATTTAGGGAGGTATCTTCAAACGTCCTCCCCCCTCCCCCCTCTCTCTCTCTCTCTCTCTCTCTCTCTCTCTCTCCGCAAAATTTACGTTATTTCACATCAGTAATTTCCACAGAAACAGATGTATATTTACGTGCAAGTTGAAACATACTAAGTGTAAAAGATCCACTTACCGAAATCTGCATTTTCATAGTAACAACATAAAATAATAGTAGTAGTAGTAGTAGTAACAATAATGATGATGATCATTATATATTTTTTAAATCTGCAGTAGTCTGGTTGTGTGTCGTAGTCTACGTGAAAATTGTGTCGAGTGAAAATTTATTAACTGATATCGGGCTTTCATGATTCACCCTCAGCTGGATGCAGTCACTTGTCGTTAGCTAGTACAAAATGCTTGAGCTATCCCAGCCATGAGAGCTAATGGCTGTCTTGCCCTCTAACTCCTATCCTCCTATAGCCAGACGCCTTAATCTCAGAAGGGGTGGCTACAAACGAATAACCTTCCTTGTAACCCTGTTCTCCGTCATCAGGTTGCACTTGCTTTAGCTAAAACCCACCTCACTCATTTCAGTCGCCATCCAGTTCCTTCGTCTCATCATCAGTCTCCCCCTCCCTCTCCATCCATTTCAGTAACATACACTCTCTTAATCAATTTACCTTTCTCACTCAATGAGCATTCATCTAAGCTATCTGTTTCTTTTTTCAGCCTGGTGTCGTTGCAACTGTCAGCATATAAGTGTTTCATCGCCTTATAAGTGATTTCCTGCTTTCAACATCAGGTAAGTACCCATTAACACTTCTACGTCAATATCTTGTAATGTTAACAGATGCAGTCAGGGATACAAATTCGCCGCCTAATATTTAACAACTTTTCATTCCTACCACACACCCTGCTAACCTTCGTGGTGATATGTACCAACTGGACACTCTGCTTGATTATGATATGTCTAGAATAAAACTGGAGGCCATACTTCAAGTGTGTAGTAGACACTGTGGAACATCATATCTTATGTACGACTGCACACACGATCAAAAAGTATCGAACAGGAGAGGACTGTTGATATCCGAAGTCATTAGTGTAAGTGTCCTGACCAAGAGGGTTGACCATTTGTCATGTGCATGTGAAGATTATAGCAATGCTGACTAAGGAACAACACACACAGTGGCAATATATGACCTTCCCATGGCAGGAGGCTCACCAGACTGGGATAAAAACATGACATTTTGAATAACCATCCTCTGTGGTTATTATTTTTTATTTTTTTTCAATGTCGAGTGTGCCTTGATACTTTTTTGGCTGAATGTTCATTGTAGTCAGTGGATTGGGTTCTGAGGTAATGAAGCGAGATTCCAGTCCTGTGATTAATAGTCATCAGTTTAGTAAGATCTCATGGAAACTTTTCAGAACAGTGTATTCACAAAGTCGGTAATTTTCGTATTGCGCAGTGTATTTGTCTAATAAAATTACCACTTTCTTCTTCATAAATTTCCCTAAAGGAAAGTGTATTATATTTTACAATATTTATATTTCTTTATATGGAAGTCTCACACGGAGTACACCATTATTACCACAATACTCAGGAAGGTTGGGTTAGGTTAATTTAGATAAAATTTTGCTGAATTATACATTTGATGATCTATGAGAGAGGAAAAGTTCATCTTTCTTTGACTTATTAAACGAGAACTCATGAAGCGAAAGCGTGTCTTATATTGACGTGTGTGTGTGTGTGTGTGTGTGTGTGTGTGTGTGTGTGTGTGTGTGTGTAATAATAATAATAATAATAATAATAATAATAATAACTTGAACACCGTAAAGTTGTCTAAGGATTATTTTGATAAAGAACTTCTCGTAGCCATTGCCTTCTGGAAGTCAAGCTATAAAGGGATTTGATGTCAACGTCACTGATCTCCATGTGACCACTGGTCATCAAAATCTAAATCTACATGTGACCTTAGGTCATCAAATTTTAGAAGTCTACCAAGTTTGGTGGCTCTTTCATGTGCGATCATGTGGCTTATCTTTGTTCCGGAACAGTTCAAACTTTTGGACCATAGTGATATCAGAAAATAATGATCTGACCTGGCCTATATCCAGCACTGCATTCTTGCCGTGTCCCATTTATATGTCATAAAAAAAATTCTCCCCTCTAACTAAAGTGGTTCTAGAGCTTAAGGGTCACTTATCTTTCGATCATATCTACATTCCGGTAGTCGGATCAGGAGGATATTTCGCGAGATGAGGCAGCTAGCCAGTACTGTAATACGTCAAAGAAAGAAGGCTGTAGCACAAAAGGTATGCAAATAGGAGCGATTTAGATGTTCCCTATACTACTACTACTACTATTACTATTACTACTACTACTACTACTAATAATAATAATAATAATAATAAATCACAATAACAATACTATTGATAAATACAAGAAAACTTTCTGCAGGGATGTGACAAGTTTTAATACCAATATTTCACAGTTTATTTCAGCATAGACAGCTAATTTTAGTGGCATTGAGCCATTTGGAGAGAGTAAGGACAAAGAATTATCACATGGTTTTAGATGTTAAGAAAGAAACTGTAAACATGAAGAAAAACACCCATATCCATGTAGGGTAATTATTTATTCAACTTTTCAGGTCTTGGAGATTTCAATATTCACCGTCACCTTTGGCTCTCCTCTCCTTTCACTGATATACCTGGTAAACAAGCCTACAGTTTCTATCTTTAATGACCTAGATCAGCTTGTACAGTACCCTACCTGTATCCATGACTGTCTTGGAGATCCTTCTGTTAATCATTTTTTTCTGTTGGACTACTCCAATCACAGCCTTACCACCTTAACCTGCCCTACTGCTCCAGTAAGGCCAGTGGACCCTATCAAGAAGTGGCAGCTATGGAACTTTGGAACTTTTTTCATTTTCCCTGGAATGATTATTGCTTCCATGGCCAAGAGCCATCTAAGTGTGTTTTGCGCATTACGGAGTTTATTCTCTTGGGCGTGGATGCATAACCTCCTTTCTCATACCCTGTGACTAATGCAAAAAAAACTTGGTTTTATCACGCTTGTTCTAATGTTGTCCACAACAACGAGAAGACCTACATAACACACCAGAGCCAACCTACCCCAGAATCTCATGTTTTTTATGTTTCTGCCCAGAAACGTGCTAAGTCTGTTTTTTGCTCTGCTAAAAATAATTTCATTCATACTAAATGCTCTCAGCTTTCCAACTCAAATTCTTTCCACTTCGTCTGACACCTTATCAAAAACCTTTCTAACAACTTTACCTCCTCATCCTTCCCTCCTCTTTTCTATTCTGATGGCTCAGTATTTCCTTTACTGATAAAGCATAAGTCTTCACTCAGACTTTCGTCTCCAGTTCCATCTTAGGCAATTCCGGTGCTGTTCTTTATCATTCTACCCCCCTCCCTTCTGACTTCCTCATGGCTGACAAAAAATTTCTTCAATAGATGTATTTTCTGCCACTGGGCATTTGGGCCTGATGGGGTCCCACCTGTTGTCCTAAAGAACTGTGCTTTCGTGCTTACACCCTGCCTAGGTAAACTCTTTTGCCTTTGTCTATTAACTTGAATCTTTCCTTCTTGCTAGCAGTTTGATCGTATTCAGCCTGTCCCAAAGAAGGGTGACGATTTCTATCCCTCTAAGTATCGCCCAATTGCTTTAATATCATGTGTTTCAAAAGTTTTCGATTCCATTCTTGCCAAAATAATAAAGTACCTATCCTATAACAACCTACTCTCAGATCATCAGTATTGGTTCTGCCAGGGACGCTCCACTGGCAATCTTCTCACCTATCTTTCAGACTACGAATCCTCCTCCTTTCGGGACATTGGCGAAAGCTTTGCCATTGCACTTGATATCTCAAAGGCTTTCGAATGAGTCTGGCATAAAGCTTTAATTTCCAAAGTGCAATCTTACGGTTTCTATCCTTCTATCTGTACCTTCATCTCTAGCTTCTGGTCAGTCTATAGCTGCTGTTGTAGACTGCCACAGTTCTCCCAGAATTGTCAATAGTGGTGTTCCTCTGGGCTCTGTACTATCACCAACGCTCTTCGTTTTATTCATCAGTGACCTAAACTGTGCATCTAACCCTATCAACTCATATGCTGATGACTCCACCCTTCACCATTCCATTTGCCTCCCTCAGCGTCCATCTCAGCAGTTAGTTCAACAAGCAAGGGATGAGGTTTCGATACACCTAATGTCTGACTTAGCTCATATATCTGATTGGGGTAAAAGTGATCTTGTTATTAATGGATCAGAAACTTAGTTCTTATATCTATCATCATCATCATCATCATATGGACCTCCATTCCCACCCTAGGGCAGGGTGATGAGTAGCAACGTCCAGACAGCCTAAGTCTGCCCAGTTCAATTGGCCATGCTTCCATTCACTCATCATTCAAGCCCAAGGAGTCCTGGCTCCATCAGATAGGCCAAAAATCATTCACCACGCCCTCTGTTATCTTGTTTTTGTTTTTTCTTGGAGGTTTGAAGTTGCTGGTCCCTAGACTTTGCTTCCTTGTATTAAAGGAAAAATCACGGCATAACTTGTTAATTAGGTCCATACTCTGAATCTGCTAATTCTCTTTGTAATTATTCCAGTCAGCGGTGAGTCTACAGCCAGAGCTTTGACTATTTCGATGAATATGAAACTGTGTATGGATATTCACCTAAATTTTCACCAAATACAATAGTATTAGGGCCTAAGGACGTGTCCACGTCAGACAGATATTTTCTAGCACGTCTTCCTTCGCGACTTGTTTTACACATCACACCTTATTAATCACTAACTTTTTTTTTTTTTTTTTTTTTATATATATACAGAATGTCGTGGAACTACAGGGCATATCTTCGGGCAGTGTCACATGAGTGAACTTTATGCAAATAATATTGTGTCAACACGGGTCCAAATGTCAACAATTAAGGAGCTACATTTACCGATAATCTTATGAGCCAAAAATGTCTCCCTCATAGTTCACCCGTAAGGCTATCAGTAACTATAGTTCCGTAAAGATGAAGAGTTGGACCCATGTTTATATACCATTTCATATTTAGAATTCCCTCACCTGACATTTCCTTGAGTTGCGTCCTTTCCTTCATGGACACCCTGTATATATTTTATATCAACAGGGATTATATAAATGGCATACCAGGTACAGAAATAAGTAGATAAGGAGGAGGTGCCAGGGAGATGCATTAACCTCGTCCATAAGATGACATTTTTCTGTATGTATTTTGCGACATCCAGACAACTATATTCAGTTTAGGAAAGCGCAGTATCATGAACGGGATCAGTGAAGTTTATGTCTAATATTTCCAGTTCACGTAGTATCTCGTAATATAAGAACATAAGAATATGAGAAGATAACTGCAGTAGGCCAGCTGGCCCGTACTAGGCAGCTCCTACAAGAGTGCGACTAAACTACTAGATTAAGACAAGGACGACAAAAGAGAAATTTCTTCCCGTCCACCAACCCTCCAACCGAAACCGGTAGGGAAAAGTGAGAAGAACCACGAAATACAGAAATGCTGAAGTGAAAATTTTATAAGAAAGCACGAAATAATCTACGAGTAGTAGGGATAATACGAAAACGACTTCCTCAAATTAAAAGGGTTAACAGATGAAAAGACAGATTTATGAATGATGTGATACGGTGGGTTGGATCTGGCACACAGGAAATGTATGATAACAGAGATAATTATAGTGAATAGGTGGTGTGCTGAGATCAGTGTTGATGGGTAGAGGAGGTATAAGGTGCGGAAAGAAGCGGGGAAGAGGTATGGTTATTTGGGAGCAGGCGGGCATTGAGTGTTTGAGGGAGGGGAGGGAGGAGGTAAAGATGGGGATGGCTGTAGAAGTTTCTGGTGTAGGGTTCTGTTTTTGTTATGGCACCAGGATCAAATGGCTATGAACTCGGTGAAGTGCAAAGTTACCACTGACGTCCACACTCGTCCTTTTGGAGGTTTGGAACAGAGCTGAGAAACGTTTGCACAACCGAGTAGCAGAGCCAAACGGAAATATCTGTCAAAGCATAACCAAAAGTCAGATGCGTGGATGTAGATAGGATGGTATAGCAGGCTGGGGTAGTGCGTAATGGCCACACCGGACGAAACAAGTGGGGAATCTTGAGGGGGGAGGGATGAGACAACACAATAAAATTAACAAAATCCTCTGTGGGTGGCGACACTGAATGAGTGGGGAGGTTTGAGGGTCCGCTCACACTCCAGGTTCGTCGCTACACAATGTAGATGTCCAAAATGTCGCGCACTGCCTTGTGGCATCCCCAGGCATTTTCATATTCATGTCGGCACCGATGAACAGCTTCTATTTGTCACATGTGAGGCTGTAGATGCCTATTTGGACAGGCATTGTGTTGATGCTCACCTCTCTGCTCATGGCTCGATGCTACTTCCCCGCTCATCACGTTCGGTGTGGCCGTACGCTAAGGGAATCAGTGGTGTTGGGTAAAGAGGTAAGCTGTGGTGCTGGAAGAGGGAGGTGTAGGCGATTGATCTGGGGTGCTAAGATGTGGCAGGAAAAAGGGGAACGAGGATTTTTTCAAAGTAGGATATTTTTTTATTTATTTTTTTTTAAGAAATATGTGTGTGTTCTTTACAGGAATAAGTCAAGCTCGTACTGTCCCGTGTATTAATCCATTTTTATCAAACATAACCTTAAATTTCTTTTGGCACACACTATTTCATTCGGTGGTGCATTCCATTGATCAATTGCCCAATATGGGAAACCGAATTTCCTTGCGTCTTCATCGTCTCTCGTTTTACGTAGTTTTTTGCAGTGTATTCTTGCTGATGCTTCCCCATGGGTTATATATTAATTTATATCTATTTAATCTTTCCCTGAGATGCACTTATATATCATTACCATGTCTCCTCTTTTCTTTCTCTCCTCTAGTGTTGGTAGATTCAGTTATTCTGGCCTTTCTTCGTAGCTTAGATCCTTCAAGCTTGGTACCGATCTTGTAGCTTCCCTTTGTATTTTTTCAATCTTATCTATGTGTTTTTTGAGATGAGGATTCCAGACTACTGATGCATACTCCAGGGCTGGTCTGATGAATGATGTTATCTTTCTCAGCATGTCTTCATTTATATATGTGAGTGCTATTCTCATATTAGCAAGAAGTGTATACATGTTATGTACCTTCTCACAGATGAGGTCAGCCGGAGATAGTCTGTGTTATTGATAATCACTCCTAGGTCCTTCTCCCTTTCTGATATGAGTAGGGTTGAACTTCCAAACTTATAATACCAATCTTATCTTTAATCACTGTTGTCAAACTTAATTACATGACAGTACTTGTCCACATTAAATTCCATATGCCATTTATTCCTCCGTTCATGAAGCTTATTTAATTCTTCTTCTAGCTCTCTCCATGAATCTGTGCCAGTAATTTTCCTTCGTATTTTTGCATCATCCACAAACATATTTAGATAGCTTCCGTTTCCATTGTTACTGTATATGTCATTTATATATACTAAAAACGTAATTGGTCCCAGCACTGAGCCCCGTGGAAGTCCACTAGTCACTTCCCTCAATGATGAGTAATTTGCCCTTAGTACCGTACTGTTCTCATTTCCCTTTCTCTGAGAAAATCCTGCATCCAACAGTTCAAGTTGCCTTGGATACCTCCTTGATGGTACAGTTACCATAAAGTCTTTGGTGCAGTACTCTGTCAAATGCTTTCTTGAAATCTAAGTAGATACTGTTCACTTATCCTTCTTTTTTCTGTAATGTTTCTGTACCTATGTCATAGTAGCTTAATAGATTAGTAACACAAGATTTTCCCTTTCTAAAACCGAACTGCCTTTCTGTTATCATACTGTGTTCTTCTAGATGATTTACTCAAACTTTTCTTATCAGCTTTCCTAGTATCTTATAACTTTGGTCAGTGATACGAGTCGGTAGTTGAATGGATTCTGTCTATTCCTTTTATTGAATTGGGGAACAATGTTTGCTTTTTTCCAAATATCATGTAGTTTACCATGATCTAAGGATTCCTTGAATATTAAATATAATGGTTTACTTAACTCTTTTGCACATTCATGTAGCACCCAACCTGAAATTTCGTCAGGACCATAATATGCTTTTCCTTTGTCTAATTTACTTTATTTTTCCTGTACTTCTTTTTCTAATATTTGTATATCTGGTAATATGTGTGGGAGTGCATCATCTGTATCATCCCTCTCGAAATCATTTTCTTTTGTAAAAACCAATTGAAAGTTTTTATTAACTTAATACTTCACAATTATCTTTCTCTTGTGAATAGATGATCCCCTCGTCCGGAATGGACTGTATTTTATCTTTAACCTTGGTTTTGCCTCGGATGTGGCTGTAAAATAGCTTCGGTTGATCACTACTTTTATTTAAAATGTCTTCCTCAAACTGTCTTTGGGTTTCACCCCTTATCCTTATATAATCGTTTCTTACCTCTTTATTGTTGTTACATGCTCTCTCACTATTGTGTCTTCTGTATCTATACCACAACGTCTCTTTTTTATTTTGATTTTTTACATCCTGTACTAAACCATTTCTTTATTTTCATTTGTTTCTTTGTCCTGAGCGATATAATTTTGAACTCCTATTTCATAAAATTCACAGAATTTTCTACATATAACACAAAAATCTTGTCCAAAGCTCCTTTTCCCAATCTGTTTCTAAGAAGAACTTCTTCAGGTCATGGTGGTTGTCCTTTTTGTAGTTTAGACTCATTTTGTAACTCTCATTACTGTTAAGTATGTCATATGCAATCCTGAAATTGCTCTTCAATACTGTGGTTGCTTTTGCCGAATGGAGGGTGATACATAAGATTGTCAACATCATTTCCTCGCCTAGTAAATACAAGTGCTCGTGGGCCCTTTGGGCCCTTCACACTTGCTCCTGCGGAAGGCTCTCACGTTTATGTGGTGTTCTAGCGTAACGTTGCCACTTGGATTTTTTGCAGCTAACCAATTGATCGTGTTATTTGCAGAGTCGGGAGTGGGACCCAAGTTGTCCGAACGCAAGTCTGAAATACTTTAGTTGTACCTGTGGGCAAAAAAATTTATGGAGATCTTATGTCGGGCGCCAGGAGCAGCGTTTTTTGGTCAAAATGTGATCGCTCATTAAATATAGTAAAAGTTTTTCAATCGTTGATGGGACCAAGTTCTTTCACATCAGCAAATTTTTTGCTATTTCTGTGCCAATTTTGGTGCGATTTGAATGTGTAGTTTCGGCTGCCCAAAATACACACATACACGCGCAGACAGACACACGGCTAGTGCTACAGTATATTAGATAAGATCTAGTACTGATGGTATATCAAGTCCTCTTATTTTGGTGGTTTCCTTTACATGTTGTGTTAAGAAAAACTCCTGCAGAAGATCCAGGAGCTTTTGATCCCAATAGCTTTCATGGCTTCTTACATCTTGAGTATTCCAATTTATATTTGTATTAAAATCTCCAGTTAATATAATTCTTTCATATTTCTCTTCCATTCTATGTAGTAATGCTCTTAAACTCTGAATAGTACTCTCTGTCAGGTCTTCATAATCACCTTTTTCCCATGTATTTGTTTGGGTGGCATGTGTAAATTTGCCACAATTAATTTCCCTTCAGATGTGTTATTCCCCAATGCAATCAGTTATACTTGTGAGGGTATATCTATTTCCTTGACTTGTAGATTTTTCTTTGTTAAGATTATAATTCCTCTTCCTTTTCTTAATTTTATGTCTTTTCTCCATATATTGTATTCCTCTAAATTTAGGGTACTGTTTGATATCTTTGGGGTTAATTTTGTTTCAGTTAGGTATATAACATGTGGTTCCTTTTCTTTGGTATAGTCTTCCATCCCTAATAATTTAGACATCATTCCATCTACATTTGAGTACATCAGCTTAATCATCTTGTTTACATATTGCCATAACTTGAGCCTACTACCCTCCTTCTTTTTAATCCCTGTTGGTTAAGTATCATTTTTGTACACACGATCCAATTACTTTGTAAAAAACAAAAAAACAAAAAAATTACTCTTCTCTTCCTTTTATCTTTCGTGTTCTTTGTTTTTGCCTCCTCCCTCTTCTCTTTCAGTATTCCCAATTCGTCTTGAGTTAGGCATCTTTTTATCCATACTTTTTTTAATTCCTCTTTTTCCCTGAGTTTGTATTTTTTAGTATTTCCTCCACAGTGTTCACACTCTGGATGGTTACTTTCATGGCCTTGACTTATTTTTCTCATACTTTCCTAGCCTTTTGTGTTCCTCTATGTCTTTATCACAGATTTCCTCTGATACTTCCATCAGTATGCTCATTGTATCTGCCATCTCCTTTTTAACTCTCATTTTTTTTTATTTCTTCTTCATCTAGACCAGTGATAAGTATGGATTTGTTGATATCTGCTTAATCTTTGACCAATTTTAAGTTGTTTTTGATAATTTTTTTCACTTCCATTTTAATGCTTTTTTTCTTCCATTCTTGTTTCTAAGTTTGTCCTTACTTTCACCATTTTAGCAAATATAGTTTCAAAATCATCTTTGTAACTTTGCATCACTTCATTCACCTGAGTTATCTTCGCTTCAGTATCCTTGCTTTAGTCTATCAGACTGCTTGCTTGCCTAATTGTCTCTGTATCATTTCTGAACTCCTCCACAATACTCTCATGGATGACAACTGCACTTGCCATTTCTCTAATCTTTCTTCTAAGTGAACCCACCTCAACTGACAGTTCATCTGTTTTTGTGTCTTTTTTATTTCCTTTACTAATTTTTCATTTTCTACCTTTTCCACTCGCATCTGCTTCTTAATTTCATCTATTTCACTCTGAAAAATCTTCTCCAGTTTATTCACCCTCTCTACTAGTTTACTATATATTTCCATTTCAACCAGAGAAGGGTAGAAATCATCATCCTGTTTTTTACCCTTATCCATTTTCTTAACTCCTTCCATATTCTCCTACTAAAGATGGTGTTCATCTTGTTATATTACTTAGGAACATTCTACTTACAAGTTTGCATTTCCTTCCTACTCGCCTGGTGATAGACGACACAGCTGATGATGTGTTAATCAGTGCATTCCTGCACTAGTTGGCTGTATTCTGTTATTTGGAGAACACTGTAGCTTGTACTTGCTCTACTATATTAGAACACCATTTAGAGTAACCTTGTACAGAGCTTGACTTGTATAAAGACACTATTTAGGTGAAGCCAGTTGTGGCCAGCACAGAGCGAGGTTATATGCGTGTTGTCTCTTTGGTACCTCAACTCGGTGTGTGTGTGTGTGTGTGTGTGTGTGTGTGTGTGTGTGTGTGTGTGTGTGTTTGTGTGTGTGTGTGTGAGAGAGAGAGAGAGAGAGAGAGAGAGAGAGAGAGAGAATAAGGCAAACCAAAGGACGTGGTGCCTTTGTCTAATGGTCAAGAGGCATTAACCTCTTTGCCCTCCGTGTCCTCAATATGGGATGGAACTGGGCGTTTCAAAGTTTAATGAAGAAGGGAACCCCCAGGTACGGACCCATGAGCTTCGCGACTATGAGCTGACAGGTGGAGGGCGGTGTACCTAGCACCCTTCCAGCAACATCCCTCGCACAGCATCTCTGGGACTTAAGTGGTTAAAAATAATTGTTTTTTACCCTCCACCTGACAAAGTCAGACCAGGGTATTACCACTGGTGTCCGTCCCTAGATTTGGGTGGCTGGTTACAGAGGTTTTTGTTTCTGCAGCAAATCTCAGAAAGGATTAACTATAGAGTCATGGCATTTCACATAGTTATGTGTCATACAGTTAACTGGTGCCTTTTGACTGAATGCTGTATCTTAACTCCTTTTTTTAAATTAAAAAATTCAGATTTCAATGCAACCTTAGCAAGCAACCTCATGCCACAAATCAAAAAGCATTCACTATAGTCATGAAATTTCACATAGCTATGTGTCTTATAGTAAACTGGTGCCTTTTCATAGGTATAATGCTATGTCTTAAGTAGTTTTCTGCAAAAAAAAATAAAAAGTACACAAAAAAAAATCTCAGTGATCTCAATGCAAACTGCTGTCTCGTATTATAGGCTGTAGGGGGGGAACTTATGTGCTTGGTTAGGTGGAGTGTTGCAACAGCATAGCGTTGCCTATGTTTTAACTGACTCTATGGTATTACTAGGTAATTAATCTATCATTATATAGTTATCGTTCCGTGAAACAGTTTAGCAATATACGGTTTGGGGCGATAATGTCGTTCATTTTTCCAGTCAAACCGTTACGAAGCTCTTACATTAAATTCTGAAAACTGTGTTGGGCTCTGAATATCGCATCACTGGATTTGGGAAGTCATTTCTCACTTTCTTGCTGTGTATTATAATCAAGTACAGTAAATGTAAATCAATATCCACGTCCGTAACTGTATGTGAAGTGCCAGGGCCGTGTGCAGGATTTCTGAAAGGGGCGGGGTTAAATATATACATATATATATATATATATATATATATATATATATATATATATATATATATATATATATATATATATATATAGATAGATAGATAGATAGATAGATAGATAGATAGATGATATCATGACACAGTTTATTCACTTTATTTCGATCATTCATTCATTCATCATCTAATCCTGAGCTGCCGCATGAGGAGCGTAGAAAGCCGGGGCTAGGCAAGTTGGTCCTGATATTTAAGATGAGACTGACCAGCCACACTCATCCCTGAGTGGCATTACATGGGCAATAAACCCCACCTACCCCTTGGATGTAAAGCTGCAGAGACTCAATCTGATTTTTTAATGCAAGGACGAAGGAACCAAAGGCCAAGAGCTCGCAAACCGTTTCTTCCAAGAAAAAAAAAAAATACAAAAGAGAGCCAAATTCAAGATCTGTTTATTTCGAGATGCCTGGACACACTGCGTTTTAAAGATTGAAGATCACATGAAGTATGAAATGCAGACAGAGGGAGACAGTTCCAGAGTTGGCCTGTTGCATAAATGAAGGACTCAGAGTAACAGTTAACTTTTGCATTAGAGAGCTGGACAGAAAAGGGATGAGAGTTTGTTGCTAGACAGGTGCTACGCACCCATCGCAGAGGTGAAGGGAAGCAAGCAGACAGCTCAGATGGGCAGTGACAATTGAAGTAGCGGTAGAAAAGAGATAAAGATGCAATAGTGCGGCGAAGAGACATAGGTTGAAGGAAGCCAATAAGAGGAACAGAGTTAATGAGACAAAATGCCTTTGACTCAACCCTATTAAGAAGAGCTATATATGGGGAACCTCCCCACACATGTGAGTCGTACTCAGGGGAAAATAAAACCCATGTATAAAGTCAACAACTATGCAGGGGTATAGAATGTACAGAGTCGGCTTAGTATGCCTAATATCTTGGATGCAGATTTTACAAGAGATGTAATATGATCTTTCCAAGATAAAGTCCCAAGTGAATGAAACCCCAAACATGTTCAACGATGATGCAGGATTGAGTTGGATATTATTAAACATTAGTGGGTACTCCTGTGGAAGATTTTATCAGGTTGATATGTGTAAAAACTGAGTCTTTGATGCATTAAAAACAAAATTATTTTTACCCTAGTCAGAGATACAAGCCAAGTCAGACATGAGGTGTGTCATAGCCTCACCCCTTGTCTGTTGAAGTAATTGCTGAGATGGATGTTGCGTGAACCGAATGGAAAGGTGAGGGGTGGAGTCATCAGCGTATGAGTGGAGAGGATTATATGTACTGCTTAGAAGATCATTGATGAATAAAAGGAAGAGAGTTGGTGACAGGACATAGCCCTGAGGAACACCACTGTTAATAGATCTAGGAGAAGAACGATGTCCATCTACAACAGCGGCTATAGAACGACCAGAAAGTAAGCTATTGATGAAGGCACAGATAGAAGGATAGAAACCGTAAGAGGGCAGTTTGGAAATTAAAGATTTATGCTAGACTCGATCGAAAGCCTTTGAGATGTCAAGTGCAATGGCAAAGCTTTCGCCAAAGTCCCCAGGATGATCCAGAGACTGCATGTAATGCCGGGAAATATTACGCTTAATTTGTACTATTAACCGTAGTTAATTTCCACTTTTTCTTCATGCAGAAGATTGGTTTAGCTATTAAGATTCAAAAATTTTGTTCCCGGGATAACCCCGCCGCAGGATTACTTTTGTTCATCCGCCAGTCAAAGAAGATCCTTTGGTATTTACCCTTTTTGTAGTACTTATGCACTTGTGAAACATGAGTATTTAGTGAAATGTGATAATCATAATGAGATGAAGTAGATGGAGCCAAGACAAATTAGAAGTATAGAGATTTGGAGTTCATGCTGATGTAGTCAGGCGAGGACTGGTGTTATGCCGCCTTCCTAGAAGCCATGATGAAATTAGTGTTTTGAATCTGTAACTTTTGTATGTTTTGGCCATGTATTAGACGGATATCATTGATTATGTACTGCCCTCAAGAGAGGTGAGTGCTGTAGACTTGTTTGTGTTAGTTTAAGGAGGGCTGGAGAGCATAATAAGGTGGAACAGTTAGGATATCTGAATGGCGTCGGTCGGTGAGGGCCACAGAAGGCTAGTTTTGAATGAGTGGGCTAACAGTAGTTAGTAATAATATGAAGTTACTTTACAAATACACATTTTTCTTGAGTGTTAATAAATAAAAATGCATTTCCAGTATTTCTTAGATAAAATATATATTTTTTGTATGTACTCTACGTCTAACATTTTTCCTGGGCTATGTCAAGCAGTGCTAGGGTAATTTTGTAATATGAAGTTAACGTAGTATCTTTACAATATGGACAGTATTATCAATAATGTTACATCATTCTAATTTACTGTAAGCTTTGTGAGTCAACTCTACCTTAGAGTCCCGTATCTTTAGCTTACCTCAACCTAGCTTAACCCACTTCCTTTTACCATCCTCAGTTATTTTATTTGAACCTTCTTGTTAGTAGTACAAGCACTACCAAAGTGTTTTTTATTACCAGGGCACCACGCCAGGGTTACTCATGGTGACTGTTACCTTGAATATAGGACATCATATGTTGTGTGAGTCTGCTTGGACATTTCCCCTTTCCCCCACACCCACCACATATGGGAGCAGTCAGCCTTTTTGTCCTGCTCAGCAGATCTAAGGAATCAGAGCTACCTTGTGCAACCCACCTTCCACACGGGCGGTTAAAAACAATATAGTGGTGGTGGCAGCTATACATGTAGAGGATCTCTTTCACCCGCTTATATTGTTAAGGACGGGAGTGAGGTGTTTAGTGTAAAATGCATCGGGATGGTGTAACTCCCATAGGGTCCGACTGCCCCTGCCCTTACATAAAGACATGTGAGAATATTGCCAGTGGAACGCCCCTGACGGAAACCATACTGACGATCAGAAAGAAGGTTGTGATAGGAAAGATGCTTTAAAATTTTTCTGTTAAGAATAGACCCGAAAACTTTTGACACACAGGATGTTAAAGAAATTGGATGATAGTTAGAGGGTTGGGAATGGTCGCCCTTCTTTGGGGCTGGCTGAATGAGAGCAAACTTCCAGCAAGAAGGAAAGGTACAAGTTGAGAGACAAAGGCAAAAGAGTTTACCTAGGGAGGGTGTAAACACAGAAGCACAGTTCTTGAGGACAACAAGAGGGACTCCGTCAGGCCCATATGCCTTGTTAGTGTTAAGGTCAGTGACGGTAGAAAATACATCACTGAAAAAATTTTAATGTCAGCCATGAGGAAGTCAGAGGGAGAAAGTGATGGAGGAACAGCACTGGAATCGTCTAAGGTGGAAATGGAGGAGAAAGTCTGTGTGAAGAGATCTGCTTGATCAGTAGAAGATATAGCTACAAAAACATCACAGTAGAAAAGAAGAGGGAAGGATGATGGGACAAAGTTGTTGGAAAGGTTTTTGGCAAGGTGTCAGACGGAGGGGAAAGAATTCGAGTTTGAGAGTTGAGAGCATTTAGTACACAAAAAAGTATTTTTAACTGAGCGAAGAACAGACTTAGCACGATTCCGGACAGAAACATAAAAAAGATGTGATTCAGGGGTGCGTTGGCTCTGATACCATTTATAGGTCCTCTCCTTGTTGTGGACAGCATTATAACAAGCATGATTAAACCAAGGCTTTCTTACACTAGTCAAAAGATATGAGAAGAGAATGTGTGCTTCCATCTCCGAGAGAATAACCTCTGTAATGAGCAAAGCACACTCAGATGGCTCCCTATCATGGAAGCAATAATCATTCCAGGGAACATCAAAGAAGTACTGCCTGAGGGCCTCCCAATTCGCAGCTCCAAAGTGCCACAATCGACGTTTTTTTGGAGGGACCACAAACTGAACAGAAGCGATAGGACAGGTTAAGGTAATAAGGTTGTGATCGGAGGAGCCAAATGGATGGGAAAGATTAACAGTGTAAGCAGAAGGATTTGTTGTAAGGAAGAGGTGAAGAACGTTAGAGCTCTTTCCAAGGCGGAAAGGGATACAGGTAAGGTGCTGTACAAGCTTCCCTAGATCATTAAGGACAGAAAAGATGTAGGCTTGTTCACCAGGTGGATCAGCGAAAGGAGGGGAGAGGCAAAGATGGCGGTAAACATTGAAATCTCCTAGAATGGAGAGTTTAGAGAAAGGAGACATGGATAGAATGTGTTGAATCGTAGAAGTAAGATAGTCGAGGAATTTTTCATAGTAGAATTAGAGGTTATGTAAACAGAACAGATATATTTAGTCAGAGAATGACAGGAAAGCCAAAGCCAGAGAGTAGAGAATTCAGAAGAATCAAGTTCAGGAACATGAGAGCAAGATGTGTCATTGCGTACATATACACAACAGCCACTTTTGGCTATGAAATGAGTATAGAGAAATAGGAGGATACAGAAAATGGTTTGTTATCAGTTGTCTCAGAGAGCTGAGTCTCAGTTAAGAAGAGAAGGTGAGATTTAGAGGAGGAGAGGTGGTGCTCAACAGAGAGAAAGTTAGAGGAAAGGTCGCGAATGTTGCAGAAATGCAGAAGTGAGTCCGACAGTGGTTGCAGGCAGCTCGTTGAGTTGTCACAGGGAAAGGGAAGGATGCTGGGGGCATTCATGGTCCCCTACCCCCGGGGACTTCAATAACCCACTAAAGTAAGTAATGCAGTGTGGTAAACTTAGGTACTGTAACTGACTAAAGTGCTGAAAAGGTACCAACTTGGGTAATTTAATATTGAACTCTACAGAACATTGTAAGTGAAAGCAATGTGGATATCAGTGGACAGAGCACCTTGGAAGTCAGGGCAATTCAGAGAAGGTGAGTCTCTGTTATAAATATGGGAGATGTCTCAGAATATCATAACTTTATCCTAACAACTATCACACTAGATTGTTTTACATGTAGCAATGGAAGAATAATGTATCAGTACAGTTTTTATGCAATTTACTGATTAATTAATATTTACCAAGGAATTAATAGCACAAAAGCAAAACATGTCCTGAAGGGAATTTATTTCTCAAATTGTCAGGTGAAGATGGACAACTTTTGGGAGTTTGTGAACCCTTGTATTCGTTCTTCCTTATATTCTGTACAACTTCTTGGCTCTTTTTCTATTATTGTTCTATCTCGTAACATTCTTAACAGGATTTTATTAATTTAATGAGTTGCGTTTTTGTATTATTTTCATTCGAATTTTTCATTCTTTTCAAATGGAGGGGGGGGGGAGTTAAACCCCCAAATTCCCCCTCGTGTGCATGGCCCAATGTGAGGTGCATATTACTAATGATAATTACCTGAAACCATAGTTGTGGAGAAAAAATTCCCATTTTAATGCAGAATTCATGGAAATGTCGCCCACTCGACTCCCGCTGATCATTGAAATATATACCCACTTATTAGAGATACATAGTTTCCATATGTAGTATTTTTTAAACTATCACATTACAGAGCAATGATTATATTAGTCAGTAATTTAATACATCTATATTCCAGTGATATGTGGTAGGTGGGGGCACTCACCATCCACTCACTCGATGTAGTGCTACTCTCGGGTGTCTGCCCTTTCCTCTCCTCCATCCTTCTTTCCTTCCATCCTCTTCTGTCTTTCCTTCATTCTTTCCCCGTCCTTCTGCCTACGGGTGACTTTACACTCCCTCTTCTGTCTTTCTTTCCTTCAATCTTTCGTCTTCCTTCTGCCTGTGGGTGACTCTACACTGAGTGACAAGCCAAATGGTTTCCTGTACACCAGGAAACCATTTACTACGCTGGGTGGTAACCATATAACCAGATGTTGGCGCCTGGTGGTTTAGTGGGTAATTACGGCGCTCCAGTCGGATTGAGCCAGTGAAGATTTATATTCAAGTGGTGGAGTAGATGTGAAGTTGTTGAATGCCGTGAAGAGTGTGTATGAGGGTGCTAAGGCTGCAGTGCGTGTAGACAGTGAACTGAGTGAGTTTTTCTATTTGAAGGTTGGGTTGAAACGGGGATGTGTCATGTCTCCATGGTTGTTCAATCTGTATTTGGATGGGGTTATAAAAGAGATACAAGGTAGGGCAGTGGATGTAGGAGTGGCCCTAATGAGAGAGGGCAGTGTTTGGAAACTTCCTGTACTGTCATTTGCAGATGATACTGTGTTGTTAAGACGAAGGGGAGCTGCAAGGCTTGGTGGATGATTCTGGGAGTGTAAGAAACGGAATTTAAAGGTGAATGTAGGGAAGAGTAAAGTTATGGTCTTCGAGAAAGGTGAAGTCAATCAATGAACAGTGAGGCTGGATGATGAGGAAATGGAAAATGTGAGTATGTTTAACCCTTCAACCGCGGGGATGTCAGAAGCGGTCCGTGCACATCCAGAGGGATAATCGCGCTCTGACTGACTTTTTAAAAATATTTGCCAGAAATCAGTTACTAGTCCTAGAATACTATAATTAATTATGCCTGTGGCACATACCTTCAGCTTTCTCCTGGGATGTTTGTATAGCCTTCCTCGACTACCGTAGGACTTGTGGAGACTTCTGAAGTTGGGTAGCGAAGTCTCCACTTTACACTTCCCGACACCCCGTAATATATATATATATATTTTTTTTTTTATGCGAGGAAGAAGGAACCAAAGGCCATGAGCCCGCAGTAACAGTTCCCTCCAAGAGAAAAACAAAATACAATATAGAGCCAAATTCAAGATCCGATCATTTTGAGATGCCTGGACACACTGCGTTTGAAAGACTGGAGATCATAGGCAGCAGGAAATACAGACAGAGGGAGACAGTTCCAGAGCTGACCTGTTGCATCAATGAAAGACTGGGAGTAACGGTTAACTCTTGCATTAGAGAGTTGGACAGAAAAAGGATGAGAGTTTGCTGTCAGACGGGTGCTACGCGCCCGTCGTAGAGGTGGAGGAATGCAAGCAGACAGTTCAGAGGAGCAGTGACCATTAAAGTAGCGATAGAAAAGAGATAAAGATGCAACAGTGCGGCGAAGAGACAGAGGTTGAAGGGAGTCAGTAAGAGGAGGAGAGTTAATGAGACGAAAAGCCTTTGACTCCACCCTATTGAGAAGAGCTGTATGTGGGGAGCCTCCCCACACATGAGAGTTGTACTCCACACAGGGGCGGATAAAACCCCTGTATAGAGTCAACAATTGTGCAGGGATAAAGAAAGAGCGGAGTCGGCTTAGCACACCCAATGTCTTGGAAGCAGATTTTACAAGAGATGCAATATGATCTTTCCAAGATAAGTCCCGAGTAAATGAAACCCCAAGCATGTTCAAGGATGATGCAGGATTAAGCTGAATACTATTAAACATTAGTGGGTATATGTGTGGAAGACTTTGTCAGGTTGATAGGTGTAAGAACTGAGTCTTAGATGCATTAAAGACAACCATATTATTTTTGCCCCAGTCAGAGATACGAGCCAAATCAGACATGAGGTGTGCCACAGCCTCATCCCTTGCTTGTTGAAGCAACTGTTGAGATGGGCGTTGAGGGAACCGAATGGAAAGGTGAAGGGTGGAGTCATCAGCGTATGAGTGGATAGGGTTAGACGTACAGCTTAGAAGATCATTGATGAATAAAAGGAAGAGAGTTGGTGATAGGACAGAGCCCTGAGGAACACCACTGTTGATAGATCTAGGAGAAGAACGATGGCCGTCTACAACAGCGGCTATAGAACGACCAGAAAGGAAGCTAGCGATGAAGGCACAGATAGAAGGATAGAAACCGTAGGAGGGCAGTTTGGAAATTAAAGATTTATGCCAGACTCGATCGAAAGCCTTTGATATGTCAAGTGCAATGGCAAAGCTTTCGCCAAAGTCCCGAAAGGAGGATGACCAGGAGTCTGAAAGGTAGGTGAGAAGATCGCCAGTGGAGCGTCCCTGACGGAACCCATACTGACGATCGGAAAGAAGGTTGTGAAAGGAAAGATGCCTTAAAATTTTTCTATGAAGAATTGACTCAAAAACTTTTGAAATACAGGACGTTAAAGCAATTGGACGATAGTTGGAGGGTTGGGAGTGGTCACCCTTCTTTGGGACTGGCTGAATGTGAGCAAACTTCCAGCAAGAAGGAAAGGTACAAGTTGACAGACAAAGGCGAAAGAGTTTGCCTAGGCAGGGTGTAAGCACAGAAGCTCAGTTCTTGAGAACAACAGGAGGGACCCCATCAGGCCCATATGCCTTGTTAGTACTGAGGCCAGTGATGGCAGAAAATACATCAACTGAAGAAATTTTAATGTCAGCCATGAGGAAGTCAGAGGGGGGAAGTGATGGAGGAACAGCACCGGAATCGTCTAAGGTAGAATTGGAGGAGAAAGTCTGTGCGAAGAGATCTGCTTTATCAGTAGAAGAAATAGCTACAGAACCATCAGAGTAGAAAAGAGGAGGGAAGGATGATGAGGTAAAATTGTTAGAAAGATTTTTGGCAAGATGCCAGAAGGAGCGGGAAGAATTCGAGTCGGAGAGTTGAGAGCATTTAGTATGGATGAAATTATTTTTAGTAGAGCGAAGAACAGACTTAGCACGATTCCGGGCAGAAACGTAAAGATGATGTGATTCAGGGGTGGGTTGGCTCCGGTACCTTTTGTAGGCCCTCTCCTTGTTGCGGACAGCATTAGAACAAGCGTGATTAAACCAAGGCTTTCTTGCATTAGTCAAAGGATATGAGAAAGGAATGTATGCTTCCATGCCCGAGAGAATAACCTCCGTAATGCGCAAGGCACACTCAGATGGCTCATGGCCATGGAAGCAATAATCATTCCAGGGAAAATCAAAGAAGTACTGCCTGAGGGCCTCCCAGTCCGTGGCTCCAAAATGCCACAGACGACGTTTCCCTGGAGGGTCCACAGGCCGTACCGGAGTGATAGGACAGGTTAAGGTAATAAGGTTGTGATCGGAGGAGCCCAGCGGAGAGAAAAGATTAACAGAATAAGCAGAAGGATTAGTTGTGAGGAGGAGGTCAAGTATGTTGGAGCTCTCTCCAAGGCGGTCAGGGATATGGGTAGGGTGCTGTACAAGCTGCTCTAGGTCATTAAGGATAGAAAAGATGTAGGCTTGTTCACCAGGTGGATCCGTGAAAGGAGAGGAGAGCCAAAGGTGGTGGTGAACATTGAAATCTCCAAGAATGGAGATTTCAGAGAAAGGAGAAATGGATAGAATGTGTTCCATCATAGAAGTAAGATAGTCGAAGAATTTTTGATAGTCAGTAGAATTAGGGGATAAGTAAACAGCACAGATATATTTAGTCAGAGAATGACAGGAAAGCCGAAGCCAGAGTGTGGAGAATTCAGAAGAATCAAGTTCAGGAACACGAGAGCAAGATAAGTCGTTGCGTATGTATACACAACAGCCACCTTTGGCTTTGAAATGAGTATAGAGAAAGTAGGAGGATACAGAAAAGGGTTTGCTGTCAGTTGCCTCAGACAGCTGAGTCTCCGTTAGAAAAAGAAGGTGAGGTTTAGAGGAGGAGAGGTGGTACTCAACAGAGCGAAAGTTAGAGGAAAGGCCGCGAATGTTGCAGAAATGAAGAAGAAGAGAGTCAGACCGTGGTTCCAGGCACCTTGAGACGTCACCGGGAGACGGGCAGATGGTGGGGGCATTTATGGTCCCCCCCCCCCTGGGGACTCCGAGGCTTGATAAGACGACGCCATTTTTGGAAAATTTTGAATAGGAAGTGTAGTGTGTACTGTGCATGTAGTTTGGTGAAGATAGTTAGAGAAATTTGTACTGGAGAGCATGCTGGCCTACTCTCTGTGTAACTGAGACACTGAAAAAGTTCAGCAAAGGGGGATGGTCAGGAACTAGTCCTGAGGGCTGATGAAACGGGAGCTCCAGCACTCCCTGTCATCAGCTTTCCATCCACCTTGGGAGTACTGCCCTGCTCGACTGGTGCTACAGTCTACTATATGATTACCACTGCCTGATAATATCACTAGAAACAGTATTCTATGAATTTCAAGTAGTTTGGAATCCATGCACAAAAAAAAAAAAAAAAAACACTGCGAAAGCAATGTGAATTACGAGCGCATACCTGCGCTCCTTCCCCGCTGATATTCTGTCATTTATTATTCACAAACACACTCACACTTTATATTCCTAGTCCTTTATTACACTTATTTATATATAAAGTATTTATCCATAAGTTTCCTTCAGTAATAGTAGTTTATTTTCACTCCAGGCATTCACTTTCTCGTTCAGTAAACTAGCTTAGAGAAGGAGCTTTCACTGTCATTACTCCAAGTATTTGTACTCATAATCTTATATTACTGATTATTTACATTTTTATTTACATTTTCTATTTAATTTACATTATTTACATTTATATTTTATTTACACTATGTTATGCACTGTCGCTCGCAGTAAATTGTAAAAGTATTTTCCACCATTCAATTATATTTACATCTATTGCTTTCACTTGCTATTTACACATTATTAAAACATTATTTACATTCCCACTTGCACTGTTTTAGAAACGTTTCAGGCTGCGTTAATCAAAGAAGGAGGGTACACAGAGGGGAACCTGGCACTCAGCACACTGCCAAGATGTGCGTTTGTGCTCAGGTGTGCTTCGGGTGGAATGTGCACACACCTGGCACCTGCGGATCGCAGCCTTCCTCTTCGTAATGGCAGGCATTTGCACCAATCTGTGCCGATCCATGTACGCCCTCTGCTCAAGTCTATCGGGAAGTCTTACAGAATGGCGCCTTGGAGCTGCTGCTGTCACCCTATCATATCTCTCAAGCAGCTGCTTGCGGAACTGATCTCTGGCCATGTACTTATTGAAGGTGGGTGAGGGTAATAAAGGGTCCAGGGACCAGTAATCTTCCAACTCATGCTACCGTGAATGAGGCATGAGAAGCATGAGGGCGAAGAACACATACAGTTCCTGCACTCCAAGCACGGTCCACTGTTGCATTTTCACTGTACCTGCACCACTTGCAGCATGTTGTGACTCGTACCAGTTGGTCTCATCACATATGTGCTGCATGACTTCGTCATCAAGGAAGGCCAAAAGGTAGTCCACACACTCAGCATCCTCTTCAAGAGTGAAGGCAGGCTGTATCCCTGAGGAACTCTCGTCAAAGTGGAGTTGTTCCGGGACGAAATCGGAACCTTCCGTTCACACGAAGGCGTCCAGGTTCCCTCTCGTTGCAGTGTAGGCTGGTTGAGGGTGGACGAGGGTGGCTGTGAGGCAGACTGGGCCGTTTGAAGATCACTCCGACAGACCCTAGGTTGCCGTGTACCACTAGCAGCCCTTACTCTAGAAACAACTATACTTTTACGATGTGTAAGGGATTTACCTCATCCCCTACAGCCTGCCTTCACTGTAGGTGCTGGTGGAGACTCCAGCGACGAAGATTCAGGAGAAATTTCAGCTGAAAAGGTTGCAGATATTAGTGATGTGGGGCTGGGAGAGAGCAGGGAGGTGATTCACCTCGGGACTCATGGCGGGCTGGGTCACACGGGGCCATTGTTCTAGGGCTAACCCATCTCCTCTTCACTCCCTTCCCAAATTCCTTTCCTTGCTGCACTAAGGGCTCTTTTCCCCTGGAGCCAGGACGAACTTGGGACACTGAAGCACTCGTACTTGGCGTTTCTGTCACCATTTCCTCCACAGGCTCATCACGCAATTCACCAGAAAGATCATAGTCACTATCCATCATTATCATCGGTAATCAGCCAGTTCAAGTTCAGCAGCAGAGTCACGTAGTCCTTTACCCCTAATCACATGAGGTTTAGTAGAGGTAGAGGTCACAGGGCTCTTTGCAATGGGCTCAGAGGCGGCGGAAATGGAGGAGCCCGAATCCGACATGGTTTCACCTCGAAAGACGACTGAATGACGTGGCGTATATGGGCAGCCACGGGTTGACAAAGTCAGTGTGGTGACAGTTGTTAATTTATAATGCTATGAAATGATTGGCAGGAAATCTAGACAATACATAATAAATTAGGTAGTTCCAGTTTTTTTTTTTTTCTTTCTTTTTTTTAATAACAGAACGGAGGAAGGAAAAACAAATGGAGAAAAAAAATAATCCATACACCAGATTACTGGTGTCTTCTGTTCATAAAATATCTGTAACAGTTAGACTTGAACAGTTGTAGGCTGAAATTTGGAGGAAAACTACTCTGGGGAAGCGAGTTCCAGAGAGATGCAGTTCGGGGAATGAAAGAATTCTGATAGGCAGAAGTTCTGCAATATGGTTGAGTGACATTCCAGTCATGAGCGCTACCAGATGCCCGTGTAGCACGAGGGAAGGCATGGAGAGGTGGCACCATGGACGCAACTTCGTCTGAGCATTTGCCAAAAAAATATCTGTAAAATAATGCAAGGGAGGCAACATTCCTTCTTACTTGCAGGGGAGGTAGTTTATATGTAATGGCAGGGTTGTTAATGATTCTAACAGCTTTATTCTGAATTTTGTCTAGTTGTCTTAATGCAACCTCTCCACAACCATTCTACAAGGGTGAGCAATATTCAAGCTGAGAGCGCACATGACTCTTATAAATTATAGCTAACTGCTCATCGGCGAAGAAGTTACGGATTCTGTACAATAATCATTTAGGCTTCTCCATTCCTTTCTTATATACATTTTTATTACGAGAATAGGTCATACGGCATATTTCAAGGGAAATAAGCAGGGAAAATTAATGAACGAGTGCACGTGGCGTGTTGACAGGCGATAATTAGCCAATGCCACGTATATGGCACTATCAATTACCCTTTTTCTTTTTTATATATAATATTTTGTATCAGAATAGGGCATAGGGCTCATTTCAATGGATGAAATCAGTGGAAAAATCTGGGCAAGATTTACGTAGCGCAGCACGGCTGGGCAGGCGGGAGGAGAGGGTAATGGAGGGGAGGTAGGGAGGAGAGTCGAGAACGGGGAAAAATGGCTAAATTGTCAACAATGGATGGGAGTACAGATAACATTAGCAGTGCTGACTACTGATAGATGATACAAGTCACCACTTGAAAGCCCAGGAGAATTTAAAATAACAAAGAATTTAAAAAGTGACACCCCGCGGTATGATCCATTGCACCCGAGCGTCATGAAAGTGACACCTCGCTGTTAAGTGGTTAAGTACTTAGGTAGTGTGATGAGTAAGGATGGAAGTTTGGAGGGTGAAGTGCTTGCAAGGGTACAACAAGGAAGAAAGGTTGCTTGTTCCTTGAAGGCAGTGATAAGAAATAGGGAAGTGGGCATGTAGTGAAAAACTTATTACATGACAGTATTGTGATACCGACTCTGACGTATCAAAGTGAAGCTTTGACGTTGTTGGAGGGACACAAGCAGTGGAAATGAGTTGTTTGAAAGGAGTCTGTGGAGTCACATGGAGAGACAGACTGCCAAATGAGGATGTGAAAGAGCGTTGTAATGTGGATGTGGATATGATAGGAAGCATTAGGAGAAACACACTGAGGTGGTTTGGCCATGTGGAGAGGATGTAGAGTGAGAGACTGACGAGAAGAGTGTATGTGAGCGAAGTGGAGGGGGAGAGAGGGAGGAGAAGGCCAAGGATGAGATGGAGGGATGGAGTGGAGAGGTATATGAGAGAGGGGGGAGTGAATTGGGAGCAGGGCAGTGAAATGGCGGGGGACAGGGTGACTTGGAGACGATTTGTTTGTGGCCACCCCATATAAGGGATTAAGGCATCTGGCAATAGATGGATAGATAGGTTGGGGTTTATTGCTCACGTAATGCCACTCAGGGATGAATGAGGCTGGTCACTCTCATCTTAAATGTCAGGACCAACTTGCCTAGCACCTGGCTCCTACGCTCCTACTAGGGCAACATAGGAGTGGATGATGAATGAATGATGCTGAATATTCCAGTGATGAATTTAAACTCACTAGTTCTCCTGTAAGTAGATTAGACTGTTGGTGTAATCTATCACGTCTCACTCTCAGCGTTTAATATGACGCTGGCATAATCCTTTAGTTTGTGACGTGTTGCCTAGTGTTTTAAGGCAATAGAAGGGTGGATGGATGGATGGATCGATAGATGGATGGATGGATGGATATGGTGTCTCTTTAGTATGGGACTTACTTCAGAGTACTGATTACGACCGAACGAGTGAAACGAGCCAGCGAGTTTTCTGTTAAGTCTGGAAATGAGTGGCCCGGCCTGACCCGACCGGGCCCGACCCGAGTATCTCGCTAAGAAGATGCTGTAATAACTTTACTCCTATGTGAAGCAGAATCGAAATTCTTTCTGAATGTGATACATTCATCCACTAAATATTGTTATCAACTAAAACTTCACCCATAAAGGCCAAGGAACCCCCTGGAAACTCAAGTTTTCCAAGGGATTGTTCTGCTCTAATTGATGAACGTCTCAACTGCGATATCAAATCATAAAAGATTTTCCGTGGTAACACTGTATTTTTTGGCATCAGCTCCAACAACTAAATATCAAAGATTCCTCTATAATTTTACACTAACGTTTTTGCAATGTTTTCATGGTGAAATCGCCAAAGGAAAACACTCCATTTATGGGATTAATAATTTAATTAAGAATCAAGTCATTGTCAGTTCAGTTTCGTCAACACAGCATGTTGGCTGCAGAGGTTGTAGAATTTAGCATTGCATGTGTGATGCATGCTACGGGGCCTCGCTTTACACCTGCACTCGCATACCGTTGAAACGCATGTTGCTGAAACCCTGAGCTATATTATTGTTTGCAGTTTGACGTGTGTGTGTGTGTGTGTGTGTGTGTGTGTGTGTGTGTGTGTGTGAATCTGTTTAGGTGTACGTGAGAGTGGCTTTCGTTCCAGAATATTTTTGATTGTTCAGCAACCATCTTGAAGATGTAAAGATGGAACCTGTCATAAAATGGCACTAGCTCGCTGGTCACGCGCTAAAAAAGCGCACGTTACTGGTGTTTTAAAACTGATGATAAAAAGCTTTAAAATATTCCTCAGTAACTTTCTTTGTATTTGCATGTCTGTTTTTTTTTTTTTTTTTTTACAAATACAGCAAAAAGAAAGCTAATTACATAATAAAGAATTAGATTAACTTCCCATACAGAATATTTGCCAAAAAGAGAAACAGCTTAAAGGGATTTTGCATCGTTATTTGAGTCTATATATATATATATATATATATATATATATATATATATATATATATATATATATATATATATATATATAGTGGTAGGTGGGGGCGCACACCGTCCACTCACTCGATGTAGTGCTGCACTCGGGTGTTTGCCCTTTCCTCTCCATCCTTTATTCCTTCCGTTCTCTTCTGTCTTTCTTTCCTTCATTCTTTCCTTGTCCTTCTGCCTACGGGTGACTTTACGCTCCCTCTTCTGTCTTTCTTTCCTTCATTCTTTCCTCTTCTTTCAGTCTGTGGGTGACTTTTCCTGTACACCAGGAAAGCATTTACTACGCTGGGTGGTAACCATATAACCAGATTTTGGCACCTGGTGGTTTTAGTGGGTAATTATTGCGCTCCAATCGGATTGAGCCGGTGAAGGTTTATATCCAAGAGATGGTTGGGGTTGATTGCTCATGTAATACCACTCAGGGATGAGTGAGGCTGGTCACTCTCATCTTAAATGTCAGGACCAATTGCCTAGCCCAGGGCTCCTACGCTCCTCATGGGGCAATGTAGGATTGGATGATATATATATATATATATATATATATATATATATATATATATATATATACAAGACAGCCACTTCTCATGTTGTACTTTTAGTTTTTGTGCAAATTTTAATCAGTTAATCTCAGATGTTCATATGATGTAGCTTATAAACCTACCATATTTTGTTGGCTGATAACTTTAGCTGAAATATAAGTGTTAATATTTCAGTGGTTAACAATTAACCTAATTACTCTTGCATCTTGATTCAGCCTCTTTGCTAAAAAATTATGTGACTGATTCACTGCAGTCACATGCAGTTACTTCTTATATGGGAGACAGGGTTATGACCATGGCGATAATTTTCATGATGGGTTATGGTGTTAATTATGATAATGGTGATGTGATTGTGATGATTATGCTGTGTTATTTTTGAAATAATAATAATAATAATAATAATAATAATAATAATAAGAGTAATAATAACTATGATGGTGATAGTGTTAATACTGCTGCTGATAATGAATGATAATGATAATGGAAATAATGTCGACGATGATAGTGATGGTAATATTGATAGTAACACTGATATTGACACTGATGACGATAATGATGAGGGTAAGTAAAGATGCCAGCAGAGGAGCCCGTGAAGAAAAGAAATAAGCACTGAGTACACGTAACAGCCGGGCAGTTGGGTACGGAAGTGGAGAAAGGTGGATGCAATAAGAGTGTAGGGATGTAAAGAAGGCGCCGATGCGTCCATGAGTCTTAATAAATATAATCCTTCGCAACGGCCAAACACAAAAGTGCTGAATTTTTAAGGAATCTAACGTTAAAACTCATTGTTTTTCTATCTAGATCATCTAAGTAGATAAAATATAAATCTAACAGGCTAAAGTACAACAATCAACTTAAAGCCCGAATTTTTCGTATCAAACTTTTTCTGTAGACATTCTAGCTCTAAAATGGAAAACTAATTACATTTTCTCTTTTACAGAGGGGATTAATTTTCCACTGGATCGTAAACACGAGAGATATTGGCCAAAAAATGATCAGTGATAACAGTCGGGACTAGGTCAACTTTTACAATTTTGACCCGATTATAACAAACTTAGAAGGGTACATGGTACAGAAAAGGTGAAGTGGTTCGATTTTCAGAAAAATCTGACAAAATTTAAGGTCACAGGACATGTGAAACTCTTTTCCCGAAAACTCAGAAAAGTTTGTATTCACTTCTGATTAAACTAGGTGGTACGATTTATGGTCAGCGAATTATAATGTTAAATTACAAGTACAATAGGTCAAAAGCTAAGGTCAGCTTAAACACATTTGATCCAATTTGGACCAAATGTAACGGATGATTTATTGATCACAGAAAAATCAAGTATTTCAAGCTTGAAAACAATCTGTCAAAGGTCAAGGTCACAGAGCTGCTTCAAAATTTCGGTCATGACCGATCGCAAGGCGTGGATGTTGTGTTCCTTCAATTTTTTTTTTTTTTTTTTTTTTTTAACTCCAGATGTTTTTATTCGGCTCCGGAGAGACCTTTTGCCTGGAAGCATGTTAGTCCGAGCCATCATTAATCCGTTCTCTATTGCGTCGTTGTTAAGCTAAATAATTTGCAAAACTTTTGGAGCTTTCTTGCACAGAAGATTTAATAATCAGAAACAAAAAGTGTAAAAACATTTCCTGAATGCATGAAGATGTAGGGTTGGCCGTGCACCAAAAACCATGGACACAAGGTCAAGGCTGAAAAACACAATGTCAGCCTATCCTACATATTTTAAATTGATGTACATGCCATTGTGGTGTGGCAGAAATGAACCCGAAAAGTGCCAAGATAATGGCATAACTATTGACCAACGATGCAGTGCACAAAAGTATGCCATTTAGAAAGAAAAAGATGCAAGGATGGGATTGCATGTTTTATGAAATCTACCATGCTGGAATATTTTTTGGCGCACTGTCATTCCTACATTCTTATACATTATTTTTACAATAATCAAGGAGGATGGCTGACAGAAAGGATCCAAGATCGGATTACAAGCTCAGGGACGAAGCAAATTTAATATTTGCATTTCGTTAAAACATGATGTAGCTTATCTTTCCCAAGACTACCTTTTCCCCTAATATGGACTAGAAGGTACGAGTACGTAGAGAGTGCATTCTTCAGCCAAAGTTAATAAAATCTATGATTTAATTCTACAGTGCCGATTTCATATCAGACGAACACATTTACCGTTTTACCATCCTAATATACAACATCAGAGAGCGCGTACTGTACTTCCGCCAACGAGATTTTTTTTTTTTTTTGTATTCCTGCATCCGGATCCGAATCCTCTACAAAATCCAGTAAACTCTTCCTTGACCCATTGTCTACCTATGAACCAAATTTCAATGAAATCTGATAACAGCTTTATCATGTACTGGTATCTTGAACACAAGCAAACAGACTGACACAGGTGAATATGTAACCGTCCAATTTTGTTGATGGAGGTAATGATACAACTGAGTGCATATTCCGTGTCGACAACGGATTTTAGCTCGCAAGCAGTGATATGTGAAGGTCTCAGACGCCGTCGGCTCCACGTTCAGAATCTGCTCAGCTTCGCGGAACACTTTGTACTCTATCCCTACACTCGGATACAAACACACAACCACAATTTTTTGTTCTTGCTGGAAGTTTGCTTTCATTCAGTCGATCCCGAAAAAAGGAAAACCATTTCCTGTGTAATTATGCTCCAAATATTTTGGTCTGCTGCATTCCAAATCATTATGGGTCTATCCCTAGCATAAAGATTTTGAAGCACTCTTCTTATAGTCTTTCCGACTGGCAGTATGGGTCGAGTCTGGGACGCTCCAGCAGCGATATAATTACTTTCACGGTCCCTGCCATCATCATTCTGGGAATTTTGGTGAAATCCTTGCTTCTGCTTTAGACATCTCTGAGTCCTTTGGCGTAGTCTGGTAGAGATGTTTAATATCCTAATTACCCTTCTACACTTCCTATTCCTCTTCTTGTGGCTTCCTCTCACTTTTACTGTAGCTGGTGTTCTTTAACAATTGAGAGCAATGGTGTTCCTCAGGTTTCTTTCAATTCACCAAACTCTCTTCCCCCTGTTCATTATCAGCCTTAAAAGCTTTACCCTTGACAACAAGTGAACCTAATACAGCCCTAAGTTCATTCCACTGATGGGTAGCTAAAGTTGAACTGCAGCACTGATCAAATGAAATTCAGAGATACCCGATCAAAGACTAATCCAGTGAGTGACATTCACTTCAATATTGTTAAGCCTTGCCTTCCCAGATGGTGGAGGACACCCTTCAGTAATTATAAGTAATAATTACAAAGTTAATTCCACAAGCTGTGTAACAGTACTACCTCATCATAAATAATACACATATGTGGTTATTGGTTGCTCCCGACTTCGTGTTACCAACTCCTTCCCTTCCCTCTCTCCTTCTGCCAGCTCTCTCACTGCTGGCTGCTGGCATCTCTCTCCCACCCACCATTCCTTTCTTCTTCTCCCCTCCTTCAACCTTCTTATCTCCTCCCACTCTCCTTTTCCCTCCCCTCTTCACTAAATTCTCATCCTTCCTAGCCCTTCCCACTTCCCTTCTGATCGAGGAAGATGGAGGCCGAAGAATCTCCCGTTCACAGATCTGAAACTCATAGTTGTTATATGCTTAACCCCTTAAGCAGAACATCTTGCATATAATTATGAATATTTTTGTTTCTGAAAGATTTCATTTATCAAGTGAGGGAACCTGGAACTCATGGGATTATGCGTATCTTTTATTAACCTCGTCACTACTAAAGGGTCTCTCAAAGTTCATTAAAATCGTTTACATGTAGGAATTAAAGAATATGAATGACGCTTAAGCTGAAGAAGGTAATGACCCTTCAGCAGTTGACAGGCATTAACTCAACTTCATCCAACGAACTAGTCCTTACAGTCTCTCCCTCTCTCAGATCTCAACTCGTACAGTCAGGACATTTCGCACCAAGGCCCGAGCCAAAGCTTTGGACGATCTGTGCGGCTTCACAGGGTCCTCTTCAGTTAAGAGTATCCCACCAGATATCCCTTTTCACTGCGCCATTGTTATCCATTTTCTCCATATGACCGTACCATCTCAGTACACTCTCTTCGATTCTGGTGTCCACAGACTTCCTCACTCTACACCTTTCACGAATCACATTATTTCGTATCCTATCCACTCTCTGTACTCCGCATACATTCCTCAGCAGTCCCATTTCCACTGCTCTCACTCTTGACTTTTCATTTCCATGCCACCCCATAGTCTCACATCCATATGTTAAAGTTGGCACTAACACTCTTTCGTGTAAGCCTCATGCAGCTGCAACACCCAAGCCTTCGTTTCTTATCAATAGCTTCATTGCATCAGCTACTTTCCTTCCTTGCGTCACTCTACTTTCCACCTCTTTTGGATATTTTTCTCTCTTTTCTATCACTGTACCCAGGTATTTGAACTCTAACCAATTCCAGTCTCTCTCCATTCACATTAACATCGCACTGGGAGTCACCTTCTCTCTCAATAACCATCAATTCACTCATTTCAATATTTACTCTCAAGGCACGACGCACACAAACATCAGCAAAACTCTGCACTTGTGAACCAAGTTCTTGTCCGGTATTTGCAAGTAGTACTGCACCATCAGCATACAAAAAAATTTAGATATTCCATCCACCATCATTAATTACAAATATCATCGCCCCATCCATTACTTGTATTTTTACTTCTCTCATCGCCCCATCCATATATACTCGTGTATTGAAAAACCATGGGGACATCACGCAACCTTGTCGCACGCCCACACCGATCGTGAACCATTCGCTTAGATGCCCATTGACTATTACACATGCTTCACTACCATCATAAGAATTCCTGGCGGGACCTAGCAGCTTACCATATACACCGTACATGCGCAAAGCTTTCCACAATCCTTCTCTGTCCACTTTGTCGTATGCTTTTTGCAGATCCTTGAATACCATAAACACCTTATGGTCCTTCTCACAAGCCTTCTCCGCTATCTGTCTCACTGCAAATATTTGATCCACACATCCTCTGCCACTTCTAAAGCCACCCTGTTCATCACTCACTAGGACTTCTGACATCTCTCCTATTTTCTCTATAATAATTCTTCAATATACCTTCCCTAACACAGTCGATAAACATATGCCTTGATATTTCTTGCACTCACTTCGCTCACCTTTATTTTAGTACAGGGGTAAAGTCACAGCCATTTTCCACTGTGCTGGCATAGGTTTACTCATCCATGCCTTCGTACATATTGCCAACAAGCACCATTCTCCTCATTCCACTACGTTTAATCATCCCTGGATACACTTCATCAACCACCAGCTGCTTTCCCATTTTTCAGCCGCATCACAGCGCTCTTATCCTGTGTGTCACGTCACCTGGCACTGAATTCCTTCTCTGCCCACCCCCAAAACCAATCATGTTTACAGCCGCTCTGCTCTCCTCTATTCCCATTCATCAGGCTTTCAAAATATTCTTTCAATCTCGTCCTTACTTCATCCCCATGGGTTAATAATCTACCACCTACATCCTTCACACCATCACCTTTCTTTCCGTTTTCACTTCTAAATTTCTGCACCTCTTTCCAGAATAACTTCCTATTTTCAGAGTAGTTTGCATTCATTTTTCTTCCTAGATCATCATTTACCTTCTTTTTCTCTTCACTAGTCTCTTTACGTGCTTCTTTTTCTCAATATATTCAGTTCTTATTTCAGTTGAACACCTGTCCTGTAACCACTCAAACCACTTCTTCCTCTTTTCCTCCACTGCGCTCTTAACCTCATTGTCCCATCTTGCTGTACCTTTCTTCTTTGTTGTTACTCTTGCCACACCACACACCACTTTAGCATTCCTAACTAGGCAATCCCTGTATGCATTCCACAGGCTGTCGAGATCCATTTTATTCCCATTCTCTGATTCTAAATCCTCCCCTACTTTGGTCCTGTATCCATGTATCATTTCTTCAATCCTCTGCTTCTCGACTTTCAGTCTTTCTCCCTGACTGCTCCTCTCTCTCCTGGTCCACGTCACGCCTCTCAGCTTGATCACGCATACCACAATCATATGATCTGACAGACCTCCACATCGTCCTCTCATGGCCCTCGTAACAGCAACCATTCCCAGCATCGACCTCTGTACGAGCACATAGTCAGTCAGGCTCCTTTTAACATGATCCCCGTTCCCTCTTTACCATGTGTATTATGTGCATCTTTGTGTCTGAAATAAGAGATACAAATGCACATCCTCTTTTCCTGACACATATCCTTCAGTCGCTTCCCATTATCATTTTCTCCTGGTACTCCATTACAACCCATTATGTTATCCTCAGGACAAGTGAATACTCTTCCATTCATACCGCCCATTACGATCACTTTATAGCTCCTGGGCATTTCTCCCACTGCTTCATCCAGCCCATCCCAAAACCTGTCTTTCTCTTTCTCACTCCTATCCTCACACGGTGCATGCACTACAGTGACTGCCCTTTTCACCTTCTCAAACTTGAACTTGACATAAATACACCTCGAGATGACACATTTATAATCTCTCATGTCACTCTGCCACACCTCATTCATCAACAAAGAACTTCTTCCTTGCATCTTCCTCGCCCATTCATGCCCAATCTTACACCTTTCTCACCCTCCCACTCCTCTACTTCACACCCTTTCACCTATATATATATTGTTACGGTTTGCGCCAGCCCGGGGCTATTACAAAAAGACAACAAGTCAGCCTTAGATGATCGGCCTCCACTGCGTTGCAAAAATAACGCAGACCCCGGCACTGACACTCCGCAAACTAGAGAAAAACTGCACCACGGAAGTACTTAAGAACGCAACACTCTGTACTTTGATAATAAAACGGAACAGCCTACCTATAGATCTAGCCTACTATCGCCACTACCGGAAGTAATACCGCCCGAGACAGTATACAGGAACACCTCCCACTTACTTCCGGTGGTGACGACTTTCTACTTAACCCGTGTCCAAGGGGGAACGCAGTTAATAGCTCACGATGGTTCTCACTAGCCTTGAGCAAAGAGATGGGATTAACTGTGTAGGGGTTAGGGGTGTGTGTGTGTATGTACGTGTGTTGGGGAACGTTAACAAAGGCAGCGAGAGGACCACGGTGAGCCAAACTGGCCCTCCAAAGACAACACGGTTACAAAAACAAAATAAAATAACTACTTCCCTCAGTCAGCAACAAAAGAATAAAAATAAACTTAAATGAAAACGCCAGCTCGGCAGAAAAATGACTGGGGAGAGAGAGAGAGTGTACAAGCACCCGATACTAAAGCTGGCTGGGAAGAGACTGCCCCTGATCAAGGCTCGTGCACGGCCAAGCGCGAACGCATGAATCAAATTAATTAATAAGAACTTATATTCGTGCCCCTCTCTCTCTACAATAAACTGGTACTTCTAATGCAAGCAAAACATTATTAAATATACTTGTAGCTCACACAAGACAATCAAAATAATCAAATGCATACTCAGCATGGCATGAAATAAAATTGCCCTCAGTGGCGGGAACGAAAGAAACAAAAGAACTTGTAACACTCACTAATTTAAACTCCGCGAATGACACGGATACATACTGCATAATCCCCTAGCCCAGCTGTAACGGCTGCACCCGGGGGAACGGAAAGGCGGACAGCGTAACACGCCCTTCCCCAAGGGAAAATTTTGAGCCCTGGATCAAAATTTTCGAATCAAGACCCTGACCCCTCCCTGGATAAACAATCAGCAATTACGTTATCAGTCCCTTTAATATGCCTAACTTCTAAATTGTACTCTTGCAAAAGCAAACTCCAGCGGGTCAAACGCTGGTTCTTAAATTTAAACTTGTTCAAAAACTGCAGGGGATGATGGTCTGAATAAATCTTGATCACTGGGCCAAAAGGGGGCAGGTAGACAGCAAAGTGTTGCAGGGCCAGGATAATCGCTAATAACTCCTGCTCTATGACAGAGTAGTTCTTCTGGGCTCTATTAAACTTCTTTGAGAAGTATGAAATGGGATGTTCAACCTGGCCCTCATCCGGCTGCATCAACACTGCTCCTACCCCTACTCGGCTAGCATCAACTGCCAGCACAAAAGATTTGTCAAAATCTGGTGCACGCAATATAGGGTGGTGGCACAGCAGAGACTTAACAGTGGTAAAAGCTTGCTCACACTCGGCTGTCCACTGCCACTTCTTATCCTTGCGCAATAAGTCAGTAAGAGGGGCAAGCACTGTGGAGTAATTCCCAATAAATCGTCTGTAATAGCCGATCATGCCCAAAAATCGCTGGAGGGCACGGCGACACTGGGGTGCTGCAAAGTTGGAAATGGCATCCACCTTAGCCCGAGGTGGAGCCACTTGCCCATGTCCTACAACAAATCCAAGGTACTGGACCTTAGCACGTACGAACTCGCACTTGTCTAAGTTGACTACTAAGCCAGCTTCCTCCAACCGCTTAATGAGCATTTCCACATGATCAAGGTGCTCCTCCCACTTGGTGTCATACACAATGACATCATCGATGTAAACGACACAATTAGGTATGCCATCCACCACTTTATCCATAAGCCTCTGGAAAGTGGCTGGAGCATTCTTCAGTCCATAAGGCATCACCTGGCACTGAAATACTGCACCACTGACAACAAAGCTAGCCACTTGTTTAGCCCGTTCCGTCAGCGGGACCTGCCAGTATCCTTTTACTAAGTCAAGTTTGGTGATATAAGTGGCATTTCCCACCTTGTCCACGGAGTCATCGACCCGAGGCAAGGGATAAGCATCGGTCTTAGACAGTGAGTTAACCTTCCGGAAGTCCACACACAACCTAACCTTCCCATCTGGCTTCGGCTGCAAGGTAACTGGTGAACTCCACTCACTGAAACTCCTCTTAATCAATCCATGGTCCAACATATACTTGATCTCATTATCGAGAGCTTTCTGTCTGATAGGGTTGATGCGGTAGGGAGCTAATTTTACAGGCTTACTATCCCCAACATCAATGTCATGAGTAGCCCAAGTTGTCAATCCCGGTGAATCTCCAAAAACTTTCGGATGTTTCCATAATCTGTTGCACAGCTCTTCTCGCTTTACTGGATCAAGGTGTCGCAATTTCTCCACCAGAGCTGCATAACCATTGCCCTCCCATAGGTCAGCTGGTAACATCTCACCATGACTAAGCACTTCCTCCTGCTCCTCCAACTCACTACCAATCGTCAAAACTACAGGAGCGCTCTTATCCCTGGTTCCCTCGACGTCCGCTCCAAAGTCACCTTCCAGGGACTGTGGCTGTAACCCTGGTCCACTACTCACATCACCGGCACCAACAGCTCCCTCCACAGCACGTTCCCTTGATGCCACGTCCTCCTTTCCCCGTCCTTCACATCCCAGGTGAGAGACATCAGCAGTCATCCCACAATGAGAATCAACTGGGCGGTAGTATGGCTTCAACATATTAATGTGGCACAACTGAGTACTCTTCCGCCTGTCTGGGGTAACAATCAGATAGTCAAGTTCCCCAACTTTCCTCTTCACAACATAAGGACCACTGAATCCAGCCGCCAGAGGTTTTCCTTGCATGGGCAGCAGTGCCAAAACTTCATCTCCTTGCTTAAACTCACGACTTCTGACCTTCTTATCATAATGAGCCTTCATTTTCGCTTGAGCCCCGATTAGATGGTCACGGGCAAGCTCTAAAGCGCAATGCAGTCTCTCCCGAGTGCGGCAGACATAGTCAAGCATGGATTCCTGGTTGCCAGATTTGTTGTTACTCCAGGCCTCTCGCACCACATCCAAGGGACCACGAACTCTGTGCCTAAACACTAACTCATTGGGTGAAAACCTAACCCTAACGACTCAGTTGGTACCTCTCTCACTGCAAATATAACAAAGGGTACCGCTAAGTCCCAATCCTTTCCACTATCATAGCAGAAGGTGCGCAGCATTGTCTTTAAGGTCTGATGATGCCTCTCCAGGGCACCTTGTGACTGCGGATGGTAGGCACTGGACAAAATGTGTTTGATGCCCAACTCTGTCATTGTCTGCTTAAACAAATTAGATGTAAAATTCACTCCACGGTCTGACTGCAACTCCTTGGGCAGGCCAAAATGAGTAAAGAACAGGATAAGTTGCTTGACTACTGACTTCGCCTGCATGCTTCTGATTGGTATAGCCTCTGGGTATCGCGTTGTAACATCCATTATGGTTAACAAATACTTGTTTCCAGCAGAAGTAGGAGGTAAAAGGCCCACGATATCAATGATTACCCGGGTAAACGGAGGTTCAACTGCAGGAATGGGAGTCAAAGGGGCCACAGGAAGAACTTGATTAGGCTTGCCCACTATCTGACACGTGTGACAGCTCTTGATGTACGCAGCAACTTGTCCCGGCATACTTGGCCACCAAAAGTTATATCTTAAGCGCTGCACTGTCTTTCTGTTTCCCAAGTGACCTGCTAAAGGTCCCTCATGTGCTAACTGTATTAACGGCACCCTATACTGCACAGGCACCACCACCTGCACTAACTCACTCACTCCTCCATCCACCGTGGCGCCAGTGGGCGTCCATCGGCGATGTAAAACATTGTCTTTAATCAGGAACTCCTCCTTACCACACTCCATACTTCTTTCTTCCCCTACTCGAGCAAACAAGGGCTTTAATGTTACATCCTCCTGTTGCTTCACCCTCAATTCTGCTGACCCAACACCCGCCAGCTCTACTGAGGACTGAGATAAGGGACTGGTCGGGACACTGGATTGCGAAGGGCGATCAATCTCAGCGTCACCTCTAGTACACTCGACAGGGGGAGGAATGTCAGATTCCACACTGACATCATCGCCTCTACCCTCAACAGTGACACTCTGTTCCTCAGGCGCGTTTGACGGAGGTCCTGCATCCTCGCAGTCGACCCCAGCGTCCTGAAATTCTCCTAATTCAGTCGATGGGCTGGGTTCAGTCTCCACACAGACACACTCAACACCACCTCTAGTGTCCTGAGTGGGAAGTGGGGCGGCACCCATGCACACATTCCCACTCTCCTCACCCACCACAGCAACACTCTGCTCACTAGGTTCCTCCATTGGTGGCCCTGCCTCATCGCAGTCGACCCCAAGAACCTGTGACTTCACCAGTTCTTCCTCCCGGGCTGCAACCTGTGCCATAGATCTTGTAATTGCACAGACCGGGAACATGGCTTCCACTTCTGCATCAACTTCAATACCAATTTCTGGGGCGTCAAAACACTTCTCTGCCACAACAACTGGTGGGGGAAGAGATGGAAATACTTTCTCCCCAGCCAGGTCGTTCCTCAGCAGAAAATCAATCCCCTCTACTGGCATTACATCAGCAACAGCTACTTGAGCTGCAGCCTGAACAATGGGGCAATCGAGTTCCACATGAACATACTCATAGTATTCATCTGAGTTCATGCCTCTACACAGCACATACTTCCCTGAGTTTACAGGCCCTCCAGTCACGTTTCTGCACACAGACTGTTGTGCACAGGTATCACGAGCCACAGTAACTGGATAACTGATCCCATGAATTTTCACTGTGCCGTGACATATAAAAGGTTTACATCAGTCTAGGGACGATTTCTGAGGCAGTTCATCCGGAGGTGGCGTAGCATGTTGGGTAACCTTTTCAGCCTGAGCTGGCAGCGAGCACAGCCGGCTGCACTCCAGCTTTCCACAGACTTCTCCCTCACCGTTACCACTCTCCCAACTCCTCTCGTTCACCTGACTCGAACCTACAATTAGTGCCACTGGTTTGACATTTTGGGAGGCCTTCCACTTAGGACAGTTAGGCTTGATGTGCCCACTCTGTTTGCAAAAGTAACAAACTAGCTTCGAACTGGATACAGGGCTCTTTCTCCCTGAATTCTTTTTCTCCTCTGAACTTCCCTTGGACTGATTCACGGGAGATTTATCCCAGGCAGGGCCACTCACAGTCCTCTCCCTGGAATACTGAAAATTAGCATACTTGACCCCCATACTCCGCAAGGCAGACACCCGGTCATCAGCCCACGTCGCTGCTTCCTTCACGGTCTTAAATCTCTTCTCCCTAATTTTAACACCAATTTCTTTGCCAGCCATGTTGGTAAAATGTTCCATCAAAAGCAGTTCACACACCTCGTTATACGAAGTGGCGCTCTCACTCAGCAACCACTCGTCTAACCTCTCCTCCAGATACCTAGCGTAGGCCATATAGGTGTCAGCAGGCCTTTTCCGAGCACCACGGAACAACAACCGATAAGCCTCTGGTCTAAGTTCATATGCCTTCAGGATGGCTGTTTTAAATTCATCATAATCATCTACATCCTCAGGGCTCAACCTATTATACACTTCCAAAGCTTTTCCCTTCAGCACATTAGATACCAACCCCACCCAGCGCTGCCTTGGCCACTCAAACTCCCTAGCCTTCTTCTCAAACCTGACAAACCATTCTGTCAACTTCAACTCATCAAATGCTGGCACTAATTTTAGACTCCTTGAGAACCAACTCTCCCTATCCTCTGCACGGCCTGAGATTTGGGTATCTGAAGTTGGTCTATTAGCAGTCAGCTCCAAGCGAGTCTTCTCCAGCTCAAATCGCATTTTTTCACGCTGCAACTCCATCTCCCTCTCTTCTTTTGCACGCTGCATTTCCCTCTCTTCTTTTTCACGCTTCATCTCCCTCTCTTCTTTTCCACGCTGCATTTCCATCTCCAACTTTTTCAACTCCAACTGCAACTGAGCCTCCGGTGACAAGGCTCCAGGGTATATGGGAGTGGAATGAACAACTCCAGGGAAAGCACTAGACATACCTGGGGGAACTGCTCTAAACTGGCTCGGCGGCATCATAGATGGTAATAGTGGGGTAGCGAAACGAGGCATTTCAGCACCATAGTCAAACTCAGGGCTCACACGGGGAGTACCTTTGCTATGTGCCTCTCCTTGTTCCATATCCACAGGTGACTCAGCACGTACGCGATCTGGTGTAGACACGCGTGACTCCATGGCGACAAATCAATGGCAGCACTAAATAATGAAATACTAATGCTGACTGAGAAACTACACACACATCAACTTCACCTCAAAGCACAGAGAACGCCAAGGTAACGATATCCTAGCAAGAAGAAGGCACTGTTAGGATATCCTGATGCGAGGTCGCCACTGTTACGGTTTGCGCCAGCCCGGGGCTATTACAAAAAGACAACAAGTCAGCCTTAGATGATCGGCCTCCACTGCGCTGCAAAAATAACGCAGACCCCGGCACTGACACTCCGCAAACTAGAGAAAAACTGCACCACGGAAGTACTAAAGAACGCAACACTCTGTACTTTGATAATAAAACGGAACAGCCTACCTATAGATCTAGCCTACTATCGCCACTACCGGAAGTAATACCGCCCGAGACAGTATACAGGAACACCTCCCACTTACTTCCGGTGGTGACGACTTTCTACTTAACCCGTGTCCAAGGGGGAACGCAGTTAATAGCTCACGATGGTTCTCACTAGCCTTGAGCAAAGAGATGGGATTAACTGTGTAGGGGTTAGGTGTGTGTATGTACGTGTGTTGGGGAACGTTAACAAAGGCAGCGAGAGGACCACGGTGAGCCAAACTGGCCCTCCAAAGACAACACGGTTACAAAAACAAAATAAAATAACTACTTCCCTCAGTCAGCAACAAAAGAATAAAAATAAACTTAAATGAAAACGCCAGCTCGGCAGAAAAATGACTGGGGAGAGAGAGAGAGTGTACAAGCACCCGATACTAAAGCTGGCTGGGAAGAGACTGCCCCTGATCAAGGCTCGTGCACGGCCAAGCGCGAACGCATGAATCAAATTAATTAATAAGAACTTATATTCGTGCCCCTCTCTCTCTACAATAAACTGGTACTTCTAATGCAAGCAAAACATTATTAAATATACTTGTAGCTCACACAAGACAATCAAAATAATCAAATGCATACTCAGCATGGCATGAAATAAAATTGCCCTCAGTGGCGGGAACGAAAGAAACAAAAGAACTTGTAACACTCGCTAATTTAAACTCCGCGAATGACACGGATACATACTGCATAATCCCCTAGCCCAGCTGTAACGGCTGCACCCGGGGGAACGGAAAGGCGGACAGCGTAACAATATATATATATATATATATATATATATATATATATATATATATATATATATATATATATATTCAATTCGCTGAAAAATCTGAAGATTTTGACAATCTTGCGAAGTGCATAGTTTGAAAACAGCAAAGAATTCAAGATGGATAGTTACTGAACCCGACGGCAACAAATCCGGTGGTGACAAATTTAGCAGCAACAAAATCAGGAAAATCCGGTTTGGTCGGCAAAGATCTGGTAGTAAAATTCAAGCAGTAAATAATCTTGCCCTTTTGTTTAATATCACTTTGGTTTCGCGGATTCTCTTTTTTCGCATAAAAAATAAATATTGTACCGGTATTCAGATTCTTTGTAGTAAAAGTCGATGTAATAAATGACCACCAAAATTTCAGAGTTAACAAATTTCATCGATGTATGCCTAAAAAGTTTTTCTATGATGCCAGGAGTGAGTAAAACAAAAAAATAAGCTAGTTATCTCCATTAGTTCCCGAGATATGTGCATTCATTTCAGTTTTTTTTTTTTTTTTTTTTTTTTTATAAATGGAACACAGTTATAATGCCTGCGAACTGAACATTATAAGGGATAGTACTTCCATTATTTCTTACCCCTTCAACCCGAGATGGCTCTTCATTGCTGATTGAAACTGTCTGGTGGTAGCAGAAATACATAAAAGGTCAGCAAACTGAAGGTGTTCAGAGATTTTGCTTCAAACACAATATACATGTATTCATATATATTCTGTCCTTCACTGGCTGACATGGAGAATATACAACATCATCTAACCCGTCCGTTGCGATGATAGACTTGAGGTACGAGTATTCTGTTCTGGCTAATGCTACTTTATTTTGCTATGAAGAGAAATGCCAGAGGCATTAAAGTTGATGAACGTCTCTTTCAGTGCAACAGTAGAACACGGCCATTTGAGACTCACTAACACATGAACATTTTTATTAAGCTCTGCAGATCTTGGCGCCAAAAAGATTAAAACAAGATTAAATAAGATTATTAATGGTGCAGCGGCACTTCTTTTAAGCAAGTTTACTGACCAGGGACACCAAGGCACAGGGCTCCAGTTAAGGTTCCTGAATTCTTGTCTTGGCAATACTAACGCTGCTCCACGTCTCATCGTGGCCATGCAATGTCTCGCACAAATATGTCCGTTCCCCTGCAAAAAAGCTAGTCAGAGATGCTTATGGCAAACTGTAGAACATTTAAGTACTAAAAAAACGACTTTAGGATATGCATACAAACGTTATAATACTTGTCACTGAAACGAAGATGCAACATTGAAGTATTGACAGGCTTTGCTCAAACTGCTCTTTTTAGGCACATGTGTATACTGACGCCAGACCACACGGAAAACAGTTAAGGCTGATAAATTCAGTGTTGGATCTGGCAAAGATAAATTCATCTCTGATAACAACAATATATATATATACGTGACAAGGGAATCAGATTTTTAAAAATAGGCTTGAAAGATTTTCCATTTCTGAAGAGTGAGCCTTACCATTTGGCAACGCAAAATGGGAACAATATAACAGTGAACTGGCACTCAGTTTCCTATGATACGATACCTTTTAATTTTACTTCATTGTCACTGCACTTTACGTTTAGCCATGAATAGAATGAACTCGAATGATAACATAAAACACTCGTACGTGTTGTATCTTTTTAAAATAGCAATTACTTGACCAATTAATCTATTAATTGGCAAATTATTCAGCATTTAAGCCACAACAAACACGTGTCACGACTGGCAGGGGTACCGACTTGAAGCCACCAGCAACATACTTAAGCTGTACCTGGATCATATGTTGCCAACAATACCTCTAACCCTCTCCACTTATACGTTGATTACCTTCCCCTTCACTATTAAACATGCATTCCACAACGTTTACCATAGCAGTCACTTCAACAATCACGGGATAAGGTTTTGGCGCACCTGACTTCTGATCTGTCATTTATTTCTAAATAGGGCAAACGAATCCTTATTACTTTGTACTCCTCAAAGGCTGCAGTCTTCTCGTATTCAACCCGAAACAATTTCCTACATGGCTGTCCTTGACTGTCTTTTTTGATCCACCCTAGAAAAATAACCTATTTCTGTCGCAAAATCAGCTTCGTAGAGGGTAAATTGGTCGTACTGACTCCATGCTTTCTGTGTACCCCACTCAGCTGCTGACTATTTACACGTACAACACATTTACCTCATTTACCCCAGTAAGGAGTACATACTGGGGATGGGGGGTCACATTCAGCTAAGGGCTTTCTACCATCTATTCCTAACCTGTTTATTTGTTTATTACACATTATTACCATTATCCGTGTCATACAAATTCTTGTAATATCACCATACTCTGCATAAATAATGTACAAAAGGATGTTGACCACCTAAACCCTAAAGTAAAT